>NC_086286.1:70491186-71168686 GCF_963924245.1 Chroicocephalus ridibundus | reverse complement strand
TAAGCTACTAAATACAATTTTAAATGAGGGAGTATGAGAGTAAATTGCTCCACACATAGCCCAGCATACATACGGAGTATTTCTGTGTAGAAACAGAGAAAATAGAACCTGACACAAAGCTGTGTTCTTGGAGATCAGCTAATAATCTCCATGTTTAATATTCCCAGAAGGCAATGCTTAATGTTCCCATTGGTTTCATTCAAAGACATGCCCATGTGTTTGCGAAACTATCATGTAAAAACAATGGTTCCAGTTCTCAATGCCTTACTCAGGCCTTTGTGAAACCAGTTACTGGAATTTTTATCTGGGTTAGGAATTCAAAACAGGGCACAATAAATAAGTTATAATTCAAATTTTAATATGATGAAACACTCAGAATGAAAGTTGAATCTAGTTTTTTTAATTGTTTTTGTAACTTTCAGTGCTAAGAGGAGATCCCTACCATACTCTTTAATGTTGTATCGTAACACTTACTACATGTAGTTTCTCTCTTTACATCTCAATACATACAGAGTGAGTTATGTCACTCTACCTTCAGAGTTTTAGCAGTTTATATTTCTCAAAGACACAGATTAAATACTTAACTAAACACAGATTCAGGTACGTTGCATTTTGAATTTCAGCTGCTATTTTAGTAAGTTTGTATTCTGCTAAGAAAAGAACAAAGTGAAATGGCAGAATTCATTTTATATGGGCAATCCACTCACAGCTTTGTCTTCTCTTTAATCTTCTGATCCGCAGGTGCCCAAAACAGACCACTGTAACTCCGTGTCTCTATGGCGAGAGCAGCAGCAATGCTCTTTCTGCAATGTTTAGTGAGCTCATCTCTTGATGAAGGGGATGAGACACTTCCCCGTTAGGCTCCAGACTTTGAGTTGACTTCCACTGCACTTCTCTTGCCAGTTCAGGACCTGTGGTCTAGTCTCGTCACATCATTGCATCAGGCTTACCCACAGCCGCATGTCTGTATACTAGTCAAGCATGTCTGGGCCAATGCAGCTCATCAGCCAGTCATGCACATGACAGCTCCACACTTAGAGGATTTGGGCTTGGCTGATGCCTGAAAACCCAAAGAATTTACATTACTTTCATTGCTGACAACCACCAGAGCAGACTGTGCACCCCTCATCTCTGATCAAGCCAGTCTGTTGCTTTGAGGTTATTTAAACTAGAGAGAAAGGGAGGGAAAAGCCCTCCCTTTCCTGATGAGATGAATGCAGCCTCCCACGGAGAGGGCAGAGAGAGCTCTGTTCTCCTAAGCATCTGGGTAACCTGGAACTGCTTCCTTGCAGCTAAAGGCAGAAATCACCTCCCAAAGACAGCTGAACTCACTGATTCACCAACCAAGGGTATGAGCATTATTGCTGTAACAGGCAAGGGTTTGTACCCTGTGGTGAGGAGAAACTTAGACCAGGGAGCAAGGCAACCAGGAGGGATGAGCTGAAGGGAAAGGATAGTCTGGAGCAAACAGCATTTGCTTTCTTGCTTGTGAGTGACGACCAGGAAGAGCCACTGGTAAATGGGAAGTGATTCTGATGGTCTGATCTTCCTGGAAAACTCCATATGAATCTTTAGAAAGTGAGCAGTGATCTCCACCAGCATCATTATATGCCAGAAACACATGGACAAAATTGCTACCCTTGTGGCTTATTTCTGTCTGTAAGGAGAGCCATCAGCACTGTAGGGATTCTATTCCAGTTTGGATGCTCCAATCAAGATGTTATTAGAGGTTTATGAGACTCACCAGCACTCTGGAGCTGGTGATTCTTAAGTATCTGAATTGGATTCCTTGTTTTCATCTAAATCTCAGTACTAAAAAGAGAGAAAAAGTGTGAGACCCAGAGTGTCAGATTTGTGAGCAAATACCAGAGAAGGCAAACAGCACCGGAGGTAAGACTCTTCCCTTGAGGTATATAAGAGATGCCACAAACAACCCTTGTGCAGAATATCAGGCTCAGGCTTATGGTCATTTCAGCAGAAATGTTCTCTTAGGATGGTGTTGCACAGATTCCACTACACAGGGACGTGGTCTCAAAGCCTTCCTGCTTTTTGTTGCTGTGACTCATTTGCTGAAATTATTTGGAGTCTCTCCTGTACAAATGGAAACACAAGCAAGGAGCAGAGAATTCAAGGCCTACTCTAATGTTATTTTCTCTGGATCCCATTTCCAGGATGATAAAGCAACTATATATTCAATTCACATTTCTTCACTTCTGACAAATTTTACAACAAACTGTGACAGATTTGGGTGTAGAATGGAGCTCTTCTATGATACTCTGGAGACAGAGTCCTCCAATGAGTCCCTAGAGCATTTCTCTAAGTGACCCAGACAGTACAAACCTGTTTAATGTGTTGTTCTGCTGAGCATTCTTTGTGCTGAAAGTTCTGGAATAAGCAAATTAATGTATAGAGGATCTAATGCCTTTGATATAAACAGTATTGAAATGGAGATGTATGGAGTACATGCAAAAAAACACAGAATAATTTTTATCATTAACTACATAAGGATCATTTCCATAGTTCAAGGTGACGAATGCCTGAGCAAATCACAGATCAAGGTCCCACTTGAATGAGAAGATCTGTCAAACTCAGGGGAAAGGACTTTTGCTGACAAAATAAACCATGAATGCTGCTGAAGGGAGGGAGTAGGGGATGGAAAGCAAGGGTGCTATGGAGAGTCTTGAACAGTGTTAAAGTGGAGAAACTGACAGGTTGTTGATCAACAAAGAATTATATGGGAAGAAACCTCCACAGAGAAAGTGTACAGGAATCTCAAATGCTAAGGAAGAATGGATAGATTACAGGCAATTTTTCAGTTTGACTTGCCCATTTTCATAAATGGCAGCATGTAGTCAAGTAAAAAAGAAGAAAAGCCAAGGAAAGCACGGCTTATAGTTACTGGGAGTAATTTTTTGGCTACAGTGAGATGGCAGTAATACAGCAACACAATGAGGATTTTGAAATGATGAAGCGACCTACATATAGCATGCAATGGCAAAGAGTAACAGAATGTGTTGGGATACCATCTTTGAAGAAAAGCAATGGATTTTACATTTTAGAAGAGAACCAGGTATTTCATTAAAATGTGTGTATATATCATGATCAGATGAGGAGTTGTGCAACCTACAGCTTGCTCCAAGACAAATTTGAAGAGACTGGGGCAATGGCTGTTGACTGGGGCTGTTAGAAATCACGTACTTGATTGCTCAACAATGCAGTTGTAATTAGAAGAGTAAAGACAACTTTATGGAATAAGAAACAATTTAAGAGTTTTATTCTCCCCAACGGGATGGTGAGAACTGACAAAGCAGATCTTGGTGGCCTCCCTGCATTCCTTCTCACAGGGCATTCATGTATGCTCTGTTATGGGCCTGGAGTGGGACTGCAGAGCCTTTTAAGGCATCCTCACAGACCCAACATGGACAGGTGGGTCTCAAAGATAGTAATGGAAAGGAAAAAAAAGGTTTAATTTTGAATAAAAGAGTTAGAATCAGTTACATTCACAAAGAATACCAGAAACTCCACTGAACAGGCAACTCAGCAGGGGTCTCAAAGCGTGTAAGATAGCTGAAGGATATTAAGTGAGCTGCACTGGGAACAAACCATTTCTTCTTTTCCACAATTGCTTTTCCCGTTTTGAGCAGCATTAAGAGTAATTTTGGTAAGTAAAGGTCTGTTTTAGGAGGCTACTAGAAGAAAGAAAGATCTAGCAAGAAAAAAGCACAATTGTAAGGAACCATCTTCATTATCAATACTCAGAACTTAATAGCCAAACAATTTCCTTGGCTCCCAATTTAGTTTTTTCTTGCTATGCAGTGAGTAGAGACACATCAGATTCCTCCTTCATACAGGGCACTATTGATATTTTTTAGCAAGAAGACAAAGGATTTACAAGACAGTAGAAAATGGAAGCTGTAAAATGTAGGTTTCCATTTTAGGTAGAGGACTGGGAAAAACAGCAGGGAAATACTTCTGTCCTAGATGGACAAATATGGTCAAGGCCTCTACAACAGAAGATGCTGTAATTGCTCACACGGTTTCCAAGATGGACAACAGGAAGACTAGAATTTATTTTTACCTTGTGTCCAGGCATGGTATTTGTATATTAAAACTACAAGGTTCCGGCCAGTTGTTTTGGTCTTCTGTCTCATGCATTTTGTTATGTGGATGGGGATTTTTTGTATGTAGCCTTTTGTAGGTGGTTGAAGGGAAGACAATATCAGACACTGCCAGGGTGAAATAAGGTTATTTTATCTTGGGTATCTATTAGTGTATCCAGTAGGCATAGCAAGGTTCTCTGGTGTGGCCAAGATGGAAAAGATCTATGATCCAGCACTGCAGGTGCCATGGGTTTGCCAGAGAGGTGGGAAGGCTGCTGAGCAGCTTTGGAAAGAGCTGTTGCTCCTGGAGACCTTATGTATCTCCAGAAATTAATCCTAGAATCACAGAAATATAGAATTGCAAAGTACCACAGGGGATTATCTATGTCCTCCGCTTACTCAGAGGTAGGATAACATTTACCAAGACAACCTGAACGGGAGGTTTGTCTTACCTCCTTTCAAAAATCTCCCTCTACCCTCCCTAGGCTGTTTGTACCACTGTTTTAGTATTTCTCTAGTAAGAAGTGTTTTTTCCTAAGATCAAAATTAAACCTCTTTTACTTAAAATTAATCTGATTATTTCTTGTCCTAAGACTAATGGATATAGTGAGCAATTAATTATAAATGCCTACATATTTGAAAACTGCTATCGTGTTCTCCTTCATTTTTGTCTGTTCTAGACTAAACAAACTCACTTCCTCTGAGCCTTCTCATAGGTCAAATTTTCCTAACCTCAGCTCCTTCTTCCTTCTATTCTTCTTACTGCGTGCTTCACAAAGGGTAGTGTCCCAGGGTCCCTTCATTTTCCTAGGTGAGGTTTGGACTACTGAGACCTCACCAGAGGAAGAGGAGACAACAACCTCCTACATTTTACAATTAAAAGTTCTGTTGTTACATTCCAGAGGTCTTCCTTCTTTGCAGTAACACTGTTCATCTGCAACAAATAAAATGTAGGTGGAAATTCTGAGGCCCTCCTTTGTGTTGCTGGAGGATGTAAGGATCTTAGTGAACTCTCCTCAGATTTTTCTGTAACTTCATAATAGATATTGGTCACATTAATATTTTATGATTGATTTTCAGTTGTAGTTCAGGAACTGAATTGTACTGTGAAAATATTTTTACCTGCAGATGGGACAAGATGGTAGGGGACATAGGTAGACCTGTAGTATTTTCATGAACTCAGTCAATGTTCTGTTACTTTATGTTCTTATAGAGTCCTATACACCACCACCATAAACACGCTGCCCGAATTTGCAGTGCTTTTGATTTTTTTCAGGTTCTCTTCAGTGGAGCATATAACATAGCAAAAAGAAATACAATCTATCTGGCAGTTAAGGAGGGAATGGCATGCTGCTTGGACTTTACTTTTCAGAAAGTTCATGTGTCAAAGAGTAAAAAAGGACACTCGCCTTTCAGAGTAACTAAGCGGTACCATGAAAAAAGAAAAGCCCACGCAAAGGTTCTTGTCCCTTTGCAGCTCACCAGGCTACTTTTACAGGGTTTTTTTTTTACTAGGGGTTTCTCTATTGGAAAAATTCAGGCAATTGTACTCTACCACAGGGAGCAAGTTCAAGAAATAGCTATACGGAAGGATCCTCAAGGAATATTTTTCAGAACATCATCAGGCAGTCTTGTATTGATTACATGGCTGTCTCAGTGGGACGTTTTGTGCATTCAAAATAATGGCATTCCCTGTAAGTGCAGGGATAATGGTGACAGACATTTTTAAGGCAAACTGTTTACCAGAAACAGCCTACGAGAAAAGCACATAATAGACAAGACTGCCCCTCAGGCAGTTGCTGTGGATTGAAAGAGACTCAGAGTTTTTGGAGGTTTTTTGTGCTGTTCTGCTCCTTTGCTACCCAGGATGAAAATGAGAGATCCAAGACCAAATTTGTAACTTTTGGACTTTTTCAGACCTCAGAGGACACCTTGTCTTCTCATTCAATGAAAGATGCTTTTGCCAAGTGCTTTGTTTCAAATTGTCATAGTTATTACAGAAGTCATCTTACCTATGGTTACATTGTTATAATTGAAGCTGGTTGTTCAATTATTGGCTATCAAATCTATCAAAATAACAGCTCTGAAGAAACAGAGGAAGAGAGAAGCAACTTTTTTTCCAGTCTCAATGTGAAAACAGAAAGTGTTTGACATGCTGCCCTGTGTATTGTCCATAGCTGTAGCTTCATTTTGGACATTTTGGTTCCATGAATATGAAAAAGAGGGAGGAAAGAAGGGAGGGAAAAAGGGAGGAGGAAGAGAGAAATACTCTGAGCAGAGCATCCTACAGTAGGAAAGTGCCCCAGAAATGACAGAAAGTCCTGATTCAAAAGCAACGTATTCAAATCCACAGGATGCTCCCCATTTACAGCAGTTGATGCTGGGTCCTGAGCACATAGATACAGGGATTTACTTGATGTGTGAATTACACAAATCTCAAACACCATGAACTGACTAACCCTAGCAATATATCACCAAGATCGAGGGAGAGGGTTTTTTATCTGTTGTCATGATTAGTTGTGTGAGGACCTGCAGTAATCTTGGGTTTAACTCAACAGCATTGAAACCCATAACAGTTTAGTCATTCCTGTTAGTAATAACGCAGTGTGGGGGGAGGATAATGATTCTTCCACAATTCTGAACTTGGGCAAAGCCCATGTTAAATAGATATATTAAGCAGGATGGAAGAGGACAGTCTGAAAGTTGTATATTAGTGAGTCCATTCAAGCCCCTGCACAATTGCTTTTTAATAAATTAATAAATAAATTTATTAAATTAATTTAATAAATAAGCACTTTCTGGGAGTTCAGGCATTTATGGCCTAATACATAAAGGCCTTCATTTAAAAGACATGAAAGTTGAAAGACTAAATGGAAGGCATTGAAAGAAGGGATGTATAGTTTTGTCCTCTGCATAAATTGCTCTGGAAAAGCAAAATTCATGCAGTGTCAAGTTGAGTCTTCATTTTGAAGATGAATATATTCCCCACATTTTTCTGTGTTAGCCTTTTAGACATGTATCATGATGTTTCTCATAAACATTTTTTATTAATAGAAAAGTTGTCTCCTGATGTTCACCTAAAGAGGCCAGCATATCTGGTAGGAGCCTAGTAACCGAAACTCAGTTTCTTTTCGCTGGAATCCCTCATGTACACCACCACTGTCTTATCAGACATAGACATTTGCATGTCTATGTAGGATAGCAAAGATTTAAAAGTGATTTTCAATGTTAGACGCAGTTTTTCTTCTGCACTCACGAAATTTGCACAAAGGAAACACTGGTTTTCAGACTAGTGGGTCAGACAATTTTGCTTTGGCCAGACATGTGTTACACTTACTAAGATTTAAGGTAACATTATTGTGAGTCATTTAATACCAACTGATTTAAAATAGGGCACGAAGGGACTACTGAGCTTTCATGCAATTTTAAAATGCAGTTCCTAGCCTTTTCTCTACAAAGAAACACAATGAAAATATAAATTATTCCCCCAGGGAGAGGTATAAACAAAGAAATGGGAATAGAGCATTAATTACAATGGTAACATTAAAAGATAATTAGTGTTTATAAATCAAGGGTGAGGTTTCACGACTGGCTTAGACTGGCTTATGAGCAAACCTGTGCCAAAGCCATGGTCCCTCTTTAACTACCTCTTGTTACACATCTCCCCGTGTCCCTTTATTGACAATAGCAATCTTGGGATCACACACTAACTTGGATCAGCTAGGTAAGCAAAAGGAAAGTGAGAATAAAAAATATCCCTATGAAACCTCCTCCCTACTTTGTCAAGCACTGGAACAGGCTGCCCAGGGAAGTGATTGAGTCACCATCCCTGGAGATATTTAAAAGACATGTAGATGTGGTGCGTAGGGACATGGTCGAGTGGTGGACATGGCAATGCTAGGTTAACGGTTGGACTCAGTGATTTTAAAGGTCTTTTCCAACCTAAACAAATCTATGATTCTATACTTAGTGGTGTGTGAGGCTGAAGGAAAAATGCAGGAGCTTAATGGAAAGCAGGAAGATGGAGAAAAACTTTTAACACTTTGGGTAACTTTGAACACTTTGAACACTTAACTTCAGCTGATATAAATCTAACACCAATAGATTCAAGTATATTTGTATCAACTGAAATTGATAAAAATCAGCCATTGTTGTCAAATTACTTCTGCAGCTAATCTCCAGTAACCACTGTCTTCATCAGAGCTTTTATTTCACATGCTTCTACACACCATGGTGTGTTTCTTAACCTAACATTGCTCTTTTCCAAGCTGACTGAGAAAGCAGCATTGGATTATTTGACACTGAAATGGCTCTAGCTATAGCACACTAACCATGAGTCATCCATCCTAATATCTAAGTTAGTCGCCCAGATTCCCCTGTAGTCAGAGATGAGACAAGATAGCCACTTTCAGGTCTGGTTTTAAGATAGGGGGAATAAATCCCCCTGGGATTTAATGTATTTAATTCCCCTGCCCTCCATGTGTCATGACTCCAATGTGCTTAGATTTGATGTCTTTCAGGACATCATAGACCAAAAAGCCCAAAAAGTTGTGCTCAGGTTCCAAATGAGAACTATGGCGTTGCTTTTTTTTTTTTTTTTTTTAAAAATAAGCTTGTTAAAAAGAAGCTAGAAGATACACCTAAGAATGTGATGGGGATAATGGTGCAGGACTCAGTGCTGAAATCTTGCTATTGTTTCCTCACTTGTCATCTATTGGGTAAGCCTTAAAAAAAGTTAAAGGGAAGCTGATGTGATTAAATGGCAAAATAGGGCACTTCATTAAGCACAAGATACTCCTAAAAAAGATGAAATTATATCCAGGCAAAGAACATATACAGTCATATGCATTCTAGCACAGTGAATATAAAAACATAAGTAAGCCAAGAGAGCAAGAAGCAGTTGCTGAAAAATCAAAAAGAGGACTGAATTCTAGCACATCAGGAAGGAGCAAATGCCCTCTTGGGAGTCCAGAAGGCTAAATGATGATCACTCAGAGAAGTTAAATGCCGTATCAATGTGTGGTGTGCCTGGTCCTCTACTTTTGAAAAGGATATATGAAAACTGGAAAAGAGCAATAAAGATGAGAAAGGCATGAAGCATCTTCTACATGAGGAACAACTAAGTAGTTGTAGGAGTCTTCAGGCTGGAAGAGACAACTTGAGTGAGAGATGATAGATGTCCACAAAGTCATGAGTGACCTGAAGAAGGCGCATAGGAATTAACTTTTCCTGTCTCTTCCAGTATATGAACTAGGAACCATCACACAAAGGCAGTATGATCCAGGTTTGGAGCAAACAAAAGGAAACGGTTCTTCATGCAACGTAGATGTATAGCTGTTCTTGTCCAGTGAAAGAGTTCACATGACCTCAAAGACAGACTGGACAAGTAGTTGGAGGAAGGATCTGTCAAAGGTCCTTTGACAGATCAAAAAAAGGAAACTGCATCAGGTCCCCCAAAATTCTCCTCACCCAAAAGAAGTTGTACACGGCAGAGGACTTAAAGAGGGAAGAATCATACATTCTTGTCCCATCCTTATTTACCCCTAATCATCCATTCATGGACTCTGTTGGAGAAGGAAGACCAGGGACATTTGCTCTCAACTAGTACAGACATTCCTGTGGCCACTCCGGCATCCCATGCTGATAAAGTGAGATGAAAGCACTACCTAAGATATACACCTAATTTTTATAGATCTAAACTATTTAAAGTGAAGCCCTCGTTTTGTATATGTAAGATGCAGAGATCTGCTTATCTTTTTTCTTGCGATTCTTTCTTGAAAAACGGAAAAAAAAATCCTTCTTCCATTTTCAAGCAGTTCACAGGGTCACAGAGTCTCGGACAAGTAGTAGTCCCCAGTTCTTCCCATCTACTTTCCTCATGTTTTCTTGTTAGCTTTTTGGAGGAGTTTGGGGGGGTTTTTTTGCATTGTTTTTGTATTTCTCAGGAGAGTAATTTTCTGTTTCCAAATTTTCCACTTCCAGTTGACAAATATTATTTCATCCAGTATCATTTTTAACACATAGGCCAGTCTAATGCTGTTAGTTTCCTAGCAGCTAAGCCCTAAGGATTCCAGCAGCATAGTTCAAGAGGTGTACTTGTTTAAATGTGTTCTCCCTGTGCACGAGTAGAGGGTTTCAGTGTGTGTACATATACCTGCATAGCTCTACAGGAGAATATACGCTTCACCTCTTGCAGCAGCAACTTGTAAATGCATAATCATGTGTGCAAACTGGCAAGGTTCTAGGCTGTGAGGTGGCTTTCTGCTATGATGCATTTTTAAAAAATTCTGTATATTAAAGAGATTTTTTTCACAGGATGTCTGAAGAGAAAGCACCATCTACTTGAGAGCAATGTCAGAGTCAGGACATGCATTTTTTAGGCTAGATTTGTCAACAAACTCATAAGATCCAATTTCTAACCCTGATGGACTATACCATGGAAAAACACTGATTAGTTAACCTCATACATGTATGTAAGCAGATGACTGTCAATGTACTTTAAGGAACACTGCAGGTACATCATGAAGACTATGATGTGACTATAGAGGCAAACAAAATAAAAGGACGTTTTAAACCATTAAAAAGAATTCCAACTTCACATAGTGGTTCGGGTGTTTTTCTTTCATTCGCTTTTATATGTGTGCATGTGTGCGTATTTCATCAGAGCTGAAGGAATGATTTTTGAAAACAGAAGACCGTAACTCCTCAATAAAAGAGAGTATACTCTCCAGAAAAAATGCAAAAGTGTAAAGCCTTAAGTCAATATGTCCTGCCTTTCTTTCCCTAGCCCTAAACCTTTGCATCTTGCTAAGAATGTCAGAATTTTACCATGAGGCAATGACGGTATCAAATAACTGGGTAAAGTCAGTAAAAGCCTACACGTCCAGTTAGTTGACATCAGCAAGAGGTGTCATGCTCAAAGTATGTGCAAATAATGTGTATAAGATTGTGCAGACATCTGGTAGAGAGAAAATTTTTACTTACATCCAGTACTGAGAGAGACAGTAAGATTGCTGTCTTCAGAGCTATAAAAAAGAATTCATATGGTTATGCTGAACATGTGGTTGCTCAAGGAAGATGTTTCTCAAAGACTGTCAGGAAAGGGAAAACACAACCAGGACTGCTTTCGTATTTCCATGTTTAGTGGTTTACAATAGTGGAATTTAGGGCCTGCTATCTATTATAGCGAAGGGAGTATGTAAGTCATCTGGTTTAAAGGCCCATAGCTGTTGTTCTTTTCCATCTAGGATCAGACAAAGCAGCATAAGGCTCCACATAATTAAGATCAACTATCCCACAGCGGCAAGGAAAGCAGGAGAGGTTTCATTGGGAAGCAGGACTGACTACAATACTTTAGAGACATGATTGTAATCAGAAGAAGCAAACCAGGGACCGTTTAACAGGAAAATAGCACCCTGACCCTCTCTGGATTAAATGCTATCAATCAAACTTAAATTTAGCTCCTATATGGTCCCAGATGAAAAGAAGGCAGTAGGGGCAAGGAAAGCTTAACGCCTGAGAATATTTGTATTGCATGGCAAGGAAAACAAGCCTAAAGTCAACAAAGGGCAGCCTGTAAAAACAAACAGTCCTGATGAGAACGGCGCTGCCACCAGAAAGCTTATTAGCAGCCAGAAGCAGAAGAACTGTCTCTCCGCTGTTTCTTTGCTGACTGCCCCCAGCCCAGCACTACCGCAGTGCTTCTGAGTCAGCTGCTGCCTCCCCCCTAGCGTAACCCCTGAGTACTTTGCCAGTACCCACACAATGCACGCCCTCAGCATGAAGAGTGTTTCCCCGGGGTGGGCTGGGCTATAGTGGGAGGCAGGAGTGGAAAAAGAGCAGGAAATATCTGAGGGTTTTTTCAAATAATAGTAATGTACACATACACACATAGTAATTGTCTTTATCTGTTCTAAGATAAACCAGCAGAGGGAAAATTTGGGTGTAAACTGATGAGAATAAACACTCCCGTGCCCACCAGCAAGCACATGGGATTTCAGAAACCATGTGAATTCCAAACCCAATGTCCCGTCTGTCATCACCTATTCACTGAGGGGGAGCCACAGCTGTAGGGCAATGAGACGCTCCATTTCCTCCTGGTGCATGGGAAAACACAGCCATGCGTTTGGACAGAGCTTAGATATTTGGTGATCAGTAAGGAATACAAAATACAGTTTTTAGCCTTGAGAGACAAGAGGTAAATTTCACAAATCTAATCAGAAATTAGGTACCTGAAAATGAGCAGTTTGGTGATGTCATAGCCCATTTATACAGCAGTTTGAGGTTTTGCACCTGTAGGTTTTATACTGGTGACAAGGATCTGTTCTGGAGATCAAGTTCATCTTAACGTATTGCAGACTGTTAGGTCTCCAAGGCAACAAAGTCATACCTGCAAGGGTTATAAAGGATGTTCAATATTGATTTTTTTGTTTGCAAATACCATTTTGTCCTTTTGTCTTCTCCGTTCAGACCACCAAACTGCTGGGCAAAAAGGTAAGTATTTTTGGGAAGTTCCTCAAATATAGCAAAAGGGAACCTCTGTTCTCAACAATCTAAATAATTTTCTGCGTCGTCATACCACCTTTCACCTTCCCAGCTCTACTGCACTATTTGACTCCTTTCCTCCTCCAAACCCACTCATGCACATTAAGCAGGTAACACCGGGGCAGCGTTCTAGTGACTACTGGTACATACTTATGTACGCATATGTATGTAACATAAATTGATATTTATGTAAACATATGGCCACATACAGTCTTTATTTTTCATGAGCTTTGTGGATTTGCCTGTACTAGTGAAAACTGAGGTTAGTAGATGTATTGCCCAGGTCACTGTCTTTGTGACCTAGGTTAGTAGATGTATTGCTTAGATGCATTGACCTAGTCACTGTCTATTCCCTCATGAAGAAACACACTGGACTGTGCATAATCTGCAGTAGGTGGCAGAGCTAGACCCTATGCAGTTGGGGTAAATGTTGGTTCAGACATGTTCCTTGTAAAATCAGTGGCAAAATTCCAGTCCATTCAGCAGAGAAAAACCTGGTCCAAGGCTGACTCGTTGTTTCCTTACCTGTTACCTGTTCTCTCAGGGCACAATAGGAAAATCAAGCTTGAGATGAAACTCTTACATTTAAAGCACCTATATTTGTATAACACACTAGTACACAGCTTTGAGTTGGCTTCGTTTTCTGACGTCTGTATCACTTATCTGTCCACTTAGATGCGTGCAAAGTAGAAAGGATATCCATCAGACTAAAGGACCTATCCACCATATATGCAAATTTAGTAATAACTTTACATGTAGTGTAAGAAAAAAGCAACTAAGACTTGAATCCAACCTCTTGGAAAACACATTTAAACTGAAATAGTAAGAATGTAGAGCATTCTTCTATATGCAATTTTAATTTTATGAAAGACATAACCTGCAACAGTATAATTACAATTACACAGCTAAAGTATCTAGCATTTCTGACAATAAATAGGAAAGTTGGAGGTTCAAGAATTTGCAATGATACTTATAAATCTATCACTTTAGGCCTTTGATTTTGTAAATCTGTAATCTACAACTGGATTTTCTTAAGGGTAACATTTACCCTATAGATTGTATAGTTAAACAAGATTCATCCTGACTCCATTCATGTTCTTTTGGGTTTTTGGCATTGCCTTCAATGGCAACAGGAGCTATAGCTCAATTACATTTTCTTTTGCAAACAGAATGAGGAAATTAAAAAAAACAGGGCCAGGTACCTACAGTGCTGCGTATATTGAGATGACTTGGAATAAAGAAGAAAGAAAAAAATTAAATCTACAGTATTAATTAATTTGTTTGTAAACAAAACTGATTCCTCAGTGTGTCACAACATTTGCATGCTCTTGCTTCAGGTTTAGAACAATTCTGTGTAAATTAAAAATTTAAATCTTAAAAAAAATTTTAAAAATCTAAAAAACTTTCAGATAATAAGAAGAAAATATGAAACTAACAAGGAAGAAAGTTTGAAAGTTCCCTATGTTGCTGTGGAGAATGTGGGAAAATCACAGACAGTATAAGGCTGACATTATTTTCCAGAGGTATTTAAAATAAAGTCTCCTTTGAAATCCCATGAGAAACACCCTTGTCCTGGTATGTCTAGTGGAAAGAATGCTGGCAAAAGTCTTTGAAAAGTCACACAAGTGGTAAAATGTCTATAGGTAAAAATCATTAGGTGAGTCCGTACTCTCCTTACTAGCTCTACTGCATGATACCAGACTGGTATTTACCTTCCAAAAAGGTGCTCTTCTGACTTGGCAAATATGATGAGGAGGAGGAAGGAAAGAGAAGACAACTACAGGTTGAGGTTATTTCAGGCTCCACATGTGTTCATCCTTGATTGCTCAACAGAGGCTGTGAGCAAGAGTGCTGGCTCATCTCAGTGCTGGTGGCAAACAGTGTGACAAACGCAGAAAAGCACCTCCGTTTTTTCAGGGCTGTAAGCAAACTCCTACTGTCCCAGTTTGGTAGCAGGCACTGTAAGATGTGGCATGGCACAACGGGAAGTACCTCCCGCAGCTCCAGTTGCATGGCATTGCAGAGTGCCCCCAGGCCAGCTTTATGTGCCTCCCTGGCTGCAGGCTTGAATGGGAATGGAGGATAAAAAAAGGCAGAAATGGTAGAAAGTTATGGCAGGCATTCGGGATCTCATACTGTTTTATTGATGTTAACTATCTGTCAGACGGTCCCGCCAAGAGAAGTGGTTGAAGGTACGTTTGGGTGAAGGTGTGCCTCTGCCGCAGGAGCAGGGCTGGTGGGTCTTGACCTCCATCCTCCTCCCAAAGGGCCCAACCACCATCTGAGGCTGCCTGACTGCCCTCAGGAGCTGGGCGGCTTCGGGAGCGTTCCTTGTATTAAACCCTTGTCACAGGTCAGTTATTTCCCCCAGTTGTACTTCCCCTAAAAATACCCATGTCTTGTGGCTTCTGTAGTCACATAACTTCATGTCTCCGTTACTCCTTCCCCAGAGGAATGAAGTATGTGGAGCTGCTGGCAGTTAAACTGTATTTAAAGACATTTTTATTTTCTGAATCATATTCAGCATGATGCTTGTTTTAATTATATTTTATGCGGACTGCTGTAAGATGCATGCATGAAAGCCTGTCCATAAATAAACATGTCTTTAAAAGTTGGTATTTATTTTCTTTGAGTCAATTCCTGCTCCTTTCCCGAGGTGCACAAAAGCCGGGATAGATGGCCTCCGAAGCCCAACCACAAAACCCAGACACCACACGATGTCGACGAGCCTCTTCGCACCACTGCTGTGAGGTCTCGCCTGTGCCATGGCGCTGTGGGGGGAACATCCCACCCGGCCCATGGAGGTCGGCTCTGGGGCCTCCGAAACGGGGCGCAAGCAGGCAGGACCATCTTGGTGGGACCATCACCTACTGCATCTTCTGGAGGGGCAGGCTCTCTCCAAAAGCTGCTCTTGGGGCAGGTGTGGGGGGAAAGAAAAAAAGCCGAGCTGGGGAAACACATTGTGAACACCCTGCAAGCGGCCATCTCCTGCTGCTGGAGGCCGCTGGCAGCCGCAGGGGCTGTGCATGCGGGGCACAGGCTGCGGCCCCTGGCACAGGTCCCAGTGGAAGTGCTGTGGCCCAGCCATGCCCCATGCAGGGGGGTCAGACACAGTCAGGGCACCCATGGGCTGGGGGAATGTCACCTGCCACCAGGCCGGGGCAAGGGCAGGGGCGCTGGGGTCGGCCCGGCAAGGGAGGGGAATCAAACAGCAATGGCGGGCACAGGCCTGCCCGTCAAAGGGCCTCTTTGAGGCCGATAAAAAAAGAGATTCATTTTCTGTTCCCGGTTGGGCCCTGTGGAAGAAGGGAGGCTGAGAACAGGCCTGCGAGCGGCCCCGGTTGGAGGGCTGCCAGGGGAGGCCACCCCGCCAGCTTTCACAGGACCTCTCGCTGCCGCCGGTCACCCTCAGGCAGCCTCAAGCGCAGCTCGGGCTGCCCGGCCATGGCGGCCCTGCCTCCCTCCTCCCCCCTCGCACCCCCGGTGCTGCCTGCGGAGCCGCCCTGCGCTCGGCTCTGCCAAACCAGCTGTCTCCTGATGGGAGAAAATAATCTGGGATCAAGGACAGGAAACTGTATCCGCACACGCAGGCGAGATGAGAAACTCATGTTTTGTGGCAACCCCACGCCGTCGATGAGCTCCCCCCTCCCCGCCGCCAAGCAAAGAGAAGGAAAAATAAAACAAATGGAATAAAAGCAGGTACGCCCCACTAATTTATTTTTTTTAACCTTTGAGTGAAAAAGAGAAGAGAAAGGAAAGCATCCAAGTGAATTTTTTTCTGGCATCAATGCGTTCTCCTGCTCCCCATCCCACGACAGCTCCTGCACCCAGGAGGGTGTCCAAATACCTGGGGCTTTACAGAGAGCTGTGCCACACAGAGAGCCACTGGCCAAGGCCAGGGGGAGGGTGGCAACCCTGCAGGCCCCGGCAGCTGTCTGCTTCTTGCTCCTGCCCCTTGCACGTCTGGGTTTCAGCACCCCAACAATCCCTCACATTGCTGCTGCTGCAGCCCGCACCGCCTGGAAATATTTTGAGCAAGCGAATGTGTTGCTTAGAAGAAGAAAATGGCCTTTGATATGTTTCTCAAAAAGAGGCAATTAAAGAAAAGCAACCCATAAGCCTTCTGAGCCGGACGGACGGCTGGAAAGCGGCTACCAGTCAGTCCTGCAAAGAACGATGGCCGACTGCCGAGAATGAGTGGAACCATCTGGTCCCGCTGCCCTCCGTCCCCGTTGCCCTCGGGGGGTTGTTTAACCAGGGATGTGCTCGCTGCTCTAGCACCATTGCCCTAGCAACACAACCAAAGTGTTTGTCAACATGTGACCGATGTGAATGATGGTGCCTTGTCCGAAGAGGTCTGGATTGCGTGTGTGGTTCTTCTTCACAAAAGCCGGTTTCACCACTCGCCTCACAAAGAGCCTGAGCGGGAAACTGGAAGCTGGAAGGGAAACTTTCCCGGGAGTCAAAAGCATATTTTTCTTCTAATTGCATAGGAACTGCCCTGGCCTTTTGGAATCAGTGGCGTCTAAACTAATAAATAGTACCAGTCTAAAGCTGAGGAGAAAGAGCTACAATTTTAACAAGTGTCTGCTATTTTTAGGTAATAACAGATCTCCTGCAGAAGTGCTGGAAGCCCACTACGCCCTGACACTGGATTGTATCAGCCTTCTGAGGGCCTTTCTGTCTCCTTAAACCTTTACTGAATTAGGTCTAAGGAAGCTGCTTATATCTCCTCATTGTCTTGCTGTCACTAGGTTTAAATGGAAATCTATTCGCTGAAATCCCTTTTTTCATCAGTGATTTTTTCCCAGATTGGATCAGATGTCAATACTGTCTTTAAGGGAAAGGAGCAGGGTCATGCCTGAACAATGTTGTGTTCTTTTAATGAACAATGCAGATTTCTGCAGCTTACTTTTCACCCCATCATGTTCCCACAAAAAAAAATCAAATTCCTTATGACATTTTCTTATTCTTCCTCTCTCCTTTTCCTGCTCTGGTTCATGTTAAATTGCATGTTTTCCCATAATAAACTCATCTTGATGCCCACCTCTGTCAATTAACAGTGCAGTTTCTCTTCATAAAAAAAGTTGCAACAAAACTGTTCATAAAAAAGGCACAAATACATGAAACCTTTCCATTACCTGTCAGAAAAATGACACAAGTGAACTTTGCAAGAATTTGTTGCTTCTGCGAGACATAGCCCAGTCCGTCCTCATTCAGTAAACAAATCTAAAGCGGACAGATCTAGTGGAAGAAAACAGAACTCAGGAGAAAACTGATTGGCTAGATGGAAAGATAAAATCCTAAAAGTCCTTAAGGAGTTTCAACCTAATCCAGATGGCACCTAAACTTAAAGAAACTTTATATTCTAAAACTGTATAGACACCTGAAAGGTCTACCATGGAGAATGTCAAAAGTATCTTGCCTGTAACAGAGCTGGACAGCCAAGTTTCCATTAACACTTAAGCCTGATCAAGGTTTAGAGATTTGTCTTTCCTTTGTCTAGGTCCTTAGAGATGGTCTGTCAAAAGATCTTCTTGAAGAAGTCTCAAAACTCTGGTACCTACAAAAAGCAGCATCACCATGTTTGGCGTTTGGTTTGTATTAATCTCTTTAAATAGTAACTTAGCAATTAGATTACACAGGTAGATTGTGGAGGACCAGAGCTTGGTTTTTCCCTTTCAAATCCCCACTTCCTATGAGGCTGCGCTGGCTGCCTGACTATAGTTTAGTGTGAGAGGGGCTCTCTCTGTCTCTCCTGTTGCTGCTGGATTCAGAAGGCTGGGGAAAAAAAAACAGTGGGGGAACTCAGATAGCTGCTGGTTCCTGCTTCAAGGAGTGTATTTGACGCAATGGCTGTTCCAAGGCAGAAAGCATGCCCTGCCTCTGGTCTACTCTAGTTGTAGCTTTAGGTAGGGTTAGCATGTTAACTTTAGACTATTCCCTGCTTTGGGTGCCATATGGTGTGAAAATCAAGGTGCTACTCATAAGTGTCCTGCACCCTAGGTTTTTGCTGTGTATGTATGGTACAGGGAGCCTGAGGTGCTGCACAGGGATTCTGCATTCCTCTGTGGGGCAGAATATCTAGGCATTGTGATGCTCATATTTTTATGTACGTAAGGACAGGGCACAGGTTTTAAAATCTAACTCCAGGGGCAGATTAACATCTCCTCTGAGGATGGGGAAGCCACCAGCACTGCCTGGTGTGGTATGTGGTTTTATCACTCCTCTGCACACCCTTCTCCCCACCACCTTCCAGATCCATACAGCCCTGTAGCTGCCATTGAAGTTGCTGAGAGCCAGGATTTATGTGCATAAACACCTCCTTTTCTGCAAAGATCCCAAAGTCTCCGTGGGTCCTCTAAGCACCCCTGCAGAAGTTTCTAATGTCCCTGTAATTTATAGTGTAAACTCCCGACAGTGGAGCAGAGGGCTGAGCTGAATGCAGAGGAAGAGAGACAGAGAGCAGAGACTGTCAGTAGTATTTCTTGGTAGTCATCAGGGTGCAACATGAGATGTTCCCCATACTGTCCATGCTAACATCTGTATACAAGAAACAGAGAGAGCTGTAGCCACAGAGGCAGGCGTGTTTTATGTGGTACACTTCTGTTTGGAGTATGCTGTTCTGGATGACTTCAGTGCATTTTCACAAGTAAACGTTGTTCTTGTGTTTGTATTAAAATGTTAATTCATCTTTTTTAAGTTTTAAGCCACAGTTTTAAAGAAATATGAGAAAGACCTTGCCCCCTGCAGATGTGTATCAATCTACAAAAGACATAATATGGCTTGCTACGCCAGTAGGGCTGGTATAGGTTCTTTGATGCTTAAGTACGGGAATTTATGAAGTGTATTTAGCGTTCTCCCATGTGGTCTAGTGGAAATAATGTCAGAAGAGTTGAAAGTGGGGTTTGGATGTGATAAACATGAGTACAAAAGGAATCAAGTCTTCAGGATCACAAAATTATATGAACAGATTTTAAAAACCAGGAGCTGCTACAGTCAGAAAATACTGTAAAAATGCTGGCGGGAGTTGTTGAAGGAAGGAATTGCTGCATATCATGAAGTGTCGAGACTGGCGTAGAATGAAAACAGGAAGAAGAGTAACACAAAGTCTTTTGATGGGTGCAATTTATTTAGGCTGAAAAATAAAACAAAGAGCTGGCAAGACTTGGATAGAGAGCACAGTTTCAAAAATGTTTTACCCTTCACATAAGTGGGCAATCCAGAAGTGATAGAGCAACTGCAAATTTTCTGTCACTATTTTTAATTGAAAAATAAAATTTTAAGTGCATTAAGTATATCTAAAAAGGATACTGTCCTAAAAACATGAACATTTTGTAAAAAAAATCAAAAACAAAGAAGCAGAAAAATACAAACCTTATTATGTTTGGGAGGAAAATACTTGCTAATCAAGAATTAAATACTTTTAAGACAAAAGTTACTATTTCAGAGAGATAATATTTTATTTAATTTTTAAAGCTTTAAAAATTGGTGAATGTACGGCAAAGCTGCCACTAGATTTTATCTTATAGACTTGTATTAAAGTCTAGGCTATACAGAGGGAGGTGACAGGAATGAAAAAGTCATTGTGTCCTATTTGTCTACCTTGCTCTTAGAGGTATTTGTCAGTGATGTCTACAAACTGTGTACATCTGCATTTCATGCTTTGTGCAAATGTTTCTCTATAGACGAAGTGCAACAATAAATCATACTTTTGCACTAGTTGGCATGTGCTTCAGGAGCTTTGCTTCTGTGAGTTAAGCATTGTAAGATGAAAACCAGATTATTAAAGTTTAATATAAAATTTTCTTCTGTGTGCAGAAAATGACTAGGACTGACACTAGCCATGAATCACTCATGAGAAAAAGTAAAGAAGCACCTTGCACAATCCCTCAAGGAAAAGACAGGGAGAAGACATAAAGCCTTTACTACAAATGAAAATGCTGCTAGAGAAATGGGCTTGCTGCAAGCTCAGGAAACTAATTTATTACGAGTACTCATGAACAATGCTCACATATCCCTCTCTGATCAGAGAAGTACCTCTCTGATAAGTCCTTACCCTCCTTTTCTGCCAGGACTTTCAGCTTCTCTGTGTACTCTATTTTTATGAATGAAGCTCTTTTTGTCAGTAAAAGGCTCCATCACTGTGACATCATTTCTGCTTTCTGTATCTCAAGGCTGAAATTTATTTCTGAAACTACAAATCTGTGAAAATCCTTTAACAAAAAAATTTATTTTCCTTATCTGAATTCTACTGCTTTCCCTGAAACGTCACCAGGATCCGTCCCTCTAACAATACTTCTTAATGAAGCCATAATTATTCCCTGTGTCAGCTACTGCAATTCTCATTTTAATGGCCTCCTGAAGCCATTCTCAATAGACTTTAAAGCGCCCAGAAAACTGCAGTCAGACCAAATTATTTGCTAAGGGGCTTCATCTCTTCTCTCTTGTCTTAACTTTACTCAATTACTATCCCTCTGCCCACGGAATTAAAATCAAGTGCTAATTATTTTAATTCATTTTTAACTCACTCTGTATTCAACCTTTGGCCTAAGTATGATTCAGTTCTCCTGCCCCAAATTTTCCATTTTTTATCATTCACATGGATCAACTTCTATGAAATACCTACAAGCTAAAGTTAGAAAAGTGGAAAATGTTTCTAGAGCTTTCTGTGAATTTTCCCAGCTGAAGAGGCAGAAGAAGATGCTTAGCCTTTGAAGAAAGATTTCCATTTTGAAAAGGAGGCTACAAAAAACCCCTACATTTTTCAATCCTTTCTTGGATGTTCTGTAAGTCACAGGAGTAGAAAAAAATCAGGTAAATAAATCAGTGTGATCTCAAGCAGTCCTATGCCTTTCCCTTCCTGCTACTGGCCCCTTACCTTGTAGAAACATGGGAATAAGCTCTTTATTTCCATCTTCCTTTTATTTTTACACTCCCATACTTCTTAGACATCAATATGCCTAGTTTATGACTGTTCTCAAAATGCTGTTCACCCTTCCTACGTCCAGGAAAAAACACTACTACCAGGAGGTAGTAAATCTATATACAATAAAATTTGGTTTTAATTTTTCTATATGCTGTCTTAAATCTATCTTTTGTACCCTGTCTGCGTATGCAATAATTGCCATCTCGACTTCTAACTCATGACATAACGAAGGCTGCTGTAATCAATTAAAACATACTCTTTTTGACTAGTAGACAGGTATATTCAAGAGATTGGTTTCTGGGTCAATCAATACTTCTTAACAATGGGCTTTTATATCTCCTAATGTTCATGAAATTATAGTGCTAAATTCTTATTCTTGGTTTCATTGCTCCAGCAGTCCAGCACATCAACCATATGCGGTTGGAAAACTTTAAAATTAAACATCAGAAGAGTAGGGGGAGGAAAGTTTCCTTTTGCCTCTCAAGAAAACGCATTGTTTAATTCATTCAAATACAAATGGAATGCTCATACTAAGCCACTAGGATGTTCCTAATTTCTTAAAGATGTTTCTTCATATGATGAAGTATCATCTGACCCAATAAACCAACGCTAGCCTGAGCTTGTAGGTTCACGAAAAATAAGCATTGCCCAATGACCTTCCCACTTCCTTTCCTTTTGGTTTTCTGTATGAATGAATCCCTTTCAGGGGAAATGTTAGAATGATATTTTCAGATCCCCAGACAATATAGGATCAGACCACAGAATTAAAGTATTTTCTTTGTCTTAAGATAGCTTTCCTTTCTAAGTATGAAAAAACACTTGGATCAGATCAATTGTTTCCTTTGAATTCAAGTAGAAAGAGAATTAAGTGGTTAAGCATACAGTTTACTGGTATTATTTTAAGAGACAAACATTTTTATCTGATTAGTTCTTAAATTCTATGTTAATTAAAACACATTTGAGTTTAGCTTATAAGGAGGGCCACAATATACTTGCAGTTCATGCAAAAATGTTAGGTGAACTAATAAAATAATGTGATTTAATGGAGGCAGTGAAAACACTGTAATTTTAGCTTAGATTTCATGTAGAAAATGGAAAATCTTCCAAGTGACAAGAAAAGGTTAAAATGCACTTCTCACTGCACTCTCCTGACTGGTTCCACTCCCTTACAGCTTTGGATGGGGCAAGCTGTGATTTTAAACAATAATATTTACATTTAACGTAGTGGGACTAGACAAGTACACTTTCCTAATGATGTGAGAGAGTTAAATTGCTTTGCTACTTCTGTTGTCGTGCAACTCTTGCATTATTGACCACGGAAATAACGAACACTCAAATGCATCTGGCAGCTTGCATAGCTTTTTTTTTTATTGGACAAAGGTGCATCACTGAGGAAAATGCCCAGGAGGTACTAGCTTTGAGAGACTGGAGGGATTAATTTTAGAATTTCTGATTAATATAAAAGCTGATTTTATAGGTCTAACTCTCAAAATATTGTCCCTAATTTCTAATATCATCACACTTGTGTTTCAGTAAGTTTGTGCCTGAGTTAAGTAGATAACTAGCAGGCAAGTGGACCCCCAAAATCAAGGTATCTGTTATGTAATTAAACAGGCATTTTTGATATCTGAACACTGAGTCCACCTTTTTAAGTAAGTTGTGCTATTCTGCACTATCAAAGTAATCTACCCTATTGTCTACATCCAGTATGTTTTTACGTTGGCATCAAGTTAAAAATCATATACTGTTAAAAATGTATCTAATAGGGCTATACATTAGAGCTCATTATTTATTAATCATGACTAATATTGTTCAGTTTTTTCTTAAAATAAACTGCTGGTGCCTAACTTTGGGCATGAGGAGCTTGGCCACTGCCTTGAAGCCTGTCCTTAACCATGGCACTATGCAACACCACACAGAAAGGATAAGAACCACCCCAGTGACAGGAACTTGCACTTTTCTTTTTATCTCAGTGCTCTATACCCAAGAACGGATGGGGGTCTCCATAAAGCAGGGACTCAAGAATGAGTCTCCTTCTTCTGTGCCTTGGCAGACCTCAAAAGGGTTAAACATCACTGTGCAGACAGAGTTTGGGGGAATCCAGCGTCTATTTCACCTCCCTGATTTCTCTCCAGCCCTGGGAAGGAGAGACCTGTGGTTAGGTGGCACTGCTAAATGTCTCTCTTCCTACCATCCTTCCTCATGCAAGGAGAAAAGACAACTTGAATGAGCAGAACCATGATGGCCAGAATTGCCTTCCCTCACGAGAAACTTGCTGTGATCTTCTGCGTCTCTGCCCATACCTGGGTTGTTCTTTCTCTGGAGGCAGAAAGTAAGGAGGTGACCCATCAGAAAATGCTCCTCTTTGTCATCTTAGAATTGTCTGAGGTCTAAATCAAAACCAAGTCACGTTAGTTCCTCAGGAAAACATGGTGAAAGTTGGCAACACTGTGCGTGGGGATCTGGCAAAAGCTTCTATATGAGTAAGAGGTGCTTCCTCCGGACTTTTGCTATAACTGACTGGGTCTCATGCTCTCAGATTTCTGCTTTCATGAGGACCAAATGTTGCTTTAAAAGTGGCAGAGGAATGAGCAGCATTTAAAATAATCCAACCTAAAGCCCGGGCTTTCGTTAAGCTTTTATAATCTGCCATTTACTGAAAATATCTCTGTGTGTGAGATCTTTCCCCCTAAGAACATATGTCCTTCCTGCTTGTTCAGACTCTGATCCTAATCTCAATTGTTTGATGTCATAATCTGTAGTATGGGAATGCAGAGAAATGTTTTCAAAAAATGTCCAGTGCTAATTGAGAGAAGGTGCCTTCTGGGGGTTTTCTGTGTGCAATAGTTTCAGGAATGATTGGAAGAAAGCATATTAATCAATTTTGCAGATGACTTGCAGTGGGAAAAGATCATAAACCACTTAAAGGCTGGGAATAATACAGAACACAACTTTCATAAAACAAAGGAAGAATCTAACATCACTTGGAACATACAGGGCATCCAGATCACTTCCCATAGTTATTCAGCAAACATTTTTGAAAACATTTTGAAAACCACTATAGATGTGAGAATGAATTGATGACAAAGAAAGAAATATATTCATGCCTCAGTCTTTGGAAGCACCAGGAAGAAACAGAAGTGCTTTCAGTATCCAATGTTATGCTCCTAAATTCCAGAAAAGACAATATAAAATTAGGGCTGCTGTACCGTGTTGTTATTCTAGCAAACAGTATGAGACAATAGCAATCATATATCCTGCTCAACCATATCATAATTGCCATTTTCTTTATACTGACAGTAACAATGAACATCTTTAGAGTGCCTTTTAATTTCAGATCCCATAGCAAGATTTAGTCTTCACTTCCAGAGATGACTTTTTCTAATGAACCCAAATAAGTTTTTCCTGATATTCACTAGCAATTCCAGTTACATATACATTTCACTTTCACAGACTCTTGCTAACCTTGCGTGGCTGCAGAAATGCAAGTGTCATGTGGGTGTCCCAAAGGTCAGTAATTTGAAGCTCACATCAAGCATCATGCATTTGCATCAACATGCAAATGTTAAATCCACTTGCTAATTTTGCTTGTAATCTGTGAATCGCTTTAGATGCTATTAGCACGATCGTGTCAGGATGCATAGCGTTGGAAGAGTCTAGGCTTAAGTAACCACAGCAACAGGATTGGTAAAATATCCTTTGAGAAACCATTTCAGGCCTCCCGACGCTACCATCTGAAGGTTTTCCTGTTGCCTCTTATTTACAAAATAACCTTTTTCTGACTTTTTAATAATTTATTTCTGATAGCTCACACTTCAGAAATTCATAAAGAATCATGACATCTGTAATTGCGATTATTTGACTGCAGAAAATAGAAAATCTGCATTACATAGTATGCTTGAGACAGGTCTTTTGATTAGTGCTGCGTTATCATCTGAGGAAATAAACACAAGAATGAGACTAAAGTGGTCTCGTCATTTCATGTCTCTAGTTAAGCCATTTTACATTTCTCTTTTAGTTTCCTGTTTTGTAAAAAGGGGATTAAAAATCTACCTGCCTTAAACAGATATTATACAGGAGTTAATTGATAAAGCCTGTACACTGCTTTTTACATCTAAAGAACATTATGTGAATGATGAGTGCTGTTTTCTCTTTCGTTTATTAGCCAATTTATGTCTCACATTCATTTTTTATCTCACTTCTCTAAAGCCTTCCTACAGTAATCTTATATTTCTAATATTGAAATGTCCAAAATTAGCTTCTTGCTTCAGTCTTATTGGATCTGAAAAAATTTTTCTCTGGGACTATGTTGCTCTTTCTTTTTATATTCCTTGTGTCATACTAACTGTTCTTTGTTCATTTTATTTTTCTTCACTGTATTAAAAGTCAGATGAGACCTTTGCCTTATCATACGTACTCCCTTTTCTTCAGATTTCTTCTACTGTCTCTGCATCATTTATTCTTATTTCTTTTCCAACAGTTCATATACAAAAGTTTTCTGAATATACTGTACATGGGATCATTAAAAAAATCAAGTCAATTCTAGCTTATGCATTTACAAGACTAAGAGAATTTGGTATTCCTATTGTGTAAGATGGTTTTCTTATAACTTAATTGTGGTAAACAAGAAGGATCAGGCCAAATGAAGAAAGATGGAATGTTTTGTTTTCTAATGAATTTCACACAGACGTAGCAGTTTCTCTGCTGCTGGCTTAAAACAAGGCAGATGCAAGTGGTATGAACAACGTTGTTGGCGGCAACCTCATTTGCTTAACCTCAGTGCATCAAAAAAAGAGAATAAGTTTTTTGGAATGCAAATATTATTGTGAAATGGGGGAAAAAAAAAAAGAGGAAAGGAAAAAATATAGGTTACGCATGGCTGCTTTTAATGGAAATAGTATGATGTCGTTTCTCCCTTTCTTCATGGTTTGAAGTCAGCAATCCCCAGAGAGAAAAATTCTGAAGTTGTAATGAAAAGGGATCATTTCAGAACACATAACAGGCAATTCCTTCTTCTTTTATGTTCTAGGGAGAGAGAATGTTTCCATTGTATGTGGCTTTTTGATATATGACTTTGAAAAGAATACTCGATCCTTCCATGAAAAGGTTGAATATTCTTCTCTTTGCTTAGTTCTCATTCCTGAATTACATTGAAATCCCACTCCCTGGTTATTCATAACTTGCTAAAGTTTCCCTGTGAGGCTTAAAATTGTAGCACTCTCGTCTAGTAAAGACATTTTAAAAAGAAGCACCAAGCTAAAACAAATAATGCATTGCAGAATAAACAATGTCTTAGACATAGAGGAGGGACAACCGACCCCATACTTCCCCTTTTCTTTCCCTCATGGCGAGTACAGAAAAATTTATGTCAATAAAAGGGTTTGCTTACATTAAACTGTGAGGCCATTTTTTGGTGGGCATTTGTGAGCATTTTAAGCTCAAAGAATACTTGGAGGCTGAACTTGAGACATTCACACTATGCAGTAATTGCTCCATTTAACAATTAAATCTGAAGCAGTTCTGTTACTGGATTACTCTTCAGAAGTCTGGCTTGAAAACCAATCCAATAGTTTTATAACAGTATCTAAAACAAAACTGGAGCTTCAAGAAATCCATGTTGTAGATCTTTCATTGTCATTCCTCCTGAGCTGCCAGCGCAGCTTAGCTCTCAACAGTGTAAAGAATTTCTAAGAACATCTGAACTAAAAATAGATCTCAGACAACAGAATGTGAAGCAAGCAGAGGTGTATGTTTGTGGAAGTGGGGCAATATTGGTAACATCTGCAAATATTAGCTGAAATTTTTAGTCCTCTCTTAATTAGTGTTCTTAGAAATAATTTCACATGTTAAAACTTGAAATAAAGGGTCGGGTATGATATTCCTGCAAAACAACTTCCAGTTTCCCCATCAGATGTTTACTTTGCAACGGCTACATTCTACTATTCTGAAAAGAAGAGTGTTCTGTTCATCTTGCCTGACATTAGGCTAACACAAATTTTATTCACCTCAACCTAATTAGGCACTCCCGTACCCTTTGTAGAAAGGGTTTCCCAGTCATTTATTTTATGTGCCTTGTTCAGAATGAGATGACTGTCTCTGTGAAGTTTTCTTGCTGTTGACCAGGAAAGGAAGTTAGGTGATTGGTCCAGACTTAGCTAACTATTATTTCTGTGTTAATTGATGGTAGAATTGTATCCCATCAGATCTCATACTGGGACTTTGAATACCATTTACAAACTGTTCTCAAGCAATATTGAAAGACTACAGACCTCATAAAAAAATCTGGGTATACTGTGAACCCAGTGTTTCATGGCAGGGATATGAATTTCATTCACAAAGGCCAGGGATAACAGGGATTCATTGCCGACAAAAGTTCTAGTACACAGACTAGATGGCTTTTATGAGTATGCTTCTGTTATAATAGAGGATTTATTGACCTTAGTAGTTTTGCGAGATTTAAATTCAACTATGCAGGATTTAAAGTTTTAACCGACTTGCACAGGCAATTCACATCTGCATTAACTATTTCAGGATTTGCCAGCAGTGTTTTGCAGTATTCATTTTCTATTTCTATAATAAATAAGACAGTGTCTGTTACTAAGTGAGGCACCTTAGGTTTAACTCACCCAGCAGGACTTCACTCAGGGTGACCTTCTAATTTGCACTGCATGCTAAAGAATAATAATCTCATAGTAAATAGTTTTGTAAATTCCTGCTTGGAAATACAGCACTTGCCTGTCCCACACGCTCTATAAAAGCTATCACAATTACTGTTTCAATGCACGATTCAGATGGCCTAACCCAAGACATAAACGGTTAGTGCCTTGCCCAAGTGAATTGTCTAGACGACCTCTAGTTTCAGTGGAGAGACACAACTAACCCATCTTAAAGCATATGTTTCAGATAGGTGCCCTGAATTACTTTCCTTAGGTGCCAGTATCACTCCTTCCAAAGGAGCAGAGATGGCAAACGTGGACAAGACACCTAACTTGAAGAGAGATCAGATGAATCCCAACACAATGAAGTTCATACTCTATATTTTGGTGCAGAACCTTTTTTTTCATAGGGATTTCACAGAAGATGGTAACCAGCATTAGGCTTTTTTGAGAAGAGCCCTTTCTACTAGGAAGACAGTGTTTCACAGTAGATAATTTGTTGCCTTTTCTCTTAATTTCATTTCCATCATGTAAACCCCTCTGAATGCATTGTGTTGGTTTCCAAAGAGCCCAGAAAAGATGAGGAAGGGCAAGGGCAGTCTGAGCAGGGAGAGTAGCTCAGAGAGAACCTGGGATTCAGATGGGGCTCACAATCTGCCGGGCAGCAAGGGCACCAGAGAGATGATGGCATTTCACAGCAAACACTGGGAATGGCTGGGCTAGCAGAATGACACTGAGTGATGGGGAGTGACAAGACCATAATGGGAACAACTTGGGTTATCAGCTTAGAGGGAAGAAGTAGGACTTGTGTAGGACTACTGTTTCCCTATATCACTTTACACCCCAGCCACAAACACTTGAAACTCATCAATAATACAGGTTTAGCCCATCCCCATCCAGTAAAATGGGTTGTTTTGGCAAGGGTCCACTTAGTCTCATACACTTCAGAGCTAGATTTGTACTTTACATAATGTATTTCCTTGCATGGTTTCTACAACCAGTTCATTTTGGTCACTGTGGTTTGGGGATAGACTTGACCAAATTCAAATTTGTGTCACAGCCATTTTAATCATAGAGCAGTTAGAGATTACAGCATTTTCAAGTGGCCCACATTCGTGACTAAAATCCAAAGGCCCATACACGAAAATCTGCAGCAATCAAGTGGTTAAACAGTGTTCAACAAAATCAGCTTGCAGTTGGATAATGAAAATTTGAATCAACATGCTCTGGTAACCAATAGCTATGCACTGAATGCCAGCTGAATATTTAAACTGAAAATGCAAAGCAGAGAAGCATAACAACTTGATTACCAACTTCCTTTCTCTAAAGGAAATATTGTTTTAAGTGAGCTGTTCTAATGATCAAGTATACCACAGGAATGTGTCAGCAATTACAGCAATCAACACAGCACGTTTTTTTCAACTTCTCTTTATCTAGCATCTCCTAAACGCTAAGGGGGGCTATGTCCTTTGGCCCCAGACTATATGCACAGAAAAATGCTGGAAGCCAACTTTAAATAATTAGTACTAAAGGAATGCATATACTCACTGTGTGATCTCCTATCTCAAGCAATAATAGGCGTGTGTAAGGATGTGCAACTAAGGGACAGCGTAATCTGCTGAGGAAGATGCAGAGAGAGCTGAGATAAATCATACTTTTTGAGATAAGTCTTGAAGCTTGTGACTAGGTAAGAAGAACCAGTTGAATACTTGCCTGCAGCATAGGCAAAATTGATGTCTGCTGCCCCAAGGATGAGGGCTTGTGCCAGGGAGGGGCTTGATTATTCCACCCATGGTCAGAGCTGCAGAAAGGGGCCAGGAAGAGCGACATAGGTACAGCTTCCAAGGGATGGTAGAACTGCAGGCAGAAACAGCCAATTTTGCCTCAGCAGAATCTGCAGCCCTGTGTTTTCTGCCTTACTCTTCATCAGCATCTTCCATCCTGGCTGTCCAAGGCTCTGGCAAAACCTATTGGTAAGGCTTTGCTGCCCTATTGCAAGCAAGATTTGTAGCAACTCTTTTGAGGTGCGTGGTGGAGCTGGGTTGTCACAGGGTGATGTGAAGACAGTGGAAATGAAAGAGGAAAACAGGATTTCTTAGGAACAAAATACTCTGGGGCACCCTGTTAGCATGATGCCTGATAAATAGGGCAACTTTGCACCAGGCTGAATGCTGAGCACGTGCACTTGCTGCAGGTACTTCACCTTTGTAAACCCAGCTGGGTGCTAGAGACCATCATTGCTCTAAGTTCAGTGACTGCCGTCTGCAGCAGCTGCTGAGCAGAAATTGCCATGTATAGCAATTACTTGGTGGGTTTACGACACATTGAATTGGAAATTTGGAATGAATCACTTGTGACCTAATTAGGATTGGAAGACAGTTTCAGTCAGGGATTGTTGTGTCATCTACCGTCTATTCTACATAACCGCTTACGTATTTCCAAAGCACATAACTGTCTTCATAACTCACTGATGGACCTGGCACTCCACTGACCATACTCCTGACTTGTTTCAATATAACACAACCTTATCAAAAGGTTGCCCAGCTATCAAAAGCCTGGGGCATTTTAAAATTATAATCAGGATACTTGAACAGCACTCATTTCAGACTCTGAGTCAAGCAAAAAGGTAGCAATTAAATAATTTATTCCCTAAAGATGGGATACAAAAGAAAATACGTGAACCCCACCTAAGGCAACAAGAAAATCCTAGTGCAAATGCTGTTATGTAAATATGCTGCTGTTACTGCGGTCTCACATTTCATGCCTTTAAGAAGCTTAACACTCTGCATGATTTTTGACATGAGAGGATTTTAGCATGTGAACAGGCTTGCAGGTGAGAGAACAAACAGATGGCAGAAGCAATAGGTATGCCATTGTAGCAACTCTGAACTGTGGGTATTTCAGATTTTTACCACAACATTGCTGGAATGTTGGGAAATGTTCCAAATTACCTCACTAGGTCATCACAATTACATTTTTAAAAATTTTTGTTTAGAAATCTGGGGAAGATGACATGACCCTGGGGCAGCAGGCAAGAAAAGAAAGAGAGAGAGAGAGAGAGAGAGAGAAAGAAAGAAAGAAAGAAAGAAAGAAAGAAAGAAAGAAAGAAAGAAAGAAAGAAAGAAAGAAAGAAAGAAAGAAAGAAAGAAAGAAAGAAAGAAAGAAAGAAAGAAAGAAAGAAAGAAAGAAAGAAAGAAAGAAGAGGACAGATGGGGAGGGATTCCTCAGAACTGTTCTTTCACTTTTCAAATGTTCTTCCAAAAGGTATCAAGATGTATTGAGCCCTCAGGCAACAGCCTAAAAGCTCATCTAAGTTGTACGTGGAGAAAGCAGGAATAATACCACAGGTTTCAGCCATGATTTACAATGATATGAATGAAAGCTGAATCTGGCTGAGCTCCATCTACTTAATGAAAAACTGGCTGAAGACGAAAAAAAAAGACTGAAAAAAGACTGATAGAAGATTAGCAAGAACTAGCACGAACATGATTACAACACTTGTATATCTGTCATTGACCACCATCTGATTAGTAATAAATATTTTGTTTCCAGTTTTCTTAATTGCACTATTCTCATTTCAAATCTACAAAGCTATGACTATCTGCCAGTTTCTTGTAGATGTCAGAGCACATAAAAATCTTAGACATGAATTTGTAACCTTCCAGTATTATTCAAGGAAAGCATCTGTGCATGGTGGTGTGACAGAAAATATGAAGATAATAATAGGAAAAGCAGACCCAAAGGGACACCAATAACCGCTTTGCTTCTCAGCTCCTCATAACTCTATCAGCGTTTGCCTCTAGCTCAGCATCTTACTTCTTAAGACTCCTTGAATACAGGGAAAGCATGCAAGGAAATCAGTTATTTGATTATCTCCTCTTTTGTATCATTCCTTCTGAGGCTCAGGCCTCTGCTTAAAAATGCCAAGTAGCAACACTATATCCTCAAAGGCATAGAAATAAGAGCTGAAAAGTTCTCTCTTACATCACTTAACATAGCCCCTGCCAAGAAGAATTGCTCCCTACAGTACATTCATAAGTGTTTCCTACTATCCAGCTCTAAATGACTGAAGTGATAGGGCTTCCGTTGTCTCCCTGGGGAGGTTTCGCCACAGCCTATTCAAGCATGCTGTTAGGAGAGCAAAACACAGTGATTTCATTGTGTATCACATCTCAGGGTTTCTACAAAAAGGTTGGCTCCATGCTGCACCTGGAGCAATCTGAAACATTCTGATGACACAGTGGTGAAATTTCCTGTTCACTTGTCATCATGAACCTGACGGGCAACACCACTGTGAGCCAAAGCACAAGTAAGCCAAATTCCTAGTCAGCTCAGCTTGAAATAGATTCCACGCTAGGATATGACCCTCAAGTGAAAAAGTCTTGCAACTCTGCTTGGCTTCAATCCATGTCCCTTGGAAGTCGGTGGACAAGGGAGAAAGCCCGTTAAGTAAGCTCTTTGGGACAGTGACCAGCAGACGGTGTGCGCTGATTATCATAAGTAAATAATAGTAATAACAATAATAAAAGTTGTCATAAGTCAATCCGTGCAGTTCTTTCAATAAATTAACATGATATATGACTTAGGCCGAGGCCAGGAAATGCCTAACTCCCTGATTATGAAAGAGATGGAATTAGTGGGGTATTAGTTGTTTTCAAGGGATTAATGAGTTACACATTTAGAAAAAAAGCAATACTTCTTTAGTGGTGATGCAAGGCCTGATTTTGATCTAACTCTTCTCCTCTGCTGGGTAACTCCGCTGACTCCTGTGGGGCTCTTCTTGACTGACATCAAGGCAGTGGAGCAATAGTACCTTGATAAGTAAGGCATGAATACTTGGTAACATATACAGTGTCTGTAGCATTCCTTTCTGCGAAACAGTGCAGATGTTAGTGGTATGCTGGCACCAGAAATTACCACAGTGGTATAAAATATTTGAAACCACTAACTGGATCATCTTTCCTCCATGTGATTAAACATGGTCTGAAAAAATTTATCTTTGTAATTTATTAAAGCTGCTACTCTTCCTGGACAGATAAAAAGGATCTTAGCTTAATAACATCTTTTATTCATCTATTGGTTTTTTTAGAGAAGTACCTTTAAGCATCATGGCACAGGGAGCACACGCTACTGAGGGGTTATCTACATGTACTTTTTCTGGATAGAAAATCAACCTCTCCGAACTCCTGATAATGGTTTCTAAAAGATTGCAATAGTTCCTAGGGCAAAATGCTTAGCATTTTTAAATGCTGCTTCCTAGTGCAGCTGAAACACTAGAATCACATTAGCTGCAGTCGTCTTCATTTTTCAGAAGTATATATTTTCAGAAGAGCTTAGTGATGGCATAATTCTGTTTCCTGTGAGGTAAATGAGGGGTTTCCTGCAGACTTCCACAGCAGCAGATACAGGTAAATGCTGAGCACACGGTCTCACCCTTGATGACTTGTCCCTGCTGCAGCTCACTTCCAGGAAAGCCAACATCACAGTAAGCATATTGGCTATTTTCAAACTCCTTTGCTCCTTTCACTTGTACATAGGATCTATAAATAAATTCAGGCATTTTGGTTTCAATAAGCTCTATTCATAATGACACTATCCTTAAATAGCAGGAATTCTCTATAGTAATATAATGAATTCTTTTCTGTGTGTTGTTTGCAAGTTGATTAAGTGCAATCACAGCGGCTTAGTTCAGAATTCTTCCTTTATGGAATACATTAAAAAATAAAACAAAACACGGTCATCCGTGAAGGACTTCATAAAATGTCCAGGCTGTGAAAGGCAGTCAGCAATCTGTGCAAGTCACGTTCAAAACCTTTGTTTGAAAGACTTTCCCAGAAGATTGGCAAAATGTTAAATAGCAACTGTACATGGAATTAGAAAGGGAACAGAATCAGCTGACCTGAGAAAGATCTGAACTCGTCGTTCTTCCCACAGCCAACTGCATCATACAACTTTTTTCAGAAACATTATGCCTGATAAAATCTCCCAGGCCCTGAATATTCACTGCTCAGTCATTTATTGTCCTTTTTAATAAACAGGTCAGGGGAGGTATTTGTGAACATGGCATATTTTTTTCCAAAGCCATCAGGCAGCCAATATTTTTCAGTACAATACCCTACTTGTCTTGGGCATCTTTTTCATTCTGAACAAGAGCGTGAATGTTTCAAGATTAGACAGACAAGAGACCTATTTATGTTTATCCCTCTTTTTGTTGTACCATTTCTTTAAATACTCTTTCTTTCCATTCCACCATCCTTACCTTTACTAGCTGCTGTAGCTAGCCAGGCTTCTGCATGAATTATTACACTTTTATTATAGAACATCAGACCCCAGACAGGGCTTATTACACTACCGTAATAAGCCAACCTTAATGAACAGTTTTCTGCTTGCATGTCTTTGCAGTGTAATACAGTGCAAAGACATGGAAACAGTCCCTTGGGTGATGTATTCAAAGCCGCCTACAGATCACGTACTTACAGCAGGCAAGACCCTCTTATGTATTGGGACTTCGTTAGTGTTAATTCCAGTACTAGCTCTATATTTCTAGTTTCATCAAAGTCTGTCTGTTTCAAACCTTGAAATTTCATTGACTTTTCTAAGCAGCTTAGAAATATTTCTGTGCTCTTGTAATTGTCAGTGCTTAGTGGGCCTGTCCTTCCTCTGTCACCTGTACAACACCTATACAACCGAGTGATCCCCTGGAATGTGGCAGCGCCTTTGTCAAGCTGGTGGAGATGAGAACACAAGAACAGGAACACGTCTATGGAAGGAGACTGCAAACACTCCTGGGTGTATTGGCTAATGCTGCGTTGGGATGTGATGTCAAATTTAAGTGTTTAGTCATTCTTAATGACTTCCTCCTGGACCAAGTACTCAGGGAACCCAAGGTGGAATGATCAGCTCTTTGCCCTGAGCAATGCTGGACTTGATTCATAAATGCTGCTGTGGAACAGGCGCTCTATAACAGGGATTAAAACAGGCTCAGATCCAACACCTTACAAGGACAATGAAACCACTCAATATCTATAACCTTGTGCTTAATTCCAAAAAAGGGAAATTGTGTAAAAATGTGTTTAAAAATGTGTAAGATTACATAAAAAAGGAAAGTTTAAACTTTTAAAGAGGAAAGTCTTTACAGATGGCAGATAATTTAAAGGGAGTATACCAGAGGCACAGGGCAAACACATGCCACATCTTTAAAAAGACCACGAAAAGACAAGAAGAAAGCTAGTAGGAGGGCAACAAATTGAAGGTGGCGTCCCTCAATGTGCTAAGGTTATATTCAGTTCAGGAAAATAGCAAAGATCATAAGCTCTGGAAGGTTAAAAGAAAGCATACCTTCCCCCCCCCCCCCAAAAAATGGGGAATTTTGAGAAACTGCTTGCAAAAGACATGAACATGCATAATAAATTGTTTTTCAAACATGTCAGGAAAAGGCAACTTGCCAAAGAATCTGTAGGACAAGAGATGATTTAGTCAGGAAGAGAAAAATTATATGCTCTTTAAGACATGTGCAAAATTATGTTCACATTTGGGAATATTTCTACACTAGGATCCTTCTTTGCACAGGATGCAGCAGATGATTTGCTTAAAATTGGTGCTAAAAATGATGCGAAACTGCAGGAAGACCTTGTAATAGTAACTGACAGGTGGAATTCAACACACATAAATGCAAAATCCACCACCTCCATCCCTCCAACCCCTACACCTATTAGGATATGCTTGGAGTTACTGTTACCACTTGAATAAAAATCTTCATGTTGGAATAAATAGGTATATGAAATCATCATCTCACAACTCAGTAGTGTTCTACTGAGGCCTTTTTCTGTGTTCTGGCCTTTTTATCTCAGAAGAGATACAGCAGGACTACAACAGGCACAGATGATCAGCGACGCGGAGTGGCTTCAACGCGAGACCCACATAGGCTAGAAGCATTCTTGTACCTAGAAAAGGGGTGAGTGATGGCTTTGCAACAGAGGTCATGAAGGACATGGAGGTGGAGATGACTGTTGGGAGGCTCTTCCAGTGCAGGAACTAGAAGGTATCAAGTGAAGGCAGAGCTTGCAAAACAAACACAAGGAAATATTGTTTCGCATTACACGTAACTGACCCATGGAAGCCACAGGATGTGGCAAGGAACATATAGGTTCAAAAATGTTTGGACAAAATCACTGAAGAAAATTCTGTCAAGGACTATTAAATGCAAAAACGCCACTTCTACTTTGAAAGCAACAAACCACTGGAAGCTAGGAGAACACTGTGGGGATGTACCATTGCTTACTTATTTTGCTCTTACACTTGCCCTACGCACCTTCTACCCATCACTGCCCTGGGCAACTCAGACCTATGATAGTAAGTCTTATTTTCCTATTAGCTTTTGAGGTAGCCTGTGTGAAAAGGAGATCCTATTCTCTCCCCTGCACTATGACAAGCCACTGCTGGGCCAGCTCCTGTTCTGCAACTTAGATGAGGCAATTGTTTTTCAAGGCACTCAGTGCTCAAACTGAAGAATTTCCTTTCATAACGTTAACAACAGCCTGGAGTCTAAACACAGCCGAGGAGGGTGCTCCCCTTTTCCTCCCCCCTCTGCCCTGCCGTTTATTTGACACAGGACACCTGTGGCAATGGAGGAGATTTGGAAGACAAATAGCACAGGGCAGGGTGATCCATTTTTCAGTAGCTTAATACTGAGAGAGATCAGGATGAATGGAACTGGAGTGAAATGTTGCCCTGGGGATGTAGGAAGCTTATAGACATTGTGATATAATGTTGATCTAGTGATCTCTACAGTGTGAGTAGTATTTTACACAACTATGTTTTTATGACTAAAACCAGTTAGTTTTTCATTAATTCATTTTTTATGTGTAAAAAGCTCTTTAGGGAGCCCTGTGAAACAGAATACATGTGCTTTTTCAGCCTGTTATGACATCTGAACTTATACAGAAGACTGTCCCTGGATTTTTCTAAATTTACTTCTTTTCCACTCAGATGAGAAAGAGAGAGGTTGGTTGCAATCAGTTACTCAGCCTGGCAGCTTTTCAGCCAGTCATAACAAAATGGAAGGCTGGCTGTTAAACTAAACTGAAACACCAGCCCCATCTTAAAACACCTGAACCAAATGTTGGAAGCATTAAGAGTCTGCTTGCAGGCCTTAGGAATCAGCAGGTGGAGAGCAGAGTCCATGCACAACCATCATTCCTCGTTCTCGTGTTTGGAAGGAGGTCAACTCGTGACAAGGACACAGACATGCACCCCTTTGGCACAATCTGATCCCTGGTCTACGGAAAATATGGTGAAGGAAGGTGGTACAAGCTATGCAATCCATACGGTCAGAGAGGTAAAACACAGAGGAAGGATGGCCTTGAGTAGAGTGACTAGATTTACAGTTTATATTTCCTTTCTAATCCAAGGGAATTAAGATTTTTTTTTATTTGTGTTGCTTTTCTCACAAAGCTGGGATTTTCACTTACATCTGCAAAAGAGGTCTGAAAGAGGTGAGGACCTCTGGAAATCTGGCTGAACTGGTGCATACATGGAAAGTAGGATGGATAGAGATCCATTGCTGAAAAACCTCGAATGCCCGTTGTCTTTTCTAGTAGTCACTCGGCTTGAATAAGGTAAGAAATACTGACCGTAGATGCATAATGACATCAGAGCCATCCGCGCCACATAAGCAACAAAATAACTGTCCCTTACAACAGAGCAGGAAAAAAATTATCAGTGGAGTTTTTCTTCTGCGCTTTATGCATTATCACTCTACAGAGCATGCGGTAGGCTGAGGTTGTGGATTATGGTGTGAAATTTACTGGCTTTCCTTTTAGTCCTTCTGCAACCTGCACCTTTCAATTATTGTATCTTACCATTAATCAAGACTAAACTCCTTTCACCAGATTATTGATGCTTCAGTATAGATTTTTGTGTTACATGGCTATATAGCTTCTAGCATTGAGACCTGTGCATGTATGCAACAGCAGTACAAATAATAGCACAAATATAGGTAGACAAATCAATTATTAACTATTTTGTTAATTTAATAACGTTCTCAATGCATTATGTAGTGATGAATGTGATTTTTATGGGAAAACGCCATCTTGGCAATACAGTACTATATATTAAATAAGGTAATGATAGTAAGGGGACTGTGCTGGACAGAGACTGGATATATTCTAATGAACACTTTTAGGATCTGATGCTATACTCGGAGTTGAAAAGTAATTGTATGTTACAAGGAAAATACCTGTTACTTTTTCATTCAAGGATTTCACAAGAGGGATATGCAGCCAACGAAGATATTTCAGTGGAAGTGAAGTGTCCATAAAAGAAGTGGTATTCACTTACTTGATTTACAAACACCTTCGTTTAATGTTCTTTGACATGCGGTGTTAACAGGCTGGCCTTGATCACAGTAATCAGCTCAGTTGCAAAAGGTTTCTGCTACGTATAGCCCTAATGGTATAGAAGCTGCGGTTCTCAGCAGGTAAACAGAAAACCAGAGCATGAAAGAGGAATGATACAGAACTACAGCCCAGGTGATCATATCTAACAATGAAAACATTTTACTTAAACTGAAGTTTTAAGGGAAAAACTTTCTACCAGTACACTTAAGAGTGGGGCAGATGGACTGTATCTAACAGTTCTAACTACAGAAATTATTTTTATATACCCATGCATGCCTGTAGGCTCTGCAATGGAAATTTCTTAGCTATACATATTAGAAACACAGCATAGACTTCCCCTCCAGCAACACAGCAAAATAAACATAGATCAGATTTTAGACCTGGTTAGTTTGGAAGTTAGGAAGTTGATTCTGTCATGGACAAAGCACTTTTATTTTCAATCTTTTACCCTTCTTAAAAATGTGACAGTGAGCACTGCAGAGCACACAGAGCATGCATGTTGTCAGCATGGTAACGCTGGGACAAACAAAACCCTAATGGACTACCCTATATGCCCTGGTTCTGCTGGTACATGCAACCAGAACTCTCCAAGATGAAAGAGAGCTCTCTTTTTTGCTGCATTGACAAATATCGTCCTTACTAAAGTTCTCATAGTGTGGAAAAAGTACCAGTTAAAGCTCTGGGGATATATTTCTCTCTTCTTTTCTGGTGACACAATAAATTGAACAGGCTTGAAAATTAAAATAAAATCGTAGAATCATAGAATGGTTTGGGTTGGAAGGGACCTTAAAGATCATCTATTTCCAACCCCCCTGCCATAGGCACGGACACCTTCCACCAGACCACGTTGCTCAAAGCCCCATCCAGCCTGGCCTTGAACACTTCCAGGGATGGGGCATCCACAACTTCTCTGGGCAACTTTTTCCAGTGCCTCACCACCCTCACAGTAAACATTCTCCGTGACATGTCAGTGGAAAGCTGCTGAGCTGGTTTTACTCTGCAAAAACTATTATAATTTTCCTGAAAGAAGGAGAAAAGCATTCTCCTGTTATGGAGAGCTGTGGCTGTTTTACAGCGTACCTCCAAAAGCCCTTCTACTCTATGTAAATGCAGCCCAGGTCACCTCCTACACATGATAGGAGAACAGACAAGTATTCATTCTTCTTGTGCTTGCTTAAAGGAGAGGAAATGGTACAATTTTGTCAAGCTTTTTTTGGTTAAATGTGTATCAGATCAAAAAATAGACCCAGACCTTACTTTAAATGGATTTGTGTGTCAGCATCTAACTTCCAGCAGTGATGTTAATGGCAAGGCAGATTAGAAAATTGAAAAAGCAGTAGGTGAACAGCAGTTCATACAAAAAAGGATGGGAAAATATCCAAGCGAGCGGCAGCAGCAAGAGAGTTTATAATTGAATTAAATGATGAAAAGAGTAATGGGTCAAGTGATGAAAACAACAATACAGCCTTTCAAGGCAATAAGGATTAGAGAAGCCATCTTCCAACTCACAGAAAATCAGTCCTTCATTCTGCTAACACAAGAGCAATTGTAAATTCTGTTGATTAAGCTTGCATGCAATGAGATATTAGATTTGCTCTAAGATCCGCAATGCATAGTTTAGCAACTATGCCACAAATGCACAGTGAATATTCTGAATAATTTTATGCCCATAGGATGTTTACAGAGCACAAGTGTGAGTTGAGGTCATCATACAAAAAGTGCACTATGGAAATGTTAAGATTGTCCAAAAGCCTTTTAATTTTCCTTGACCTTTGTGTGACATTATGATACAGGCTGTAAAATTTAGCTCACAGGCCAATAACTGCTGTATAGATACCACAGAAGCAAAGCCATCCCTGTTTTCTGACAGCATCTCTGATTGAGCTCACGCTGTAGCCCTTGCTTGCCTGCCTCCCACCCTCTTTACCCCTCCATTCCCCGTAGACAGAAAGGTCCAGTTTCTGATTCTCCCATACAGGATTTTAGGCATACGTTTTCTTTTGGTATTTGTAATATTTTTACTTTTTCTAAGTTGCTTTACCCTTGTTGTCTGAATTGCTTTGTACAGACAAATTTCTTCACATCAGGACAGCCTGGTGGAAGTATACAACAAGTATGGGGACCTTTAGTACACATGCAACAGCACTGCATCATCTGAGGTTTTAAACTAGCTTTAGGTGTGATAGCCCTCTTCGGCCCTCTTTTCTGCCAGCGATCGAGAGATATATTGGAGTTTTATGACATAATATTGCTCAGAGTAATCATTCTATTGCTGCATTTTATGGTTAAAAGAATTACTCAGAAGTTTTGGTAATAAACCTTTAGGCACTTACTTTGCCTGCTAGCAAGATAGAGTTGACTGTCCAGATCACTGAGCTATTTGCATTGTTTCCTGTTTCATTTTTTCATCTCCTTGGCACCACATGTGTTTCTCAGGAGTTCAAAATCATCCATAAAACATAAGCAACTGCCAGCAGTTTACATATGAGGTAATAATACCATAGAGTGATAATTTTGAGCTTGGTAACTACTTTATTTTTAGAAGGAAACAGCAGGATAAGCCTAATTAGGCTGCACTAAAAGAAGAAAGTGATACAGAGGTACTAAGAGAACATTTCTTTTCCTAGCCCATACTGAAATGAAATCTGGGACTGAATTCAGGGAATCAATATGAAAGCAAATGGACCTCCAACAGAAAGTGAACAGATTCAATTTGTAACAGCTATGGGAGCTGTTACTTTTTGCCTTATACGTCCACATGGTGATCCTGACCCAAAAGCTTCCTTAAATGGGTTTTTAGTGTTATTGCAGAGACATAATAAGGGGTCTATCTGTGCAATGAGCTCTCTTAAAACTGAAGCTCTGCAAGCATTTTGGCTATCTGTGGCAGCCCCTGATTAGTGACTACTTCACTGGTGATCAAAAGACTCAGAACAATAGCTGTCTAACCATCTGATGAAACCATATTAATTAGCTTTAATATAGCTATTATATTAACTAAAATATAATAGTAATGTATCATCACCAGTGGTTCAATTTATATGACTACTTTGTTACATTTTAGCTGTAGAGCTAGCTAGTATATTTTGATCGTGTAATGAAAGATGCTGCATTGTGTTCTTTGACATATTAAGCTGAATTGTTAAAATCCTTCACATTTTTTCCTATATCTGGACTGCAGTGGTTGATACAGAAAGCTGCTAAGACAGAAGAACAAGACATTCCTACATGAAAAAATACGAACAACAAGTAGCACAGGACTGTGTTTGATGCATGAAAGAGCTACAAATACTGAACAGATAAAGTGAGGCTTATTATCTTTTACTTTGTGCTTGGGGAGTTTGAATACGCTAAGAGACTTAAGAGTTCAAGTGCTGTAGCAGGAGTAATCTGGAGAGCAAGAAACATTGCCTAAGTGCCGGGACTGTCAGGCTGTCACATTCCTACCTGGGCTGGCTCTCAGACAGAAGGGTGGCCGGAGGTCTGCAAGTGTCTCGAACGCTGTGCACACCACCAACAAACTCAGAAAATGTTAACACTCCAAGCTTTGGGATTTTATTTTATTTTTTAAATGACATTTCAATCATTACAGTTAATATTCAAGCCTTAGGGTGGCTTTTTTTGCCTATAATTGTAAGATATTTAGGTTGGGAATATGTTACCAGGGGAGTGTGTTCAACTCTTGATTGAGTTTCCTGTTGCTTAGTGTTAAATAGTATGCAAGGTGGGAGCCAGTATGTATCTTCTGTAGTCTGAGAAGAAGTAGTAACTTTTCTCATGGTGAGAGTCTCCACAGCTTTCTGGTGAAAGGGAGCAAGCTCCTTGCTGTGGGCAAATTGGTGCAGTTCCTCCCAAATCGATGAAAATCTGGCTTTAAGGAATTGTTTAGCAAGTGTTTCTTGTTTCGGATATTTTCTCTTTTCCGACCACTTGTCACTATTGGTCAGTCAAACACTTCCAGCAAGCTGGGAACACTCTGTTACAGAGTCGCCGATACAAATACCCTTGTCCCCACTAATGCAATACTAAATGCAAAAGAACTTTACAGTTTTGTGATATGCTTTCAAGTCTGAAAGGAACCCATTTTTATTAAGGAACATGCCAGGGGTCTGGAAACTGTCATCATATGAGACTTAAAAATATGTTGTACAACAAGATCTTGACTTTTCAGAATTTGGGACATTTTGGAGGGTGGCCTGGTGCTTGTCTGGTTTTAGGTTTTGGGATCAACTTTGTTTGGGTTTTTTTTTCATTTCTAAAACTACTTCCAGTTCCATCATTTTTTCTTCAAAACTTCCTGCTTTTTTAAGGCTCCCGGTTACACTATGTGCTCCCGACTAAAGTCAGAATATGTGTGTTGAGCCAAGTCTGTTCTCTTACATGCTGCTTCAAAAAAGGTCAGCTTTTGATCAGTCACTTATCCCCTTGCTTTTTTATTTCTACATGAATCACTTCATTGGCAGGCTATAATTTACAGCTTCCTCCCTGTAATATAAGTGCAAACTCTTAATTTTACTGACATAAACTGTATGCAAAGGACATGCTTAAAGTTAATCGGGCTTACGAGCCTGCTCTTGCAGCCCTCTGCCTTAATTTGTACCTTATACAAAAAGAAAAATAATAAATGAAAAAAGAACGGTGTAAGAGAGCGTGATAATTAAAATGAGTGGGTAGGGGGAAGGGAGATCTTTTCCTTGGAAACTTAATTAACTCTGGATGAATCCCACAAAAATTGTCTATAATGAAATAATCTGCAATTTATCTCTCAAAGTATTAACTCTTTATGTTTTGGTGAAATAAAGAGAAATAAATATATAACTACCCTTCTGGCCATCGAATTAAAAAAGAAAGAGAAGGGAAGGGAAGGGAAGGGAAGGGAAGGGAAGGGAAGGGAAGGGAAGGGAAGGGAAGGGAAGGGAAGGGAAGGGAAGGGAAGGGTAAAGAAAAGTAAAGAAAAGTAAGGAAAAGTAAGGAAAAGAAAAGAAAAGAAAGGAAAAGAAAAGAAAAGAAAAGAAAAGAAAAGAAAAGAAAAGAAAAGAAAAGAAAAGAAAAGAAAAGAAAAGAAAAGAAAAGAGAAAGCTCTAAACAATGAGAAGTTTATAAAATGAGAGGCACTGTGCACTGAAATTTTGGATAGGGGACCAACAGGAACCCAGCAATACGTCTGGGTAAAACAGGAAACCCCAAATCCAGTGAGATGCCTTGTAATTTAAGATGCCGATCTCTGTCTCTGTAACGCTGGTAATGTGTAGTTTCTGAAAGCGAGGGTGACACAAAACCAGTGTGGGAAGGAGGGAAAGCGACCTGCGATGTGGGATTGTTTGGCTTTTAATGAAGGATAGCTGAGAAGTTAATTGTACCCACGCTTGTTTTTATGAATGCAGGTAACCTGATCCTGTGAGATCTGCGGATGAGGCTCACTCTTCAGCTTCCCGTGAAGCTGGGCACGGGGGCTGCTGTCATGCACAGACTCACAGGAGACACAAACGCCATGGAGGCAGCAGGCAGCCCTTGTTTGCTTTTGTCATTTAGCTCCAGAGCTGTGATAAGGTTACTTCTCTCAAACTCAGGCATGCCCAGGTATGCATCTTGCAACAAAATTCTCTTATTTTAGGTGTTATTTGGAAGCTCCAACTCGTGCTTTAAGGAAAAGCGGCACTGCATTCACCTACCAAAGTAAATGTAATGGTGTTAGAGTTTACTGCCTTCTTCAGTGCCACTCGAATTAGCATCAGCCATGTTAGGACAAGCATCTTCTAGATCTATCTGGGAATCATCACAGAGGGAAACACTAGGGACTACTTCTACCATTAACATAATTTGCCTCACAGTATCATCTGGATGGGATTTTTTAACCAACTGAATCCTTAATTAACTTAAAAATCCCTTTGGCATCTGTTTCTCAGAAATTTAAAAACAGCAGGGAGAAAAATCTTCATTGTTTTCCATAGTATGCTGTCAAAACACTAATTAGAAAGAGGAGCGTCATTTAATGAATAACCACCTTGGCAATAGGAAAGAAATTAGTGCTAATTATAAGCATTATAAGTATTCTATACAATATTTTTTCTCTGAAATAATGCTCACATATATCTACTGGAAATCTAGCAGCTTCTCCAGACATAATGGCCACAGTTGGCTCCTGGATATAGATGCCATTCCATTCAGGTTGGTGGTCATGATTTAAAATGAATGTATTCTGACTTTTCCCATTATACCTGAGAACTAGGAAACTCCAGCAATAGCAAATGTGTTCAGAAATGCAAGAAGCACCTGCATCAGAGCCTGTCTGTTTAGTTGCCAGAGTCAGAAAAGCACTCCCAAGGTAGACAGAGGATCAGTTAGTGCGGGCATATCTTGCAGCAGCTTTCATTTGAAAGACTCCTATTAAGCAGAGGACTCTGAAAAAGTTGACTTAAAACCATGGAAACCAGAGAAAGTCTTTTACTGCTCTCCAAGAATATTTCTGTTGGACTACAGGTGCCAAGCGGTGCAGCCTGTGAACAGCCCCTCACCATGGGTGACTCAAACCTGCTGATTGCACCTGTTTTGTGCTACAGCATGGCAAGGAACCACAGTTTCTCTTTTCTGAAGAAACTAAGAAAAATCTTGGCTATTAATGCTTTTTAAACATGAAAACTGCCCAGTGATTTTTCTGCAATGTTTAAAATTTTATGGCCCCAGCAATAGGCAAAACACATCCAGGTTTCCAAAGACTGACATTTGTGTGTCACATCTATAAAGCAGAATATACGACTCTTGCTTTCCATACAAGAGTAACAGCTATTAAAATAGTAGGGGTATTCATCCACTAATATCAGCATTATAATATTGTGATGCTTTTCTTCATTTTTACTTCTGCAGCTTGAATGAAGAAATTCCTGTGAATCATAGAATCGTAGAAGGGTTTGAGTTGGACGGGACCTTAAAGATCATCTCGTTCCAACCCCCCTGCCATGGGCAGGGACACCTCCCACGGGACCAGGCTGCTCAAAGCCCCATCCAGCCTGGCCTTGAACATTCCCAGGGATGGGGCATCCACAACTTCTCTGGGCAGCTTGTTCCAGTGTTATTGATCCAGAATCATTGATCTGCTTCAGAGCCACTTTAGAGAGAACATCACAGTCCTGGGTGAAAACTTGGACAGCAGCCAGTCAGCAGAAAAACTCCCAAGTCAACACAACATTTAGTTTAAGATTCTAGCTTCTATGACTGTATGAGCTCACTCTAGATAAGAGACCTGTGCTGTAGCTCTGAAGCCCTTTCTTCACTCTAGACTTTTATTAGTATGGATCAAAGACAATCTTCACACAAGTGATTTTTCTTTAATTAGCACTCATTGACAATAATGTTGTGCTATCAGAGCCAAAGTCAAAAGGAAAAGAGGAATATTCTCCAATTGCATTACACTGGAAGCGATGTCAGGAAGTTTTGTGACTCAGGAAGGTATATTGCTAAAAAGCCTAGAAAACATCAGTGCCCACATATATAGATATATATGTGGTCTTTTATTTCTATCTACTTATGAAACCTTATAATTTCATTGTAGACAAAAAGTAAGTTTAAGCAAATACAGTTAATGTGCATTTCAGAGAATTTTTATATGTGAAGATGCACTTAGAAAGTAGAAGATGTCCCAATAGCTATTTGTCCCTATTCACCTAGACATAGTTGAATCTGAGGCAAAATCATAGACTCGTAGAACAGCTCAGTTTGGAAGGGACCTCAAAAGATCATCTCTTCCAACTTTTCATGGGGAAGGGAGACTAGATGAGATGATCTAGGGACTCTACCATGTCCCTGGGCAGGTTGTTCCAGTGATTGATTGTTCTCCCTGTAAAAGTTTCTTTCTCATACTGACATGAAACCTCTGCCGGTGCAACTTGTACCCATTGCCCCTTGTCTTTTCTATTTGTCCCCCTGCAAAGAGAGAGTCTCCATCCTATTTGTAGCCTCCGTTTAAGGACTGGAATACTGTGATGAGATGCCCCTTGAGCCTTCTCTTCTCCAGGGAGAAAAGGCTTAACTCCTTCAGTGTTTCCTCACATGGCAGGTTCTCCAGCCCTCTGATCCTGTTTGTGGCCCTTCTTTGGGCTCTCTCCAGTCTGTCTGCACCCTTCTTGAATTGTGGGAACTAGAACTGGACACAGTATTCCAGGTGTGGCCTGCCCAGTGCTGAGTAGAGTGGATAATCATGCCCCTATCTCTGCTAGTAATGCCCCTGCGGATGCAGTCCAGGATCCGATTTGTCTTTGTTGCAGCAGCGTACTGCTGACTCGTGTCCAGCTTGTTGGCCACCAGGACCCCCAGGTCCCTTTCAGCAAAGCTGCTCCCCAGCCCCACAGATCCTAGCTTGTACTGGACTATTTGGTTATTTCATCCCAGGTGCAGGGCCTTGCACTTGTCTTTGTTGAACTAAAATTACTACATTTACTATTGCATTTTTGTATTGTCATTTAAAAAGCACCGTATTGATCAGCACAGTGTGAGACTGGGATATTCGAGCAGGATATGCTTCTGAAAAGGTAGTTATAGTAATGAGTATTTTGTAGACCTTAAACAAGTACAAATTAAATACATCTCAGGAAACTTATCAAAAGAATCTGAGAGTGACAGAATAGCTCCAGTAGAGAAACATTGACAGGAAGCTAACTTGGGTAATAAACTCTTAGTGGGACAGATTTCATACCATACTAGGAAACAGGATTTCTCAAATCAACATCTATTTTTCCTTTCTTTAATTATAGCTCAACTAAAATTCTCCACAAAAAGCTGTGAACCTTTCTTTTTTTTTACATTTTTGAGATCATTCTGAAAAAAATCAGCTTAAAACGGCTTTCAAAATCAATTTCCAGCAAGCAACCATGTTCAAAGCATTGTTTTGGATTAAGTATAATATTTTTAACAGAAATTGAGATCTTTCCTTCAAAAAATTTTGAAGATGATTTAATCAGTCTGAAACATGAATCCAGATTGGAGCTAACTGAACAGATCAGACGGACTTTTTAGAATTGGAGTGGGAGGATTCATACTGAAACAAACTGACAAAATAAACAGTAATTCATCACAGATTTTGGTTAACCTGAGTGGACTTCTGTTTTTTAATCAGACAGCATTGCCCTCTTCCATACTGATGGTGATTTCAGACTGTAGTCTCAGTGAACAAGTTTGAAAACCAAGCAACACTGGGTTTTTGGCCAAAGGTAGAATAACGAAGCATAATCCTCTGCTGATTTACATGAAGCCACAACAGCAATGTTAGATTAAGTTAACTTGGAAATTTGGCCTGGTAAGTAGTGGTCAGCTATGTGCGTTGCTCAGCTCCACTAAGCAGTTCATGGTTCAGAGGAAATTTAAACTTCTGATTCAGTTGCATGTAATGAAAAGATTAGGTTTCACCCTTTCTTCCACTGAAAAACTGTAAAGTCAGCTTTTATTAGCAGTGCAAATAGTACAAGTACAAATCCTTTGTATTTTACAGAATAGCAAGTATTTTCAGTCAATTGTTAAGAACTTTCTCGTTCTTCTAACTGCTTCAAACTGGTAACATAGTAGAATTCAAGAATAATGCTTTTTGCCATCTCCAGCTAGCTAAGGTACTCTGTCTCATTCTGGTGGGATATTACATGAATGAAGCTATACTCATCTTTATCACTTTATATCAGCGCCAGAGTAATACAGAGGATAGGAAAGGACATCCTAAGTTTGTCACAGTGCTCTTCTTGGCATCATGACCACCTCTTCCATAAAGAAAACTCCATCTTACAACAGCTCACCTGGGCATGAAGCTTGTCAGTCCTGGTGAAGGCTGTTAAAGCATAGCCAGAAACACATCGTACCTGTCCACTGGTACTGGTCCCAGCTTCCCACAAGAGCACATATAAATTTACTTGCATATGACACTGATTCTCCATGCCAACAGATCCAGTACTTGCAGCACGGGCGAGTCTACCCAACATATTGCCGAAGACTCTAGGCTGAAAACCCTGTCTTGAAAGCCTCCCCCTGAGGTGCTGGTGATCGTCCTGCTGCTCCCGAAAAGAAGCCATGTGAAGGAAAGGAAGTCCTAACTCCCAACCCGAGCTCCGTGTGCCCCTGGGCTCACGTGGCTTCACAAACAACCCTCACACCTCCAGCTTTCCTGCCATTCACGCCACACCTTGGAGGTGAGACAACCCCCTCCAGGAGCATCTCACGTTAAAGTTAGGGGTTTTAGAGCTTAAAGACAAGGACAAATAGGGCTTAGACTTGGGTTTGGATTTAATGTCCAGTGTGATCTCATCCAAAGAGCAAAAATTAACTGCCTCTGATAGATGTTCCCAATGTTATTTTATATATCTATCAAAAATACTGTGTTGATCTGAATCTACACCAAGCCAAACACATTCCACTACTGAAACAGTATCAGATCCAAGAGCAAAAATCCCAGGGTATTACAAGGAAACTTTCTACTGACTTCAGTCTGTGCTGGCCTGAGCCCTTATTTGGCAATTTTCCTGAATGATGAAAAAGGAAAAACCAGCATGCATCTTCTCTTGGGAGACAGAAAGCATCTTGTCTGCCACTCATTCAAGCTTTCAAACAATCATTCTCCTTTATAACTGTGTATTGTTTCTGGCAATAATTATGGATATAAAGCCAGATAAGTTTGGTGTAAATTAGCATCACTCTGTGAAGTCACTGGAGCTGTGCCAGTATATACCAGTTGAAGGCATGGCACATAATGTGATGTCCCTGGAGCTGTGCCAATATATACCAGCTAAAGGCATGGCCCATAATTTCGTACATCAGCATCTTTGCGCCCTGCTCCTTTATCAACAGCTGCTACGTATTCTAAAACCAGAAAGAAGAATCCCGTCTTTCAAGGTCTGTGGAGCATGGGCTGTTTTCTCATTACAGCTGTTTTACAGGGGCTTTGAAAACGAGACACTATAGGTGATTAAGTTTTCTGGGCCCCTTCCCAGAGCAAATAATAAATAATAATTGTATTTGGTCCATGAAGTGTCTCTTCACGTCGAAGGTGGTTTGGACCAAGTGATCTGGCATCCTTCTGAACTCTAAAAGATGTGGCGAGTTCAAGCTGCTGCCTTCAGCTCCTTGTACACAGCCATTTGGTACATGGGAGGCTCTGACCATTTTACTGCATACAAAAGGCACCCGCAACTCCTACCTACATCTCAGGTACATTAGAAGGCAGGTACTCAGGCATAAGGGATATTTACATTTGTTCAATTATTAATATCATTGCATATGTAAATGATTGATGAATATCACTGTATATGTAGTCAGAGATTGTTGATTTATTTTTTCTCCCTGCTTAAAACACCAAATACTAAACTCCAGAGGATATTATTAATTATATTTGCAATCTGCAGTCCCCGTGTTCTGCCCTGTATTCTAATACAGGACACGAGCTTCACTCCAAGGTATTTACAGCTTAATGTTGACACAGGTAGTAAAACCTTTTTTTTTTTTTTTTCTCCGCGTTGTCTAATTTATTCTAGAGTCAGCTACATAGCTAAAGCTTGTAACTGCCACCCCCATACTAATACTTGAGTTGGAGCACCTAAAAGCACTTCTGTTACGCAAATACAAATGAGGACAATTGCTACGGATCAGTGTTTCCCAGCAGACAATATAACCTTTGTTCTGCTGATAAGTGCTTGGGTTTTGGCTTGGGTTTTTTTTGGTTTTTTTTTCCTCTGAAAGAGTGGTAGCAAAAGTACAGCCTGCCCATTCTGTCTTGGAGCCTGGGATCATAAGACTGTTGAGTGCGATTTCTTGCCTTATCTAAACCTCTCAGTGATGGTCGCTCGGGAACAGACAGGCAGTGCCACAGACGTTCCCAGACAGGAAAAAGCGGCCCCAGAGGAAAAGATTGAGCAGGTCTTTGCTTAAATGGATCTGACAGCTTTGCTTAGAGAAAGATGTTTGTCCCTGTTTATGGATGTGTCCTTTTCCCCCCTTACGTTTCCCAGGACCAGCGTTACTTTTTAGTGTGTGGCTGACTGTCTGGGTAGGGAGCCTGAGGGTCATGCGTCCCGCAGGCAGTGGGGATGGGTGAGAAACAAACCCACCAACACTGCTATTCGCAAAGGGCTTGAGGCTTTTCCATAATATTTCCATTATCTTATTTAAAGTTTAATACCGCAACGATGGGAGTCTTTCCATTTGTTTCAATGGAAGCAGGGTCAGTGGCTGCCCTAACCTGCATATGCACGTGTATTTTCACACGTACCCTCCTCAGGCTGAAAGAGCCAAAATGTCAAAAACATTTCAGGTATTTAAGTTACAAAATGGAAATCAATTTTCAATAAACTTCTTGTCCAGATTCACAAATTTGTTTTTCAAGTTGTGCTTTATACTCTTTTACCTGCCAGATATGATAGTGACTGTATTATTTTCAAAACCGAAATATTCCATGGATTTTATTTTTTGCTGTCAATATTTGCCTTTTGAGTGCATCTAACAAAAATAAATGAATCTTCAGCCAGAGTTTCATTTTAGAAAGGATATGTGGTATCTCGTGTGAAGATTTTTCTTAATCAGTCAGATTTGTCCTGACTTTCAACTCCAGATAAGAAAATAGACTATTTTACCACAAGGTTTTACTGTGTGGGTTTTAGTGCCAACCAAAAATGTCTCCCAGTATCTTAGTTATTAAAGTCATATTTGCTGGTGATTATAGCTATTTCCTGCATAAAATGAAGTTTCCTCAAATACTTAATAAGTCAAAAGAAGTCAAATAAATGGCGTGCCTCTGGAAATATGAAATAAATTAATATTTTTCTGAGACCTGAGTATCTCTGTGCACTGGGTTAAATGTGTGCAGGAGCTTATGTTTATTCCTGTTAAAGTCTAAAATATCCTGGGTCCAATTAAGCTTCCCCAAATACATTGTTCCCCATGTGCCAAGATACTGGAGAACAAACGCAGTTTTCAAAGCTGGAACTGAAAACTGTTCCCTGTCCTTTCCCAGCTACAGTGCCTGACGGGAGACCGTCTTGTACCTACGATATTTCTCAGGGAGATTCCTTGTTCCCATCTTCCCCTGCTATCATACAAATCTTAGCAGGAAAGCAATGTAAATAACCCCCTGGCTGGACCCTGGAGAAATGACACGGGTCAGAGGGCTAAACAGCAGGCAAGGGATGATCCCAGTACTGGTGGAAGACAGAGGTAGGACACGAAGGCCTGGAAGGAAAGGGGCTCATGTGAGCCCTCTGTTCATACAACAGAGAAGAAGGAGCAAGTCAGCCACTGCACACGATGGAGTATGTTTAGTTAATAAGCAGCAGCTCGACCTTTGCTCTCTCCTCTTTGGTGTAGGGGAGCCAGCCACTTTCCACCACTAGATAGATTTAGAAACTAGCCTTCTGCTGTGATCATAATATATGAACTCTAACCGCTCTTTAAAAACCCAGAGATTTTTATAATATCTGCAGTTACTTTAGTTGGTGTTTTTGCTGAGATTTTTGCTATAAACTTTTATATGACATAAATATAATATATAACATAATTTTTTCTAAATGCTTATCTAACATATATTTTTTTAATACCATGGCTGTAAATCAGAGGAATACGGTTATTGTAAAATTATTGATATTGACTTCAGTCCACATATTGTAGGAATAATCTTTTGAAAGTGCACTAGGCTGGTCGGAGATGAAAGGAACTTCAAAAAATGACAAAACAAAACAAAACAAAAAGTTATTTCAATGCTTTTTCTTCCCTTTCCCACAATCTTGTATTTCTGAAATAAGTGCCTGCAGGGCTGGATCCAAAGCTCTTTGAAGCTGAAGGGAAACGTGCTGTGGAGCTTTTGTCTGAGCCCTGTGGGTGCCCCCCTGTGCCACCATAGCTGCCCACGGCGGAGTGGCTACACTTGGTGGTTGCAAGAAATTGATTAACACAGTGATTCGGATCCCGATAGTCCTGTGTCTTTTATGTTAAATTTCTTTCAGAATGACAAAAGAAGGTGTCTTTCCCTTAACTTCAGTGAATGTGAGTAAAGTCCAATGTAAGAAGAGTATTTTGGAATAGCCATAATGACTGTCAGTGAAGAGGCAAAGTCAATAAGCCACAGCAGTATTTGAGTTCACAAAACAAATGACAGAGACTTGAAGGAAAGCTTGAAGTCCGTAGTCAAAAAAATAAAAGCATAATCCTTGATGCAGACAGAAACAATTATTCGCCTGCAGCTTTTCACAGGAGAGAACCACAAACTTGTGAACACGGACAGGGTATGATCTATTTCATTATTAGTGGCCACACCCCACCAAATAATTGCAGAGTTTTAATTATATTGAGCCATATCCTAAGGTCCTCATTCATTTTTTAACTCTGGCGAACTGTTATATAGTTGATCAAAGGTAGCAACTGGAGGACTTGGCCTATTGTAGCTTACAAACAAGCATCCACCACATAATTGGCTGAGTAGATTTGGCCAAATGGGTTTGGGCAGCTGCAAATTAGAGTAGATTTTTGCTGGTTTGTTCTCCTTAATGAAAATCTCATTAAAAGTCCCAGAGATACAAATGATTTGCAAAAGGCAACATAGTCAAGGCCCTCAGTGTCCACATGACTCATTTTTTACATCTAAAAAGTCTTTCTTCTCAACCCAACCAAGCTTTCAGCAAACAGTTCTGTACACAGCTGAGTTTGGCAATTACTCCCAGGAGTGCAGCTAACCTTGACATTGTCATGACGTAGTCTGACATGGTTGCCTTGGATATCAGTACGAGGAGTATAAAGGTCCCCATCTCCCAGCGTTTGCCCCCAGCTTCCAGCATTTTCACAGCAGATTGCCTGTTCTCCAGCTCACGTACAATATCCTCACGACATGTATACCACCGCTTGTTGACTGGAGGAAGAAGGCAATTGCAGATGTATTTCTGCACCTGATTACTCTCCACGGAGACTTCCAAGAGAGTTCATAGGTCGAGGCGGGCTGCTAAAGAGGACAGGCAGGACCCACAGTCCTTTAGCTACAGATAACATTGCAGCTGAGCAGAGTGATTCCTCAAGAAACATTGACCTGCTTACTTTTTTCCCTGCTGTTTCTTCCAGCACGATATCTGCAGGTAGTTTGCCACTGTCACAGGTTTACTCCCAGTGAAGTAGAACATGCGGTAGGACTCCAACATTTCTAAAATGTCATCTGCAAATGCAGTCACCCCCCTGTGCAATGGTATGTCTAATCTCTGAAAATGGGAATGAAGCAGCTACCTTCAGCTGCCCTCCCTTCTCCGCAGTGTGAGCCTTTGGACTATTGGGAAGGTGAGAGATCTCGGAGGCTTCTAAAACAGCCCAGACTGTGACACTTACTCAGTTTCCCTCCTCATCTGCCAGGGGGCTCACAAACACCCCTTGAAGTTTCTGAACAGCCTCCTGTTGGCTTCAGTGGGAGTTGGATTGGGCCCGCAGGCACAACTCCAAGTCTATTCCCAGCAAGGCAGTGTTTCTGGCCTCTGTTAATTGGGAACTTGGAATCCCCTGCTCGTTTCCAAACCTAAGGGCTCCAGCTAGGGCGTACAAAGTGCTTGAGCCATGCCAAGAAGCCAACTAGAATAATTTTCTTCGCTAGAGTTAATTATGTTAAATTGGGTGCCCTGCTCCGAGGGATTCAACCACAGAGGCAAGCACGAGAGGAGGAGTCTAGCCAGCTTTGCATGAGCGATAGTGAGGACTGTGATTATGCCGGTCTGTGAGAAATCTGGGGCTGGCGAGCAATCCGCGCCTGATGTCATCTTTCCCAGACTTGTGAAAAGGTTGCAAAGACCTGCTGCAACCCTCCCAGAAAGGCTTGGTCTTGTTGCTCCTGGATTTGGAGCCTATGGCTGCCTGGGCACACAGCTCATTAGGGAGATATGTGCAAGGCAAACAAACCCCACTCCAAGACCGTGTTTATCTCATGGCACAGAATGCCACATGCCCACAGATCAAAGCCGGTGGGAACAGATGCTGTTAGCAGAGCAGCAGCTGCACTCAGATCCTGTCCACACCCTTCCTGTTTGCAGTGGCCAACCCGGGGGCTATTATGTTCCCAACAGGGCGATGATTGCCCCTCCTTCCCGCCCCTGCTGCCATTCTCCGGGGAGGGTGTACCGGCGCTCGCCTCCCTGTCTGCCTTCGGGTTCTCATTGTTTCTTTCGGAAGGTGCAGATAGTGCACTAGACGCTCCTTGGCTGGTGCTCTGATAAGGGTCTGGAAATTGTTTCGTGTGTTATACAGAAGCCCTCTTGAAAGAAGGAACTCTACCCAAAATAACAAAACTGACCTCAGGGGTCATTATATTCTTTTAAGGAGGGAGCTTGCACCCATCCTGATTGAAAAAGAAAAAGGCCAGTGAGGCCAGACACTGTTTCCTAATGCACTGGAGTGAAGTGGCATTGAAATTAGTGATGTTATTTTGCTTTCCTGCAAGTGCTCTAGAGACCAGATTGCACCTCTATGTGCAAGAAAATCTCTATTTCCCCACTCTCCTGCAATTCCACCTGTTGTCCAAGTCACCTACACCAAGTTTGGCTTAACCAAACTAACCCTACCTGCTGTTTAAAGCAGTAGTATAGCCTTACTTGCAGTAGCGTAGAAAGAACTGCACTCACTGTAAAAAGAAGTAACTTGGAAAGCAGATGTTCAACGAGAGGACCTGGGTAAGAAGGAGGCACGTTTCTTTTCAGCCTGGCTGTCTGACAACTTTTGATCAGTCCCTTAGTTTATGATCGATTCAACCTGTAAACCACTGCAGAGTTGACTCCTACTTTCAATTATGAAAATCAGGAATAACTGCCATAGGCATTAATGGGGTTAATCAGTGGAATTTAGATTTTAAAATGCCTTCTGATTTGTCCCTGTAGCAGACAGAAGTCCTTCAGGCGGCTTTGGTCTGGCATTGTCAAGCGGTAACACAAGCACTCCTACGGGTAAAGCATTTCCCATCCTGCTTCCAGTGTGCAGCCTAGTTAGTTTGTAAGAGTCATCATCTTCAAAAGACCATTTTAAATACACTGCTGGCAGGTACACTTTGTGGTTTATTTCCCTGTGGTGCCTGCAAGTTCAACAACAAAACCAACACAGCTGGATATAATCTAAGGTCACTTCTCTCACTCAGGACAAATATGATGTTATAGAAAAATTCAAGTAAAAGTGACAACCAGGTTCTAGATTACCCACCAGCTTAGCTTCTTGACAAGTCTTTGTTTTCTGTCTTATTGGCTCATACAGGTGAAAAAAAGCAGCAAATAGATTGATGGCAAAAAAAGTCAATTGCATTACCTCACATCAAAGAGAATCATAGGATGTTCCAAGTGACCCAGCCAGTGTGAGTGAATGGACAAAATAATGATAAAAATACGATGGGCTGATAATTATAAAATACGCTTTGTATTTTAGCATCTCATTTAGAGAAGAGATGATCTGAACTGCTCTTTCAAAAACTGATTTGTAAAATAAGTCGTTCAGAATGGGGCTGTAATATGCTTGTCCAAATTCTCCTGAAAGCTCTGGTCCTTGCCCACTCTTCAAGACAGGATATGGGATCACACAGAGAGAGGTTTTGCTGTCCTTAATGTCCCCAATATCTTTGCATTATAGTTTTCACAATTCAACTTCTATCTTTGCATCCCACCATCAAATGCTCTAGAGGATGGCATTTAAGGGGAGTGCCAAATACGCTGGCATCCATGGCTGTATTTATGATCATAAAACGTGCCGAGATGCGTGAACATGCACTCAGTCATGAACATTTTTAACTTTCTGAAAGGTCCCTGGCATAGTTTAGCCATGCCAATTAGCAATTATCCCAAGGAGTTCCTCGTCCGGGCTGACACACAGCCTGTTCCCAATAGGCAGCCTACTCATTGCCACTCCACTTTGGAGGTTAAGAGAGATTAATAGTTAGGGACGTGGCCAGACTGTGCCTCCAGCTTCAGGGCCAGAGGGTGGGCTTTGGCACTGTTTAGTTTATTGATACAGATGTAGCCAATGGATTTAAAAAAAACCCAACCCTCCATGTTTTCTTGATTAACCTTTCCTTGAAATAATACTGCAGGAGAAAACTCCCTGCCTACAAACCCTGTATCACGCTCTTTCCTGGGTGTTTTTTCTCTATTCGTTTGTTATTCTCCCTGACAGCTTATTTGTTTTCCCAGTTGTACTTGCCTATCTGCAGGCTTGTGCAGGTCGAGCTGTCTTTACCCATTTCCTCTGTCTCTGGTGTTTCCTCTCTCATCATCATTTTACGCTGTGGCATTTGCGGAAGAGGCTTTCCTTTCTCATCATCACAGCCAGTACGTGCCGACTGCAGCCACACAAGTGGGAACAGTGAGGAAGGCAGCTCTGCCTGGTGTTCAGTGTTGGTCCCTCTCCTGTGCAGGGACTGTCCCATTCTGCAGCCGTGGGCTGGAGGTAAACAGCTGCAAACAGGGATTTCTTCCAGGGGAAGGAGAAAAGACAAAGAGTCTTAGTTTTTCACAGTGACCAAAATAAAGAAAAACTATTTATAGTGGTAAATTGGCAAGGTGTGTTGAACAAGAAAAGCAACACTTTGCAAATTTTGGGGGCTGGCAGGACCATCTGGGTTATGCTGGCTTTCTGCACAGCACTGGCCACAGGATCTCAGCCATATCTTAGAGTTGAATTCCTACTTTAAAAAGGTGAATTGTGGGTGTGTTTGTTTATGAGAAGCTCAACATGAGCCAGCAATGTGCACTTGCAGCCCTGAAAGCCAGATCTAACCTGGGCTGTGTCAAAAGAAGCATGGCCAGCATGTCAAAGGAATTGATTCTTCCCCTCTACTCCAGTCTCATGAGACCCCACTTGGAGTGCTGCTGGGGCCCCCAACATAAGAAGGACATGGACCTGTTGGAGCGAGTCCAGAGGAGGGCCACAATGATCAGAGGGGTGGAGCACCTCTCCTATGAGGACAGGCTGAGAGAGTTGCGGTTCTTCAGCCTGGAGAAGAGAAGGCTCCGAGGAGACCTTCTAGCAGCCTTCCAGTACCTGAAGGGGGCCTACAGGAAAGATGGGGAGGGACTCTTTATCAGGGGGTCTAGTGATAGGACGAGGGGTAATGGTTTTAAACTGAAAGAAGGTAGATTTAGATTAGATATTAGGAAGAAAGTCTTCACTGTGAGAGCACTGAGACACTGGAACAGGTTGCCCAGGGAAGTTGTGGATGCCCCATCCCTGGAAGTGTTCAAGGCCAGGCTGGATGGGACTTTGAGCAACCTGGTCTAGTGGGAAGTGTCCCTGTCCATGGCAGGGGGTTGGAACTAGAAGATCTTTAAGGTCCCTTCCAACCCAAACCATTTTGTGATTCTATGATTCTGACAGTTTGAAAATACGTTAGACATAAAAGGTATGGCTTCTGATCTCTGTTGTCAGGATTATTTTTGGTTTTATTTTTTTCACCCAAAGCCTGTGTACGGCAAGAAGCTGGTCTCTGCCCTGCCTTGCACAGTTTGCTCCCCTGTGCACAGCAGCACAGCCTCAGCAGGGTAATGCAAAATATCCTCCAGGCACACATGACAGGCTGCCAGGATGGGATGCCCATCTTCAAATGCCTTGAATCCCTTCCCATTGGCAGGACAAGTCCCCAGGTTCCTTTTCTCTGAGAGGTCAGAGTAAGAGGATCATCTAAGCAAGAGACCCATCAGATGCAATGTGGCAGCAGCTGCAATGTGCCCATCCCATTTTGCTCAGCGAAGTCCCGCACAAGGACAGACTGTCTCTCATCTTTGGAGGAACACAACAGCTTTGCAGCCCTAACCCTAAACTCTGACAGCTGGAATTGGGCAGGATTTTCAACACAGCTCCACATTATTTGTTTTCTATTAGCTGACCATAGATGGCTTTCTCGTCGGGGCACTCAGCACGCTTTGTTGAAGCAGTGGAGGGGTGACCTTCAGATTACATTCTGTGGGCCAAACACCCAGTTTGTAGGAGTGTGTGTGTCTTTTCTTGGATCTAGCTCCAAACAACTCTACTAACTGTGAAATAGAGTTCAGGGAGCTAAAAGCCACAGAAAGAAAGCAGCAACACAGATATTAATGAAATTGCTGTCTTGTGACTGCCATCACCACACCTAGCCCAGGCCAAGAAACCAACAGGAAAGAATTTGTATATTTACAATACAGCACAATCAAGCAATAACAACAAGATATTTTAGAAGATGTGTGACCATTGTGTGCATGGCTGTACGTGTATGTGCACGTGGCAAGTACAGGCACACAGACGCACACGCACGCTGCAGAAGGCATGAGGTGCCAGAATGCTGCAAAGTCTGGTTGCAGACAAGTGACATTTTGGTGTGTTTTCTAGTTAACAAATGAAAAAAGTTTCTCAAACACCACTCAGAATCCCAGCATAAGCCAAGAGCCATTATATATGTGTGGCTGTGTGTTTCATCCTCCAAAAGGCTGTTCCTGACAGAACGGCAGAGTACAGCATGATGCACCAGAGCTCCACATCTTTTTTTTTTTTAAACTGTGAATGGCAGTGTTACTGAATAGTTAGTAACATACAAAGCTGAAGAAGTTAAGTTTCATCTTGTTTAGATGGCTATGCTGGGACCAATCTCTTTTAGATTTCCTAAGAAGAACTGCTAGTTAATCCATAGATTTCACTTTGGTTCTGCATCCAAAGAATGAAGAGTTTGATACAGAAAGCGCCTGTTTCTGCCAAGAATCATAGTGTTGCTGTCACAGGAATTGGCGTTGAGGAACTCCAAGGCTGAGCTGATATTTGAAGAAATCTCTGTGCTGCTACAAGATGAAATAGCGAAGAAAATGAGCTACAAGGCTCTACTCGTGAGGAGAGAGCAGGACACTCCCGGAACTCGCCTTCTGCTTATCTGGAGCCTTGACCCCAGCCTGCACCATTTGATCCGCATGCCTGCGACTGCTGGAGACTTATCTCTTGCAGCAGGAATTTGCCCGTGCCTCATGCACCCATCTTACAGTCCACTTACAAACTGGATTATGGGACTAACACTTCAACACTCACAAGTGGGAAACCTGAGAGCAGGTCATGGTCTCCATCACAGGCGAGGTGTAACGGAGTCAAGTGGGAGGTCAAGCAGAACTAACTGGGTGAGGTACAGCATATTTCATGGCTCTTCCCAGCCGTAGAGAAGCTAGGTGTTGTCCGTGCAAAGGATCACCAAAAGCATGTTTAGAAGCTTAATAATTAATTATGTAATTGAATGTAAGTCATTTTATCTTCTTTCTATCCTTCCCAAATTTGATCTTTTAGACAAGTAATGGATACAATCTGTTGTTAGTTTATCTTTTTTGAACCACCTTGATTGCAAGATAGCATAGGTATCTTCTGGCACTGACAGCCAGTTGTTTCCTATACAAGTTCCAAGAGGCAATGTTTCTTTGTGATCCAATGGCAGTGATGACAACACACACACAGACCGCATGTTTATGTTGCTCCACAAATTACAGAAATGTTCCTTTGTAGCAGGTGTGAATGGAATCCCTTCCTCTGATGAAGCAAACCTCATTTAGTTTGCAGCTTGTTACCATTCAAGAAAAGTTAATGTGTTTACAAGAATCTGTGGTTCCTTTGAGTGTAATTCCTCTGGTATACACATTTAGGTTTAGCATTATCATTTGTAGGCTTCGTTATCTAGATACTCCATATCGTCTGAACCACCGACTCACTTTTTATCAAATATACCTACCTTTCCTCTTACACTTTCTCTAGTGAAGCACAGCACACTTGCACACTAAGAAAAGCGTTCCTCAGTCCTGTAGGCTGCTTATCTGAAGTGACTTTTTCAGATCATACTACATACAGAATCAAAAACAGAACAAAGGAAAAGAAAAAAGATGAGCTTCAGTCTCCTAAAATGACAGATGGGCAGCTCAAGATCTGGTATGTGCCTTCAAAAGGTAACCTGGAGGATCTCTTTTAGCCAAATGCACTATTGTCAATCAGACGTTTAGTCTCATCACAGCTACAGAACCTGTAGAAACTCTGTAGTAGATAACAGCCTGTTATTGATGGAACCTGAGCACCATTCGGAAGTGTTATCCTACAAAAGAAGATAGCCACCTCGGATATGGTTGGGGTTTGGTTAATAAGGAGGATTCCAGCATTGAAATGCTTCCTGTTATAAGTGCATTGTACTGTGGTGGGGCCCTTAGCACCTAGGTTGGTCACTGGGGCTCTGTACAGCAGGCTGGGAGAATCGTTTAGATACCAAAGAGAGGAAAGGTGGATATCATCCAGCCAAAGTGCAGGACTGCCTCTGCAAAGCAAAAGGGTAGGCTTAAAACTTAGTAGGAATCTCAGCTGAACTTTTGAAGAGATGTCAGCTCAGGCCTCAAAGTGTTTAGGTCCATAAACCCAACTGAAATTAAGAGTTAGTCATAGTAAGTCCTCGTGGATCTGGTCTGTAAGAACTGAAGTACTCACTGTTGTGTGGATATCAAAGAAGAAGCCACTGTCTGGACATGAGGCCAGCTGCTGCCCATGTGATGCCCCAGGAGACACATATCCCTGGAGATGAAAGGCACAGCAGCCAGTGCTGCCTGAACTGGTGGGGAGCACTGGGGAAGGGGAAGATGTCTCCATCCTCACAGGGTTCAGCAGCCACCTTTGGTACCCAGGTGAGATACCTAGTCTTTCAATGAGGGTGCAGTAAGGCACCTGGGTCTGATGAGGATTTACAGCCCAGAAGTTAGAAGGCTCTTCAGAGTCATCTCAAAAACCTATAAGGATTCAGACCCACATTGTTCACCTTCCCAGAGCGTCCTGCAGCCAGCAAGACTGCTCAGGCTAGGGAAAGCGGGAAGTGGAATCTTCTCCAAAAGCAGTGGCACATTGCAGAAAAGAAAGGAAGGGTCACGCTATAAAATTATAAGACTTGTTTGAGAGGAGAGTTGTCTTTTGTCTAAGATAAAATATGAGCTAGATGACATTTTTTTTGTCCAGAACGTTATATCCTGTTCCACAATTATTTCCCCTCCTTCATCTTCCATACTGGGATATTAGTAATTTTCCACATCTCCTGTATGTGGCAGTCCCAAGTCGGTGCTTAGGATACATTTATTTTTCAAAACTCTTTTGTTGTATTTGAACGTATTGCCTCTTCCCACTGTATCACTACCAACGAAGCCATTATTCTAAGGCAAAGCTGATGATTTACTCTTGGTTATGATTTATATCCTTCCGGACTTTTTTTTATAGAGCTGAGTGTTTCTTAAGGCTTGTGCCGGGGCAGTTGTCTCTTCCAGTTTACCCTCTTGGCTAACAACATTTCTTTAAAATGGCAGGGGGGACTGTCCTGAGCAACTTCTCTAGCAACTTCTTGAGTTATTAACTACTGCAGGGGAGAGAGGAACAGGCAAAGGCAGGAGGCTGCGATCACTGCAAGCAAGCGTTTGGTTTCGCCGGGTGACACATGGCTTTCTAAATTAGAGGGCTCTGAATAAAATAAAAAAATATCAAAGCCATGCGTCTGCTTGTGGGTGCCACATTCTTTAAGATCACAGTGGCCGTCCTTCTGCACGAATGTCACAGAAACGGCTCGGTTTCATCCCGCTTGAATGATGTGGCAATATTGTGAAACGCAGGGTGGAAAGGCGTCCCGAAAACAGTCAAGCGAAGAAACCGCCAGAGAGCTGGAAAGCGGCTGTAGAGACCCAAGTGCTGTCACTTTAAAAAGGCGACGGGCCTCGGCGCCTTTGAAATCATTTATCACAGAAGCCGTAACATCTGCCACCATCTTGGATTCATTCGAGAAGTGCATCTCAGTAGCCATTTTAAAAATGTTTGTTTTCAATTCAAAACACATAATTAAGTACAGGCCAGGGTAGAATATATGCCTTGAGCTGCTTTCCCTCACCCCGGTTCAGAGCATGGCTTTTTCACAACTATGCGCTTTGAATTGAAAGCTTTCTTTTCTTTCTTTTCTTTTCTTTTTCTTTTTTTTTTCTCCTTTTTTTTTTTTTCTGTAGGGCCTGCTGTTTGTCAAGAATAAATTGAAAGTAAGGCTGCAGATTTAAAGGAACCCATCCGATAGGAGCCTGAGCATCCTGGGGCGAGAAGGGCAGCCTGGCTTCCCGGGGCCCCCCGTGGCTCCTTCCTCCAGCGGGGACGGAGCTCGGCCCCAGCAAACCACAGCCGAAGCCTCGCTGTCGGATAACTGGGCTATGCTTTGTGTTTAATTAAGCCATGTCCCATTTTGTAGACAAGAGACACTCAGATGATTTGTGGTCGTGGAAGGAATGAGCAACCTTGCAGTCTCCAGTAGAGGCTACCAACAAGGTAGTTATGTCCTTAATATACCGTCCTCAAAAAACTATTCACATCCTTTTTCCAGACTTTCTAGGAGGCACTTCAGAGGGACAGCATGAAGACAGTACTTGTCTGTTTACATTGCCTTCAGTTCAGCCGACTTTTATCACCATCACTGACACGTTGCGAAAAAGCCTGGGGAAAAGAGGAGCAAATGCTCAGGAATGAACCACTCCAGACCAGCTGGGGATGGGATGGACCTGCGGCGCTAATATTATCTCCTAAACAGATGGGAAGAAGAAAAGCAAGTCACTGATATGGGGATGAGTTAGAAGCTAAGGCAGTGTAGGTCTCAGCCCACTCCACCAAAACACAAGAGGTTTTTGTGGGAGGCTGGGAAAAATCCAGAAAAGTCTTGAGGTGGCTCTGAATTTGATTGCCCTCCGTGAGTCTAAGCCTTCATTTCCAGGTGTCTCAAATTGTCCATCTGAAAACGGAAGTCACTTAAGTTCCCTGAAAGACTGAGGTGCTCAGATGCTGGGACTACATGTGTGTTGGTGCGCCATCCCCTTTCCTCAGGTCAAGCAGGCACGAGGGAGTAGGTAGGTACTTGGGATGCTGAGCTCCGGAGACCTGCCCCCTGTCTTCCTGAGCTTGGTGGTTCTGGTGCTGAGGAAAATCAGGTATACGCATGGACCAGGAGCTGCTGCATGCTTTAACCACTGATTTTCAGGCTGAGATGGTTTCTGAGTGATGGGCGGACTGGGACTTTGTAATGTGTCGTGGTGAGCAACTATGTGCAGCTCATGTTAATGAAAACCAGAAATAGATGATCTCAGATTTCAATGACTCCGTGCTTTTAAACATGACATCTTTATTTTAAAACACAATACATACAAAGCAGTTTTTCTTTCCTGAAGGTGCCTGGCAAAAGCTGAATTCAGAAGTACGCAAAGAGAGAGGAGACCCCTTATACATCTGCAGGGAAATGAAGAAACAATGAGGTTTTGAATAACTTATGCTACAAATTTCCACGAGATACCTATTTTTGCACCAACAAATATATTGTTCAACTAAAGATTAAATATATTCACTGTTTGGCAAGTGTTTTGTTTAAAAGAGGAAAGAATGGAGGGAAAAAGAGGAAATTAATGAGAATACTCTATTACTAATGATAGGGTCCCTGCAAGAGACACCTCCTGTCTCTGGTCACAGTATTGTACAAAGGAGATGGGTTGCATCTGCGTTGAAAATAAAACTATCATCTGCTTAGTGTGTGTGCTGGTGTGTTTGGGAATAGACTGCAATTCTGATGGGGGGAAATCCAAAGCAGAAAAAGCGAGATACCTGCTGCTACTTGAGCTAGCGCTTCCTAAACACGAAGCCAAAGCATGCTTTTAATTTTTTACTCCACCCACCTTTTTGAAGTGTCCTGTAACTGTGTAAGGGGGGATGTTGCTCTAGATTTCAGGGAGGAGGGGATTTGCTTTCTTTTTTCTTACAAATCTGTTTTTCATGGGCTTTCTTCTTTGGGCACGCATTCCAGCATTACAGATGAGCACTAAAATTACAGGGGTGAGAACGCAGCCAGGAATGAGTAACATGCAGCCATACGTGCGCAAAAGAAAACATCCTCTTCGACTAGGTGATAATTAGAAAGGCTGCTGCATTGCCATGTACACAAACAAAGCACGTCCCCTTTGGGAGTGTATTTTCTTTCCTCTGATGTGAAAACATGAATGTTGTTTTGTGGAGGACAGATTTTTAAGTGCTCACTGACCTATTTTTAAACAAAACTTCTGCCTGCGCCAGCGACTGCTTCCAGCTACAGGCATATGACCACTGCCCAAATGGGTCTAGCCAGGATGTTGGAGAACTGAACTAGAGTCTGATTAGAAAGGGTTGATAACTTATCAGCGCTCCGTGTTACTTGACTAAAGCCAATTAAAGGTCTCTTGGAAATAAGCTAGTATCTCCTCATCTTCAGCAGAAACATAGAGACTGATAACCCTGTAGCCACAGCTGGTGACTGACAGGCTGAGTCGACTACAAGCCACTGACTCTTTCTACCACTACAAGGATCATCTTCCCCTAATACACTTCAGTTGTGCTAAATGGTGGTTTTCCTCCACATACGACCAAATCTTTGCATTTCCTTACCATGGTCTTACCATAACACCACCGGCATAGGATGATCCACCCAGAACAAATATTTCTCACAGCAAAGACTGTAAAGGAATACTTTATGAGTCGTTGCAGATATACAGTTAATAGATAAAAATATGAAACTTTTAGATTAAATGTATGGCAGGCTGAGACAGTATGCCTTTGGATGTCTTGCAGTGTCAAATATGACACATCCCTGCATTTTTTTTAGGGGAAAGGAAGGAATATACTTTGTCTGAAAAGAAAGGAAGGAAGGAAGGAAGGAAGTACATGAACATGGAAGGAAGGGAAAAGAGAGGAAGGGAAGAAGGGACGAAAGAAGGAAAAGAAAGAAAGGAGGAAATAAAGGAGAAAATACATTTTTTTATATCCTTCCTGTATGCATTGGCTGCTTGAAGAGGTATAATCACATTCAGAGACAACCCCTCTTGTCAGGGTGGAGGTTGTCAGCCTCCACCACAGCAGGAGGCTGGTGGAGTTGCCCCTCTCCAGGTGACCCTGGTTACTGTTCTGGTCTAAATGGAGGCAGAAATACCGCAGCAAGACTTAGTGTGCCAGTGAAATCGTATGTAAATTAGGCAAAGAGACAAGTTAAATAGTTTCAGTTCTTGCTGGTGGGTAATTATTTCAAGTTCTGTGTGATCTCCAGGAAAAGGTAACTGTGCGAATTCAAAGCATTACTCATTAAGTAGTATACAATGATTAATAGAGTGAGTGTCTTTTTAAGGTTGTTATTACCGGCAAGGGAAGAAGAGGCAAGATAGCATTTGCTTTCAAAACACATCACTTTCAATATTTGGATGTGATTTTGTATTCAACCAAAGCAAAAAAAGATCATCTGATGAAAAGATTCAACAGAATTTAAGTGCAAATTGTGTAAGAGCACAAAATGTTTTCTATCTTCCATATACAGTGGTAGCAGCAGGCTAACGCTGATGCATTTAAATGTATTCAAAATATACAATTTGCTTTTTTTTCTCCACAGTTTTAGACTACATACACACAGCCCTCAAAATGGGGCTTTTAAACTGAGATTTATGTAGGATTCACAAAACACACTCATACACTAGCACAGTTTATGTACTAAAAAATTTTGCACACGAATTTCCAAATAACCAAACTATGCTCTCTAAGGCACTAAATGCCATTACATTCTAACTTCACTGCATGTAAAAAAACACTCAGAAAGGAAGCAGTTGGCATCTTGTAAGGTTTAAAGAAACACAGTAGTGGTTGGGTTTACAACAGGTTTTGTATTTTTTAATGCAGATATATCATAGACTCATAGAATCATCAAATGGTTAGAGTTGGAAGGAACCTTAAAGATCATCTAGATCCAACCCCCCTGCTGTGGGCAGGGACACTTCCCACTAGACCAGGCTGCTCAAAGTCCCATCCAGCCTGGCCTTGAACACTTCCAGGGATGGGGCATCCACAACTTCTCTGGGCAACCTGTTCCAGTGCCTCAGTGCTCTCACAGTGAAGACTTTCTTCCTAATATCTAATCTAAATCTACCTTCTTTCAGTTTAAAACCATTACCCCTCGTCCTATCACTACACCCCCTGATAAAGAGTCCCTCCCCACCTTTCCTGTAGGCCCCCTTCAGGTACTGGAAGGCTGCTAGAAGGTCTCCTCGGAGCCTTCTCTTCTCCAGGCTGAAGAACCCCCAACTCTCTCAGCCTGTCCTCATAGGAGAGATGCTCCAGCCCTCTGATCATCTTTGCGGCCCTCCTCTGGACTCGCTCCAACAGGTCCTGTCCCTCTTATGTTGGGGGTTCCCGAGCTGGACACAGTACTCCAAGTGGGGTCTCATGAGATTGGAGTAGAGGGGTAGAATCACCTCCCTTGACCTGCTGGCCATGCTTCTTTTGGTGCAGCCCAGGATGCGGTTGGCTTTCAGGGCTGCAAGCACACACTGTTGAGCTTCTCGTCCACCAGGACCCCCAAGTCCTTCTCCTCAGGGCTGCTCTCAATCCATTCTCTGCCCAGCCTGTGTTTGTGCTTGGGATTGCACTAACCCATGAGTAGAACCCTGTACTTGGCCTGGTTGGACTTCATGAAGTTCACACAGGCCCACCTCTCAAGCCTGTCCAGGTCCCTCTGGAAGGCATTCCTTCCCTCCAGCCTGTCAACTGCACCACACAGCTTGATGTCGTCAGCAAACTTATACAGCAGCATTTTGTATTTCCACAGTGGGACACATCCCTGCACAATCAGGTCCTTAATCAACAAAATTTGTAATAACATACCCAAGTGTTATTACCTAGTTATTACCTAAATAGGTTATTACCTAAACATCAGTGCAAGCCAACCTTCAGTCCTACCAAACTCAATAGGTTCTCATCACCTGGTTAGAGTCAAGCGTATGATAAGGTGACGTATTTAGGATCAGAGCCACCCTGACTCCCCCACTATGGCTGCATTAAGGACCACCTCCCCACCTGACCCAGCTCCCGTTGGCTGGCGTTGGTCCTGCAGCAACGGGCTGGGGGTCCCTTTGGTGGACAGACCTCTGCAGAGCAGCCATCACAGTCCAGGGAGTGCTGAGCGCCCCCAGGGGCAGGGACAGGTCTGGCCAGGGGCCGTGGGGCAGCGAGGCAGGGGGGAGGCTGCCCTACACCTGTCGCAGCCCCACCAGCTCAGAGCCAGATGCGATCGGCTTTCCTGGGGCTGCAGTACCTTGGGGTTTTCCACAAATCGACAGGAACAAAGGAAACACAGCATACGGTTTCATCTTAATTACAACACATCATATAATAAAGAGCTTCTTTCATTTTGAAGGTGTGTAACTAATTCTTGGCTAAAACACTTTTCTGAAGTAGATCTCCTCCCAAAGTAATGCCCTACAGTAGTTGTTTTAAGTCATAAAGGATCCAAGGGCTTGCTAAAGTTTAAAAAAAAGTAGGGGCAAAGCCGTGTCACTGGGCTGAAATTCCTTTGACAGATGTAAAGGTCTCGATGACAGTTATTTTCCAGGTCTGCAGCTCAGCAATCATGCCTCTGAACGGTTTCCCACGTGAAGTGTTTGAAGAAGCGGTCGACGTGTGACTGATCTCTAAGGCCCACCGCCTGGTCTTCTTTAAGGATGAGGCAGAGGCAGAAGGAAAGGTGATGCTGATAAGGGAATCTGAACCAAATGTTGTCACATTCTAGAGATGATTAGATGCCCTTGCTGTGACTTATTACACAACCTGAGAGTGGAAAGGGAAAACCTGGGATGAAATGTAGCCGCAAGAGGGGGAGATGCTTTTTCAGCAAAGAGCAAAAGCCAAGGGAGAAATTGCTGTTGATGCCTAAGATTGGGTCGGGCATCAGAGCATTCTCTGTGCTGTGGGACAGATGTGATGCTGCAATAAATCTCCACCCAATTCAGACCTACTGTTATCTGCATTTGTATCTTCACAAGCTGATGATTGTATTAAAAAGCTTGTCTTTAATAAAGAACAGGACAATGCATTTAAATGGCATTTTTGATCCATCTGGGTTATTTCAGATTTTACCTTTTCCGTGCATTTGAAGCCTAATAGAATGGACTTAAATTTGAAACCCCCTCTAAACTTCAAGTAAATGTTTGTATATTTTCTTATAAGCAAAATTATTGATTTGTATAGTTCATATATGAAATACACAGCTTAAAGGAAATGCAACCTTGCTCCTAAATCTGTATTTTATTTTAAAAAGACAGTTACCTGTAGCCATATTCCTAATCTTGGGATTAGATGCGTTTTCTGTGTACCACCCTACGGTTTGACTATGGTGATGGGGCATTTAGCTCAACAGAAAGAAGCAGCGAGTCTGGGATTCTGGAGGAGTTCTTTGGTCAAATGCTCCAGCTCACTCAAGAGTGCTTTCACATCTATAAAATGCTCTTGTTAAAAGCAGCAGCAAAAAAAAGTCTGCTTCTATGGAAAGTACTGATTTGTCACATGAAACACAGACGTCAAAGTGCAGTTTATACATGATCTATTATGTGTGACCACTGCTGCATGGCTTAATTTGCAGTATAAAAACAGAAGGTACATTAAGTATAACTTCTCAAGATGTCTGTCATCTACTCTTTCATTAAAAAGCACCTTCTGGACTGTTTTGTTACCACAGAAACTAGTACCGTTTTTTCCACTGATTTCAGGACAGGCAGTGTCACCCCTTACATTCACCTTCCTGCAGATCCAAGGAGAGGCAAAAGCAGAGCTCTTACTGGTGTTACTAGCTCTGTAGCTTAGCAAACGTATGAGTCAATGCTGTTTTGGGAAAGGAGAGTCATTCTTAACATTAGTCATGGCTTATGAAATAACTAAAGTATCCTCAAGTTTTTCAAAAACTATTTTATCAAGTGTGAAGACCCTGAATCATAGAATCATAGAATAGTTTGGGTTGGAAGGTACCTTAAAGATCACCTAGTTCCAACCCCCCTGCCATGGGCAGGGACATCTCCCACTAGACCAGGCTGCTCAAAGCCCCATCCAGCCTGGCCTTGAACACTTCCAGGGATGGGGCATCCACAACCTCCCTGGGCAACCTCTTCCAGGGCCTCACCACCCTCACAGTAAAGAATTTCTTCCTGATATCCAATCTAAACAGGATTTAATGTGTTATCATTATGTATTTTTAAGTATTTATTATTTGTAATGCATTATTCGTATGCATTATTGGACGTGTTGATACAACATATTGGTGTGCAAGCGCAAGGGAAAGTGCAAATTTTCCTAGTGCAAGGCAAAAACTGACAATCGTCTTCTTAACCAGGTGCCACACTTTGCTCCAGCCTCAATACCTATCACATACAGCCTGGATTTGTTCTGCCTCTGGATGCCAAGATGGCTAGTAATTATTCCCCAGCCTACTAGTTAATTGTTGAAAACCTGACTGAGGATGACAGCTAAAGTGCCATGCAGAAGCACCAGTCACTACCGCATACTGTGGTATGTGTCCAAGGGATCCTAAGAAGCCTGGAGGATCCTAAGAGTATGAAGGAGGATTTGGTCTAAACTGGGTTTTAAGCCCTGTTTGATAGCTATCTATCTGCTCTAGTTTCCTGAGTTCAAAATAGGTCTGGTACAACCCAAGTCTGCAATGAGTGGTGAGACACTCGTCTGCCGCTGAAGTTAGCAAGTAATCTGAAGAGCAGCCTGGGGCCAGGCAGACCTTGCTGGGGACACCAGCCACCGTTGTGGCAGCCTCGGCATCCTGTGGCTCTTTTCTGAGGTGGCCCAATAGCCATTTTAAAGTCTGGCCTTTATCAGGCTGGTAATTGCCTTATCAATCCCTGGGTGATTATAATGAACAGAAGAAGATCCATAGTCTGGGGAAGATCAAAGTGTGGGCTCTACCTATTACCTCACTTCTATAGCTCTGGAGGAACCATGATGAGACTGAGGTTTTACCACAGTGTAAATTGTTGGTTTGGGTGTCCCAAAAATGCATGTGTGGAGGCAGCCAGGTGGTTAGTGCTGCTTTGTGAGCAGCTGAGGCGAGTGCTGTGTGGAGCTGAGATGGTGATTGAGATCAGCAGGAATTTGGGTCGGGAGAATGGCTATGACAGAGAGGATCTATGGCTCGAAGTTTTCCACCTCTCTGCCACAGGATCATGACTCACCGTGTCAAGGAAAAGGTCGTAGGAAGGAAGAGGGCAACAAAGGGACAGAGAGGAAAAAAAATCCTTCCCCCCCTTGCTTCCTAATGTTGGGAAATGTGTCTTTTTTATGTCATTCCTCAAACCTGGGGAATTTTAAAGGCTATCCATACTCTACCTCCATACCTTCTTTTACTCTCCTATTTCCCTTCATCAGAAGCGCTTGCCCTCATCTAACTCCAAGCAGATTTGTAAGGCAGGCGCTGGCAGACGAAGATAGCTGCCATCAGCACACCCTCATTTCACCCCCACGCTGCCCTTCACCACGTCCTCACCCCCTGCACGACCCCATCCCTTTGCTGGCAGCCTGGGGGCCAAAATACATCGCGGTCTCAGTGAAGGGTGCTGCCTGGCGTTTTATTTCAGTTGCACAAATAAGCAGCTGCAGCGCAGATAGTTTGTAACTCCTTCCCCATGCTCATACACTGCCTGCCCATCAGGAGGTCCAGCCCATAATAATAACCAGACCAAAACCCATATGGACATTGTAAAATATATTGGCATGCAGAATGAGGATGCTGGAGCTGTACAAAATGTTACATAGCTTCAAGAGAGGAGTTGGGCGGCTTGCGTAGCTCCTTGTGTGATGAGCAGAGTGAAGTCTCTGCCCAGACGTCAGGAGGGTCCGACTGAAGCCTGAGTTCAGTAAGAAGCTAAGAAGGACACAGAAACACATGACAGCAGAGCACCGCAAAAGCACTGCTTATAAATGCGCACCAACAAGTGGTTTTTACCCTCTTTCTCACAGCTGCTGGCTCATTTAGGTATATGGGGAGGTTTAGGATGGATATTAGGAAAAATTCCTTCAGTGAAAACGTTGTCAAGCACTGGAACAGGCTGCCCAGGAAAGTGGTTGAATCACCATCCCCGGAGGTATTCAGAAGATGGGTAGACGTGGTGCTTAGGGACATGGTTTAGCGGTGGACTTGGCAGTTTTAGGTTAATGGTTGGGCTTGGTGACCTTAAAGGTCCCTTCCAACCCGGACAATTCTATGATTCAGGCTTTTCTCTGCTCTGTTAAATCAAGGCTTCACCTTTTCATTTGCCAGGAAGGCAAACTCAGCGTTGGTTTTCCCTCAGACATGCTATCCAGCTGCCTTTCTGGTCACTTGACATAGTCACATGCCCACAGTCGCTGCATTTAGCAAGGAATAATCACCCCCATTTTACAGGTGTGAACGTGAGGCACGGAGTGTGCTGAGGGACATCACCATGCGAGGAGCTTTCTTCTGCTCCGTCAGCTCTCTTCAGTCTGTTAGACTGCTCTTCCTAAAAGCAAGAGGGGATGCTAAACTTCAGAGGCAGCAGGCATGGGAGGGGGCGAGGAAAGAGAAGCAGAAAGGAAACTGTGGCATCGACTGAATGCTGATTGCCTGGCATGCTTTGCAGTGCATTAGCTTTCGTTTAGAGAAAGCTACTGAAGCTGTCAGTCCAGACTGTCAGAAAGTGATGGAAAAAAGTGTGTGATAAACTACAGTGGTAAAAGCCTCAGTCAGAAGGTCACCGATGGAATCACTACAAGCGAACACGCACCATTCTCTCCGCATCCCTCATAATTTATACCATAAACGGGTGCAAGACTCATTTTCCCATGCACATCCCTTCAGCGGAGACTGTGGGCAGGGGAAAGGGCGACTTGCTCTCTCTCTGCGTGTTTCCCTTTGCCTTCCTCTCCCTCCCAGTTTACACAACTAGGTCCTGCTGTGTCCTCACCTTGCTAAAGGGTCAGAGCCTGCTCTGCCCTTTCGGCTGCTGGTTCAACCTTCGCTTTCGGGGGGGCCACATTATGCTCTAGCCTGGTCTACAGTCATAGCTAGCTACAGATTTGCCTCCAGCAGAGGAGAGTGTTTTAGCTGCTGGGCTTGCAAAAGGCATGCACAGTGAGGGTGTCAGCAGCTCCTCCGGTTGCTGCTGAAAGATGAATCTGAGCTAGCTGGCCCTAATACATCAGATGGCAAGAATGTGGGGAGGAGCTGGGAGAGATGAAAGAGCGAGATGAAAAATTGGGAGGGGAGATTTGCTGTTTCTGTGGAAACCAAGACTACTCAAACTCAGATTTTAGCATCCCTGACCCCAAGGTGACCTGCTGACCTCTCCTCCCAGCCTGACTCCAGCCCAGCTGTTTCTCCTGAAGGAAAGGGGCCAGACTCACCTCCTGCTCTCTGCTTGACAGCGTGTCCAGGCAGACTCCTTCCTGCCAGAGTAAATACAATTAAAGAGCATCACGCACAGGGTTCAGGCCACCTAATACCAAAGAGGTCAATGGGATAGGTGCCCCAGAGACCCCCAATGTGACAATGCCATCATAACAAGTAAATAACTACACATGTGCTGCTCTTCAGAGTTTGCTGACTGCATAGGTAAGAATTGTTGGATGTTGCTTGCTCTCCACACATACGTAAAAAGCTGTAAAACAAAGATCTGAAGCAACCCATGAGGTTATGAATCCAGCTTCCAAAGATGTTCGCTAATCACTTTCCTAGTCAAAAGGGCCTAATAAAAAAGGTTGAGGCAGCATGCAGCATGAAGACTAAACCAGCACAGACTAGCAAAGAAACGGGAGATGTGCGGCTAGCTCCTGATGGGAAGAATTTATTTGAGAGAAAGAAGCAATATTTTAAAAGCAGTAGAGAAATAATCTAGTCCACAGCCAGGATAAAGCAACTACAATTATGTGTGCTCGTATTAGGAAGGAACAGTGGTTCCATTGCTAAACTCCTTCCTCAGGCAAGAGATCAAAGCAAATTACACCCATAAGAAGAATTTCTACAATGCCTCGCTAATTAAATAGCAGTTGGTTCATGTAATATTGAAATCAAAAAACACATAAACAAACCTTGAGACAGGGTTGAATATTTTCCATGCAGACATGAGCCTGAACAAACTCTATCTTGCACTGTGCGTGAATTTTGACGGAGTTTAAATCCAGAGATGGATCCAATTTTTCTACTCCAGATGCATCTCCACTTAATATTAACAAAAGTCAAATCCGTAGCAAGGAAAATACAGTAGCTTGAAGAAATATACAGAACACAACCAATGACTGGTGTCAAAATGTAAAATGGATTCAACTTCAATGGTGTTTCAAAATTAAAAATGAGACTGAAAGGTGTCTCGTACTTTGACACAAGTGTATACATTCAGTAATTTTTAAGCTCCTGTAGGTAAGAAAAGGAATGAGCATTATAGCAACAAAACTAACAGATGTACCTTCCAGTACGATTAAGAAGGTTCCCAGGCTAGTGGCAAGGCAGCAGCAAAGAGCAGCAGCATCCTTCTTTCACCCTCTTCTCTGAGTGAATTTACCTCCAAGGAAGTGGACGAGTGCTGCAACGTATGTGGTGTCAGGTTGGTCATAAAGGGATAAAATAATAAGTAGGGCTTACCACAGCTTTTTATAGCAACACTGCTGAATGTCTATGAGCCCTGACTCTGTGACACCTACAAATCTCTTCCATCTGACAGAGGCAGCGCCTGTGTTTGGAAGGGGTTATGCCCGCAGCTGTGCGTGTTCACCTAAATAAAAAAAAAAAAAAAGATACCTAAAAGCAGGCAGCTGGGGATTTCTTGGCTCTTTTCCATCATAAGGCTGTAGTGGGAACTTTCAGCATCTCTGCTTTCCGTTACCAGCTTCTTCTTGTTGTTTTAAGGATTACCTGCAATGCCTCTGTCCATCAGAGACCCCGCTGGGAACACTGGGAGTGTTTCTCCTCCTTCATGGCAGAGACCTCTCTTCTCCCAAATCAGCTTCTGCTTTGTGTATGCCAGTATTGCTCTTGCTACGTTGGCTCCAGTAAATGCAGCAAGGCCAGGGAAAAGGCTTAAGCACTGGCCCACAGCTGCCTTTGGCTGTCGGCAGGCTCCTGGGAGCAGAACTGGTGCCTGTCTCCTTGCCCACTCCCGGGCCTTGCATGGACATGGTTTGCAAGCGCCAAGAACCATTTTCTCACAGCAGAGGTAGCCCTGGAACCTCCCATCCCTCCCAGCCACTGCCCCTGCCCCATGTTTGAGGACCGTCCCACCTCATCCGCGATTCCCTTCCTGCTCGCTTGAGTCTGCGCATACACACAGAATGTATTACACATCCCATTGCTATTCTGTTTTTTTTTCCCTTTGAATCATAGCCCTGGAGCCCCACATCTCTAGAGAGCCAAGTTTCTCTCAGAAAGAAGATTTACAAAATGAGAGTTTCCTTCTCAAGAGCTCATCCGCTTAGTCCCCACCTGCACTCCTAATCCTACCAGTGACATCAGGGGGAATGGGCAGACATGTGAATTTTGAGTAAAAGGCAAAAGTGATTGGTCTCATACTCATTTTGTACACCCACAGCCATCTGCTCCCAAAAGAGAGGTTTAATAAAAAAGACACTTAGCAGAAATAATAGCCAAAAACCCTGCAGGCCCAGGAATATGACAGAATCACAGTATTTCTGAAGTCAACACTTCTGAGTTTCCCATAACAACAAACTGGATACACAGTTCAAGTACCCTTTGGATGTGGTAACTGGGAGCTGGAACAAGCAGCCAAGCGGTCGGCATGGATGTGGCCTCTAGCCAAGGGCAAGGAAGGGGATTCACAGGGGCGATACTTTCTCCCTCCAAAGGCAGAGTGCCAGGAGAGCACATCTCCCTCCCAGAGAGCCAGGGTGGCCACAGAGCTGGCCCGGCTTCACAGGCAGCCCGAAAAATCCTCCCGTCCTTTAGTTTTCCCCCCAAAAGGACATTCCTTTCTCAGCTCACCTGTGCCAAGCGCTTCCCTCTTGGGGCAGCTCAGAGCTCTGCTACCTACCACAGACATCTGCAGACGGCTCTTCTGCAAACAGCTACTTCTAATCAGCTTAACCTGCACAGAATTCTGCTTCGCTGAAAAAGGACATCGCTCTTAATAACACGTTTGAAAAGTCATTGCACATATTCACGTAATACACTCACACATTCACATGTACACGCAGACATATACATATTCACGCACACGGGGGTGGGTACCAGCCGTAGCCTGAGGACAAGTATATTCAGCACCAGCTTAAAGCATCACTCCGCTGAATCCCTCATTTTCTGACTAAAAATTTAGCAGAAAAATATCCTGGGAGGAGAAGCCACCGGGCTGTTATAGCTTTAACAGACCCTGAGTGCTTATCTCAAGCTGAGAGAGTGATTTCATGGCAATAATTTGTTTAAAGTGTTGCTGATTGCTTCCTATTTCTTCCTAGCAAATGACTTTTACACCTTTCTACTGTTGCTTTTATATGAGCTGCTATGGCAATTACTCTGTGGGAGGCTGTGTAAACATCACACAGACTCTTTTATCTGACTACTAAGGGCCACAGAAGACACTCCTGAGACCTGATAAAAAGTATTTTAATACATTTTTCACCCACTTTGAAAAAAAATAGTTACTAAGTTGCTATCTGAGTTTTCTCTATTCTTACAGAATGCATTCAAGTGTGTTTCTAACAGAAGTCATCTGAAGGGAACTTCAATAAAGTAATATATAAAATTACTGAGAGTTGCTGGAGGCAAGGAATTGCCCCTTCTCTGCTAAAAGAAGAATTTCTCTCCAAACTATTTCAAATCAAGTTGAACCTGTCTGAAGAACGGGGGGTACACAGATTAGGGCTAATCAGAGGAATTTCTTCCTGACCCATTTTATTCTCGAGTGCCAGCGCTAGGTGTCAGCTGTCTGTTTCTCCTGTCTCTGCTAGGACAGGTTGATGCAACGATGTCCGGACTCTGATCAAGGCGCTTTTCGTGTTTAACCGGAGCTCCAGCCCAAAGATATGGTTTGGCTCATGAAGATTTTCTGCTCTATCCCAACTTCAAAGTTTCTGCATTTTCCGCTCTGCGTCTCTCAGGGATCGGAGCCCTGTCAGATCACCCGTGAAGCCCAAGCATCATCACACAGCCACATGTCTGTCAGATGAACCAGACTATGGAGTCTATGCCAGTTTTAGGCTTCTTTCTGCTAGTTTTATTCTGACTTTTAGAGGACTTAAAATAGCTGAACCAGCACAAAGTTAGAGAGGCGCAGGAAGATAATACAAGACGTGGTGTAAATCCTGCTGGTTGTCAATGTTTTTTAGCACATTTGTGCTGATGATGTGAGTTCATTCTTGATTGGTGTTTCGTATCATGTGACCACAGTGGTTTGGGTTGTTTTTTTACCAAGAAAATAATATTATTCAATGAAGATTGAGAAAGACACTCTGACAGCAATTAGTAGCAAGAGAATGACAGAGCATTAAACCTTACAGGATGATTAACTTAACAATTAACTATTGCAGCTAGGACTGTGATTCATTTTAATCCTTGATTGTCAATTGTTTGGGGGATTTGATAATTTAATTATAACTTGTATAAAAAGAATGATTAAACTCCTACATGCTCACCATCAGATTATATTCCTTTCTATGATTTCATGCAACGTAGTCTAATATAAGTAATATGATATTTCTTTCCTCAGTATTCCATATGAATGAGGTGTTTCAAATGTCTTATGGACAAAAGCACCAAAGTGCAAAAGGAAAATTTGTAAGACTTTTACCTGTATCAAAATGGGGAAACATTCCTCAGTGATATTATCGTAGATTCTTGATCATCGTTTTCAGTTTTGTATATATTTTGTATTATTATCCCAATCCCAAGATTATTTCACAATCTCTGAATTCATATTTACTTTGGGACAAAATAAACTTTGCAAGTAAGCGCATCAGTTTGCTTCCAGAAGCTACCATTTCCAGATACCGTGTCCCAGGGATAAAAAGCATGCATACAATGTTCTGAGGGTGGCACTCTTAGATTCGGCCAATTGTGCCTTTTACCCTTGGTATAATCAAGGAAGTTTTTCTGAATTGCAGGTCGTATTGGTCTTCCAGAGTATTTGCTGCCATGCTGGTCCTTCTGCTTCTCCTCTACCCCTACTGATACACCATTAATAATACACAATGACGGCTCCTTATATCAACCCCCTTCAATAAGTTGTGGGTGATTTTTTTTCAATGTTTAAAATGTGCTATCGATACTAGCAGAGAACAGGCTCCGGCAGATACTGGATCAAATTCCTATTCAATAAAGGGAATAAAGGACATTATGTGTTTCCTTACCAACATATAGAGTTCTCTCCTCGTTTCTACTTGCACTTCTGTGCAGTGAAATAACTCCCTAGCTTCAAGGGAAGAGCAGGTACTCATCAATCGGCTCTACGACGTCTGTTGAAAGACGCGCTGTGCACAGCATGATGTCAAACAGAGGGAGCGTGAGCTCGTTAGGAAGTTATGAAAGGAGCTTCCTTGTTCCTTGAACTGAAAGCCCATTTCTGGCTCCAGGTGGTAAAAACATTAAAATAAGACTGATTGTGCATTATTCTCACCGCTTATTTCACACAAGCATGAACTGGTCTGGTACAAGAACTGTCTGTCAAGTAAGTGAAATGAGATAAGCAGGACTAACACAGTATTATGCACTTAGCGTAACAGTAACTCCGGTAACTTTATCTAGATGGCTACATAAATTGCTCTTAAGTACTCCAAGTGTAGTTACGTGCATTTTCTTTACAAACAGGCTTGGTAACATTGTTCTTCCCGGCCTTTGCACACCCACGTACACTCTCCTTCAGCCCTTAGGAAGTGAGAACTGTAACTGTATGAAGCAAAAGCTGAAAAGATTATTCACAGCAGTACTATCTAATTGCAGTAAAAGTCTTCTGAGTTCTATTTGCCAAATATGTCCACAAGTATATGAAAATACAATGCAATACCACCCGCTATTAAATGAACGTTCATTTGCCCGACATAGGCCGGGTAGTGGAAAATCCTGATTCAAGCCCCAAGATTTGTGTAAAGATACTGCTCAGACCAAACAAAGAGGAAACTGTTGTGCAGTATCTGATGTTCATTTGCAACCCAACACAGAGCTAGCTAATTCATCACTGTTCTTTAACGTTATCAAATTCAGTCCTAAAGCCTCACTTGGTGTGAATGGTGGCACTATTCCACCACAAAAACTTACTTCAGACTAAAAAAAAATACACACCGCTTCAATGTCTAGTCAAAACTGCTTCCCCAAAACAATTCACGTCAACCCATTTTGTACAAATGGGACTATTTCTGACATGTTTAAGAGGAAGAAGAAGGGTACTTAGAAAAGCTTCCACCTCCCCAGCTAGCTTTAGCAATTTAACTGCCATCTGGTGTGGTTGTACAGCTCCAAGAGGCAGAGGTGCAGAGCCACTGACCTGCCTTACCCACGCTGGGTGCCCTTCTGTCTCCCCTTCCTACCGAAGGGCCTTAGAGAGAAGAAGATCCTCATGAGGGTTTCCCCTCGGTTGCCCGCCCGTAGATACGGCGGAGCCCCCCAGGTCACTGAAGACAGAGCGGGAGGCTGGTAGGTGGGACCTGTGCTGTCTGGGCCAGCAGCAGGAGCACCCTGGGTGGCACTGAACATCAGTGCCCATGGAGGTGGTCATCTGCTAGTCCCAGGGACAAACCGCAGACAGCACAGGCAGGGACTCTTCCCATGAGGCAGTAAGGAAGGTTTTGGCTGTACAGACACAAGCTGTGCCATGCCACGTACTTCCAAGGGCAGAGAGCAGCCCCTGGTCCATTTTATTTACTGGTGTACGTGTAACCCTCAGCTTCAACGGCGACATTTCCTGAAGAACTGCACGATCTACCCAAAGGGAGTGAAGTAATAGATACCAAATTGTATCTTACTCTAATACATTAATATTATCTTGGCTTACTATGAAATAAATATCTAAAAGTAAATTCTCCAGCCTTCTCTGATCACATCTGAGTAATCACAAATCTCTTCTTAAAAAAAAAACCAAAAAAACCCCCACACACAGAGAATTAAAATTTGTCTAACATTTCTGTTAAAGTTATTCTTCTTGCTTCTCAAAGATATTTAGGATTTTCTGTTGCCTGCTTGCCCATGTCAAGCTGCCCCTTCAGCAGCTCTGGGGATTCGTGGGACTATAACCCCTGAGAGGTTATTGCCCCCAGGGATGTCCCCACCTCTGCACCCAGCCTGCCTCAGCTGCCACCCGCCTCGCAGCCTAAGCCAATTCATGTTAACTTGGCTGTCAGCAGCCAAAGGGCGGCCACATCATCTGTCTGGCCATCCCTGAAATAAGGGAAGTCTTGTCTAACCTAAGAGTGGCCACAGGGAATGCTCATGGGACTTGGGCTCCTAAATCACTGCTGTGAAATCTTGACCCCAAATCTGGAGCATGCTGTGTAGCCGCTTGCTGCAACGTGAGGAGACTTGGATTTCTGTGTTCTTAGTGGTTTGACTTTGATTCCTTGCTAAAACAAACATTTTAACAACTTTGTCTCTGGAAGCCTTTGAATTTATTATGCTCCTAATGTTTGTTCCTAAAATGGCCTGTTGCAGGAAACACTTAATATTTCACATTCCTTTTGTGTCCGGTAACATATAAACTTCATGCCTATAGTTATATTCTTTAGAGCAATTGTAAATCATTACATTGTCTTTCTCACTTCCATTTCTCTAGCAGTGCTCAGATAGCAATGGCTATAACCCACAATTTACAAGATATACGGAGAAGTGCAGATGACAATGAGTAGAGCCAGCCACATTGCTCCTCATGTGTCCTTCTAGTCTATGCTCCTCTTCCATTTGAAAATAAGAAGCTGTTGTTCTGGTTTTTTTTTAGATTATTTTATTAGGTCTGCTCAAATGATGCAGCAATTGCATGCAGTCTGTCTGTGAGTGCTTTCCACTGAGACTCCAGGGACTATATGGCCTCTAATCAAATATCTAGGAGATATTTTTCTTATTTTCTGCTTCTACAGAAAGACTAAAAACCTGAGAATATAAGAGGCAATAGCAAATTATTTTCTCGTTTCCTGTTATTATCAGTGTAAAAAATTCACCAACCTAAAAGAAGATACTGTAACATTTTATACCACTTTCTATTAGGGTACTTTCCAAATTATTTACTAACTTCAATGTCGAACATTGTTTTCAGTTTAATAATAGAAATTTGCTGTATGTTACATGTAAATTTATTTCCCAATGTGTAAGAATTTTTATAAGTAACGTTTATCGTCTTAAGGTCTACTGTGTAGCCATCTTCCTTCTGGAGGGATTTATGAGACATATTTCTTGTCCCCATGGGCAAAATTATTAGTTCTCTGTCACCTTTTGTCGCATGATTTCTCACTACATAAATGTTCAGTACAGCTGTCAAATAGGACTATTTTCCATATGTCCATGTTTACTTATATTCCCCTGCTCCAGTTTTCTCAGGAATGTAAAATCGTCCTATAAATCTTTATCTACTGCGTATTTCAGAAGTCATCATGTGGTTTTAAACTGGACCACAGGCAAACGAGAAGTACCTGTTGCGCAGAATGACCAAGGTAGTGGCGTTCCTTGGGGGAACAATGCTTCATTTTGATTTAGGAAAAGAAAATCTAGCAAAGTATTCAATCTGCATATCAGTCAAAATGACAACACATTCCTTACCTTTATGTAAATGAAGAAACTCCTTAATTTTATATTCAGTGTTGTTTCCCATATCGGAAGTGCTTATCAGTTGAGAAAAATGTTTTCTTTCAAAGGCACAGGCTGAAGAGCAGTCAGACAATTTGGCAGTATGTCTGGCAGCAGACAACATAATACCTATTGTTCTTAAACCTCTTTGAAATATGAATGAAATCCAGCAGAAAACTAGAAACTGGGATGAATTCACTCATCATCAGTGGTTTCATATAACCAAGCAACAGTCAAAGTCTGAATCCCACTCCTGGAAGGAAATACCAGTTACCAGTATATTACCTTGAGGCAATTCCACTCCAAGCAAAATACAAAGCTCCTCTAGTTGCAATGATGCAAGGTCACAGTGAGTGAAGTTACGGAGAACAGACAAAGAAACTAACTCTTAACTAAAAAAGAGCAGGTGGGAACAAAGAGACAAAGAGGAAGTGAAGATTTCTCTGTGATGAGTACAAACCACACGGGTGCCTCAGTTGCCTTTTTTCATGGGAAAGAAGAGGTGGGGGGTGAGCTGGGTGGGTTGGAAATTGCATGTTAGCAGTAAATGAGTTTTTGCCTAGAGTGTAGACAGCTTTGGCCAACACTCAACCAACACAATGACCTTTATGTTATCGTTCCAGTCGGCTCAGATTGACTCTTGGCCTGCTTTAAATTACATCAGAAGCTGGAGCCTGTAGGCCTAGGGGAGCACCAAGTTTCTGTAAAGCATCCTGCCTCCATGTTTGCTCTTAATCTCTTCAGCAATCCAACTCAGTCTATGCAAGCTTTTTTGTCTGCTCCTACAGTGCCCCTGACATTTTCAACCAGGAGATGACAGCCACCACAGCAGCATGTGCCATTTTGTGATGGAATCTGTGTTTGTAGACCTTGGTAATTGTAGGGCCTCAGCTGTTCAGTGTTTAATTTACAAAATATTCAAATGCAGAGACATATTACATGACTCATACCACACAATACAGCAACTTTAGCATCCTACAGTAAGAGCTCCTCTGAGATGGTCCACGGCATATTGCCCAGAACATTTACTAAGCTGTTGATAATCTGTATTTCACCACTGCCCTGATTTCTTTTGCAGCTTTTTCCTTCTGTGTCGTATATTTTTGGTAACTTAGGCCAGTAACATATTACTGAACCTCACATTCAGAGGAGCCTTCAGCATCCTGTCCCTAAATCTGGACGGGAGCAGAACTGATTGGCAATACAGTCCCAGACACCCTGCCCTGCTGATGTGCAGCTGGGGAAGAACAGGAAAGTTAACATCTAGCAGGATAACTCTGAACCTTCTTTGCTGGAGTTCACCAGAGACATCAGTTTTTGAAGTGTAAGAGTCAGTCTCTCACAAAAACAGATGCTTTCCAAATTATTTATATGCTAGTATGGCATTTTCAAATAGCAAGTTACTTCTTGCAGGACCTTCACCATAAGCTTTCTCTATGTTTGTCATTGCACAGCTCTGTTAATCAGTTTTATGCCACCGACGTTCCTGATCTACTACCCAAATGTGCCCTAAAGAGTTCATATGATCTGCTGTACGCCTGATAGTATATTTACTAAATTAGTTTGCCTTAGAGGGGAAAAGATTAAGGCCTTGTAGACCCTCAAGTACCTACTTTTAGGTCTTTGCCAGAAGATGTATCTCTTTTATCTCTCTTGCAGAGAAAATTTCTCTCATTTTGTGACACTGGAGGTAATACTTCAAAGCCGTCCACTATAAATTGAACAACAGAAATGTGAATAGTATTTAGTTCATGGGTGCCCTGTTACTGGCTCCAGGGAGAACAATTTCTGATACGATCATGGTGTGGCTTTTCTTTGCACTAAATCTGGGTCTGCCTCAGAGGATGTACTGATTTACTTACTTCCACTGTTATTACTTTTGGCATAATGTGCAACAGGTTTTATATCCCAGGATGCTTAGTGCTTTATCTCTGCATTGAATTTTAAGTTTGCATGGAGATGCAAAATACAAACGGTCACAGATATTTTCTATGGTCAATAAGTTAGAAAGAGCTAACCATATAACGTGAGGCTTTCTGGAACCAATTCTCTCCTGCAGGATACCCCCAGTATTTTAAAGAAACGTTTCACTAAAGTTAATTAGCATAAACAGATGCAAAAGAAAAGTGAGCTTTTGACTGTATTTTTGCATAAAGATCCTCATTATCTGTTTCAAAGGTGGTTTCAGAGACGTAAGTCCCCTGCAGAATAACAAATATTTGTAATGTAATTTATATATTGCTCTACATACTTTTTTCCAGAGTTTTTCTAAAAAATCTCCGTTGCAGTCTTACTAATGCAAACCTCTATAAAGGCGCTTTGAAGACAACAATGTCCCCCAAACAAAACAAAACAAAACAAAAACTTAGACCAAAACTGGTTTCTGTGCCTCCATGACTTGAAAAGCAGAAGAATTTATCCCAAATATAAAGCAGTCAAAACCACATCTATAGTCTTAATTAAGTAGCCGTGCCGTATTACTTACAAGTTTACCAACCGTAGAAGCTGCAAACATCCACTGTAAAAATAAATAAAATGGATTTTAAACCATATTTATAATGACCACAGAGAAAGCAAACAAACTACTTTGTGAAGCCTGATACCTGGTTCTGTACTATTCATTTTAGCTTCCTGTAGGTTTCTGTTTTAAATTATATTTAAGACGGGAATCTAGCATTTGTGATTAACATCAAAATTTCATCTCTTTCACCAGGATGTCCCTCACTTCTGGCAACTCTAGTGACAAACTGTCTATCATGGTAATGGACAGATTGTCAAGTAGCGAGGTAGCAGCTTATTAGTGGGAATATTAGTGGGAATATTCCCACTTTCTTATTAGTGGGAATATTAAATATATTGCCCTGCTACCAACTTGGGACCCTGAGAAACTGAGTCCAAACTGTTTGAAGGTCTGACATCTCCTTTGTTCTGCAGTTGGTCTTTCTTGATATTCTATCATGAAACAATGCTCAACTTGCAAGAATTAATAAAATTAACTATTAACCTCAAGCATTTAATGAAGTTTTCCAAAAAACAGACGATATATTCAAGACTCCATATTCTCTTCCTTTGAAATATCTATTATTATGAAGGAATCCCAGATTTCCTTAATATATTTGTTATTCCAAAAGATGCTTATTATTTCCCAGAAAAACACAAATTTTGTTGCATAAATTTTACTGCACAAAACACTGGTAAGATATTAGAAAGCTTTTTGGAAATTTTTTGCTCAAAACTGTTCTGTGCCAGCCAGGATGTGAAAGCTGACATGAGTAGACCTTGTTCTGCTACTGGTACACCACAGTGACCCAAGAGTACTGTAAAAGTGCCACAAAGTCCCTACTTCTGGGGTCTCCACAGGAGTAGCTGGGATGGACTTCAGGAGGACACTGCAGTCAAAATACTTTTATTCAGTGCTATTGCGGACTGAAAAAAAAAGGAAGTTTGTAAGCTAGACCAGAACATTTTATCTATTGGTCTGTTTACATTTAAACTGTTTCTGTTCACTAGTAGCTGTCAAAACTGGTTATGTCCTTCTACTTTTGATGTTTAGATTAGATTTTCACTACAAAATTGACTCTAAAGCCTATGTATCAGGAATTAAACAAAAATCAGCATGTTTAAGATCATCTGAGAGTAAAAAAGAAAACACTCCCAAGCTTAAAAGTTATTTATGCTCAGATAGTACCTTGCTTCCTTCACAGGTTTGCCTTATGTGTATACAAAATAGCTTTACTCTTAAATATTTTTATACTCCTGTGTTTCTGTGTTGGCATACAGCTTTTTATCCAGCATTATATGAGGGTTTCTGGCATGCAGTTGCAAGGTACATATCCTCACAGATGCAGTTTTTGTCGAGACCACAGACCACATGTGGAAAGTAAAGCACAGTTTTAACAAGCAGGAAGTTCTCCTAGTCCCAGTCAATAATGCGTCACATCATAGTCCACATGAACTACCCTTCCTGCATTGGAGCAGGCTTTGCTGTCTGCACCTATATCTACACAAATCCTCCATGTCGCCAGTTTACAGATGTGATGGGTTTTTTGCCTGTTTATCACTTAAGCTCCTTTACGATGGGTCTTATTAGACTGACACCTACTACCACGCTTCCCACGGAGCCAGGACAAGCATCAGACCCGCCCAGGGATGGATCCTTCTCTCACCCCATCCAACACTGGATGACTTGCAGTGCTTCCTACTTTAGCTTCATACCTTGCCCTGTTTGGGCACCCCAGTCATTTGTCCTAATTTTTCAGTCCTAATGCTGGCTCTGGAATCACGCATCGTATTTTGGGTAATGCAAAACAATAGAGCTTTCTAGCACCAAGTTTAGTTTGAAGACAACAAGTTGTGGAAACCTTCACTGAAAATCTACCCACCTGTAAACACCTTGTCTTGTTAGTAGCTTTCAGGCTCTTCCCTGAAGCATTTTATGTACCCTCCTACAAAGGCTCTTAAGACTTTCCATGCTTCACCCTCATGTTTTCTTAAGGCTCTCTGCAAAAGGACAAAGTATAGGAACTTAACTTACTTTAGAATTTAAGATGAAAGCTATGTGTGCTCCAGTGTGCCTGAATCTGTTTTTTTTGAGAAAGCACTGGCAGGATATCCCATCTAGTGCACTGGGACAGCGAAAAACATAGAGGTAGAGCATGATATTTTATTCTGTTGCATGCAGATTCTTATGGCACGCTGTTTACTGCAATACCTACACCTTGGAATAGTGCATTTACTGTGGTGAGTGCACGTCAGTTATCCTGGGCTGCTTGTTTTCTCATCTTCTCCCTGAAGGGACAAGAATCTACAAGGAAGTGTCTTTTTCGATTGGCTTTGGGAAGGTGGGAGAAGGTATCTCTTTAACATACGAACTGCGGTGTGTGTAAGAGAGGGCAGAACAGAAATACATTTGAGGCAAAAAAAATAGTGACATGTATGATGGCCTTTAGATTTTGTGGAAGTTTAATAGACTTTCTGGTTTTATCCCAAATAAATGTATTTTTGTCTCACAAACAATATTTTTTCTCTTCATGTAAACTGTTCTGTTGTGTCAGAGGCTTTATAAGATAAAGCATTAAACTTTTCCTGGATGAAGCTCACTTTAGACGTCAAAAAATATCCCCAAAACTTCCATTGGCTTTGAAATGCTCCTGAAAATCAGCGTAGAGAGATGAGGGTGCCCACAGGTGCCGTGGCTCCTGGGGAAATGCACTCAGCAGTGGTGAAGGTGCAATGCTGGAGCTTCAGGCCCAGCTGAATGGTGTTCACATCATCAAGGGCAGGCTCCTCAGAGCACAAGAATGGTTTGAGGCAACATGCAGAGAGTTAAGTAAACATCACAGAAGGCTATGGTGGATGAATATGGTGACCCCGACTGAGCCTGAGCGCAAAAAGGAAGCACGCAGAGACAGGAGCAGAGACAGGCCAATTGGGAGGACACAGAGGCACTGCCTGAGCATGTAGGGATGGAGTGAGGAAAGCCAAACCCCAGCTGGAGTTGAAGCTAGCAAGGGGAGTGGAGGACAACAGGAAAGATTTCCTCCATAAGTTCATCGGCCGCAAGATGAAGGCTAAGGAGAGTGTGGGCTCATTGCTTAATGGGGTCGGGAACTTAGTGGCAAGGGAAAGGTGCACCTCTGTGCCTTTTTTGCCTCAGTTTTCACTTGTCCCCATGCCTCACAGGTCCCTGAGTCTGCTGTCAGAGTCTGTGGGGGTGAGGCCGTACTCACAGGAGACAAGCACAGAGTTAGGGCTCACTTAGCCACTTTGATGTGCGCAAGACCTTGTGACCAGCTGGGATGCATCCAAGGGTGCTGGAGGAGCTGGCTGATGTCATTGTGAGGGCAGTCTACATAATTTCCAAAAGGTCACAGCACTTGGGGGAGGCTCCTCAGGACTGGAAAAAGGCAACATCACAGCCATCCTCAAGAAGGGCAAGAAAGAGGATGAAAGGAATTGCAGGCTGGTCAGCCTCACCGCAGCCCCTGGGAAGGTGATGGAACAGATTGTTTTAGAAACCGTTTCCAAACGCGTGAAGGACAAGAAGGGGGTTGGGAGCAGCGAACATGGGTTTGACAAGGGCAAATTATGTCTGGCCAGTCTCACTGCTTTCTGTGATGGCACCCTGTGGACAAGAGGAGGGCAGTGAATGTCCTGTAACTTGACTTTAGCTAGGCCTTTGACACAGTCTGCCATAGTTTCCTTATCACGGAACTGGTGAGATATGGGCTGTATAAGTGGACAATAAGGTGGGTGAAAAATTGTCTGGGCTGCCAGGCTCAAAGTTGTGATCAGGGGTGCAAAGTCCAGCTGGTGGCCAGCTGGCATTTATAGTTGAAGATCACCATTAACAATCTGGATAATGGGCTGACAGGAACCTAATGAAGTTAAACACAAGTAAGTGCAAAGTCTTGGGATGGAATAATCCCCCACACCAGTACAGGCTTGGGCCTGACTGAGACACAACTCCACAGAAATGACTTTTCAGTGGAAGTTTAGATATCAGGTTTTAGGTTTAGCAAAGGACTCCAAGAGCTTTTTGAATGGTAGGCTCTATCAATGTAGGGAAGCTGGCCTAAACTTTTGAGATTCACAAGGATAATGTTTTGGGGAAGTGTTCATTATCAGATATTTATTTGTCAAGATTTAGGCTTTCAGTGGTTTACATGAACCTAACAAGTATTTAAATGAATAGGAGTAGTCTACCTTGTGCTTCTCGGGGAATAGAAACCACAGCCTGTGTCCTCTCATTATTATCTCTATATTGCATGTTTAGAAAGGTAGAAGAAAGTTTGTAGGCAAGTGCCCTACCCACTTCCAAGCTCTTTTAGTGATCCCTCCCACACACGTCCCTCTCTGCACTCTGCTGCTCAGTGTTGCTGGAACCTGACCAGGACTTTCCCCTGTAGAGAAACACAAAAGCTCTATACTCTGGTCTTAAAGCTTCTCGAGCTTTCTCAAACCTATCTCAAATGTCAACAATATTTACAGAGCTATCAAGAAAAAAGTTGGGGCTGGGAGCCAGCATCATGCCATGCACACGTCCCTCCCTTGGCAGGACGAGGGTGCATCCTTTGCCAGCCAGCACTGGGTGGAGAGCACTTTGATTCTTCTTTAACAAGTTCCCATTTCCAGCTAACCTACTCGGTTCCCCTACTCACTGTGAAGTAGAGAGGAAGGACAAAAACAGTTTACCCTTTTTCTGTCTTCGTTACAGTAGTGCTTAACAGTTGTTTCTGTGTCACCTCAAGTGCTCCCATGATCTAGCAGGTTTTGAGGTGTTGATGTTGCAGCAGGACAAGTGTGTTACAGACTCCTGCTGAGAGGAGAGAAGCCCCTTCTCATTGCAGTCCGCTGTGCCTATGAAGGCAGGGGACAGAAGAGTCTATCTCCCTCCTTCCCAAAAGTTGTGTGCTGGTGGGAAAAGCAGGCGAGGGAGGGAAGGTGGAATGGAAAGAGGGGAGAAGAGAGATAAATGGCAAGAGGAAAAACATGGGAAGGAGAGAAAAGCCTTGCATAACCTTTGGACTTGTTGCAGCCAAGTCACATTTTTTACAGTTGCAAGCTTCCACATCTTGCTGGGCTGTTCAGAAAAAGCTCCCACAAGAAAGGGATTTTAACTTCTAAAAAAAAAGCTTGGTTATTACTATTTATTGTTACATTTTGATAATTTCCAGGATTTCTGACAACATTCCAGTTTCCAGAGAGCCCTGGGAAGCTGTATAAGAGATTAATAAAACAAGACATAAGTATAAGAAATTAATAATACACTTGCTGTTTTGCCTTTTGTTTCCTTTGATAAAAGAGGTCATTAGCATCTTTCAGCTAAGCAGCTTCCACCCAGTTCCTGCGTACGAGAGCACGCAGCAGCAGCACCTCTGTGTGAGACCGATGCATTCATCAAAACCCCCGAAGCAGGCACAGTGCCCCAGGGGCTGGTACTGCAGACCTCCCGGCCTGCTTAGCCAAAGTTATTTTTCACATCTTGAACGGTAAGCACGCATTACAATACTGTCTGTTACCTCAGTTAAAGGGAAAAGGCCTGATCCTGTGGTTGTTTTTTTTTTCTTAAAAAAAAAAAAGCCTACCCCTATTTCAATCGGTGAAACATTATGTAAAGAAATACAGGAGTCTCAGATTAAAAATGGCATCTTTAAAATAGTTCTTCAGTGCTTATCATATGAAGAACTTCATCCTCCAGAAAGCCACTAACATGCAGAAAAGCTGCCTGTACCTCAACACTTCTGTGACAAAGCCTTTCAAAATCAACCTCTTGTCCTCTCCTTTAGTCCTCTCCTTCCTCTGTAACATCTGGTTTTTTATAGAAATAAAAGTAAAGCCATGCTGGATTTTCTTTCCTCCCCCTCCCTTTTTCTTTCTGATTATAGGCTAGAAGACTGAGAAATTTTGATATTTCTCGATCTAGAGCTTTAAGCTTAAGAGAGTGAAGCAGAAGGGAATGGGAAGCCCCATTGAGCACAGATCACCTTATGTAGTCTATGTGTTCGAAGAAAAAACGGAGCGTAAGCACAGTACGGCATGCTGTCCCTGTTTGCTCTATAATATCCCAGATTTACTCACAGCACAAAGGCAAAGCAGTACCGTAGTATTTATAATGTCATTTCTCAAGAATGCAATGTCCCACCCTCTCCCACTCTCAGCTTTAAACTCGTTTGATGAACACCAGTTTTCCAGTAAAGACAACATGGTATTTGGCCAGAGTGGTGGAATAAGAAACATGATTCTTTTCATGTTGGACACTTGCATAATATTTCTCGACATCCAAAGTTGGGTTTATGCAGGATTACAGCAACCCGTATATTATTTATGAAAGATGACAGCATATCATGTGATAATGTTTAGGTTAGTCATCATGCAACCTATAATAGCCTACATGGAGGGAAATATGAAATTTTACTTAGCAAAGTGAAACCTTTAATTAATTTCATCTGTCCAACAGTTGCTTTTTATTTTTTTTTACCCGAGCAGTAAATATCTTCCAACAGATTCACAGAGCAGAGACTTGTCTTACAGTGACAGCTAAGAAAAATGCTTATTAATGCTCTGAGCCTGCCGTGTGTGTCTGACACAGCCAGGTTTGTCACGCTGTTGATCTCAGATCTGCGTGAGAAAAACAGATTGCACACAACCCTTTGCAGCTTCTGCAGGCCTGCGAAGGCTTGCATGGTCCACACTGGAGAACGGCCTCCTTCTCTGGGAAAGGAAAGGAGAGAACGCTCAGCACATCGCCATTGTCTCCTCACGTGTTGCTGCTACCTTCACCAGGGCGGGCGAGACATCCTTCCAGGGAGAGATGAGGATGCAGCAGGGAAAACCACACATGAAACCTGTTGACTTTAACATTTCCAAAAAGTCTCCAGCTGACCCTCTGGGTGCTATCAATAGTGTTCATCACAGATGATCTTCTAAAGGCAGAGATACGAGGCATGGATGTTTTTTTTGCAGTGCAACCATAAATAATAAAATACAATGTAATAAATGAGCCTGCCAAAACCAGCTGGCATAAAGTTAGACCCACTAATCTGATCTGACTGCCAAAATCAGCACGCAAGCAAATCTCCATCTGTGAGCTGACTGCCCAAGGTACTTAGGGGGCATGTTGTGCGTGCCCGTGTCAGCTACCCAGGGCAAAGATGCTGCCCGGAGCAGCCCCATGATGGCAGATGGAGTGTGAAGGCCGGCACTTAATTGCTACCACACACAAGTATGTGCCATGAGCACAGCCTATCAATGGATTTTTTTTTTTTTTTTTCTAGGTAGGATAAATACTTCAGGGAAGGCTAATGCTCCAGGAAAAACTTTTTCTTGTATGTACATACACCACTTTTTACCTACATGAACTGTATTAATAGAACGTCTCCGGTTGTGTGAAAATGTACTCAGGAAGTTAAAACTACACCCTTAACTCAGAGGCTCGAGCGTTTATAAAATGTGACTTTTCCCCTCCTTTCATTGTGTTAAAAAAAAAAAGGAAATTAATCTGCTGCTGACCAAAACACACAAAAATGTGTCATAAAAAACCTGGCATTTTTAGAAGATGACTATTGGACACACATTGGTGGTGTTATTGGAGTTTTTCCTTTAAGCCCACACATTTAATCTAAGTATTATTAACACTTAAATAATTTGCCAAAGTTTTTCCTTACTAAGCCTTCTGTTTAAGATGGTTATTGGTTTGTTTCTTTTAAAATTGTGTTTCAAGTGTGATTTTTAATGAAATTTCAATAAAAACATCTCTTTTAAAAGTCAAATACTTTTTGGGGAAATGAAAAATGACTCTGAACGGAGACCTCGCAAACTCAAATCAGCCTCAATGTTTTCTATGCTGCGTTCTCCTATTTTTGGCTGACTCTCCATTTCATTGAATCTAAAAAAACCAAACAGTAAAATATGTATTTGTTGTGTATGCACACATAGACACATGTAAAAACACACACAAATACACACACACATACTATTTGGCCAAGGCAAATTCAGAAAAACAAAGTTGTCACTGCAAGAAACCAGGGATCTTTGATGGGAATAACCGTGTAGCTACAGTAGACGTCAGTGCTGCCACGGGTGTACTCTCTCCATCTATTTGTGCTTAACATTCAGGGGAGCTTGGAGACGTTGTAATTGTAATTTGTCAGATTGAGACAATGATTTCTTGATGGCCTCTTCTTGCTGGAAGGGGAAGCATTCACTTTTTTACTGTACAGCTGGATGGGGTTTTGAGAGGATCCTCCACCCCGCAACAACACCAGAGCTAAAATAGCTGACAAACATTTCAATGTTTAAATTTTTGTTGGTGTTTACATACCTTTGTCTCCCTCTATCTCTTTTACATGAGGACAAAAAAAGAGAAGGGTATATTATCCTTGCATGTACTGATACCACATAAATATTTTGAACTTTATCACGTAGATAAGGAAAAACGATGTTGTTTCCACCTCCCTTATTACATCAAATTTTGCCAACAGCAGTTCCGTTTTGCTATTGTCAAGCACCCATTAAAAAAAATGGATGTACTCTGGGGGTGAGTTGTGCCCGAGTGACATTAAGGTCAGAGTAAAAGAGGGATGGAGTGGACGTGGGTACAGCTAAGCAAGCTGCAAAACAGTCTACCGTCCAGTGCCTTTCGAGGACTTTGGCACTTCTGATCTAATCTTGGCTGCCAGACCTGCGGCTCCAGAAAGGCCTCCAGCCTTGACTGGGAAGATGTCTGTCAGGAGAGAGAGTCTAGTTGGAGGTCAGTGATGAGTGGTGTTCCCCACGGGTCAGTACTGGGTCCAGTCCCGTCCAATATATTCATCAATGACCTGGATGAAGGGATAGAGTGCACCCTCAGCAAGTTCGCTGATGACACAAAGCTGGGGGGGGGTGGCTGACACACCAGAAGGCTGTGCCGCCATACAGAGAGACCTGGAGAGGCTGCAGAGCTGGACAAAGAGAAACCTTATGAAATTCAATAAGGGTAAGTGTAGGGTGCTGCACCTGGGGAGGAATAACCCCATGCACCAGTACAGGTTGGGGGCTGACCTGCTGGAGAGCAGCTCAGCTGAAAGAGACCTGGGAGTCCTGGTGGACAACAGGATGACCATGAGCCAGCAATGTGCCCTTGTGGCCAAGAAGGCCAATGGCATCCTGGGGTGCATCAAGAAGAGCGTGGCCAGCAGGTCGAGGGAGGTCATCCTCCCCCTCTACTCTGCCCTGGTGAGGCCGCACCTGGAGTACTGTGTCCAGTTCTGGGCTCCCCGGTTCAAGAAGGACAGGGAACTGCTGGAGAGGGTGCAGCAAAGGGCTACCAAGATGATTAGGGGACTGGAACACCTCTCTTATGAAGAAAGGCTGAGGGATTTGGGTCTCTTCAGTCTGGAAAAAAGACGGCTGAGGGGGCATCTTATCAATGCTTACAAATACTTAAAGGGTGGGTGTCAGGAGGATGGGGCCAGGCTCTTTTCAGTGGTGCCCAGCAACAGGACAAGAGGTAACGGGCAAAAACTTGAACATAGGAAGTTCTGCCTAAACATGAGGAGGAACTTCTTTACCAAAGTACCAAAGTTCCTCTTTGAGGGTGGCAGAGCACTGGAACAGGCTGCCCAGAGAGGTGGTGGAGTCTCCAACTCTGGAGACATTCAAAACCCGCCTGGACGCGTTCCTGTGCAACCTGCTCTAGGTGACCCTGCTCTGGCAGGGGGGTTGGACTAGATGATCTCCAGAGGTCCCTTCCAACCCTATCATTCTGTGATTCTGTGAGACGGGCCTGGGCACCGCACCTCTTGCTTTTTTGCCCCTCCATGGAGGAAGGTGCCTGCAGGCGCCGGGCTGGGGGTCGCGCACGCTCGACACGTCTCCCCACAGCCCAGTGCCCATAAATACACCGATAAATCTGCCGCCTGTTCCCGCAGGGCTGCAGGCTGGCACTCACTGCCTTCCCGCCTGCCTTACGTGCTCCTAATCACTCTTCCTGCAGGAGCAACAACACCGGATCAGAGGGCGGCACATTTCTGTGCTGGGTACCTGCTTTAGTGGAGGCCTTTGCTTTTGAATTGCAGCCGGCGGCCAGCTTGGACGGAGCGGCAAAGGGGTTGTCGGTAGGAAAGTCTGGGAGGAAGGCAGCCCTGTGCAGAGAATGGCAGGAAAAAGCCGCTCCACTTCCCGGCGGCTCTATCTGCTGGGAGGCAGCGCAGCGCCCGGAGCCTGCCCGCCCTTCACGCGCTTCCCGGGATTTCCGAGTCGCGGCCACGGCTCCCGCCAACAGCCAAATATTTCACTCTTGAGACACACTACACTTCCTGATATAGGATGCACTTGCATGTCTCCTGCTGACCTTAAACACTAATAAAGGAGTCATAACATGACCTAGGCGGGCCCTGGGAGCCAGCCGTAGCGCCGGTGGTTGAAGGGGAGGTCGAACGGGTGGGTGCGCTTCTCTGCTCTTTGTTCGGCAGGTTCTGTGTCCTATCCCTTTCCTTTTGACTACACAGAGGAGGAGATTTTAAAATACATTTGTGTTGCCCTTTTGCCAGCAGCACCAGCTAATCTGCTGTGCTGGGAGAGAAAAATCCAAGCGTGCTGGTGGTCAGCAGCTCCTGTTGCCTTGCTCTCGCTCCCCCCCGCTGCGTCCTACCAAGGAAAACAGCGACGCAGTGCAAACACCAATCGTCCTACGCAGGCACTAATTCCCACTGCCTCCGCAGGCGAGAAATGACTATGTCTGCCTATCAGGGACCTTTTAAGGCCACTTTGCCGTTGTAAACCAAACAGAGATATCCAGCTCCTGTCCAAATCACGGGCTGAAGAAACGGTGCAGTTGTCGATGTTGTTGGACCAGATTTTCATCTGCTGACAACAGAGTTATCTGCATTCAAAACAGTGGAGGACTTAGCCCCTTTGGTGTAAGGAAACACAGCTGCTATCGTTCGCTGCTTCCTGCCACACGTTGAGTTTTGTGCTGCCTCGGCCCTACAGGCTGAGCGAGAACAAGCAGAAAGAGGTTAATTTTGGATCATGCTGGCAATCCAGCTATCAACCATAAAATGTGCTCAGACTTGCTAAGTAATGAGTGAATGATGACTTTGTTACCAGCAAAATGGTCAGCGTTACAGAGATCAAATGCGAGTGGAGGAGAAACAAGAGACCACCGGGAAAGAGGCAGACTTTCTCGTCAGCAGAGAACTGTTTTAACTGCTTTAATAGCTCTAAAAATACTTAATTTGACCATGAACATATGTTATTTAGATCTGTTTATTTGTAAAAGGAAGGATAACAGTCTGTCTTCAACTCTATATTACATAAGATCAGCTGACATTTGCTATGATATCATAGACCAACAAAATGAAAAAACTTGCAGAGAAAATATTGACTTTCTTTGTCTGAAATGAAGCCAGCAGACAGAAGAGAGATGAATATGAAATAAGAGAAAATATTAGAGCAGTCGTACCCAGACTAAATTTAGATACAAGTGATGCATGACCTAATTCAGGAAAGCTCAAGAAAAAGATCTTAGACATTATTATCATTCATATAAAAGCTTTAAGTTGCAGAAACCAGCCTTTAGCAAATGAACAATGCGGTGAGACAATTCTCACAACTGATGAAAACTAAAGTGCACCATGATCTCATTGTCCTCCAACACTTTGATATAATTCCCACTGATTTTGACAGGAGCTATGCACGCATTTCGGAGGGTGGCCTTAGTTGCACGGAGAAACAGGAGGCAGAACCTGTGCACATGGCAATTCTTAACGCTCGCTGTCACTGCACAGCCCAGCAGCTCAAAACATTATAGACCTGCTCTCAGCTAAGACCCTAATCAAATAACCTCACATCTGACATGCCCTTGGAGTACCAGTCTGCCTTCAAGACTCTTTCCCAGGATCTGACTGACAAGGGCAATTAATCAGGGCTGGGTCCACTGCAGCCAACAATGTGACACCAGTGCAAAGTTGGTGAGAAGTCCACGCCAGACGTCCTTTTCTGTATCAACTTTATTCTTGACATAGTGCTGTTGCTCACTTACCGCCCCATTTTTTAAAAGTAAGTGTAGGTTTTTGAAACCGTTGGTAGAATACGTTTCCAGTTTGATTCAACCCAGTAGCCTTTAACTGCAATTTCTACGAAATCCTATTCACTTATGCCACTTCCGTTCAAAGAGAACAAAGCAATGTTGACTGTCTTCGAATATTTCTGTCTGTCCAGGAGACATCTCCAAAATTTCCTCTGCACATTCAGAACAGTCCCCTGCATAAATCTTCACGGGTCTGCTGTATCCACTTTGCTATTTCAATTCACCATCATGGCTACGGAAAATGCTTCTCTTGACATTTTCCCGAATTCTTCATTTTTAATCCAATACATTGATTCATTACACTACACCTTTACTACCGAGGTTACACTTGTCTTCATAAATCATGCCAGATCAAGAAATGCGTTGAGAACCTGATCCATTCAGTGTCTGACCCACACATAGTAAGATCAGATTTAGAAGATTTTGGAGACCTTGCCACTTCTTAGAGAATCCTGGATTTTTGTGTTATTTCTGGGTTTTATAGCATCTTATTAAGCAATATTTCCATCTCCTGTTACCCTTTACCAGATCTATGCAAGCAGGATTGTCCAACATCTCCCTCCAATGCTCCAGGCCTCTCCATCTCTCTCTTTCTCCCCGTTGGCCTTTTGTCTGCCGTTTCTGTCGTGTATTCCTGCACAGCATTTCATTTCAGTTTCTTTACGTGTGCCACTATTGGAGCCTCAGCTGATCTCAATTTGTATGTCACACAAGAAAAAAAAACAACCAACAACCAAAACCAGGCTGAAATACCATTTGCTTTTTTACTGTCTGAAACTCACCATAAGTCCACCTCATGTCATGTGCGTGTTTCCATTCTCCTCCGCACCAGTTTTTCCATGGAAACTTGCACCAGCGTCATACAGGAGAGTGACGCCCCGCGCCTGGGCTGCCCGTGCAGGCATGAGAGGAGGAGGGGGCTGCTGGGAAGGTAAGTGTGACAGACAGACAAACCAGCCCGCGGCTCTGCGGCACATGTGTTCCTCAAGCTCCAGTTGTGAGCTGACATGTTTACATTTCAAACCACTCACAGATTGCAGTGGGTGCAAACAGGCATCTTCAATTATTCGTGTGGCCTCTTTCCCATAAATAAAATATCAGGAACGAAAGAAAACTGCCTTCTAGCCTGTTTACTGCCAGGATTTATCCCATCTTGTTGTACTCGAGCAGAGCGACGACGAGGAACGCCTCAGCTGTCGTGGAAATAAAAAAGTTATGACAAATAAGCCCAGAGAAGGGTCAGGTAGCTGCGCTCCCCCTGCAGACAGGAGAAAGAGCCCAATGAAGGGTGGCTCTGAAGCAAGGGGGAGGTCAGGACCCTGTTTCTTCAGTCAGACATTTGTCCATGACAGTAACTCATCACAAAAAAAACCCCAAGTGCAGCAGTTATGTCCTATGTGAATCTCACGTAGTTGTAGAAATAGCTTGCATCTAGGCAGATTTAAGGTGGCATTTTTTAATGCACCTATTTTTCAAAATTACTTTAGGGCATGTCTCCCTCCAGCTTTTGGTGAGGCTAATGGCTTGTCCAAACTGGCGATTACAGCGCTTCACATGAGGTTGGGCTTCACTCTTCTCAATTCCTAGACATCATCCCCCCAGTGGACACTCCCATTTGGCACACGGCAATGTAGACACTAACATGGGGGTCACAGGCCCTGTGCAGGGCACAACACGACTTCTATGTCTTTGCCCAGCACACAGGTGAAAACAAGTGTTTTGGTTCATGCTGGGCATGTTAGCAAAGACTGCAGAGCTAGGTTTTGCCAGTTCCCTTTAAATTTTGAAAATTCGAGAAAATTCAGACATTCTGGAAGACCAGTCCCCTGCAATAATCTGTGGACAGAGTGGTTTGACAACATTTAGATAGTTTTCTTTTTAACTGTTCCCTGGGAGTTGTATTCATCCTGCCTTCAAGAAATGGTGCCCCTGCTTAATCAGATTTATAGTAAGCCTAATGTTTAAGTTCTCAAGAACAATTTGAGATTTCCTTCCAGTGAACATTAGAAAATGATACCGTGATTAGCCGTGATCTCTCTCTGACTGCAACTGCTAAACAAAACAAGCAGCTGGCACAACTATTTGATTTGGGAAGAAAGAGAAGCAAGAGTAATGACAGCCAGTTTCCAGGTTTTTATTAGAGGAAATGTTTTTGATACAGAAGCCCCATCCCAGATGTATTTAAGTTCACATACTAAACACAAGTTGTTTCTAAAGCATGAAAAAGTTCATAAAATCTGGTTGAAATTATTTCTTACAGCCCACTATTCACTTTTTTTCTTTATGTAGCCCCCAAGAGTTAAAAGATTTATGACATAAGAGATAACCAAAGGGTCAATCCTCCACAAAGATACAGTAGTCAGTTAAGACAAGAGCAGAATTTTGCCCAGCTTAACCTTTGAACCGTAAAGACTTTGTTAGCACAAAAAGAGACAACCTTATTTTTCTGAGGAACGTGGTGCCACTAGAGCTCTAGAAGAATAAATGAAATCTTTTCCTGCATTGTGTCATACAGTCTTAGAAAAATACTGAAGCGACTTTCTTCTCACATTTTTTACCACTAGTGATGCACAAGGCAGAAAAAAACATTGCTGAATAGATTCTGAAATTTCAAGCTGATCTGGCAAAAGTTAGAAAAAACCTGCAGATTTAACCACTGTGACACTGAAACAAGTGACAGAACAGAACTATGCAACTTTACATTTCTGTTTTCCATGGTTCAGTTTGGTATCTCTTAAGAAGTGTAGACCTAGGACTGACTAGAGGGCTGTTCCTTTTTCTTCATGTCACAGAAATTCAAATTTCAAAGTGCTTCTTGCTCTGGCCTGAAAGTGGTTTAAAAGTAAACATCTGTCTTTCATCGGCTGGGTGGCAATTAAAGAAAATCTATCATTAACCCCCCAAATACCTCCGCAGATTCTGGGTCACTGGGAGTAAGCGATGCTTGGGGCTCTTGGGGGTCCTTGGGTGTGGAGGAATCCAGTGTATCTATACCTCTTTCTGTGAAGAAGGGAATACGGCATCAGGGGTGCCCTTCTGCAATACAGCTGGGAAATAGGAAAAAAAAACCAGAAACAGATCCTAAAACAAAACATCACCTACAGTATACGTCTGTTCCTACATGTGTTCCCAATAGCATCCTGAAGACAGACACGTGTATTTGTTTTTAAAAAATGAGAAAGAGTAGCATCTATTACAACTGAACAAAAAATGTACTTTATTGTATTTTCATGTGTAAAAACACGTTCGGTCCTTCCTGTCATTTGCCTTCTCTCACATTTAGCAGCCAGGGCTATCTACTGTTCTCTTCTGAAGCAGCCTTACGAGTTCACCCTCTAGCACATTCAAGGTGCATGTACTTGGCACTCTGGGACATGATCCAATCTGTTAAGCGTGAAGAAAATGCATTTCCTCCTTTCTTTGACATGCCACCTAATATTTCAGGGAATATGAAATGCAGAGGAGAGGAGTCAGTCTGAAATCCCTTACTCAGTGCCTCCAAAGAGGCATCTTCATGTGCTTGGGATGAGCGCTGGATAACATTTCTTCAGAGGGAGCAATGACACTGAGCTGTATCCCATCCCAAACTTCCTACTCCAGAATGTGGAACATCCAGACTTGACGACATCAGGCAATTTAAACTACTACCTGCCAAATGCCTGTGTAGCCACGAGGGCAGGGAGCGGTTTCGGTGTTGGTGTCCTCCATCCATTCTGGTGCTTTTCAGCTAGGACAGCAAGATCCCTTTGAGCAGGGAGTAAGCCAAAAAGTGATGGTAGATGGGCTTGAGGAGACCCAGCTGCTGTGACCTGCTGCTAGGACATTGTGTGTGTCGCATCCAGCATTTAAGATAACGCATAAGCCTTCAAGGAATAAACGCCTAAATATCTTTAGCCTTTTCTGTTTTGTTCTACTGGGATTATTGTGCCATGCATATTACCATGGCATCCGAGTGCTGCGTTTCCCGTGGTACACAAAGCAGCCTACATCTAGACCCGTTTTTGCAAAAAAGGGATTTCAATTCGCAAGTCAACTAGGCACTTTTGAAAATGTGACTCCCGGTCAGACTAAGCTCTTTGGGCTTCCCCCAGAGAAGCAGCTGGGATGCTGGGGACCTACCAGCACAGAAGCAGTTAATTTCTATGAAGACTCCGAGAAAGAAAAACAGTCTAAGAACAGCCTTGTGTTGGGAGGAGGGCTAGAAAACGAGGCTGTTGCTGTTGTTTTCATTGTGTGCACTCTAATCAGAGAGAGTAAGAACAATAATGCATGTAATGCTGATTTTGGACCGTTTCCATGCAGCTTTTCCCAGGCTAGGCAGCCTTGGGAACCACTGATAGTGTGGCACACCAGGGGCACAGCCTCAATCACCAAGCACAGGGCAGGGCAGCCTTTTCTGCGGATAAAATATGTGAGGGATGACAAGAATCTTCCCAGCATGGGAAGTGGCAATAACAAAAAAAAATATACAAGGGGCTGAAGCGGAGTGCAACATCCACTGCAAAGCATGCCTGCAGGCAACACTCAGATTTGAGAGGTAGACTGCTATTTTTCATTTCCTCCCCCATTTTGTGTTTGTTTGTTTGTTTGTTTGTTTTCCCTTCTTTCATTAGACGCCCCCCTCCCCCTCTCAGCACCACTTTGAAGCCAAGATGAAAGAAATGCTGTGGCTGCTGGCACAGAGCACACACAGGGAGGCCGACTGAAGTGTGCTTTAGTTTAAGATGCCATGGCTTTTTTTTTTCTTTTTTTTTTTTTTCCCTTCCCTAAGTAGGGGAGGGACGGGGGGAGGGGAGAAGAGGAGAAGAAAGTTATTCAGCTAAAAACAATATATTACACTTCATTGAAAAGCATATTGTACAGCCTGGATTGAAACATGGTCCTAATTTTTCAAAGCTTTGCTCTTTGAGGACAGAGGGTTTGGAGTAGCTAAGACGTGGCGTCCTCCCAGACACCGACTGCCCATATTTTATTCATAAAACCTGTCACATCAGTATATGATGAGAATTGACACAACAAGATGTAACTTCGTGACCTGTTTTAAATAAGTCGGTCAAATCAATGATGTTTGTCCCTTAGTCGCAGAAATTCATACAGCCACTGGGGGTGGGGGGGTTGGGGGGGAAAAGTCACTTGCCACCATTTTTACTCCTAAAACAAAGAGATGCTTTTGAACAGTAACAATAAAAGGATCAACTTGTTTTCTTTTCTCTTCTCTAGGCAATTGATTTCTTTTGACATCCACTTAAAAAAAAAAAAAAAGAAAAATCTCATGGGAGAAGGGGTAGAATTCACACACCTCTGCCTTGACACTGTAAATACTGGAAGACACAATTAACTTGGAGTGACTGGAGAATTCAGATCTCTGGGGAAATCCTGGTGCCACTGACATCAGCAAGGGATGTGTTGATGACTTCAGCATATCAAGGAGTTCAAATCCCACCAAGTTCATGATGCGCTATCCGAGCCTGCAAGAACAAGGCCCTTCCACCAACCCAGACTTGCCCCAATCCTGGGAAAGTTGCGCAAAAACTCTGCAAAATCCAGGGGAAAAGAAAGGTCACCATGGATGGTTGCAATATTTTCTCCTGCCTTCAGCTTCCAGCCCTTGCCCCTATAAAAGTGTCATTCACCACTAGAATTTCATGCTTATTTAATATCTGTTAGTCACTGTTAAACTGCCAACAGCTAGCTAAATTCACACTAATGTTCTTTTAAATATGCAGCAGTCCTACCATTTACAATCATTATGGAATTAAACTGTAGAATTAAACTCTCAGGTCAAATACCTTAACATATATCTAAACCAGCATTAATTAGCATGTCCAAGGATTTTTTGGAAGCCCTTGAAGAGAGCAATTACAGCAATTGGTGAATATCCTTTGAAGGGTGGATTGCGTGCAGCTTAGCAAGTTAGAACTTCTGACTATTAATTTATTTTGAACTAATTCTGACCCTGCTTCTGTCTGCTAACTGCAAGCCAATTTTCAAAGGCCAAGTATACTGGCGTTCAAAGTAAGCCAAGTTTTCTGGAGAATAGAGAACAGTAAGCGACCTCTCAAAGGGATGGGGCTGGTTCAGTATCAGAGATTAATGGAGAAACAAAAGTGTCACAAAATAGGTGTTATCACAACCTGTTGCACACAAAAATAATTTTATAGCAATATATTTTGCATGTGGAACAATCCAGGGTCTGTGTTAGGAAACAGCACAGCCACTGTAAGAGTTTCTTGTCATACCAGTAATGGAGAGGATTTGTTTCAATATAAGCAGTTTTCGAACAAGTAGCAAGCTGGGGAACAGACTCATTTGCAGTTGTGGCATCGCAAGAGAATCATGCGCAGACCTTTAAACAACAGACAGATTATAGGGCTTGAAGAGGTTTCCTGACTTGATGCCAAGGAAGGGCCAGCTATATCTAAACTATTCCAGGCATGTTTATGGAATCTCCTCTTGAAGATTTCAAATGATGGAGGTTCCTCAGTTTCCCCAGGTAATATAATTCAGTGCGTAGCTGGCTACACATTAAATATAATTCCTAAGATCTTCCCCAATCTCCTTTATTACTGTTTGGTATGCGTGCATCACATTCTTCTGGAAGGCAAAACTCATTATACGTTCGCGTTTTCATTTGGGCTGCCTTTATCATTAATAGGTCCGGCCAGGCCCATCTTTCCTCCTGGTGGCTCCAGGATGGTGCAATTAAAGTTGTAATATGCTCCCACTCTTTTCTTTGCTGCATTTTGTCTAGCCGAATTCTAATTGTAGGTCTCCCTTTTGTGAGTACCGTGATACACTTCCTACCGCCATTGTTTTAGAAACACAGACTCTTTCAGAAGCGTAAGTAGGAGGGGATCAGAAGAGGAAACATCCAACAGTTAAATCAATCGCAGTAACTGGGTGCCAAGACATTGAGCAATGAACTTTGCATATCAGACGACCACATGGATCTCCCTCAGTCTGAATTGACAGGTGAATAATACTCCAGAACTGAAGTAATTTTAACTGAAAGATAGAATCAAACAGAATAATTATGCATACGGTTATTCTCCTGGTACTACACAAAATCCGGCTACAAATCAAAAACAGCAGAGTCAGGAAAAAGCTAGGATCCATAAAGAGTTATTTTTCAAAGTGGCAAGATTAACAGAGCTCTCTAAAATTCCCTCTTCTTAAATCAGTGGGTGTGATGTTTCCTTGGGATAACTGTAAAGTAGTGACACAGGAAAGGCACAGCAAGTTGTAATTCTTACCAAGCATCCGAGAAATACTCCAGTTATTGTAACCACCAGAAAGAAGACTCAGGTACCTTCTAGAGGACCTCAGTAAAAATATCTGTTCAATGTGTCTCTGAGACAGAAAACTCAAATTGTTAGTGCTTCTGGAGAGTTAAGATTTAAGAAAGAGATTGGACAACTACATGAAGAATAAAAATATAGGACATTATAAAAGATAATGCCGAAAAAAATCTAAAGGAGACATTAAACCTGTTGCTTCAGGATTTAGATGGCTCTAAATACTGGTGGTAAGGAAGAAACCTGCTGGGGAGGAACACAAATCTGCCCGCCTGCATAAGGCAAGGTTTTGTCACTGAGTGTCTAGTGCTGACCGGTTTCTAAGGTAGCATATTGAACAGGGTGAGCCACTTAATGGTCCAGTATGAGAACTGCCATGTTCCTAAAAAAAAAAAAAAAAAAAGAGTTATTTTAATAATTCTAGAATCAATCTCAAGGTAGCATCTTTTCCATTTTCACCATCATATCTAGCACAAAAACATTTATGAGCGCTGGTCACTGTTTAACCTCATTCAGTAACTTATTCTTTTTACCAGCTGAGCTCCAAGTGTCAGCAGCAACACTTCAGTGCTACACTCCTGGCTTTAGCTTCTTAATTACAGCATCCTTCTCCCACTACACCTGTGTGCTCACCAACCATGAGAGGCTATTCCTGGCTGCGTGCCTGACCCCACGAGGCTCTGCGTGCAGAACCCCAAAGAAAAAAGCAGTAGTCCCTGCTTCCAGCACCTTCAGTGCAAGTTCCTGCACTGTCCTACAGATACAGCAACCACCGCTTCTATGAAACCTTGAGCTTTGCCTAGCTTATACCTCTTAAACTGCCAGATTACTGAATTCTGTTGATTAAAACTATTAGTTCTGTCAGTGAACTTTGAATTTCATTTAGTGCCCAGCAAAAGCTTTGGGGAAGTCAGCCATTGTCTCTGCTCCATAACAAAGCCAGGGACAAGATGAAGCCTGGACGCTTGCTCAGCAGCCTCCTCCAGCCCTGTGAGGATCACTTGTACCAACAAATTCATGGTCTGGTGTCTAACAGGACAGTATCAGTTGAAGAGAATTTTTGCATTAAATAATTAAATATTCTTCACTGAGTAACACTGAGCTACCAAAATACTAAGTTGATGTTTCATGCCTTATGATGCCTTTGACAGGCAGCAAGTCCACACGAGTTACCGAGTGCCTGCAGTACAGGGCAGAGGCTTTTTCAAAGGTTACAGGAGAATCCTGGTACTGCTAATCAAATTTGCGCTCTCCTACGTGTGACTGGTAGAGTCAAGGGAAAATATGCCATGGATTACCCGTAACAAAGAGAGTAGGTGTGTTTTAAAGCACAAATAAATCTCCACCTTTGCAGTCTCTCAGTGGATCGCAGCAGGCAGATAAAAGGTTTGTGTCACTACTCAAAAGCTGTTCGTAACAGACTTGAAAACTTTCCCTCGTAACATTAGTCCAAAGCTAAGGCTTACTAGCCAGAGCAAAAACAGCTGTGTTGCCATGACCCACAGCTTTTAAGGGAACAAAACAATTAGTATAGTTATTTATAACTACTTTTGAAGAGTGCAAGTCATACATTTCAGTTTTTCCTTTGTGTTCCTTATAAACAAAATATCCCTTAAAATAATAGTGTTAAGAGTAAAGACATGTAAGATATATGACTGAGACAAATAATGGCCTCTTGTAAAAATATGGGATTTGGGGTTTTTTTACATTCTTATTATAATAAAGAAGATTGTGGGCTTTTTTAAGGAGTGTAACAACATCTGAGAGGAGGACGTGTATTGCCGTTGACATTTGAATCTCTCAGTCAATTATGTGTAGGTATAATTCATAGTAACTGCTACGCCGTCTTCTTCTGACCCTGCCAGGAGCAAAGAGAAGCTCAGAGAGCAGGGAAGCTCAGACCCCGGCCCCCTGAAGCCAGGACTTGTGCCTCCAGCACAGCGGGAACAGCAGCAAACAGGGACGGGGAGCACCATGGGACCAATTGGATGGGAAAAAGGTGGCAACGCCGATTCGGTCAAGAGGTGAGATCCTTGCAGTCTTTCCCAACTCGCTGAAACTTTTCTGCTCTTGTACTTTACTGCTGCAGTTTAGCTAGACCTGCTACACTGGCTGGAGTGCTTATCTAAATGAAGGCTATTATGCCTTTGGTCACGCTGCTCTCCTTGATCTGAAGCTCCCACCGAAATCACCATGTCATTCTGCAATGAGTACGAGGTTTAATAAAGGGAATAAATATCTGAAGGCAATAATTTCATATCTGAATGGATGCTTTCAGCAAAGGAATGAAGATTTAAAACTTAAATAATCTAGCAAGCAGAACTGTGAGCCCCTGTCTTGCCGTCTGAGGCACAACAGGGTTGTCACAGAGGCGGAAGGGCGGTGCAAGAGACAACAGCAAGCACTTTTCCACCAGCAATAAAAGCAGGAATACTGAAAGGATTACTGTAACTGGAACCAGGGAGTTCTTGACATGCACCGTGGCATTACTGAGGAGGGAAGTGAGTGACAACAGGTCTCTGGCTGATAGAAAACTTTCTTTTGGCTCTTTGGGCTGTTGGCTGAGGGAACGAGAGACTCCTGAGCAGGTAATATAAGACTGCCAGAGTATTTTCCAATGTGCTTCTGTAACAAAACTAGGGGTCTCACCTTGTCTGTAGATGAAACTGATGCTATGAAAGAGCCCCAGGCATATTCTAAACAGGGGAATGTGATCATTTTTTCTTTCTTCCCTGGGCAACAGGTACAGATGCCAGCATGTTGTGAACCAGGGATGCTTTTGTGGGTCCCAAAAGACGATGAATCCAAAGTGCAAGGGAAAATGTATAATGTTTCTGCTGCTTGGAAGCCACCAGGGCAGAGATGTTCACTTCAAAAATCTGTCACAGATGTTACAGATTGCTAAGCTAGGGACTTGGCTATGAAGTCCATTTTTCAGCTCGTGGAAATAACTTAACTATTTAAGTCTAGCACTACCCAGCCTCTCTCTCCTCTCTCCTGGATAATGGCATAAGGGGGGTGTAGCCTTGAACATGGCGGGGGAGACCGGGTTTTAATTTTCAGCTCTGTCATAGTCTTCTGGTCTGACTTTGAGCACATTTGAATGTGTATCAGAATGACAGGATGGTAAAGGTCTCCGTCCTCCCACTCAAGGCTGGTCATGAGACCAGGGACAAAAACGTTTGGGCCCAATGCACTTTGCTCAAACGGGAGTGTCCCACCATCAGCACATTCCCATTGCAAGGCAGCCGCTAAACCCCTTGCAAACATGGCTGGCAGCCCCAGGAGGACTTGGCTAGGCTGGAGCCCTCTTTGCAAGGCCGGAGGGGCATGGTACTGCTGGAGGAGCTATCGGGACTTCCCTGGGCTGCCATCAAACTGGTCACCCCGTCACAGCTGTCCATGGGGTGATGTCAGCCCAGGGATGTCCCAATGGGCTGCTCTGTTTGGACCACATCTGCTCTCTCTCCTATGCTCTCCACTAGCCTCACACATGGAAACTGCAATGACAGTGGGGATGGCAGCAGATCTTGCTTGGCCCGCTGTCGGTCTGAGAGCAGACAATGCTTGTGTATTTTTATTACACCCTTTGCCATGGTGGGTCTTGGACCACAGATGTGAAGCAATTGCTGGAAAGGTTATTCATCCCGAAAAATATAATGGCTAGTGCCTTGCATAAGACTGCTCTGCTATTGCCTTTGCCCTCAGTATAGATTGTTTTAGCAGCAGGGGAGCATCCTTCCATGCTGGCACACTGGTGTGTGTTAACTCCATCTCTGGCATTCTTTCGCCTGTGCTGCGAGCAAGAGAGATGGCATAGAAGAGATACTGTTGTTGAAAGGCAAAGAGGTTTTCTGATTCGGTGTCTCTCTCTCTGCCTTTGTCTGTTGCTATCACACAGTGATTGAGTTTCACCAGTGCAAAGGAGGCTGTGGGAATGTCTCTGATCGCTGGCTGCAGAATCGGAGACCCCCTTCCCCAGCCAGAGCTACAGCAGTGATACAGGGCAGCGAAGGAGCCCTCCACCTTTACAAGCCCAGGTAGGATCTGCGGCAGCTTTTATACATAACACAACACTACCCCCAGCCTTCCTGCCTTCGTGACACTACCACACAACGCTAAAGTTTTGCCTTTTCCTCCTAAATCTGATTTCCCGCATATCACTTATGAAAGTGACATGGCTTAAAGTTTGCCAGTGCAGCTGTTAAAATAAATTAAAGCAGCCTGATTTTCAAGGAGAAGGTTCTGGAAACTCTCTTGCAACCAGCTTTTCTCCATTCATCCCCATACAACTGAGGCACTGAAGATCCTTAACTAATACAAGGATCCCACCTGGTTCACAGTCCTTCCTCAAAGCCTATAGAGATTGTGCAAAAGCCAGTGACGTTTTGAACTTTGAAATCATGAGCTGTCTTCAACATGGAAAGAAAAGCAGCTCTATGAGCTGTTCTTTAATTTTTCAGGTATAACTGGCAAGCTACTGGCAAGCTACACGATGCTGAAAGATACTGCAGGTAGGGGCTACCCTATGATTTATATAGGGCTTACTAATAGTAGGGTAGTAAATCTGGAGAAAATCTGATACCTGTTTTTCAGACGCAGCAAAGGGAAGTAGCTGAATTCTGTAGGACTTATTTCGATAAGCTCTGTTTTGCTGTGTTTACTCTCACCTCTAGCCAAAATGAAGTCCTGATTTTCAATAGATGCTTTGAAAACAGCAGCATACATGTCAAATAATAAGAACAGGAAGTTGGCTGTATATAATTTTCTCCTGCTCCCCTTTGCTTTAGTATTTTAATACTTTCTAAATATATTTATCCTTGCAATTACCCCAGGAGATCTGACATTTATACAGTACCAACTAAAAGAAGAAATAACTGTTATATCCTATTAGCTGAATATGGCTCCTTCAAGCCCTACCTGGCATCCAAATCACCAAAACAATCCGTTTCTGTAAACTAAATACATATATTCTGAACAAGTGTATTGTAGAGATGATTGTTTCAATGACTGAGAAGCGACATATTTCAGTGGCACTCCTTTGTGACTCTGCATATATTCATACGTGTGTGCATAGAAATCCATGTGTGAAAACAGAGAAAACTAAGACTCACTTTTTCTAATCTAATCTATCTCTGAATGATTTTGCACTCCTTCGTCCCATCTGCTTTCCCTCTGATTTGCTCTGTGGCTCTCCAAGCTGGTGGGAACTTAATGACAATTTCTGAGATCGTGAGCTACAGCTGAGCCAGCAGGATGGAGAGGTGCCATAAAGACTTTCAAAGAGCTGGCTGATGAGAACAGATTGGTGACAGAGCAGTTTAACACAAAGATGTGAAATTTGTACAGCAGAAAGATCCCAAAGCTTTTCAAAAAGCTTTTACCAAAGGATGAGGAAAATGTTGAGGTACTTAATGCTGCCTTTGCCTCAGTCTTTAATAGTAAAACCACTTGTTCTCAGGGTACCCAGCCCCCTGAGGTGGAAGACAGGGACAGGGAGCAGAATGAAGCCCCCATAATCCAAGGGGAAATGGTTAGAGACCTGCTGCACCACTTAGACACACACCAGTCTATGGGGCTGGATGGGATCCACCTGTCCTGGTTCCGGTGGGGATAGGGTTAATTTTCCCTGGTATTCCATGCCATGTGAGCCACGCCCACCCTGAGCTGCCGGGGGAGGGGCAGGAAGTTGCTGCTTAAAAGCGGACTGGGGCGTCCAGGGTCCGGCCGGTTGGCGAGCGGCGGGGAGCGGCGGTTCCGTAATCGCGTTTGTATATTCCCCTATCCGTGTTGTTGTTGTTGTTTGCCTGTTCCCTTTACTGTCCTGTTAAACTGCCTTTGTCTCAACCCAAGAGTCTTGCCTTTTCTTACGATCCTTCCTGTATTAGGAAGGCGCGAGCGAGCGGCAAGTGGTTCTTTGTTGCCGTCTGAGGCTAAACCACTACACCACCCAAGGGTACTGAAGCAGCTGGTAGAAGTGCTCATCAAGCCACTTTCCATCATTTACCAGCAGTCCTGTCTAACGGGGCAAGTCCCAGTTGACTGGAGGGTTAGCAAATGTGAAGCCTATCTCCGAGAATGGCTGGAAGGAGGATCGAGGGAATTACAGGCCTGTCAGTCTGACCTCGGTGCCTGGGAAGGTTATGGAGTAGACCATCCTGAGTGCCGCCAAATGTCATGTACAGGACAACAAGGCGATCAGGACTAGTCAGCATGGGTTCATGAAAGTTAGGCCCTGCTTGACTAACCTGATCTCCTTCTATGACAAGGTTACCCACTTAGTGGACAAGTGAAAGTTTGTGGACATTGTCTACCTAGACTTCCGTAAAGCTCTTGACACCCTTTCCCCCGGCATTCTCCTGGAGAAACTGGCTGCTCATGGCTTGGATGGGCTACTCTTTGTTGGATAAAAAACTGTCTGGATGGCCAGGCCCAAAGCATGGTGCTGAATGGAGTTAAATCCTGTTGGCGGCCAGCCACGAGCTGTGTTACCCAGGGCTGAGTACTGAGGCCAGTTCTGCTTAATATCTTTATCAGTGATCTGGACAACTGGCACTTAGGGACAAGGCTTAGTGTTAGGTTTACGGTTGGACTTGGTGACCTAAAAAAAAGAAAAAAGAAAAGAGGAGAGGAGAGGAGAGCAAAAACAGGACAAGACCTTTAAATACACCCCACAAAACTTTTTTTCTGGGATCTGCTTAGCACTATCTGTACACATGTTACCAAGGGAAATTTTTCACAATGAACTTTAATGTATTGAAAAGAGGGAAAAAGAAAAGAGGAAAAAATAAAACAAAAGAAAAAAACCTGTGGCGTAATCCTCATGGGAAGACCATGTCCAAGAGTGACATTCTTGAGGCTAATCTTCCCATATGTCCTCTCTAACAAGCACGGTAAGAAATAATTGCAACCATTCCTGCTCGAGTTGTATATGCTGGCAGAAATTATTTCACCAAAAGAGCATTCTTCTGTGCGAGCCCCCGAGCGCCTGTGCGAGGCTGCGAGGCAGTGCTCGCCCGCTCGCTCTCCAACATTCCTGCTCTCGAGAGTGTGGCATTCAAGTACGGAGCAGGTTGTGATTTCTGGTATAGTGAGTAAAGGTGACTCTCACTGTTACTGTAAATTAACCTGTCAGCACTAGCCAGAGAGCCAAAGCCAATAAAAATAATGGGCTTGCTAGTGAAGAGCTGTTGACATAGCATTTCAAAAAGACAAGTTCAGCACTTGGGGCTGCAAGGTCACCAAACATTTTTGTTTTGTTTTTTTTTTTTAAGTTTGCTTGGAAAATGCAGAAAAGTGGGGGATGTTCAGCATCATTTCCAGCCTGATAGTGTGTTAGGGAGGGCATGAACAACCTGAGGATTTTCAGCCCTGAAGGCCACCTGAGATTGTGTATTTAGCTTGCATATCTATATAAACACGGGTTACATGTGTTGCTGAATTATTTTCAGCCATGATGTTCCTTAAAGTGGGCCTTTAGAACTGATGATTGAAAATTGAGCTCCCAGTGTTCTCAACCATTGCAAAGTTATCACATAAATTCATGTTCTCTCCTTCAGTTGCAGGAGGCACTCACTTATGACCATATGGAAAGCACCTACACCTTTGTTTTCCCTTAAAAGCTCCCTTTTGCTGCAGGATCAGAAGTACAGGTAGACTTGAAAGTGGATGAGCATAAGCACTTCTGTGTTCAGAGTGGTTTTTGCATAGCCATTGGTCTTCAAAGCTGTTCATGTTCCAGTAAGTTGCATTCAACTACTATGAAGTGATTTTATAAGTATTGTTTCCAGTACTCAGGAACTCTTCCTGTTGTGCTCCTCACCATCTTCAGTTAACCCAGTACATGCAGATCTTGCCCTGCTGGATGAATCAGAGCAGTCCCTTAACCAAAGGGAGCAAGTGCAAAGAATGAAGGAGCCTATAAGAAAGCTGTGTGGTGGAGTGTGGGAGGGAAAGGAGTAATCCTCTCTGTCCTGGTGGCTGGGATAGAAATCACCTGTGGAGCAACTGGGACTCAATTCAGTCATTCTCGCTCTTCTGATGTTCCTCTGACTCTTCCCGACACATGGCTGCGTGGTCAGAGCACTGATGTTCAGGTGTTTTAGGCTCAGTCCCTGTCTCAGCTAGAGACTAACTGAAATGCTGGGTGAGCCAAGAAATCTTACATGAATGGGATGGCTGTGTGTCGTAGCTACAAGGTCCTCAGGCCAGGATTGCCTCTCTCCCTATGTCTATGCAGTGCCTGCCACAGGGACACAAATGTCACTGAGAGCCTGTATGGTAGCCCAAAAAGAAAAAGCAGATAGATGGATGTCCACATATGACTTCCGCTTTTTATCTTTTAACGGCAGCTGCTCCAAGCACAGCTTTATCTCTCTGTACTACCATCCTCTCCACATAACTTTACCTAGCATGAGATAGTGGTCTGCTGCCTCCTCTTGATGCCTTCGGTTTCCTCTGCCAGGCTTTGGTAGACTCTCCATTACAGGCAGGAGTACTGTTTGGTCCGTAGGCCAGAAACGTCTTTCACAACTCACTAAGGTTTTACAAATATTTGACTGCAAAGGGTTGCCTAATACCCACATAGAGCTCTACACCAGTGAGGTGTCATCTGCCCCAGACAGAAATCCAGTAACATGGCTCCCTTCTCAAAGAACCTGCTATCTCACTAGCTGACTCTTCATACAGTGCTAGCCCTTGCCTCTGCTAATTTCATAGAATCATAGAATCACAGAGTGGTTTGGTTTGGAAGGGACCTTAAAGATCATCTAGTTCCAACCCCCCTCCCATGGGCAGGGACACCTCCCACTAGACCAGGTTGCTCAAAGCCCCATCCAGCCTGGCCTTGAACACCTCCAGGGATGGGGCATCCACAACTTCTCTGGGCAACCTGTTCCAGTGCCTCACCACCCTCATAGTGAAAAACTTCATCCTAACGTCTAATCTAAATCTCCCCTCTACAGTACAGCTTCCTAACATTTTTTTTTTAAATTCAACATTTGACTCAGAACTATTTTAATTGATTTTCTTTCTGAATCATGATTTGATTTTGGAAATCTGTAAGATAAAGAAATTTAGAAATTAAAGGCAAGATTTACCAAGTGACTTTAAAAACCTTGAGAACTTGTCATGCCCTGATCCTACATTCTTAACCAGGAAAGTTTGTTTGTTGCAGTGTTTACTGAGGAGACACAAAATTCAACACTCTTCTCTGTGTCTCTACTGCGGAGAACAGACTCTCATTTGGGCCCTTTGCTTCTCAAGAGCTTGTCTCAACACTCAGAAAAGGTGCTCTGTAGTGCAGCACTCCCAATATGTCAAACTGAAGCTTCATCCCAATTTATATAAAGTAACTAAAGTAATTAATCACCCACTCAGACAAGTGCTGTAGACACAAAAATATAAGAATGGGTTATGGGAGAGGGATGTGCAACCAGCGTTCTTCTCTGTGTTGTGAAAGCCACTAAGTCTCCTCATGAATCAAGCCTTCCAAAATTCAACGTTTCCTTCTGAAAATGTTGAAATGAACCAGTTGGGCATTTCCAGAACTTTATTTGTTTGTTAGTTTTTGCATCAGCCAAAATTAGTTGTCCTGCTTGACCCAGCGTCACAAGCTTGAACTTCTTTGGGTGAAGGCTTGATTTATTGGGGAAAAGAGAGCAATTGCAAAGTCCTGGTCTGTGCCCCTTCCTTCCAAGCCAGGTCCAACAGCTGGGGAGCAGAGACCATGCTCCATCGCGCCTGGGCATATTGGGCAGCCTCTGACCGGCAGCAGGAGGTTAGCTACTTGTGTGGCAGCATGTGGCATCTCTTCTTCATAAAAAAAAAAGAAATCACCAAAGCAAAAACAGATGATAGAGAGTAGCCGTTGCTGAGATACTACAAATAAGTAAACAATCCTTGGGCTTTGTGCTGTTGCTATTTTACTTTAATGAGGATTGTGGGTGGGAGGCCCTGGCGCCTCTTCAGTGCACCCAGCCTAGAAAAAGAGCTCTTTCCTAGCCTGGTCAGCCTGACGGAGCGACAGGAGTGGTACCTCCTGAGAACCCAGCTCACAGCTGGGGAGTATTCCCCTGCTTTGAAGGTTTCCACTGCTGACATCACAATAAAATTTGAAAACCCTGTCTCTTCTCCTGGATCAAATCGTGCCATGCAGCTCTGCTCCCACAAGAAGAAGCTGCTGTCAGGGACTTGGCAGGCTTCCCAAAGCTCAGCGGTTGAGTGACAAGGAGTAGGGAAGGGCACTGTACCAGAGCTAGTAGTGATTTTTAGCCTATTATTAGGTATTAAAAACTATAGAGGAGATGTCCTTACAGGGGCAAATCATCTCAGTTGTAAGCAGATGGTAGAATGCATAAAATCTCATTTTGAGGACAAGCCAAACTGTACCACATCAGTCATGGGCTTTTGGGGTATACTTGGAAAATATTTTCCTGCACTCATCAAACCTCATGTTTGTCCACTCCGAGACATGTTCAACAAAACATAATGATTCCAATGGGAAGGAGGTAAGAGAGTTGTCCCTGGAAACTTCTTCAGGCTACAACTTCTATATCCAAGTATCCTCCTACTTCAAGAAGCCTCATTCTAATTTTTTGCCAACTGCAATTGCACGTACACATGGGTTTAACAGTTCTGCTGTCTCTGGACCTCCATGTCTACTTCTTTGCACAAAACTGGCCCCATTACTGGAAAAGAAAAATGAGATGGTTATTTGAGATTCCAGCTGGACACCGAATGGATTGTTCTTCTCCATGATACAAACCCAGCCTCCTGGGAGCCCGCAGAAAAGAAGGCAGCATTGCTTTTTCACTCCTCCTGTACACTGGGACACTGCTATTGCTTGTGTGTCTTTCTGCATATACAGCCATGAGCCCTCAAGGATTTTTTAAAAAACTGTCAATAATGTTATTTATGCTCTTGTGGTAAAGGGACAGAGTATTTTGTACCTGGTTCAGGAAAGGGTAAGGGCTGCTTTCCTTACCAAATATCAACTTGAACGTGAAGGTCTGTAGCTGCTCCTTTGGAGTCCTGCATTGCCTGTGTAGATCATTTCCTCTTCCTCTTACCTCAGTAAAACCTGTTGCTATTGCTGCCACTATTCCTTTCCTTACAAGTAAATGTACAAAAAGTATTAACTGCAAACTTCAATGAATGCACCTTTATGTTCCCGGGAAAAGCAAGAACAATGTGGGCTGACCAGACCCACCGGCTGCTCACAGTCAGCTGCTGCCAAATGACGTGCAAGGGGGGAAAACTGAAGTGTCCGCCAAATGCGTCACTCTGGGTGCCAGCTCAAAGGGCACGTGGTTTCCCACAGACTTGTGTTTCAAAGCCGATGTGCAAAGAGGAGTAAAGTTTCTTCTTTGGAAACCTCTGTCTCCAGTGGCTTCTCAGGTGTCTACTAGGGTTGCGCTCCCTTAAGAGTGCTTCTCTCAGGTGGGGTGATACAATAGGCTTGTGTGATTTCATGGAGCTTGCAGGAGTATCATTAATACCTTGGTGATCCCTACTAGCTCTAGTCGAAATTGGCCAACTGGATTGAAAGATACTGAGACTTGTGAATATGAACAAATGCATACCACATTGAGTGGTATGTTGGCAGCCTTATTTCCTAGAAAACCCAGCTACTAAGTAAAACAAAACCACAAGTAATGTCATTGGCAGTAGTGTCAGCAGTCCCCTTATCTGTCATGGTGCTGAGGGCACCTGCAGGCCTTACTGTCCCCAACAACCCTCCCCTGTCCACAGCTTAGGACCCCATTTTGGTTCAGCCTGGGGCAGTCAGCCTCTGCCCCAGTGGTTCCATAGCAATGCTGGTCTTCAGCCCTGTCTCCTGGATGGACTGGACCTATGCCATAGATAGTCTGTCTCCTGGATGTACACTGTAGCTTGTCTCTAGTCCTGTCTCTGTCCCTGGATGGAGTTTGGACCCCTGCTGTACCCTTGCCCCATCTCCTCTTGCCTCTCACGACAGCGCCTGGACGGTCCCTGGCCCTGGTTTGTTGTTTGCTATGTCAGGGGCTGTTGATAGATGCTGTTACAGCCCCAAAATCTGCCTACCATGATCAGACCCTGTGGGACAACACCCACCGGTGAGACCATGACCTGCGCTGGCATCCCCCTTGGCTTTTGGCTCATCTCCCTTTGGAAGCTGACTCGTTTCACCCTGATGTTACCCACCAAACAGCAAAGCACATGGTGGAGCTGTGAAAGTTGCTGGAAGACTTGCATTAAAATAGGCACTATAGAACATGTCTAAGGTACGTATCCCAAAAGATTGAGGTGTACAGGAGTCTCTTTTCAGGTCAAATAAATGATCAAGATCATAAAATCACTGTAAATGTTTTCATAGCAGATAAGGAAACCTGGTCATTTCTGGCCAGGTGAAAGGGCTCCTTCCATCCTTGTCAAAGGAGACTTCTAAGAGCCAGATGGCCCCCCAACATATCAGATATGGGGGAGCTAAACATTTAGTGCTAGGTCTGTAAATATCACCACTTAGACTTGTAAAACCATATGAAGCACACGTATACAACCTTTCAGTAGATAATTTAGGGCTCACAGAAGGGGCCTAATGTCACAAGCTTTTCAGGGAGGAGGAAGAGGGCAAAAATGAGCAATGGTATCCCTGCTTGTCAAGGATTTATCACTTCATATGTCCAAAAATTACAAATACTTGTGAAGACGTTAGCCAACAAGCTGATAGTCTTTGGGGCATCTTTCCTGGCAAGAAACTACTGAAAAAATTGTATTTGTGTGTGTAGGGAGCCTTTAACACTAGGAATTATTTCTTATGAAAAAGGCTAAATAGTTCACATGCAAAGTCACAACTCTGCATTTATATAAGTCTTATCAAACTAATTCGTGAACAATGGCTTTGTATCAGAAAAGCTTTAAATAATAAGTACAGCATTGTGGCATGTGTTAGCAAGGAAAATATAATATCAAATAACTCCTACTAGGCTTAAGGCCATGTAATAATCACTGGAAGCTTAAAAAGCTTCTCTGAAATGGAGGCATAACAAATATGTTCCTCCTGCTGCAAACAAGATCACAAACACTGGAGTGTTCCCAAGAGTTTGTTTATGGTTAGCTATCTACAAGATGCTTTAGCTTGGCTATGTGGAGCCATGAAAAAAAGGAAGATGAGCTGAAGTCTACAGCTGGTAGCAAAGAAAATGGGAGATTAAAAGCACAGAACCAGTCTTCAGGGAGTTGAGGATGGAAGGTGAATTGTGCTAAAGGGTGGCACAAGGAAGTGCCAAGTGCCAGTGAGGGCGTGTTTGTTATCTGAGCCCTGTTACGGGAAAACATGCAGAGGGACAAGTTGGAGCTCCGGCAGGGGTGTGCCTGGAACCAGAGTAGATATATAAGCTAAGGCTGCTGCCACTCCAAGAAACCAGCACAAGGGCTTTCGCAAAGGTAGTGTGCGTGACCAGAAGCCAAAACGCATTGGGATTCTGCAGTGCACTCGTACTCCAGTACTAAAGGTGATGAGCATCGTATCCTGTTTTGGAGTCGAAATCAGTGAGTTAGTGTTTGATTTTCTCAATCATTGTGCAAACATTTGGCTGAATGTCCTCTGTAGTGCTATTATCACTTTTTACAGTCTGTTCTTTGATGCTTTACAGGCACATCCTTCAACAGCCTCTGGGTCTCGTCCTCTGTCACAAAATCCTCCGTAAAACCTATCAAAGTTACCTGTGGGCGAAGCCTAGAGGGCAACAGCTTCCCATGACAGCTTCATTCCTGGGGAACAATGGAGCTGTCAAGATCCACAAGTCCAAGCCTTGTACCCAGCTGGCAGGGGCTCGGCAGCAGCCAGCCCTCAGCTGCAGCACGTGCTCATCAAAGACAGCAGGAAGACACAGATAGCAGCATTCATGGCCTCTGAAAAGAAAATGTAGAAACGTAGCGTACCATTAATCCTCCAGCCACTTAGAGTTCAGAATTAAAAACACACGAGAAAATTTCTCTCAAAAAAGGGAGATGAAGAAAGATGCAGAAATCTCCTTCTTTTCTTGTTTTTTTTTTTGCACGTTGATGAGCTCTTCAAAAAATGACAGGTGAGCACAGTAAAAGAAGTCAGCAAATGACTGTCAGGTTATTTTCACAAAATCACAACCAGATTCTGCCTTTCTTTTTGAAAAAGAATTGCTGCTGTCTTTACCTATAGATGATGAAGTAAATCTGCTCATTTATGTTTTTAGCTGCAAACGTAGGAAGCAAGGTTAAAAAGTCTCGTGTTCCTTACTGGACATAATGCAGAAAATAATAAAAGGCAATTAATTTTCATCTTAAAGGTATGCAGCTTGCATTTACAGATACTTGTATCCAATGAGCCAGATACTTCGTAGTATGTATCTTGATGGATTTAGTTCTTTATTGCGTTTTTCTTTCAGTGACCTCAAGTTGTAAAAGTCCAAATATGTCCTGCATGCAGCAGGACTAGAATGGAGTCCCAGTACACCAGTGAACGGGCTGCTGAAACGAGTGCCTAACGCTTGGATGCGCTGCTCTGCTCCCTTCTACTGTAACCTGGAATGGTTAGCTTAATCACCTACGTTTTGCACGGCAAAAACATGATTCCCATTTCTCAGCCCAAATCAATGCTTTCCTGGAATTTATTTTTTTTCCCTCTTTTTCCAGTCACAGCAACCTCATGATGGCTTAAACCAGGCTCTCTGACTTTGTCCTGAAGAGGACAGGAGCATGGCGTACCCTTTCAAAGCAGCGTGTCAGGGAGGGTAAATTCATTTGTGAAACTGGATCTCTAAGTCACCTTCAACCTCAGTGCTTCTTTAGCTGTGGGTTTATATGTGCATTTGACTGTTTTCTGTGTAACATATAAGCACGATACCTTCCAGTACTGCTTTAAGCAACCCATAGCCTTGGGCTGGGACTTTATAGGTACAACTGCAGTTCCCAGTTCAGACACAGAGAAAGAAGGGAATACGGTGATGGCTTTCAAACACATGCACTCAAATAGGCACCCAGAGTAGCCAAAAAATGGACGCTTCAGCTTCTACGCTGTCGCAGGCTTGAAGACCTCTGATCAGGAAAGCATTTATGGATGTGTTTAATTAGAAACACATGCTAAAAATACGGACTTCAATTATACTAACTTCAATGAAACTTAATTGAAAATGTGCTTAAATATTTCCTGTTTGAGGCCTAAAAGAACAAGAACACAATTCTTCAAAATGTAGGACGTTTCATTGTCTGGAATCTTAAAGCACTTTATGCGCTGCATATGCTGCCGTTCTTTATCCCTGAAAAGCGGCTGCTTCTAAGGTGGAACATTTTGTGTGCTATGAGAACAAACAGCGACACTGCAACAGCTCCAGACAATGAGTATATCATGCCCAAATAAAACCACTGTAGGAAAACAGACAACCAGAATGTAATTTCTCAGCTTGAAATTTAGAGGAGACACAAACTGTTACAAAAAATCTTACTGGAGCTCTGACAATGAGCGTGGGGGTCTGGAGCCCTTCGCTTCATGCTGGGACACTGATTCATTCCTTACTCCTGGGGAAGAATGACCTCTCCCTCAATGAACAACCGGCAGAGCCTTATTTCTTGTACAGCGTTTAGTTTTCCTGCAAGGTGTCCAAAGCCATGCTTAGCTTGCAGAAGTGTCACAGCCTGGCTGCCGTGGCCACAGGGAAAAGGCTGCCATTAGAAAATGTCAAGACAAAGTTTTGTCCCTGTTTTTTGCTGCTGTTGTTGCCCTCCACTTAGGACACTTAATCCCCTGCGTTTATTTCTAAAAACCACTCTCTGCCATCACTTTTTCAACAGTGCTTAAAAATTGACAGCACGATGTGTTACACGGCTGCGTGCTTTGCCTTACACGTAGCATCTGTCTCGCCCGCTTTCAGCAGCACAGGCAGCAGCTGGGCGGAAACGCTGCCCGAGGCAGGTGAGGGGTTGTCGGGAATGCATGGGATACTGCCAGGGCTCAGGGCACGGGCTGCCCTCCCCGCACACAGGCCGCAATGCTTTAGCTGATGTAGTAGGGTAAAACCTCCAGATACAGCTCTGTTAGCCAGAGAAGTATTTTTGACAGTGTGGCTCTTTCCTACATGGCTAGGATATAACAGCGTCAACCGCCTTTATGTAGCTTCACTATATTTACAGTAGATGCTGTACCAGGACATTCATGCTCTTTCTTTAAATTCCCTTTGTTAACTACCACCATCTTACAGTCAAAAAAAACCCACGTGTCTTAGATCTTCGGCTCAAAACAACCTGCTTGCATGATCACAACAGAAATTTTTTCTGGAATATATGCTCCAAACAGCGTCAGTCTAGAAATACAGAAAAAAAACCAAACCCAAAAATCAGTTAACACCATTTAAAGTTAAGAAGAACCTTATTTCTTCACAGTTTTGTCTCAGTTGTTTTTCTTCTTCTATTGCTTGATGCCTTCTTTGAGGAGTAATATAAAAGACTTTTTAAAACAACATTTGCAGCAGATTAGTCTATGATGTGAATTAATCCCAGTCTGTGTTCTTAAAACATTCGACACGTCACAATTTACAAGGCAGCCATGCAGTGATCATCCAAAATAGTTTACTGCATGGCTGAAATTATAATTCTACAGCATACACATACCAACAGACATAAAGGGCAACAAAGAAACATACTCCAATTATATTAGTAGCAAGAGGAGGATGGGAAAAGAGCTGGACCACCATGTAGTTTAGAAGGAATGACACCACTTGATCACACAGGCACAGGCAAAACATTAAATCTTTGCGTCAGCCTTCAATACAAAGATGGCATGCAGTCACAGAATTAACACAACCAACAGCAGCTCTGATGTAAGAGGAGTATTTAGAAAAGTTAGTTGCTGAGTTGCCCTGTTTCCCAAATCAGTTTCTGATTAATTTTATCTTGGGGTGTTTAAAGAACTGTCTGAAACCACCTTGGAGGTTCACAGGACTCAGACGGGCAAACACAGAATGGACAGTCATGCCACCCAGTGTGGATCATCTGAAAGTCAGGCGTCACTAATAACCCACATTGCACAGTCATTAGAGACAAGTGTCTTCTCCAGAAGGTAATTCTCACATCCTAAAGTGGTTTCTAAAATGACTCTCTTGAGGCACTCATCTTTCTCCCATAATTACAGAGGGAACCTTGATAATGATTTTAAATTGGACATCTGACACTCCAACGTCTCGTGTCATGTAAGCTGAATTGCACTTATACCTTCAGAAAGAGGAGTCGCTATGGGACTGTAGGGGAGTCATGTTATCTTTAACAGAGGAAAAATGAAGAAGCAAATAAACTCTTTGTGAGTCACTGCAAGATAATGAGGAAAGGAGTACAGTCAACACAGATTTGTCAGTCTCTGTATTTCAAATCTTTCTGGAGAGCACCATGGCTTCTGGGTACAGGCTGCTCTGAGGTGGGTTTTCTCAGTCCATCCAGGTATTTTATATTGCATTTATAGTAAGAGGCTAAAAATTATATTCCCCACGTGCTCTAACCAAGAAGCAATTTGTGAATGGATAGCAGCGGAGGCTGGATGTGCAGGGAGCCCTTTTGACACCTGGGAACTCCCTGGTGCCCGCTTGGGCAGTCTCCTCTGTCACCGCAGTGCCACATGTCACAGGTGAGGGGCAGAGAGAGCAGCGGCCCTCTGGGGGGAGGACAGTGCTGCTGCCGCTGTAACACCTCCTCTCAAATAGCCGCAGGGATTCGGCAGCCAGCTTTATTTCACTCCCGCCATGGGCTTTGGCTACAGAAACCAAACTTGCTGTTTGGCTGCCGTGAGAAGCAGCCCAGGCACAGCAGCGGATGGGGTGAGGCCACTGAGAGCTGATGCAAGGGGAGAGAGAAGGGTGCTGCTTCCACCAGGGAAGGATATGAGAGTGGTGTCGTAGGAAAAACCTTTTTTAATACAGCAAGCATTCTCTTATTCAGATCTACCCTGAGCAACAGCTTTCAGGGACAACATAGTCATTCCCTTCTTCTTAGCCCTTTGATGTGGTAACTACTGAAGGCACCTCTGAGCAACTGTTCCTCTGGTCCTGACCCTTCCCCATGTCTTCCGGCAGGTCGGGTGCGTGATGTTCAGACCGCTATGTAAATCTGCTGTGGGAAGCACCCACAGGGCAGGCCCTGCAGGGCGTACCAGGCAGCAAGACCGCTCACGGCTCCCCACACCCAGGGGCCACGCAGAATTGCAGGCACTCAGGGAGTTTTGCTGGTGGGAGCGCAGATTCCTCAGGAATTTATGTTCTTTCATCCCCCAGCAGCCTCTGCATAGGAGTCCTCTGCACCTACCTTACAAGCACGTGTCTTTACTTAGCTGTCCCACGCACAATGGAAAACAGATAACAGTGCAAATGTTTCAAAGCCAAGTATAAAATTACCTATAAAGAGATGTGGTTGAAATAAAATACTTCTGGACAAGCACCTATGTTTTAACATACGGTCACATTGTTACTTAACCTACTTAGAATAATGTATTACCGAAATAAATTTAAATACAGAGTCAGATCCCTGGCTGTTTGAAATCAGCTGGTTGCCTGATCCCTGATGTCTTTTCAGCACAATTACTGTAATTTCTCAGGCTGCCTGACTTTGATTTCTGTTCCTTTGTGTTCCTGTGCCAGAGCACTCACCATGAGGACTGAGGAGCATCCCTCCGCTGTGCAGTAGAGCACAACACACAAAACCCAGCGCAAGGGTGTGCCCAGCATGGCGTGCTCTCCAGACAGCAGGGCAACACCATGCAGCCTCCTCTGAATAGATATGGAAGCAGTAATTTACAGAATTACATTATTACTGGAGTTGTGAAAATAATTATTTTCATATACGTCTTATTGGTACATACGGAACGACCATATGGGTGCTGGTTCTGGACCTGTCGACTTCCATGGGTTGGGGTCTCTGCTCTCAGGGTCTCTGTAACTAAAATACTTCAAACCTGGCCCTGGCTCAGCTGACCCAGTCATGGTTTGGGACGGACTGGCCACTGGGACACAGACAACTGTGGTCAGCTTGGGTGTTTCCATTCCCACAAGGTGGATGTTCCCCAAGCCTCTGGATTTAGACGTAGCGACGAGTAAAGAATTGAGATCAGGAGAATATGCTGACAAACACACACACAGCATTAGCACAAATAATACTAGTTAAATAAGGCACCATCTAGACTCAGCTGTTCTGCAGGCTCCCTGCTTGGCAGCAATCAAGCAGCAGAAGATAATTCAGCTCGCGAGAGAAATCACCATGTTCTGAAAATCTTCTTGTGCTGTGCCTGCACGGCACCTAGCATGGTGGGGTGCTGGTCCGTGTTGGGCTGAGAGGCACGAGGGCAGTGAAAATAGTGCATGAGTTATCTCAGATGGGGGGGCAATGCTGCCATTTACTGAAGCATTTACTGTTGTCCTTATTGACTCTGCCTGTCTTCCGGAGAGGCAAAACACAGCTGATCAGATGCTTTTCAGGTTATGCAGGGGTTTCCAGCTCCACCCTCCCATACATCTTTTTCTCCTCTTCTACCTGCCTCAGTAATAATCACGAAAGCAAAACCAAACCAATAATAGGAATGACAATGATGGCAACAGGCAGAACTGTAATTTGCGTTTTAACCAGCAGCTCAGGTGTTTTGGGCCGGATGTAGGACTTGCTCGTAGACAAGGTGTGATGGACCAGGTTACCAGGTTTGCAGCATACCATCTGCAGAGAACAGCACAAGCTTTTCTTGCATTGATAGCTCTCAAATGGGGCTGAATGCATAAGTATCTCTCTAACTTTAGGTTAGGGTTTTCCTTAATGATAGTAAGGCTGGAATAGAAATTACTATTTTTACAGAAATACCTAAATACAAATATATGCTGAAGTACCGTGCTACTTAGAGTCCTTGGTGGCCTCACAGAGGAGACATATAATGAGGGCTTACACTGTCAGGGCTGTGTTAAAATTTCACTGATGATAGATTAAATCAGTGTCTGGCTTTGTTTGATGCTTTTATTTCCAGCACTAACTTTGGAACTTAGAATCATATAATCATAGAATCAATTAGGTTGGAAAAGACCTTTAAGATCATTAAGTCCAGCCGTAAACCTAACACTGCCAAGTCCACCAACTTAAATTACATTTCTGCTCCTTTTGCCTGTGCTGTCTCGTTTCTTATATTTTCATTCATAGGGTTATATTGTGGCCAGTCATGCTGCTGTGCAGTTTGCAAGGTGCGAGGAAAAAAACATCCCAGAAGCAGAACTGTCCTGCTTCCAGGATGCTGTCTGGTTTAATATCATTTTTTTAGATTTTCTGTAAACCAAATAATTTTCCCACAAGGTGAAACAGACGTAATAAATTTTCAACACTTGCCTTTGTGAAGGGATTTCACTCTCATAAATTCAGTGCAGTGTCAGGTCAAACATTCCCTGGAGAAACCAGGGCATAGATTACAGTTAAAGCCACAAATGGCACACGCCAACCTATGGCTAAACCTCCAGCAGACATTTTAAATGTATGACACCTTGAACTTCAAAGAGTAGATCATTACAATAGATACAAGAATGAACAGGGGAGAGGGCAGTGAAACACAACATTCACTTCTGCAGCTCTTAGGCACAGAGCCAGAAGAGTTTTCTCACGTGATTATAGAAACAAGGAAGTTTTTGTAAACTTAAAGGCGGTGAAGAAGCATCATTACATCTCATTATACATCAAAGAACGGGGAGGATAACTTTTTCTGTTTTTCTTAACAGAAGTGGAGCTTTTCTTTTCTTTCCCAGAAAGTGCTCAAGTTAAAAAATAAATATATGAGCAAATATAGAAGGGTGTGTATAATTTTATATATATCTTATATGTAATTTTAGAGAAGTTCCTTCAGCACCTTGCCATCATTGGGGAAGTACTCTGTAATTTTACATTCCAGACAAATCCTCCCAACATCCTCTCCTGTACTTTGATGAAGAAATCCAGCGCTTATAAGAGATAATGCATGTTTGTACCCAGCAAGTTGCGCTTCCTGCTGACTTGAATCTCTGGTGAAAGCTACAAGTTCTTCTCTAAAATGACTAGATCTTGCCCGTTCACAAGTTTCTCCCATTCCTGAAAGTCCTGCAGAAACTCACGGGTTTAAACAGAGATTAATAATAGTTTTTACTTATATTTTCCTGGTTCTGATAGGGACGCAGCAGTGCCACTGGATTGTTGGCTGAGGACTTCAAAATAAAACGCTGTAAAGATTTTACTTGCCGAAAAGTGGCAAGTAAAACTGACATAATGTGATTGGCACCAAGGGATACAGGACATTGCACCAGTCAGACAAAAGGGCCTTTAGAAGTGTATTTTAAGCCTCTAGGGATGATTTAACAGAAACAAAGTTTACTGTGGCGCAGAGAGCACTCTCGCTCCATGGAAGCAGCAGAAAGCAGTCGGCAGGTCCTGTCCCAGCTGCCAGGGTAGGAAGGAAGGGAGAGTAAAAAACAGAATCAGTGTATTTTCTGAAATGCTGTCTCTTTGCACTTCTGGTCTTCAGCTCGTTTGTGACGTTTCACCCCAACAGAAGACAATGATTTAGAAGGGCAAAAGGCTGCCCTGCGGCTGGTGTTGCCAGTCCCTGAGATAAGCCCTGGGAAGGCGTCCTGGGAATGCACTGCTCCGAACAGCCTGCCAAGGGGAAGGGCTGCCTGAGCATCCCCCAGCCGCATGGCCACCAGGCTGCAGCTGGCCACCCTCTGGGTCCTGTGTGTCTTTTAGACGTTAGCATCTGTGGGGTTGTCTTGTGATAAATACCAGGAATGATTCACAACTGGTACAGAAATATGGGGAAATTCAGTGTTTCTTCCATAGGACTGTTCCCCACATTACTTCTCACATTCAAGTACATCGAGACTGTAGAAACAAAGTCTTTAGAAGAGGATGGGGAATGCATTAATGAACTTTGGGGGGGGGGGGGGGTGGAACCAAAAGAAACACAAACCACAAGCCACAACTGCAATACAGTGGACAAGGTAAATAGAGTACCCCTTTCACATCTTTCTAATGCCCTTGGTAGAGGTCTCTCTCCAACTCCCTTTTCCCTAGTGATGAAGACCATTCCACAGCTCCACCACCTCTCGCAGACCATGTTAATGCAGAGCAGTAGCCCAAGTTTCTCTTGGTGGGTCTATCTCTAGTCCTCAGGGGTCCAGCTTGCTTTGACTACTGTGGGAGCATCACTACCCTACTCAGACAGTGTCCCAGCCTCCCTGAGGGACAGAAGAGGTCAGGAAGGTACTGCTGTCCCGTGTGCCACCTCCCACTGCAAGGTCCTCCCTACCTTCACCCACAGGAGCGTTCAGACCATTGCAACAGAGACACCAGAAATGGGGAGCTCTGCAGCAACCTTGAGCAGAAAGTCTTGACAGCATGGAAATGAAGTCTTTGCTGCAAGACAACACTTCTCTTAAACTCCCAAAGCGCGACTGCAACTGTGATAAACTACCTCCTGAATTTCTCTTTCGCAAATGAAGCTCTGCATGACAGCACTTTGCCCGTTTTATCAATAGAGGGAGTAGATCGCTTTTTCCTTCCTAAAGCTTCTGGCCATGGGGTTGCAGATAATTTAATGACAGGAACGTTATAGCAATGCCTAACACCACAATCTAAGGACAGATGCTGAAGTCTCAATCAAACCTGAAATGATTATCTGATGTTGTGCATCTTGGCAATCATTTCATTCCTGGCTTGGTTGTAAGCCGTACCGTTACAGTGATCACAATGATCACAAAGCCAGGACTAAAACCCGTGGAGGGAACCCAACATTTTGAAAAGCAGTCAGGTTTGCTCAGCCCTTCACAACATACACGTGGAGCGTGACCCAATTTCTCCATTATAGCAGCAGTGATGTTTAAAAGCATGTGGTAGCGATGTTGTCAGCCTATAGAAAGAAGTACCACTTTAACTTCCAGCAACTCCTCAAGTTTCCAGAGAAAAGGAGAACTTCATCCTTGCCTTTATCCGTTAGAAATGTATAGCGTCCTGCATTCAGCCCTACTAAGATGGAGCACTGGAAAAGAAGAATGGGAGAAAGAATGAGCCAAATGTTGCAGCTGTCCCATCATGCTTAAGGCATCACTAGAAGACACTTGACTGTCTCTCCAGGAGTGATATGAAAAAATTGATATCAGACCAATGAGTGGATCCTGAATCCGGGCAGTCATGGATCTCTGACAGCCTGCAGACCGTCAGAAACCCTTGTCATCAAATTCTTACTTCAAAACATTATACCAGTGAAATAGTTCCATAGGCCAGCTCCGGACAACAAAGAGTCCACACTTGCTTTGTAAATCAGTGGAATAAGAAAAATGTTAGCTTCCTCAGTATTCATAGCTTTTGCATTCTTTATTTCTTAATCCCAGAATTTTGAAGACAGAAACTCTGTGGGGCTATCCTCATTAAACGAAACCACCAGCAGGTCTCCCCATGCAGCCAAAGGAGTGGAGCTCAGAAGAGATTCCATCCTTAATTACGGCTGAGTGTTCTGCACACACTTATCTGTGAAACAGAGAAACAGATCTGCATTCCTCAAAAAAAATGGGTATTTTCATGCCTTGCTGCTCGCGTACGACTGCAGCTATAACCTTATACTTTTATACTTCTTCTTATCTATCGTATCTTTTTTAGATTGTTAAGCATTGAAAATACAATCCTTTGGTCAAAATTCTTTGTCTTTATTGCAGCCAAATACCGTTTGAAATACGAGAGATCTGAAGCCCATCCAAACTTCTTCTACATTGTTTTTCCAAGCATGGTCCATACTTTGCCATGACTCAAGTGAAGTTTAAGGAATAGTGGTGCCGAACAAAAATAAAGCATCATCCAGCAGTTTGCATAATGTAACTATACATGAGATAGAGATGAAATTAGATACTGCAGGGATCGGTAAGGAAGATACATCCATAGCCAAAATTTCAAGCAACTGACAAAGACCATCAGGATTTTGCAATAAAGAATCATAGAATCATAGAATCATAGAATCATAGGGTTGGAAGGGACCTCTGGAGATCATCTAGTCCAACCCCCCTGCCAGAGCAGGGTCACCTAGAGCAGGTTACACAGGAACACGTCCAGGTGGGTTTTGAATGTCTCCAGAGATGGAGACTCCACCACCTCTCTGGGCAGCCTGTTCCAGTGCTCTGCCACCCTCAGGGTAAAGAAGTTCCTCCTCATGTTTAGGTGGAACTTCCTATGTTCCAGTTTGTGCCCATTGCCTCTTGTCCTGTCCCCGGGCACCACTGAAAAGAGCCTCGCCCCATCGTCCTGACACCCACCCTTTAAGTATTTATAAGCGTTGATAAGGTCACCCCTCAGACGTCTTTTTTCCAGACTGAAGAGACCCAAATCCCTCAGCCTTTCCTCATAAGAGAGGTGTTCCAGTCCCCTAATCATCCTCGTAGCCCTCCGCTGCACCCTTTCCAGCAGTTCCCTGTCCCTCTTGAACCGGGGAGCCCAGAACTGGACACAGTACTCCAGGTGCGGTCTCACCAAGGCAGAGTAGAGGGGGAGGATGACCTCCCTTGACCTGCTGGCCACGCTCCTCTTGATGCACCCCAGGATGCCATTGGCCTTCTTGGCCACAAGGGCACATTGCTGACTCATGGTCATCCTGTTGTCCACCAGGACTCCCAGGTCTCTTTCCACAGAGCTGCTCTCCAGCAGGTCAGCACCCAACCTGTACTGGTGCATGGGGTTGTTCCTCCCCAGGTGCAGCACCCTACACTTGCCCTTGTTGAACTTCATAAGGTTCCTCTCTGCCCAGATCTCCAACCTGTCCAGGTCTCTCTGTATGGCGGCACAGCCTTCCGGTGTGTCAGCCACCCCACCCAGCTTGGTGTCATCAGCAAACTTGCTGAGGGTGCACTCTATCCCCTCATCCAGGTCATTGATGAATATGTTGAACAGGACTGGACCCAGTACTGACCCCTGGGGAACACCACTCGTCACTGGTCTCCAACTAGACTCTGTGCCCCTAATCACAACCCTCTGAGCTCTATCTTTCAACCAGTTTTCTATCCACCCCACTGTCCATTCATCTAACCCACACTTCCTAAGCTTCCCTATGAGGATGCTGTGGGAGACCGTGTCAAACGCCTTGCTTAAGTCAAGGTAGACCACATCTACCGCCCTCCCCTCATCTATCCATCTAGTCATGCCATCGTAGAAGGCTATCAGGTTAGTCAGACATGATTTCCCCCTGGTGAATCCATGCTGAGTACTTCTGATAGCTTTCCTTTCCTCCACGCGCCTTGAGATGACACCCAGAACGAGCTGTTCCATCATCTTTCCAGGGATGGAGGTGAGGCTGACCGGCCTGTAGTTCCCCGGCTCCTCCTTCTTGCCTTTCTTGAAGACTGGAGTGACATTGGCTTTCCTCCAGTCCGCAATAGCCATGTGTTTTTCAGTGATGTCAAAGATGAAAGAGATTATTATAATTTTCAGCTGTTACTAGTGCAAGCCATTTCACAAGCTCTTTTCAGCCAAGAAAAGGACCCAAATATGTGCCAAACAATCTCATACAAAGCTTCCCATGTAGCCTGTACATATATACATGTCTATCATAAGCATAAGATTATCAGACAGACAATAATTGCATTTGCCGCAGGATATCAGACTCTGTAAATATGCTGTGTATTTGGCCCAGCCAACCAAAGATAAGGCTTTATTCTGAAAATTTTTCCATCATAGACAGTAAGGAAATCTGATGACCTGCAGCTTGGAGATGGGAAAGGGAGAGGCAAAAAACCAAAAGAAAAGTTTGTATTAAATTTCAAAGAGAAAAAAAAAAAGTTCTTTAACTATAAGAGAGGAAAATACTAAAGTTACAACATGTCAAGTCAAGTCAACTCTTTGCACACGAATATTGTTGATTCTTTTTAAAATCTGTTGTTAATGCTTTCTGCTTGTTCATTAAATATGTCCTTGTTTTCTCCCATAAAGTCTCAGTAGCACTATTACATATCGGTGGCTATTATGAAGTTGTCTTTGTCTTGATATTCCCAAGATGACTCCATCTCTGTAGCGAGCCTTTCTCACTCTACATTATCCACTGTTACTAGCAATCCAAACAACTCCTAGACTTCAAATATTTCTGAAAAATTTGAAGAGCATCCATGGCTCCATTCTGCAGTGGGAAGAACCGCGGCACAGAAAGATAAAATCATTTGTCCTTGGCAGGAAGCCACTTACAGAATACTTGCTTTTTGTTTGTTTTTTTCTCCTGCCTTTATATTCCAGATACTTCTTAGATATTTTTTCTTTCTCTTTTTTGGCAGTATTCTGTTTGATTTTTTTTTAATCTTTGCCTTGTTTATTGAGGTGCCTGTATTTTTAATTACTTCTCCCTACAGGCTATTTCACAGTAGAAAACCTCCCCCTTGGTTGCACAAAGTCCCCAGTGAAACCTCCATCAGGACTAGGACTAATCGTACCTTGCTATACTTTTGTTCCACTTTTCTCCGTCCTTTGGATCCGTTTATCCTTAATTCTATCCATTTTGCGCTAAACTCCCAACCCTCCCCCCATTCCCTGCCGCTGCCTTCCTATTTTCTTTCTGTCTCTCTCTCCTCTTTTCCCACCAGCTGGACATAAAGGGACCAGGATTTGAAATACCAAACAATAGCTTTTCAGATCTTGGTATGTTTCCTAAGGACTTCACAGGACTGGAGTCTATGGGAGGGGGAGTAGCCTTTAAAAAAATAAGTCGATGTTCCTAATCATTGCCAGGAGATGCACTAAGGGGAGCCTAAAAGGACTCAGTCACAAAAAGGGAGTGGTATTTTCCTTGCCACGAGCCCAGTATTGCACTAGCCAGCGCTCTGAGTCACTGGGGGGAACTTTGCTGGGAGAAGTCATGCAGGATGTTGAGGCCAAGAAATCAATCTCAGAACAGCCATTGCCCTATTTTGGAGAATATCAAGTATCAACACAGAGTCTCAGGAAGGTTGTTCAAGGTAATCATCTCATTATAGGGAAAAAGCGTCAGCTATGCCTAAGCAGAACAGTCCTCCTTAACGGTTTCTCCTTGGTATCCCTTGTAACTCTGATGTTAGCGTGGTCACTGTGACCCAGGGTCATCTGCTGAGTACAGATTGGTGGCGTATGTTCAAAATGTCCCTACACTCCTTTAAATAGTTCAAGAAATATTTCCCTGATCTCTCTGCATTTTGGGGATACCAAATGATAGCTTAAGCCAATCCCTGTCCACATAATTCTTTCCCAGCTCCCCGCAGTTGTTCTTATTTGTGCCACCAGCATTCTTTATCAATTTTCACAAAAATTACCTAATAAAGATCCATAAACCTGAAACACACTGGGGTGTCCCTCTGTATCCTGCAGCCTGTGACATAGGTGGAAGCTTGGGAAAAAAAAAAATCTTGTACTTGGAGTGCTCCCTTCAACCGAGAGAGAAAAGAAGGAGAGGATTAGAGAAAATGTTAGGAGGGCTTTTAGCAAACTGGCACAAAAAGTAAGAAAAAAATGATGGATGTGCTCTTGTCTCAGATGTCTGTGATGGATTTCAAATCAAACATTAACCATGGTGTATTTGTGTTGGAATAGATGTCCCACAGACATTTGAGACAGGTCCTTTGTTGCAAGAGAAGCAGAAAATAAGAGGTAGCTTCCCGAAGACAACTTCAATTTATATTTGTGTATCTTGCATGGAAAATGGAATAATTTGGTACAGAGTCACCGTTTGTCACTTTGTCATTTAAAGTGCAATGTGCAAAGAAAGTCACAGAAGAGTGACATAACAGTGACATGGACACGCTTGTTATCTGTTGCTTTACATACATACCCTTCATCACTCCACTGCTGAAACTTCACATTAGTCGATCTATGTGAGGTAAAGAGAAACAGCACTGTGACACAGGGCATCTCTTCATATGCCTCTCTAATCACGGTAAGCCTTTCTGTTTCTGTAATCGGTGAGTGGGTTTTCATCTTGTGGTATGCAATGGGTATAAATGAAGAGTGGGGAGACTATATGCTTGGTCACACCATGGGAAAAATGTGGAAAAATCCCAATATCAAACGTGTTGATGAGCTCATCGCTTATCTGACTTTGTTTCTGGGTCTGGGGATAAGGTTTTCTAAAGTCTGTCACCAGACCTGCCACAGCTTTGGACAAAACAGATGTTTTCTCCATGCTTCTGATGCTCCTCCCTTAAAATTAACTTTACAAACCTGAACTACCGCAAGATGACTAGTATCAAGTAGTATCAACTCACAGGTGAGAGCCTAGGTAGCAGCAGGCTATGTTGTGGGACCAGCTCCCTGGTCCAGGTCCATGCCGGAGGCGCATCCAGACTCCTCACTCAGACAGTGGGGAAAGAAACAAGATGCAGACATAGAGTCTCGCTCCCTCCCTCCCTCCCTCGCGCCCTCGGTCCCAAGGGAAGGAAAGCCAGATTCATTTGCTGGAGGCACCTCCAGCGTTTTCCGACAGATCCCAGGTCTGATGAACTAACAAACCAGAACAGGGAGGGGAGGGAGGGGACTCTGTACTCAGGCTTCCCTCTCTTCAGCAGTAATGTAAAACAAACCACAAAACCAGCCTTACAGTCACATGCAAAAAAAAAAAAAGGCTCTGTGAACTCTTGAAATTTAGGCTCACCGGCAGCGGTACTTTGCAAGCAATTAATAACAGCTCTGCCCAGGTGTGTCTTACACCACAGGCATACAAGATTAATGCAGCTTTCGCAGAATCGTTATAGGAGGACCAGAAAACAACCAAGCTGATCTGACAAAATGTAGACATACCAGATAGCATGGCCCTGGACAGAAAAGAGGAAGGCATTTGAAAACCTTGTGTTTAGGGAGCGTTGTGTCCTTTTGAAATATCTCAAAGACAGCCTTGTGCAGGCTTTACAATTAGCGAGGGAAAGAGGGGACTGTGAAAAAAAAGCAATGAAGGAAATGGAAGGAGAACACCAAGAGCATTTTAAGAGGTTGCAGACAAACCCCCCACCACGGAGAGTGGGCAAAAAGAGAGCTAAAAATAGGCAGCATGAGACAGGGCTCTCCAAAAGAGAGCGGGAAGGACACTGTGTTCTGGAAACTGGTGCAACCAACCACAGGCGAATGTGCCAAGGCTCTTGTACATTTTGTTGGCAGTCGCTCAAGGTTGGCACGTAATCCGTACCATGAGAGGTATCACCAAGTAGGCAGTGCCCTTCGCCGGGGCATACAGTGCCAGTACAAACTCCTGAGGGGCCAGAGGCAAATGGCTCATCAGGCAGCGACAGCAAATGATAAAATGAAGATCTTCCTGGACTCTCCCTTGTCAGCAGGAGAACTGATAGAAGCAAAGTTTTATGTACTTGTATAACTCCATCCAAAAACTGGGGGTTTTTCTACCTACTCGCAGTCAGTTTATGTCCATTTGTTCTTGTGCTTACACTGGCATTTAGTTTCTTTCTAAATTAGCTTTAGTTAGCTTATCTTTTCCCTCCATGTGTTTATAGAGAGTATTCATATCCCGCCCCCCCAGGAAGTTAACATACCAGTCTCTGCTTTTTTCTTATTGTAAATCAGATCTTTGATTCCATGATCGCTCCCCTTTTCCACTTCTGCATCTACCCTGGTACAAACTAGTTTCTCTTGAAGTGGGGTAAATAGAATGAAAATGAAATTTCAAATACGAGATCACAAGCACCTTGCAAAATAGTACCTCTCTACCTCCGTCTGAGATGCCAGACCTGACAAAACATGTGAGGGCAAATAGGTCTCTTTCACTCCCAAAACACACTGATGTTTCTAAGTCCCTATTACCTCTTACAGAGACCCAGTTTATAACAGATGTTCCAATCACCTCCTAAATGCAACAGTTTGCTATTTGTACTATTAAATTCTATCCCTTTTTTGCTGCAGTCATCTTCAAATTAATATTCAAAGTCATCTTTATGAGATGGTCTGACCTTCATCTGTATTGTTGTGCTTTCTTCTTCTTTATCACTGGCAGTTTTCATCAGCTTGTTCCTGTTTCCTACTCCAAGCTCATGAAACAAACATACTAAGCGGCACCAGTGCCAAGACAGGGTCTCAAGGCACCCCCTTGCAGCCTGACAGGTTTCTTTTCAGCACAGCATGTTGTCCCTGGCTTTTCTGTACAACTCAGGTATCTCATAGTAATCTCTGTCTCCCCCAGTCTGACAGTTTCTCAGGTGGTACGGAATCAAATACTCCAATAGAGAACAGAAATATTGGACACATTATATTTCCTTCACCTAGAAAATAACTTGTTTTTCTCAAAGAGAAATTTTATGTCGATATGGAATGCTTTATGCAACCAAGGCAATGTTTTGTCCTGGTTTATATATTTACCTCCATTTCCTTAATTATTCTGTATGTAAGCAGTAAGCTGTGCTAAAAATCCTTGCTGCTAGAACTACGCTTCTCCGACTGGTCTCACAGGTAAAGATTGTCCAGCGCGCTGACTTGAGTACGTGGAGAGGGCACGGAGACCGTGTGCTCCTCACTGTCTCTTCCAATCAAAGCAGGAGGACACCGTTCAACACAAACACAAGGAGGTCGTTCTTCAGTCAAGCTGCAGGTAAAGTCTGGAATTTCTTGTCCTGAGATGTTGTGGATGATTAAAGTTAAAAGCAGATGAGGGGGCACATGAATGAGTCAAAGACAGAGGAAGCAACTGAAGGTTAATAACTACAACCCTCCCCACGCTCACTCTGGGTAGGTAAGTCTCTGGGACACAAAGTGCTTGAGGCTCGGAGACTAATCCTGAATTGGGAAGCATGGCAAGATGGATTTTCAGTCTCACCCAGTGAATTGACTCTTATATATTTATGTAATATACTGTATCTTATTTGAGTAGCTTATCTGAGTCTTATTTCTACCACACTCATTCTAACATACCTACTCCCATTCACTTTCCCACTTTTTACCCCATCATTGTTGAAAGCTGAGACAAAGTGTCGGGCATTTACCTAAACCGTGTAATATGCCTATGGCACAGGATGCAATTCTTTTTCTTTTTTCCTTTACATTTCTTGTAGAGAGGTAGGTGTTGGCCTCTTCTCCCAGGTGAATAATGACAGGACCAGAGGAAATGGTCTGAAGTTGTGGCACGGGAGGTTTAGATTAGATATTAGGAAGAATTACTTTACTGAAAGAGTAAAGTCCAGGGGACTGCCCAGGACTCCCTGCCCAGGGAGGTGGTTGAGTCACCATCCCTAGAGGTATTTAAGGAACGTCTAGATTTGGCACTTCAGGGCATGCTCTAGTGGCAGAGATTGTAGGGGTTTGGGGTTTTTTTTTTCTGTGTGTATGGTTGGACTCGATGATCTCAAAGGTCCTTTCCAACCATGAAGATTCCATGATTCTATGATTCTTTACTTCTGGAAATTTTCACTTTGTCCCTACATTTTCTGTGATTCAGGAAATGGTTTATTTCTTGATAAGTCCTTTTCCTATTCCTTGTAGCCTTCAAGTTTCATTTATAAGTTCTAGTTTGACACAACAATTCATTAGGCCACAACTGGACCCCTTTCTGCAAGTGCTTCCTTGCCAAAGATGAAATAGGCTTTACACCTTTGGGGTAGATTTTACACCTTTGATTTGAGGAATTCCAGCCCTCTGCTGCCTTTCATTTCTTCGTGATCTCTAAGTAATGAAAGTAAGGGCAAAAGTTCAGGAGAGAATGGAAAGTAGATTTTGTCATCCGAAGCCCCTTCCAAGTGTCTAAGGTACTTACCTTCAACAATTGCAGCCATCTAGTGGGCAAATACCAGAAACAGTCACTAGTCAGTAAAAATGTGGACTCCTGTTACTTGCAACTGTTCACATTCTGAGTGAACTGATATTTCATGGCTAAACCAGGCAATGTGAAAAAAAAATATCCTGAAATATCTTTATCATAAGCTTGTATTACAGTGCAGTTGCCCTGGCCACCCCCCTAAGACCTCAGGAATGAGCACACCTTGCTACCGCTGAACATTATGCCACAAGGAGTCACTTGGGCATACAGATTTTTTCCCTTGCATTTCCAATACCACAAAAGTGATGCATTTACTAATGCTGCCATGATAATAAATACATAACCAGAATGGTTTCTACAGTGGGCCACACAACTGACTCATTTGGATGCTTGACAAGTGAGTGTGGAGTCAGATTTATGTATGTCAAGACCTTACCCTACACCTGTGATTCCCAACCTGTGCTACACCTACCTCATTGATGCACCGATCACTCTATCAAGGGGAACGTCAGCAGCTGCTAATTATCCCTGGTGTAAATGCTTGCCGTCACAGTAGGTGACTCTACATAGACAATTACTGCTTTTGCATGCTCAATTAACTCAAACAGCTAGGTAATGGCAGTCCAACAGCAACTGCCTTTTAGGGTATGGGAGGCACAGAAGGAAAATATATCAGCTGGTACGCATTTGGGAGAGGAGAGGGTGCAAAGTTGTAGGAAAAGGAAGAAAGGGATGTAGATATCTCTTGACCTCTCAAGAGCCACCTATGGAGCCAGAAGTTATTGCTATTGCTGCTGTCAGTAGTGATTACCTCTTTCAGCAGTTGTGGTGGTATCCATGCATTCTATGACCACAAACTCGTTTGCCAAAGGATTTTTTTATGCAGATGTATCAGTCACAATTTGAACGTCATATAAAATGAGGTACTTCCTTAAGACTGACCTTTATTATTTTTTAAAATGACCATGTTATCATAGAGTGCATAGCATCCAAAATGCTCTTGTGTCAAAAAAACATGCACTTGGCAACATCATTATGATGACGTCCTTCTTTCCCTGCCAAAAGTCATCTTTTAAAATGCTGCTACTTGAGTGCAAAGCATGACTATTCCATTTTGTCAGCTGGGAACTCACCACAATTTTCATACTGTATCTCGGATAAATACACTGAAGGAATGACTTATTGGAAACATAGCCATTTCAGTTTTGGTTTAAGTAATACCATAAAACTTTGTTGAACTCTAGCGGCCCATAAAAGAATTTGCCAAAAAGTGAACCCTGAGAACCTAACTGATACAGTAAGCAGGAACAATTCACTGTGCAACACAATAGGCATAGAATCATAGAATCATAGAATGGTTCAGGTTGGAAGGGACCTTAAAGATCATCTAGTTCCAACCCCCCTGCCATGGGCAGGGACACCTCCCACTAGACCAGGCTGCTCAAAGCCCCATCCAGCCTGGCCTTGAACACTTCCAGGGATGGGGCATCTACAACTTCTCTGGGCAACCTCTTCCAGTGCCTCACCACCCTCACAGAAAATAATTTCTTCCTAATATCCAACCTAAATCTACTGTCCTTCAGTTTGAAACCGTTACCCCTTGTCCTATCATTACACTCCCTAATAGAGTCCCTCCCCATCCTTCCCGTAGGCCCCCTTTAGGTACTGGAAGGCCGCTAGAAGGTCTCCCTGGAGCCTTCTCCACGTTGAAGAACCCCCAACTCTCTCAGCCTGTCCTCATAGGAGAGGTGCTCCAGCCCTCTGATCGTGATAGGAGAGGATCAGATCAACGTGGATGAGAAAGAAAGTCAGAAACATTCAGCCATTGAAGCTGCCCTTGCTGTGCCTACAGCATTTTCCCTCCCTTTTCATTCAGCTCTCATTTTCCCTTGTTCAAGTGTCTGAACTAATGCACAGAATTTTGTCCATTTTCTGCTCCTCCGTCTCCCAGCAAAGTATCACTGCCAGATACTCACAGCTGCCTCTGCTTTCTCTGGAGCAGGAGATATTTGTCTCCAGAGCATGAAGCATGACTACTCACAAGGATATCTCCAGTGTTTCATATTTTACGGGCAGGGCAGTTTCTGTCAGAAAGCAGAAGCAGCTCTGCATCCCCAACCCCCAGGGCAGACCTGTGAGGATGCAGCATCCAACAGCGCCCGGGTAGCGGGGGAGGTACGTGCCAGAGGAGACACCGTGCCCTGCACAGACCTCCACTGTGTTCACCGCAGCTTCTGCAGCTCCTGGAGCCAGGCTCCATTTGGACACTAGTGCAGCTACCCGGTTGATTCAGCACCAGAGCTAACTAAACAGTTTGCAGCCAAAAACATAACAAATCCATCCTTTTTTCCCATTCATAGATTATTTTTAAGCTCTGTGTTTTATCTGTTTTACATGTAAGAAATTCACTGTAACTCTTTACTGAAGCTTATGCTATTCATGTTATACCTAACTCACGTGATATTATTTCTATCACCAGATCAACTCTCTGAAACCTTTCATCAATAGACAGTGGAACTGAAACAGGCTTTTCTAGTGGGATCTTCGAGCAAAGACAGACTTACACACACACACACACAAAACAGCAGCCAACGTTTGCTTGTGTGCACGGCCTGGGGCAGCAGTTTTCAGTAGTGAAGCCGAATGGTACACAAGAGATAGGAAAGCAGATGTGCCGTGAAGTTGCCGGCATCATCAGAGCATCCTCGGCGATCAGTCCACCCCAGGGGGGCTGACATCAAACTGACGTTGGATTAATTTCACGTTCCGGAATAGTAGCAATAATCCTAAATTTTGTAGGTCTACACCCGACTTCAGCGCCTGACAGTCATTTGTCAGCTGCAGTCTTGCTCCATACTCACATACTCAGCCCCTGCAATATTTTAGCGTGTTGCCTTTTGGCAGGATTAGTGTACTGGACGTCCCCTGAGAAAGCCATAGGAAATACATACTGGTCTTGTGGTTAATTTAACAAAGCTCTTGATGTCATTATTATTTAGTGGAAATGTAGTCAAACACTTACTGGGCAGCCAAAATTTAAATAAATTCCCATGTTTTTAAGTGGTCATTTTGAATGTTTGACATAAAATGCACATCTCTGTTTAAGACGCATGGCATACCCAGATGAACTTACACACCACTGTGGGTTTTAACATGCTGAAAAGATTTGCAACTCTGCTTTAAAGTTGCTGGCTTCCAAAACCAATGGTGATAAGTAAAGTGAGATCTGGAACAAATTAATATATTTCCCAATAACCTGTGGGTTTCTTCGGGACTGCTCATAGTACTTAATGGCCGGCCAGAGCTTCCCATAACAATAACAAAACGTAAAAGAAGAAAAAACCCTATGAATATTGATAAGGTGCAAAGTCAGGCACTTTAAATTTAGGAAGTATAAAAATAAGGTTCCCTGTGTGATGTTAACTTGAGACCCTCGTATACATTTATTCTCTTACAAACCTGATATTGAACTTTTTTTCCACAGGATACTTATGCAGCCGGGACAGACTGGGAAGCCAGGAAGCCGAAGCGAAGTGCTGCTTTCCAAGTAGGACACAGCTGGCTGTCAGCGAATCCACACCAGCGCCAGCTTCTCTGCTGCAGAAAGAGAGAGGAGCCCTGAGGAGTTACCAGAGGCACGACTGACTGAGGTGCGCGTGTGTTTGTGCAGAGACACTGTGTGGGCAGAAAACGACTCCTCCATTTCCCACCTTTCCTGGGACACCCTTGAGAAGAGATGTAGCCCAGGTGGGTTGCCCGGGATCAGCAGCCTCATCCTGCTGCCTCCTTCCCAACCCTGTAATCCCACAACCGGGTTTCTCACCCGAGCTGGGGGACAGACAGGTCTGTGCCTGCCGCCAGCAGTCCCTTGAAAAAAGGGGGCAACCAGGAACAGGCGGCCAGAGTTGTTCCAGGGGTTCATACATTTCTTTGGCCATCATTTTTCTAACCCAGGGATCTGCCGGGAAGCACCAGAGCAGCTGGGCCGGTTGTGTCCCCAGCTGCAGACCTGTTGGGCATCCCCCAGGAGCAGGTATGCATCCACGGGAAACACACGTCCCCAAGGCACAGCGCGGGTCACACCTTGCAGAGATCCTCAAACCACTTTGAAATGAGCTACTGCAGGGAGGGGGGGTTAACCCTGCATTGATGCAATACTGCGCGTGCCCGGCCTAAAGAGCTCTGTTTCTCAAGCCGTAAGGCCACCTTACCACTCCTTTCCCCCTCTGTATTATTCTCTGTGTGGCTGTTATATATTGGCCCTTTTTATTACACCAATTTAAAACGGAGAGAAAAGACTTTACAATTTGCACCCATTTTATTCTCCAGAAAAAAACCACAAAGACCATCTCTGCCATTCAGCTTGTCCGATTCTGTACTTGGGCAATACAATGGTTCACATTAACAGCTGTAATATTTTTTATAGGAGGTAACTGGAAGTTCAGAGACACTGAGTGACCTCTCCACGCAGGAGGAAACAAAAGCCTTTATTTCCAGCTTCCTCTTCTAGCAGCATAGCCACTCTACTTCTCTCCCACCCTCCCTACAGTTTACCTAAAATTGCTCCTTCTCTTTAAAATGTTTACTCCAAAATACCACAATTGTGTCTCAGATTCCCGCAAAGCTCAGAGTAGCAACACAACAGACCCCGAATCTGTCAACACAGCTTCACCTCAGCGTTGCTGCCGGAGCCGAGGTTTGGATCAACGCACCTCAGGCTGCTGCGCCGCCCCTACACACAGACCCCAGTCTCTTGTAAAGGAGGCAACCATGAGCTGTGGGTGACAAACCAGCACATGGGCCTGGAGAGATACAGGGACTAAGCTTTAAAATTGCAACCTAGCGTGTGAAGAGTTAAAAAAAAAAAACACTTTCAAAAAAAAATTACTTCATACCTAAAATTTCAGAGTATTTCTTTCAAAGTCAGACAAAGAGTCTCACTCAAATAATACAGATGCTTATGACTCAAATTTTCCTCAGCCTCCACATTCCTAAGTACCCAGCTGACTTCACTATTTTTTAATGTAAAGCCAGCTCAAGGCTTCTCAGCAATTTATGCAAAATGCAGTGTTGGAAATGGTGGTGGAATGGGTTCGGGATGGGGAGGACAAAAAATGAGGGGCTTCAGTATACGGCGAAGAACCAGAACAGCCTTTCTTGCGCTACGAGACGCAATTTGAGTCTGCCTAAAGCTTGATTCCAGGAAAGCGTTTTTTTAAATCTTCCAGTTGCTAAAGAGAAGAGAGGAGATTTCTGCCTCTTGGGTAGGAGTGCTTGAAAAGGGACATATAGATTTGTTCCCCATCTGGAAAAGAGTGTTAACCTGAGAGGAACTGCAGGGCATGGGCTTTCATTGCTCACTGGGTTGAATTTCCTGGCCTTTTGCTAAGAGTGGCACTCACTGTCCCACCACAGAGATGGTGCTGCCAGTGCCAGGGCTCCCCAGGGGTGACACAGGGGACCGCAGTCACTCCAACTTCTCACAGGGTAGGTGACAGGAGGCTCTGCCTCTTGAAAGAATAGCTCACCAAGCCCAAATCTGCAAGACAGCCAGTGCCATAGAGTGCTCCTGCATTTTGGTCAGATTTTTGGGTTGAGGGTGGGTATTTTTGTCTTTTACAACCAAAGGAATCTGTTTTGTCCTCCCTCTTAATGCACCTACATGCTGGTTTTGAACACCAGCTTGTGTACATAGGTATGGTGTTAGATGTTTCCTCCACAGACTGGAGGAAACAGGTGGGCCTGCTCCCACCTTTACCTGGTCCTCAAAGGGACATGAACGTGACACTCGGTACTCAGCTGGGGCAGACCTCTGAGTCCCAGTCAACCTCCTGACTTGTTATGGGAATGCTCCAGAACAGGGAAATTGCTGGCATTCTATTTGCAGAGGAGGAGATGTAGTGGCTGAGCTCCCTTACACAGCCCTGAACTGGTTACCACTTACAGCAATGTTTTCAACGATAGCCTCCAGCAAGCTCAGTGGCTTTGCTGACGACTGATAATGTCCATGACATAGGAGCATGTACCTGGAGCCCAAGTCCTATTTTTTGAAAGCCATTCGTGGATAACTGTGAATGTATGGCATTACAGCTTAGAGGGACTCGCAGCGTGAAGGTGTCTGCGGCCTCAAAGACAGGAACGACAGCAATGGGAATGTTTCACAATGCGTGGCATAAATGTATGTTACACTCATTTCCCTCTCCATGAAAGGCTTTTTAATCTACCTCTCTGGGGACATGGCGATCAAGATGACGCCGTGCTCACGTGCATTTAGCAAGCCTGGGGAGATGAAGGGAGGCTCAGATACGAACCGATGTATCTACTTACACCCACCGAGTGCTTGCTTGTACATAGGGACTGCCCATTTCAAAGGGTGCAGGTTACTGGTAAGTAATCTGTCTGTTGCCTTTTCTCCTTGCTTCATTCTGTGTAATATTCAGATTAATAATGTGTTGAGAGCTCTGGGTTGGTTTAGCCAGCTCTTTCAGTGAATCTGCAAACCGTATCATTTTAGCATGTCTCAACTTCCTGTTGCAATTTAGGATGAAATATGTTAATTCACTTAATGAAAACTGAAAACTCAACTAACTTTTGCTTGTTGTGGATACAACTTGCCCCAGTGCCCCCTCACTCCTGTACTACAAACCATTGTGTGGGAAAGCAGGAAGGAACTTACACTCGGAGGTTGACTGCTAGTCCCTTTCTTGACACCATGAGGAAGAATGCGATGTCCACCAGTTGGCAGAAAGAGTAAAGTTGGTCCGTTTCCTTTGTCAAATGTGTTAGTACTCCTGCTGCTGCCCCAGGAAACTCAGGTTTTCAGGATCACCAGAAATTGCTCAGTGAATCATCACAGGTCTACAGATCCGTAGTTGCTTCTGAATAAAGGTGCCCTTCATGCACCAGGTACATGTGGAACTTCACCTCAAGAGGCTTGTGCAAGACTCCAAGTCCTTCGCTCATGTCACAAAGTTTTAATGAGGTTAAAGATTAAGTTTTGCATAGCACTAATACGAGCAAATATTTGTCATTCTGAGCTGAACTAACACGTAACTGTGCCTACCCCAGTTCTGCAAAGATTTTAATCCTCTGCCTGCTTAAAGCAAGCCATAGGTTTAAGCAGCTTGCTGAAAAAAAAGCCAAAGGGAAGAGACATTGAAAGAAAAGGTTAGTCAGTCATAAACAATTGCATAAAGTTTTCAGACAAACTTTACAATTGTTTTCCATTTAATTCTGATGCCTTACTTTTCCTTAATTGGTATTGCTTTCCCAGTAGAATCTCAGTGCGGCTCTCATCTTTACAATAGAAAAGAAAGAAAACTGAAACAAAATTATAGTTTGCCATTTAATTGAGTACCAGTTTTTAATGGGTGGAGTCAGGTCCAAACACAGAATTTCTCAGACAGACTCTGAGTTGTTTATTTGCATCTTTAGAAAGCCTTGACCTGTTCTGCAAATGTTTTATCTTATGTGAATTAAATGCGAATCAGTCATTTCAATACAATTTCAAATGATACATGGAGCACACGGGGGTCTTGTAAACATAGAAAAACATTACAACATCTGTTATTATTAATGCTTTTTACTTTCTGCCAAGTTTATCCATGGTCCTGTCGAGTGAGGAAATCCCTCCTTGCTGGTACAGGAATCAGATGGTCAGAGTTGGGCTCACCAGGGAAGAGCAGACATAAGGATTCTGACTCATTTCAGGGCAGCATAAAGGACTTGGTCATACTCTTCTTACTGAAGAAGAGGAGCGAAGGAGCTTTTGCCTGTGAATATGACTGAAAGGACATATGAATCTCCTTGCCAATGTGTTGTGATCTTCTGGGCAACCTTAATGTTGATGGATTTAACGGGATGCAGTGAAAGCTTATTATCCGTTTTCAGTGGCTTATAAAGAGAGGCATCATGTCCTGCATCACCCAGGTTCTGTCTGTCTAACATGCTGCAATTGCCCAGTGTTCAAGTACCTGCTCAGTGGTGATGTTTCAGGCAACAAAAGTATTTTTTCTGGGTTGAATACCAAAAAATGGTGATGACAAAGTAGGGGATAATAATAATAATGCAAAATACCGTGGGCGAGGTGAGATTGGCAAGCTATTTACATGTCAATATGCAGAAAGCTAGGCTGTAGCATGCCATGCTAACATCTGGAGGAATGAACTGCAAGGTTTGAGCCTTGTGTTTCTGAAGGCCCAAAAAATGTTTTCTGTGACAATGATAAAGAGTAGGAGAAAAAAAAAAAATCTTCTCACTGAAATCTCCAGGAAAAAAATACATTCAACAACAACAAAAAAATGATTTCCCACAATCTAAATCAGTTCAGACTTATCCCAGAGGGAGCTGCTCATCCCTTCTGCCTATTTCCACCCCATTTGTTTTATGCCATCTCTTTCTAATACAACCAGGGAAACTGATCAAACACATTCTATACATACCACCCAGCCCACAGTCTCAGCATCCCAGCTGTATTCCTAACCTCACAAATTCACAGTGAAACCATCTCCAGGGTTTCAAAAGCATAGCAGCTTTCATGAAGGGGGGCAGTGGGAGCTCTCTTAATTAGCCAGCTTCTTTGTGCATTTCTAGACACGTCTCCCTCTTTGTTCACCTTCAAGAATTTAATGCCAGGGTAGAAAGAGAAGATTTCTCCTCGGTAAAGTAGCATCACATTCTTTTGGGTCTTCTTTTCTTCTTAGCAAAGTTTTGGCACTCAGAAAAACAGCTGGGGCCAAGCATCCAAGCGGAAAGAGGTGATTTTTAACCAGTCTGCACATTTATTGAGCACTACTCGTGGAAAACTTGGAAGCCCAGCCAGTTAGGTGAGCATTTCTTTACTAGCAAGTCCTTCGCATGTTGTCCCTGCGACCCTGGCATGTAAAACTCGAACAAGAAACCATCATTAATGTAACTCAACCCTTTCTGGAAGTACAACAAAATGAAATTCAGTTTTGATGGCTTAATTCTTTTAATTTTTCCTCTTGAGACATAACTTACTGACCTGACAGTCATTTTTTAGGAGAGGCTGCATGCAGGAAAGGCAGCAGGACTGTGAATTTTCTCCTCAGTGCTTTAAAGCACAGATCTATACAGACAAGAGGGTTGAGGATAAAGTCATGGAAAGGTGGGTTCCAACTTTATTATGTTCCTGATTTCATTATCAAAGGTTTGCAGCAAGGAAATCACATGATGCCCTGACACATTCAACTTGGACTGAGAGGTCCTGAGGCAACAAATCACTGAAGGATGTGCCTAATCTACACACAACCAGTTTTTCTAAGGAGATGTGATGTGAATCGAGTTAGAGAATAATTAAAAATGTAATTAAAATTTCTCTCTAGTTACTAATAATAAGGTTTGAAAACTGATATTCTCCATTGAAAGTTGCATGGTTTCTGAAATCTGAAGTAGTACACGTCTGGGTAAGAGGCAGCAGTTAAATTAAGTTTGTAGCTTCTGAGAATTGTTTTGTCTTATAGGCTGAAATATTTCTATAACTGGAGAACTGAAATATAATGGTTAAATTCAGGGAGTTGTCTAGTTTTTAATATTATGCATTATCATGATGGCTTAAAAGAAAGATGAAAACATGAAAGAAATGAAGAATTTTTAAGAACCCCAAAAATGGATCTCCTCCTGAAGGCAAGGGAGCTACAAACATCAAACTATCTCTAGATGCTTCCTCATCGCTATGAAGAGGCTGTCTTCCCTACTAAGTCAACTATATTTAAATAATTTCATACTAAGCCAGTGCAATAGCGAGGAACATGAACTAATTCTGGCCTCTACTTCAGCTCTGCCTGCCTTTGAAACCCCCCTGGACTGGTACTGGCAGAGTATTCTATTCCATCTCACCAATGTCCTCAGCAATTTCTCCTTTGAAACCCTTGCAGATCTTTCCTGATGATTTAAATAAAACACACCTTTTCTGCAAGAAAGGAAGCAATGATCTATTTAATTAAAGGCTACTTACCTTTTCAGTACACACGTATGTATGCATCGTACCTCTTACTGCATGTGTATTCCTCTGCTTTTCAGCGTATTCTATCTCCTTTCTCAGCAACAGCAAAGTTGAAGAGGGTAGGTAATACCTAGAAATATATCAGCATTGCTTTACAGACCTATAGTAATAAACTACATCAATGTCTGAAAAAATTGTAAAACTCTCACTGTGACGCATTTTGTCTTTTATTTTTCCCATGTAAGATAAGGTCTTATTTTTATATAAAAAGTTTGAACAAGACTTACATGTGTTAAATTTGCCGTACTGTACCCAATCCTACTAGTCTATAAGTTTCAAAAGTGATATTTTGGCCATTCTGGAGTTTTTACGCCAGTGAACCAGTATAATGACCACAAACACATACAGTTAATGCACAAAGTGAAGCAGGGGTAGTATGTGCACACTCAAGGAGCCCAAAGGGTAAGGGGTCTCCTCATCCTCAAGCTATTAATTTTTGCAAATCAGCATCTTAATCCACATTTCAATTTAATTGTAGTTAATATTTAGCTGTTAGGCTGTGTGCTGCAGGGAAGGGGCTGAGAGAAGATCCACAGGAATATATTCACATTCAAGTTCAGACAACTAATCACATCTGTTCCCCCTGGATTCTGCTGTTCATGGTAACTTAACGTAGTCCCAAACCTCAGCTCTCAACCATTCTGTTGAGCAAAGGTCAGAGACTCTGCATTCACCATGGAAAAAAGAGGCTCAACTGACTATTTTGGCTAGCTATTCATCCTCATTTATTTTCCATGTAATATCTAACATGTTGATGCTATTTAAGAAAAATTGAATTCATTAACACATTAGGCAATATACAAATATTGTTTGATGATTAACTTGTTGTTTTACCCAGGCATAAAGTGATCAAGCTAAATCTCAGATGTTTATTTTTTGTTGCTTTACTTTCTCAGCTGTTGCTTTAACTCCCATTTTCTGTAGATAATTGGGTAAAAGGAGACACTTCTGTAATTACTGTCTTTTTGGATGGTCTCTTTTATATATTCTTACTAGAGCATTTCTGCCCTTTGAAGGGACCGTGGCCATCCCCCTTATTGAAGAGTTATACTCGAAGAAAACAATGGAAAACACAGTTCTACAGCCACCACGCGTGGACTACTCTTTATTTGTCTGAATAGGGTTTGGGCTGCAGGATCCCAAAGGATAATTTTATAACTTTTTGGACATAGCCTCACTGTCCTGCTTCAGCACAGCAGATTGTGGGGCACAGCTCTGGGGCACATCTGTGCTAGCAGACAACAGCTCTGCTCCTGCTTCCGATGGAGTCACTGAACTCATATTAATGTAATTCAGACATGCTACTGAAATAAATGTGATGTATATTTTCCATGACATGATTACTGGATTTGGTTCTGGTCAATGAAAGCAGCCTGCCCCGCGCTATCAACAGGGTGATGATTAATGTCAATAAGCAACCCTTCCTGGCATCTGCTGGCTGCCTCTAAACTAAAATTTTAAAAAAAAGGTAGTCCCATCAATTTGCTGCCTTCAGCTACATTTAGTCTAAGAATACATAACTGCATGGAGCTGAAGCTGTTATATTGTGCCCAACAAGAAACTGGCAGAGGGAACACTTGTTAATAGGAGAGTGTCGGACCTGCCATGAACATGGCCCTGGTTCAAGGTGAAGAGTTTGACTGTAGCACTGTGCACATCACCTGTGAAAGACCATCCGGCAGCACTCTGCCAGTGCCTCACAAGACAGCCGAACTAGACTGGAGCCTCACAGCACAGCAGAAACAGGCTCAAAACATGACAGAGGTAAGAGGAAAGTTCGCGCATGGGAGCACTTGAATGGGCACAATTAAAACAGAACAGCCCAAGCGCCAACCAGGGCTTTGGTGTGCGTTGGGCAGCCTGAATGCCAGCCCTCCGGAGGAAAGCACAAGAGCAGCGCTGGGCTGCGACCCTGCCATGGAGGGAGAACTGCAGAATAGAGAAATTCCTGGGGAGCTTCACGTGGGCTCCTGGCTCCCCCACACTCCTTCCAGCCAGCTCCCAGTACACCACACCGACCCACAGCATTTCAGCAAGCGTGAGACATCTTCTCTTTTTTCATCCTAGCTGGGCCTTCCTAATCAACCAGTGGGTTGCACCTCCAAGACAAGGACTCTCCCTAGCGCTCCAGCTCCTTTCTTAGCTCCTTCTCCCCTGGTTTTGTTGCCACCCTAGAGATTGTGCTAAACAGATCCCCGCACCACAGGGAGCAAAGATGGGCATCTCTCGTTCTCCATTGTTCTGAAGCAGGAAATGGCTGCAGAAAAGTCTCTTCTCAGCGCGCCCAAGCTGATGACATGGGACTGGTGGGATCCCTTCTGATCAGAACATAACCCTCACTGGAACAATCAGCAATTTGGACATCCGAAAATTATTTTATTAAACAGCAGTTGTTAATCAGTAGGAGGTCTTTTTCCACAGCCATTCTGTAAAGCCCAAACATTTCCATGTTTCCTGTAATACTTGTGCTTAGTCACACATTGACAAATACAAGGAAAAAAACTCAGATCTGTGTGACAGATTTTTGGAACCGCCAAAATAATCTCTTTGAATTTTGCAGTCAGTTAACAGCAGGAGTCCAGGAGGAGAGTGTTGAAAACAAAAACTTGTATTTATTCGCTGGAGTTTTTACCGCATTTCTCTCCCAGAAAAGGATACCTATCGTATTCTGCTAAAAATACATTATCAAATAAACAGACCACAGACCCCATTAAAGTTTGAAAGTTGCCAAGTCCACTTTTTGCTACCCGGCCTGTAAGTCTGACAGAGAGAGAAGGGATGGTCCTTTGCAGTTCAGCCAGAACTTAACACATTCAGGTATGGAGACCAAAGGCTCTGCCAGAGGACACCTTCTGCATCTTGCAGCTCACACACTCGTATGAGCAAAAAGCCTCCAGCTGAGTCTGGCGTGCTCTGCTGTAATATATCACAAGAAAAGAGATCCCTAGGTCAAAATGCCCACAAATCCAAATACTTGAAAAGTATTAAGTACTATAATTGAGACTTATTAGTATTACTCTCTAAATACATAGAAAAGAACGGTTGTGCTGGTTGGGCACAAGGCCATGTGTCACTCAACCACGAAACTTTCCTCCTCCACATCAGGCTGCCAGGAGGCTGGTAGCGGGTCTTCTTCAGAGTACTGACCATGCAAAGAGCAGGTCTGCGCATTCTTTTTTTTTGATGGTCATCCCAAAAGTCCATGCCTTTGACTGAAGCGAAGGTGAATATCCCCTCTCTCATCCATCAATTGTGAGGCATGGATGGAGCAAGCACTGCATCTCTAAGTAGATTTTGAAAGAAAGAGATAAGCCTGGCTGGTTTTCAAAGGGCTGGCTTAGCACAGAGCTGGGACTGGGCGTAGGCAGCTGAGGAGAGCCATAGCCTGCTGAGGGTAGCAGCCCTGTGGTCTGCTCTGCTGGTGGCACAGGCCTGAGAAACTGGGTTTGCTGCTTGACCTTGCATGACCAGCTCCTGCTGGTGGGATACTCCCTCCTCCTTTCACCAGGCATGCACCCGTGAGCAGGAGCAGCAGGCTGGGTTCTCCCCCAGCTCCCTGCCTCAGATTTGCCCTTTCCTTCTACCCCTTCTCTTTCCAGGGCAAGTCCAGTCTTTCCATCCTTCACCTCAGACCAGGCTGGCTGTGTTGCTGAGAACCTTGAGCATTAGATGCTTCAGGGTCTACCTCCAGGGGAGAGCTTCAGGCTGTGTCCCACAGCAGCCCTGCATCAGTATCAGCGATCCAGAAAGGCCTGGGGCTTGGGCATACCCATAGCATCGGGCTCAGGCATACCCATACCATACTAGCCTGCTAAGCAACATGTAAACATCATTTATGACTGTTTCACATGCCACCACACATCCCAGAGTGTCACTGCTGTTGAGGGGTACTTCACTCTCCCCATGACATGCCTGCATGTCTTTGGGAGCCCAACTCAAAGGCATGGGTTTCGCCAGCCAATGCTGAGAGTCAAAACTTCAGTGTTCTGTTGCAAATCTATTCCTCAGCCCATCCGATGCCCATTTGCATAATATGAATAATATTTTTTACCAGATAAAACATTTCTGCAGCTTGGAGGAGTGCTGTGAATCTAAAGCACATCAAAGTCCATGAGGTGCTTAATTCTTTGGGGTCATTTTGCTATGATGGAGTTAGAGGTGCTATAGGGAAATGAGGACCCCTGCTCGTCACCTTCACAGCATACTCTGAGGTGACCTGACTAAACTTAACGAAAAATAAGACTCTCCAACAAATATGGACTGAGAATTGAGACTTTGTAAAATCACAAATATTCCCTCACAGTAAAGAGAGAATTTATGCTAAAGACTGTGTTTTAAATTAATTTTGGCCAGGTAAACATAGCGCTGGCCATGATGGGGTAAAGCCATGGGGATAAGTCTCCTGGAGAAGCAAATAACGGTAGCCGGATGTGCATCATGGGTGCAGCTGGGCACCACTAAGCCCTCATGGTGACCACAGCAGGATGAGTAAGTAGACCCAGCATTTTCCACGCAGCAGAGAGCTATTTTTCTCACTTTGCAGCTTTCTCCTGAGGCTCCCAAGAGAGCAATTCTTCTTTTATCCAGAATGTTTCCAACTGCCATACAGCTTCACCCCCAATCCCTGTAACTCCTGCCTTTATCAATACCAGAAAGGAAGGAAACATAAAATGTTCAGAGTGACAGGTTCAACTGTTTTTCTTCTTAACTAAAAATGTGGGAAATCTGTGGTGCTGGGAGAAAGAGGTGGAAACACATCAGCACAGAGAGGTGACGTGTCTTTGCAAGCCTCCTGCCTCTTGATCCCTTTCCACAGACACAACCGGCCGTGAACACGGATGCAATAGAAGCGGCTGTCACAGATTCCCCAGTTTGCCCCATTATGCCTTCCAGCAGTTCCTCTCAGCACAGACCCCTTTGATCAGCGATACAGGGAAGATTAGATCTGAGCTGATATAATGGCTCAGAGCGGGCAAGGCTCGTTTCGCTCCTGCCTGTCAGTGCGACGTGCCATGTCCGTGGGGCTCCTGCATCTGCGTAAGAGCGGCCACACCGAGCCCTCATGATGCACAAAACTCATGTGCTGAATTTTGCCTCTTTGCCTCCAGCCGTCCCTGCTCTGCTTCTTGCTAAGTCAATTAATATCTACCATACTAGCAGTAAAGGGCCCTTGGGAAAAAGGAAACCAGGGAGTAGGCTGGTTGTTCCCGATCTAGGCTCGCCCTGTGCCAATACAGCATATTTTCTAGAGTGTTTTTTACAATTCAGTTTAAATGACTCAGCTGAGGGGTTTTGTATAGCTTCTGACCACAGCCTAACAGTTCTCACAGGAGGTAATATTTCCTAGTGTTTGGCATGAGCTTTCCTCCTTTTCATCCTAGCACTTGTGCTCCTTCAGCAATCCTTACCCACGTCTTTCGTTTCCTCGTGCTTACAGCCTACAACTTTGTAAGTGGTTACGGGATCCCTTGGCTTCCACCGAGCCCTTCACCACGCAGCGTAATATATCACATTCATTACTGTTATGCAAGTACCTAGACAGACAGACTTTATCTAGCTGTTTTAATCTTTCCCATAAACCAGGACCTTAAAGTCCAACAGACATTTGAGTTATTTTATGTGAATTCCCTCCAGTTTGCCAACATCAATCGGCAATGCCCTGATCTTCGAACAACTGGATTGTCGCTGTTGTGTTGACAAGGTGTGACCATTTTCTTTTTGATAAGCAACCAACTACTCATTTGTCACATTTTTACTAATTGCACTTAATTCTACCTCTGCTTTTTCCCAGTTCCGTTATACTCTCCGTACTACACTTTTTGTGGTAGGCAGCACCAAACACAATTGGATTTCTTCATCTGTCAACAGCAAAGGTAATCACCATAAATATTTAAAACGCAGCAAACTGTGATATACGAAACAATTAAAACCCTTTTAAAACCATCCTCTCTCTAAACCCATCTCCTGGTAAACGGAATTTAAGCGACTGAATCAAAACATTGCCTTTCATTTCTGCCAATGTGAAATATTCCCCCTCTCTGCTCGATGTTCTTGCTCCTCACAGAGTGAGTAGATATTTGATTAGGTACAGATTTAAACACAAAAAGATTTTCCAGGCCTCGGTTCCAAGTTCCAAGCAATTACCCATTTGCTGGGTGTAACTCACTGCAGGGTCGCCCAACTGGAGAGCAGAACAGAGGAGGCTCTTTACAAAGAACAAGAAAAATATATTCCAAGTGTTTCACCTCACAAGGAATTCTTGAAAAATGTGCTTCCCCCCAGAGCCCTGGAATTGTTTGTCTCGGTCGAGGGCTGAGTATTTTCCTCTCGCTAGCAGACTGGCAAAGAGGTGGAGGGCTCGTGCTGCAGAGTGAGAGAAGAGCTTGTCCCAAGCTGACACCAGATTTGCACAGGAGCTCCTGAGGGCTCCACTTGTGTCACCTAATAGTGCTGTCTGTCACACACTGGACCCTTGCACTTGATCTCGGGTACAGCAAGCAGGATGTATTCGCCTCGTCTGCTCTCCAGCAGCACTGGCGGCAAAACAACTTTGCAATCAGGGCAAAAAGTCTCAGTCGCATGCCTAGGTCTGCCCCTAAAGCAGCTTTGCTACGAGGAAATACAGTTGTTAAGGTCTTGTGGTGACCCTGCAACGCTGTCTCTGAGGAGCTCCCCTGGAGAGAATAAGAGCTAGTATTGGTCCCCCAGGTCTCGGATAATCAAGATTAACTGTGATTTTTCTAATGCTAAAACCAAGTCTAGAACAAGAAGCTAACTAACTAGCTCTGACTAGATGACACCAAGTGGTCACAGCAAAATTTACATTTATTATTACTGGAACAGTTTGCAAAACTTTCACCCTTTGAACTGGAGTTTTGCAGCTTTGCCATTTGAACAATTTTATTTTTTATGTGGGAGCCACTATGTCTGCGTATTTAACAGCTGAAACTGTTAAAAAATACAGGGAAAATATTTCAACATAAATTGCTACCATACTCAAAACCTGACTTATTGTGCATTAACAAGATACAGATTTTTAAGCACTAGTTATTAATCTAATTAATTAATTAATGATTTGTGAAGCAATTAATAACTAGGCTATGCAGTAGTGCTAATATAGGAGTCAATGAAAAAGTTCCTATCACTAAAACATCAGAGGTCTTTGGATAAGGCATTGCATGGACTACACAAACCTACTAAAATATAAAATAGCAGCAGATCAGTTACACCATTATTTCAGAACAAGTGGTTATCTCTCCCTATGCTCCTAGGTTTATAATATCTTTTACAAGAGATAGCTGAACATATCTTTACTGAACGAGGTACTTAAACTGATGTAGGAAAAGAGACGTCAGTGCTTCATGCTCTCATCTGTTACGATTTTGCGTATGTCGTAGAGTTATATGAGCAAATATAAAAACTTATTTTTAAAAGTTAGTCATCTTCTGCAATGTGTCTTGTTAGGATGTTTTCTTTTCTCCCTTAGATGACTCTGAAATACTTCCCCGGTTGTTTTGCCAGCAACCCTGGAACCCCAGCAAAACATCAGAAGTCCAGCCAACCCAAGACTGCAAAACCGGCTACACTGAAAATTAACTCAACAGGTTCCTCCATTGTTTTGAAGGGCTTAAATTCTCCCCCACTAAAGAATGTGAGCCTGTGTGGGCACACATGAAAAAGGAGAGGGGTGGTGGTGGTATGACAGCAAATGCTCTCTACGCCCACAAGAAAGGGAAAGGTGAAGAACAGGTGTGTGGGCAAAGATGTGTGGACACATGGTCTTTGTACTGCCACTGTCCATAGCAATGAAATTCTATTCTCGTTCTACACAGAGTTATCATCCTCCCTAAATACTTCCCGGTTTGGCTCTGATCCTTGTACAAGGCATGTTCTGAAATCAAAAACCTGTGACTTGAAGTAGAAGGCGAGAACAACACAAAACACGCAATGAAAGGCAACCTGTGATGTCTTCTTTCTTCCTGAGCTTTCAGAGCAGGCTAAATGGCCTGCTCCTGTCACTGATGTGACAACGACTGGCTGTACCATGAGCGTTTGCTCCCCGGTACCTGTGCAGGCCTGCCCCACAGGTGCACAGCCATTTGACCAGCTGAGCTACGGTGGCCACTTTATAGACTTGCTATGTTATCAATACTCTGTGCCTTTCCGTTGGCTGGAACACACCCCTGTTTCTCGTGATTCACCCTGTGTTTCTTGAGCTCTCCAGGTTGCTTTCTGTCACACCCATGTCCACAGTGCTATTGCCACGTCTTCTGAATTTTAAATAATCTTACGTGCTTTAGCGTCCCTCCAGTAGCCTGCTAACTTCCCATTTAAGATCAATACAGAAGAAATCAATGGACCAAACAACAATCCCCTCAGGCACTTCTCTCTAGACCAAAACGCATTGCTGGCATTTCCTCTTTGCATGTGGTCCATTAGCTGTCTTTCTCTTTTTATAGCAGTGGGTTTATCTGAGATTATTTCAATTAGCAGAAAGTTAAGATTTCTGGAGAAACTCTACTTGGAAGAGTGGTCCGGAAAATCTAAATACATATTACTTGTGCAATTTTGTGTTTTGCTTTATGGAACAAATGAAATACTGGTTCATTAGAAACACAAGTGATGGACTTCAGCTGAACCCATGGACTTATGGACCACAAGGACTCTGGCCTTTTTGAAACCACAGTAAAAGCCTCACCCTAGGTGAAACTGTGCCCCGAGGGTACCTGCAGGGTACCTGGCTTCGGAAACAGGGCATACGAGTGACAGGTACCCATTGCGTGGGTACTAACCTACTTCAGGTAGGCAGGTACTTAGCAGCTGCCTGCAGCGGGGCACTTGCTCTGCGTGACAGTCCCCTCTCCATACCCAGCACGAGCGAGAAGATTTTCCCTTGTCCTTCCTTACTGTCAGACTCCCTCTCAGAGCAGGAAGGTGTGCCTGGCGGGACTCTGTCTGAGGAAATGTCCTACTGTCACAGAGGAAATGTCCTACCTCCCTTTGCCCTCCCCAGCCCCACGTGCCCGCCCAGACCCCCCTCCCCACCAGCAGCTGAGGACGGGCAGCAGCAGGAAGGTTTCTGGAGCTCATCCCTCTCGCCTCCCTCCTCCCTGACAGAGCCAGCGGGCGGCAGCTCCGGCTTGGAATTCCCCTATCAGGGAAGAAAAATCCCCCCTGATTGTGGGAACCTAAATGTCCCATGGAGGTGAATGGGTGATGGAGTCCAAGAGCCACTGCTCTGATATGTCACATCACAGAAAAAATCGCGAGCATCGAAGTACCTTGGTGTGGGGCTCCCAGCCAGCAGGAGGGGTGGGGAACATCTTGGCTGCTTAGGGACATGGACATATCTAGTAGCACGGGAGGCACCCAGGGTTTACATTGCTTATACGTAGTCTCAGAAACAATATAAATGTAATACAGAAGATATACTCGCAGAGGCACAGTAATATAATAGAGCTGGAACCTAATGGAGCTAGTCTGCTCTGGGGAACATCTGCTGAGGCTGGAAAATCAGTATGGTGAGTCTGAGCAGATGACATAGATGACTGTCACAGCCCTGCACAACCACCACTAGCCCTGAGCACATCTGGAAAATCCATCAAAATGCTTCAGAAACCCTTTATGTGCACAAGGATGGGGAAGGCAGGTAAGTCTGGCTTGACCACGCTAGTGGAAGAAGGGATGAGAGAATATGGTAAGAGAAAAGGTGAGGGCAGGTTGGGGAAGGGCCAAGCTAGTGAAGGCAGGGTATTTCAGGCAGAGTAGGAATGAGCAAGCCAGAGGGAGTGACAGGAGTGATGTGGCCAGAGCTATTAACCAGAAGGATGAACTGAACAGCTTTTCTAACAGTCCAGAAGCAGACAGAGGAGATGTGCTTGGGAAGCCAGACAGAAGCCTGAACCACGTTTAGTCTATCTAGCAGAAAAGTCAGATTAGTGTCTGCTTTTGTAGGAAGACCTGATAGCTGCACTTGGAGACAACCTTCATATCTAAGCAAACAAGAGGGCAGAGGAGGCACCAGCATTATAAACCATTCTCACCAATACTGGAAGAACTGATGCCCTCTGCCATGTCCAAGGAAGCAGAGGAGACAAGAGCTTTAGGAAGGAAGAAGAGAAGTTCTGCGCTGGCTGAGTAAAGGCCAAAGATAGGAGAAGGGCGTAGGAAGAGGGAGAGCCTATCAAAAACAGACGCAATGTAAAAACCACCTCGGTGGTTGGGTAGAAGTTGCTGCCAGACATCAAAGCACTGTGAGCTGCGGTCCCTAAGACATCCGCAGGCTGTTCCCAGACATGGATTTGGGAAAAGGAAGGGAGCAAAAGTGGGCACCTGAGCATTCTTCATGAAAAGCAGTTAGAAAATAAAGGGACAACCGGAAGCAAGCAAAGAAGCTAAGGAGCAGAGCTTGCAGAAGGCCAGGGAGGGCAGCTTTCCAAGCAGGAGTGATGGCCTGAAAGAATTGGACAGAAGAGAACATTTCAGAGACCTGAGACTTGGCTCAGAAAGGGAAGCTAAAATCTTCAATTAAAAAAACATTGCATGGAGAAAAACAACGCAACAGCAACCAAGGCGGGGGCTGACGGGAAGAAATCATTAAATAAGTGTCTGTTTTATACTTAACACCAGCAGAAAAACACCCGGGGACCTCATGGTGTTCTGACAGTGGGAGTTCGCTTGCTGCGGCCCCAGAAAGGTCGCAGACCCAAGGAATTGGTGCCGGATGCCTCAGGATCTGTTATGGAGCCCAAAACAGGAACAGCATGGGTCCAAAAAATGAAACCTCTGCTCCTTGCAAAGGTGAGCACCAACATCCACGCAGAACCAGCAAGCACCAAAAGCAAAGTGCTCTCTCACAGCAATTGTAAACGCTCTTTGGTTAACATCTGCCATAAAAAATAAAACACAAGAAAACAACTTACCAAGCAAAATAAAGCATTTTGGAAAGCCTTCAGCCTGCACAGACTTTTTCATGTCTTGCACCACAAAGAACAGTGAACGCTTTTTAAGTCACTGACAATTAGTCTGACAGAGCGTCAGAGCTTTCCTCTCAAAGAGAAAGTCTTATCCCTTTTTCCTGTAACATGACATATTTATTTTCAATCGTGTATAAACAAAAAAGATACACAGAATAAAACTAAAATACTACCAAAGTAATATAATATTTTGAAGGAGAGAAAAATATTTATCACCATAAATCAAAAATACCTTGACAGTATCCTTTTCTTTTAGAAGTGAGAAGAAAACTGGAATTAGGCCCAGCTCTTACAGAGAGCACTTCAATTTCTTTATTGAAGCAAAAGCCATATTCAGTCAACACAGGTTTTCCTGATTAAGCTCAGCAGGATCAAATGCGATATTAACTAAAGAATCACAAAAGTACTTGTTTAAGCACAGGCAGCCTTAAGACACACGACTGAGCACAAGCAAGGCAGAGGCAATTTCTCTCCCTCAGAAAATGAGAGTGGTTGACAAAAGGGAACTTTCTGCAATTTAGAAAAACTATTCTCTTCCCGGACACACATTCAAGGCAGTATTTAAAACTTTCCATTTGGGGAAAACCGGTTCACCTCCTCAGCTAAGATTGTGATCCAGACTCTTCTGTGGTGGAAGACTCTGGCTCTTGACTGGATTTATGCCTGTTTAATTTGGGTACAGATTTTGCCAGTTGAGTATTCATTTTGACCCTACATGTTTTATTGCAGAGATTTGAAAGATTTTTTCATTAATAATTTTCTTTTTCCAGAGATCATAACTTCTTCTTCTGGCGAATAGATGTTTAGTGTGTCCTTTTATTTAGCTACCTCTGCAGGATCTGTAGTTCCACAGTCACTTCCAGGTGGCAACAATGACTACTGTTACCAAGCAAGTTCATTAAAATATGGATCTAGCCAGAATATATGGGGTTGCTTATTTTTATTCTGTTTATTAGTCTATATACAGGAGTATTTTTAGAGCATTAGGTGATGTGCTTTATTATTAACAACCAAGTTTGAAGACTGAGGATGATACAATCTCATAAAGAAAACTCAGCGAAGGCCACTGCTGCCTCCTTAGCACTCCCTCAGAATTGTCTCCTTCCTAAGTCTCTGGAAAGCATCTTCATTTTTATTTTAAAAGAACAACCAACAACAAGATTCAAATAATGACAATTCTCCAGTTTCTGGCAACCAAAAAGCATAAAAGAAGTCCCATTTGGAGAGAAAACATTCAAGAAAGAAAGGAAAATGCTGAAGAAAGCTGACTAGGAAGAAGGAACTAACAAAGACGAAATTCCTTTGGTCCAAAACCCACCAAGTTTTGATAAAAATATTTCAAGAAGGTCCCCATTTTTGACACGACATGTGTTTATCTAGCCTTGCCACAGTTACTAGCAGCACGAGCTAGTGAAACCATGCTTCAGCACTGTGAAAATTTATTTAAACAGAAATAAGTTTCAATGAGAAAGCTGTGCTTATGTGCTCATTTTTACAAGCACGTAGGATAATTTTATTCTTGTTACAGCTCTATGGATTTTAAAAGAGCTACCTATAAAATAGATTAAAGTTCATAATTTGTGTTGTGCAGAACACCGTGAGACTAGGTTCTGTATATTTTTGTGAGGTAATTAAGTGGCCTGATTTCCACTAATAAAGAAAGTGCCCTAGTTCCCATTAACACCATTGAAGCCGTTCATTAAGATGACCAAAGTTAGAGAGTTCTTAAATCTTGGCCCTTAGTCTTTGAAGAAAACACAGAGCCAAAGCCAAGGAGATGTTCAGTGAAAGTCTAAAATGCACAATGAGACCCTAATTCTCCACCGCTGCGTGTCTCCTGTGGCCATGTACAGCTGGGTACCGTCCTCACAAAACACTACCAGGCAAGAATTTTGCACATGTGTAGAAAATCAAGACCTGGCTTTTGCAGAACATATACGCTGAGTATCAGGCAAAATGCTGCAATTACCAAGACCCTCCGACACAAAGACTTTAGAATGTTAGCAGGCAATTACTATTTCCATTTTACTGATAGGGGACTAAAATAGAGAGACAAAGCAAGCTAGACTAGATGGAAATGACCAGGAAAACCAATAGAGTTAATTTTTAAAGTGGATTAGTTAAACCACAAACAATTCTATGTAGACATCCATTCAAAACTAAAGCTGCTTTTATTCTATTCAGTGTTATTTTATTCTGAAAGAGAATTAATTTAAATCAAATTGCAGTCAGTTCTGTTGTGAATAAGAGCGTGCAAATTGAGGTTCAATACAGTTCACAGGCACTTTTAATTTACACCTTTTGTTAATTTAATTAATTGTCCTGAGTTCCTGAGCTCACATAGGAAGCATGCCAAGGTGCAAAGAGTTAAGGATGAGGCTCTTCAGCTGCAGGGTTTGTCCTCTCCAGCAGCCCATCTTCCTTGGAGTGCTGCTCGACCACCCTCATTATCACCAGATGGCACAGCCCTGGGTCCTTGATCCTGTGGGAGCCAGAGGAGGTATTCCTGTCTTTCCCTGTCACCTACTAAGTAGTGACAGCTCTCAGGGAGAGCATTTCATGCATTTAATGGGAGGACCGGACAAACACGCAGCACCTATTGACCAGGGGCCAGGAAGAAGCACTCGACCCAGGAGAGTGCATTCATTGACCTCTGTAGGCACCAAAAGCAGGGAAGTAGTGTGACACATCACAGGGAACATGGAGTTATGTTTTCATGGTCAGCCTAAAAACATGATAGTCAGCTCCATGACTTCACGAAGATCAGATTTGAGAGGTGTAACTCAATGATAAACATTAAAAGATGTCACTGAGAAAGATCTATAAATACCCACTGCATCTTCCTTCCTTGCTTTTTTTTATTTGTTATTATATTCAGCTTGAAATTGCAGTTTCTTACAGCAAGCCTCTGTGCAATTTTTATAATTCCCAAAAACTGAAGTAAACTGAAGTAATCTACTGGACAGATCACATAGCGCAACGCAGGGCAGCACAATTCTATCACTATCTACACAGTCATTGTAATACCGCAGCAACCACCTATGGATCAGCCCCTACTTTGAGCCATTGGCAAGAGTCCTACAGTCCTACAGCCAAATACTCCCCCACGATGCAAAGATGCGTGGAATGCCGCACATCCACTTCCACCCGTGTGCAGCCACTGTCTAGGCAAAGCCACACGTTTTAAGGCCTCCCCACCTTTTTTAAGCATAATTTCCTTCAGCATCATAACACATGGTTTCCCAATTCTCTGCTCTTTCTTCAGTCTGTCCATCCTATCTCGGAATGAATTTAGACTGAAATCATCTCAACATTTTAGTTACAATTGCATAAGAGAAAAAAAAAATCCAGATGAGCTTTTCTCTCCGCTTTCAGCTTTTCCTGGCAGTTAATGATGAGTCCATCAAGAAAAAAACACAGCGTCATTGTCCATAGTCCATGAATGTGAATTGTCTTTCTCCACTGTTGTTAGAGCTGCCTAATAGAAGAAAGTAACTTAAAACTAAATGAACAGTTATCCCTAAGAGGTTGCCCACGGGGTGAAGGAAACGGGATGAAAACGTTTGTTTAGGAAGGAGAGAGCAAAGCATAAAAAAAACCAGTTCTAAGACTAGAAGTTTGAGTGCCTTCCGTGTCCAGTAAAGAAACTGGGGCCAGTCTTGAGTCTCCTTGAAGAGAGCTGCTGGGTAAAACTGCGGCTCCTTCGGGAGGCCACGCTCGTTTTTAAAAGGTTCTTTAAAACTCCTACAAACGCCTCCCAGGAGCAATCCTGAAATCTCGGGGAAACGGCAGATTTATTTTCGGGGACCGGGGTGGGGAGTGGGGGGGGGGGGGGGGGGGGGGTTGACGAGCGCCGCTTCCCTCCGGGAGCCGCCTCTATAGATGTAGCGAGGGATTATAAATGTAGCGAGAAATATCCCGCTTTCCTTCTTTCGCAAGCCAATTCTCGAAACACCCCCGCCGTCCAGCCACTGGCAGGGGCGGGGGGGGGGACGACGGGGGGGGGGGGCGACCGGCTCCACCGGCCCCGCAGCCCCGACGGCGGTGGGCGAGGGCGGGGACTGCCCCGGGAGCCCCCCACGGCTTTCGGGCGGGTCGGTCCGCGTTTTTTTTCCCCCCTTCGGAGGGAAGGGAGAAAGACGCATCTCTCCGGGCTCGAAACGCGTGCCTGTCAGCGCCGCTCGCTGCCGGCGGAGCGGGTAATCCCTCTGCGGCAGCCGCGTCGTACGGGGCCACGGGAGAAAGGGACACGCGAGGCACAGGACACATTTCCACCTAAGCAAAGCGGGAGGCCTGGCCCCGCCACGGCGGCTGCCCGGGCCGCCCCAGCCCCTGCCCGGTCCGTGGGTCGCGGTGTTGGCCTTGCCCGCGGGTGGCCGTGGGGTCCCCACGGAGATCCCCCCCCACAACTGTCGCAGCGCACCTGCCGCGGCCGGCAAGGGCCTGAGTCCCGGGAAAGCCCGTAATTCCTCCCCCAAGGAGCAGGTAGACCTAAAAAGAAAGAAAAAAAAAAAAAAAAGAAAAAGAAAAAAAGAAAGAAATTAATCTGGGCAAACTGCAAACAGTAATTGCCTGCTAACATTAGGCGCTTCCCAGAGGAGGGACTTCAGCAAAGCTGCCAGGAGGATTTAGTAGCCGGATCCACGACAAACACCGCTGACATAAGCCTTACTCGGGGAGGTAAACATAGGACAGCTCAGGTTTCTGTTGGAGAAAAGCAGGGGAGACTTGTGCCCCAAGAAAAAAAAAAAAAACAACAAAAACAAACAAAAAAAACCCCAAAAAACCAAACCAAAACAAAACAAAAAATCGTAAGGCAGCAGGAACTATTCCCAGAGTGAGCAGAAATTACAAATCCAGCGGCACCGACGCGTGGCATTAAAGATTTCCGTGCAAAACCCCGAGACAGCTCGGAAACACACCGATATCCCCAGGTTATTGAAGTATTTTAGCGGGGGTTCAAAAAAAACTAATCCACCCTTGAGCCTGTTGCCCCGTTTGGGAAGCGTTTGCCGGCGCATCCCCAGCAGCTGCAGCCCAGGCGAGGTAACACGGATTTACCAAATCTCAGACCTACCAAATCTCCCTCCGAAAGGCGATTCCCGCGGCGGGGCATCGTTTCCGCGTTGCTCCCGGGGCTTCCCGGCTCTCGAAGATCCCCCCGACTTCTGTGCGACAACGAAGGGAAGTTGGGGTGTTTTTTGGGGTTTTTTTTGTGTTTTTTTTTTTTTTTAATCTAGAAACGCAGTCAAACTGCTGACTCTGCTCCCAGGTTTCTAAAGGGCTTGTTGCTTCAAATTGAAGTCAGGCGCCGCAGGCTGCTCCTGTTATTCCATTTCTCCCGAAAGGTCCCGGAGAAAACACATACTTTTTTGTGTTTGGTTTGGTTTTTTTTGTTTTTTGGGTTTGTCTTTTTTTTCTTTTTTTTGGTTAGAACCCATCGAAGGGGCCACTGTGAGGAATGCGGTCCCCGGAGCACCGGGCGGGGAGGCGATGGGGATGCCCGACCGAGGCATCCCCATCGCCTCCCCGCCCGGCTGCAAATCCTCCGGGGTGCTGTTCCCAGGAAGGTGACAAAGGGGATGGAGGGGGAGGGGGGGGAACAGACAGAGGGAGACAGTCACCGAAAGCGAATGATGATTCAGTTGCTGCGGAGAACATACCACGGCGAATGTATTTTATTAGGCATCCGGAATTAGAAAACACAAAACAAACAAACGAGGGGGGGTGGGATCCCAAACAAAAGCAAAATAAAACCCGCCTGTTACAGATCCGCCGGTAACCCAGCCGCTAAATTTCCTCCAAGTCCTTTCCAGCCGGGATTATCGCCGTACTTGGCTCCTGTCCCTGCAAGCGCCCGCTACCCCTCGGCGCGCCCGTGGGAGCCCTGCGGGACGGGACGGACGGGGCCGCACCCCCCGGCCGCGCCGGGATATAAATCCTTCCCGGGATTTGTACCTTTCCCAGGATTTATACCTCTCCCGTGATTTATACAACCCCCAAACCTGCGCTCCTGTGCCCTACCAGACACCCCGCGGCATCCCCGGAGCGGCGGCCTCCGAGTAGCGGCCAGGAGGGGGTTTTGCAGGAGAGGGCGGGGGGGGCTAATCCGTCTCGGGGCTTTACAGGCCGGGGGCAGCGAAGCCCCCCCCCCAAATGCCAGATGGGATAGCGGGGCTGCACCCCCCCAACTTCCAGCCGGATGGGAGAGCTGGGAGCCAGATCCCGCTTCTTCCCTCGGCGGGCGAACCCCGAGGATGCCCCGGAGCCCCGCGCCCCTCCCCACCCCAGCCCAGCCTCTTGCCGGGGGCATCTGTCCCGTCCCGCTCCGCTCCGCTCCCCGCCTGCCGCGGGCCGAGGGCGGTCGGGCTCCCCGCCGCGTGGCCGCCCGCTCCTCCGCGCCGCTCCGCGCCCTTGCGGTGGGCGGCCCCCCCCCCCCGCCTCCCATGTCCCCCCTCCCCCCCCGGCGGGGCGGTCCTTGCCGGGGGCGGGCTGTCGGGCTTGAGGCTGTGCCGCGGCGTGGGAAAGCGCCTCAGAGAGGGTTTGCTCTGCTGGCGGTGCGGAGCCGAGCCGTGCTGTGCCGGAGACACCCCGCACCCCCCCCACCCCCCCCCCCGGATTTATTTATCTCTTCCCCCACCCCGGCTGTTAAGCTGCGCCGCGTCCTGTGCCCACCATGAAGCGACCTTGCGAGGAAACTACCTCAGACAGCGACATGGACGAGACGATAGACGTGGGGAGCGAGAACAACTACTCGGGGTAAGTGGGACACCCCCCCCCTGTGTGTCGTGTGTGTCCGCCCCCCCTCCGCCCCGGGGCCGCCGTCTCCGCGGGCAGCGGTGTGGGCCGGGATGCGCCCCGGGATGGGGCAGAGCGAGGGCGAAACCCGGCCGCCCCGTCGTGGGGGTGGGGGGCGGGTTTGTCCCTTTCCATGCCAACTGGCAGCTTGTCGGTAGCCCCCTCAAGAAGTTGCCCCGCGGTCCAGCAGCCCGAGCCTCGAAATAAGGCGCAGCGCTCAAGTAGCTGGTGAGGCAGCGGGCTGCAGCTCATTAGCTCCGCTTAATTTGCCGGTTTCAAATCAGACCTTTTCCAAGCTATCCCCTGAGCAGGCCGAGCGACCTAAGGGAGGCGGCGGCGGTGGTGGGAAATGAGCTGAGACAAGTGAGGAGGGGCCCGCAGTAGCGGAATGGCGACCCCGGTGCGGCGGGTGAGCGGCGGTGGGTGCCCAAGGAGGGACGGGCCCGGGATCCCCGCCGGTACCGCGGTGGGGGGCGAAGGTGGTCGTGGCAACAGAGAGGCACATGGACTGGGGCCCCGTCCCGTCCGCACCAGTGGCTAAACGACTAGCAAAAGCTACTGGATTATTTTTTTTTTTCCCCCTCGCTCATGATGAAATAAAAGCCTTTTCGCACTCGTGGGTAGTGTAGTTTTAAAAGGGGATTTTGAATTCCACTCCTGATGTGGGACAATGCAAACAGACCCTGGCTGGGCAACTGGCTTTGTACTAGAGCATCTATTGACTTTTGTAGCCCTGGTCAGGAATGCCAAAACCTGGCGGGCCAGGCAGAGCCTGTGCCATCGGATACATGTACTTAACCACTGCTGTTAGCCTATAGAGATGGTTCAGGTGGTTTTGGTCTGTGTTCTTCAGCCTGTATTTGGTAGGCAGGGTTTTATATGCAATGAAAACAAAACCCACTGAGCTGGACAGTGAACTCTCTCCAGAAAGGGACTTTATTTCCGAAAGAGTGTCCTGTCAATTCAAAATATATGCTGGGGCAACAAAAAATGAAACGTCTCTCGCTCTCTAAAAATACTGTGCCGTGCAAACCGCATCTTATAAGCATTGAAAACATCCTGAGAGGGACTATGCATACTTAACATGGTGACCTAAAGTGTCTTCAAAGAGCAGTGTCAAGTTGTGCAACACCTGACATACTTTTATTGTTTCACAGGCAAAGTAATAGCTCTGTCATTCGATCAAATTCCCCAACAACAACATCTCAGATTATGGCCAGAAAGAAAAGAAGAGGGGTATGTTGCGTTTAATTCTTTTCCCGTGTGACGGTTTGCATGTATGCTGTGATTTTACCCTTCAACATTTTTTTGTAAACTTAACGTGTTTTGTTTTTCTGGGAATAGATTATAGAGAAAAGGCGCCGTGACCGTATAAATAACAGTTTATCAGAGCTGAGGCGGCTTGTGCCAACTGCTTTTGAAAAACAAGTAAGCCCTTTTTTTTTTTTTTTTTTTTTTTAAAATTCTGTATCTCATCTGGCAATGTTAATTCTCTCGTAAAACTCATTAAAATAATATTGTATGTGTCCTGATCTGGCACAAAACAGGCATTTCAATAAAATGCTTTCTTGTGGCGAAACTATTAGAAACATAATTCATTATAAGGCTGAAAAACATTTCCATTCTTTGGCTTGTTTTTCCCTTAAGGGTGACTGTGTTCATGTTGCCTCTGTTCTTTCGATGAATTCCAGTAGTGGTTTTGTTAAAAATGTGCTTTACTCCGTATTTTAAAAAAAAAGCCAACCCAACACAACTCCCCCAAACCTGTATGTCAGTAAGCTTCTGTCTAAATCTTTAAATATAATCTCACTCGCCCCTACTTTAAGAAACATATATTTTGTAATCTATAATTTCAGTTGCAAGTTAATCAATCCAGTTTCCTGAAAAGGCAACAGACAGTCTGGATTATTCATGTTTTAAAATGACCCTTTAGAACCAAGGCATTAGGACAGGGAACAGGCCCATGTCATGTCAGCTAGTGAAGTCAGTGATACATTCAAAGAATTTCAGCGAGAAAGTATTCAATGGGAAGGCTGGGAGGATCCAGCTAACTTTAGTTCAGCTCCTTGGTTATGAAATTACAGACCAAAAGAATACCGTCTGTCCTGTAAAAAAGGGCATTTTGTTTATGCCATTCAAGTTAAATTATTTATTTGCTTTTCCATATCTTGATTTTTATTTTTGGGGCTTTGATTCAATATTTAGCCATGTTCCTGTTTTACTGGAGGTACCTGAAGATATATGGCTATGTGCAATTGACACTACATCTCAATAAAAAGGAACCAACTGAAAATAAAGAACCTGACTTCCTCGTAACAGTCAAATGAAAACCAGAAAGTAAAATTTGAGAGCAGGATTGCAAAGTGCTGAATGTCAGTGGTAACTGCGTGGCACGCACCGCACCGTGTTAGGCCTGTTACATCCCTGGTCTGAACAAAAGCTAAGAAGAAATTTTAAATATTGTCATCATGGCGAGAGCATGACTTGTGTCACCTGCAATATGTTTTTAATAACCAGTAGTTGTAACTGTGCCCTTGCGTAGGTTCTGGCAAAGCAGAGTGACGGGGTATTTTCAGCTAGATAAACAGGGGCAAGAGACAACAGTTGTTTGTCCCATTTTATTGTTTACTTCTGGAAAACCACAAACATTATAAAACAAGTCCTACAGAGCCTTTGGAAATTACCCAGCGCCATGCAGTTTTTAGCTATTAGTCACTCCCACTGAGATGGCTTGTACTGTGTCTATGGAAAAGATGAAGTCTGAGAAAAGTACAGGATGTAGTCGCATGTAAAATGGGGAATTCTGACCAAAAATTAACATGCACACCACCGTTTGTACAAGGAAAGCGCCGAAAGCAATAAGCGGATTGAAAAAAAAAATAAAATGAGTTGGCATAAAAATGAGCACGCGCTGTATTTTGTTCAGAAAGCCCCACCATTTTTCTGCAATATGCCAAGGACAAAGTCATCGGTCCTCTTCCAGCTCCTTGACATTCAGCTCACTGAAGTTTCCAAGTTGGAGGTTTAGTTTCGCTTCCGCCTCCCTTCCCTCCCTCCCTCCCTTCCTCCTTTCCCAAATCACAGCTCTGCTCTCCAGAGTCCCTGGCAGAGATTGGGGCGGGCGAAGCAGGGCTGCGGAGGAGGGCGAGAGCCTTACCTAACTTACACGCGGGCAACCTGGGCGAAGCTGGCTGGGGCTGCGGGACAGCTGGCGGCAGTGAGGCGGCCCTGAATGATAACTAGGAGAAAAATTTGGCTTGCGGGATGCCGTCCGCCGGTGGCTGAAGCTTGTGCAGTCCTGTCTTTAGCTGGTGCCAAGGGATGAACTCTCGCACTGGCGTAACATTTGCATGGTCAACTCCGTCGTCTGGGTGTGTTCCAGATATTGGAGGGAACGCTACCATGCAAAATAGTTTTATTTATAGATTAATATATTAATACTACCTTTTGAGTTGTATTTTATACTTTTCCAGTACTTCTTCATAGTTCTGTGGGCCCACCCTCAGTAGCAGAAAAGATTTTTACTGACAGAGGAGCTAACCTCTCTTTTTTCACAGTCCCTGCAACCTAGGCCTCTCGCTAACTTAAAAGACTGTGCAGTTGTTTTTTCAGTCGAGAATGAGAATAGAATATTCAGCAGCCAAATGACATGACGAAAATTAATTGGCGATTAAGAAAGAGGGATACTTCTGGGTGTGTGTCCACAGGGACACCTACTGGTAAAAGCAGAGGAGAAATGTTGCAGCAGGGTCTTCATCGATCACCGTGCAGACCTGTCCTGCCAGTTGTGTTCGTTGTTAAAAAGGAAGTCCATAAAGTTACGTATTTCTCTCATGTCATGAAGATGTTGTCTCTACACTGTCTTCAAGGCCAGAGCTGTGCTGAGCCTTAATAAAGCAAAATTGTGCTGCTGCTGCTTGTATCGCTAGAGAGGAGACGGCATTAGTCCTTAGACAAAGTCTGGGAGGCAGATGCTCACGAAAGAATCAAGCCGAGAATGTCCTAATGATAGGGGAAATTGAAACCATAACGCTGAGCTCAGTAGAAAGTATATAAAATTAAAGTTTCTAGTACTTGTAAGCCTTTATTTATACGAGTCTCTTATCTCAAAGGGATCTGCCAAATTAGAAAAAGCGGAAATACTGCAAATGACAGTGGATCATCTGAAGATGCTGCAGGCGACAGGAGGTAAAGGTAAGGAGCCGACAGTTTCTTTTCTGATATTTGGGGAAATCTCAGGAAAAAAAAAAAAAAAGTGCTTTGAGGAGCTGTGATAGGCGTTTCCAGATTAAAGGAGTGGAAATCAATGCTAATGGCAGGATTGAACTCGTGGGAAAGAACTACTGGGACAAAAGAAGCACTTGACCCTGGGCTTGTGTTTGCTTTCATAACACTGTGGCAGTAAAGGCTTCATTCACAGGCAGCCCAGTCAGAGATTTGTTTGGGGTTTCCAAAGAGCACTGAAATCTGCACAGGGAGACAAAACAAATACACAAACACCAAACATAAACAGGAGGTTTGTGGCAACAATTGTGTAGCCCAAAACCGATGCTAAACCTCATTACCCAGCAGCTATACCGAAGGAAGCGGATGGAGAGAAACATTCATTGTTGCGTTCCGCGTATTTTCTTTGTTCTGGAAAGACTTTTAAATGCCAGGTTAGACCGTCTCATTCACCAGAATAAAACCCGGTCTTGCTCTGTGCAGCTCCAGGTATCTGATAAAGCAGAGAGGCAGCCGTGCTTGCTCTCTGCGCTCATGTTCCTATGCTATATTTGTGTGTCAGAGGTCTGCGTGGCTCCCTGTCAGTGGGTGCCGGCGTGACGCAGGGGCTGCCCTGGCTGACCCACTGGCTCAGCCGGCTGCCGAGCATACCTCACTTGTGCAAGCTGACCCTCCCCAGGCCAGAGGCCAAATGATTTCAGCCACCCACGAGGTATTTCTGTGTAGTCATGATTTTGGAACTTATTTGGAGTGAAAAACTTGCTGGCTTCCTGTAAAGCACAGTCCCACGTCCCATGCCATTGACTGTGATTATGGTTCAAATTGTTGCAAGGGGAAGCAGCCGATTTTTTCATTGACCCATACTGCAATATAGACAGTAAAGGCTAGAAAAGAGGTGGCTGCTGCTCGCTCTTTTCCTACTTTGATTAAACTCAACATTTTTCAGCCCATGACTGAATTACTGCTTCTCCCTGTACCTTGCAGTGATTACAGAATTCAACTTACAATCAGTGCGTGCTTAACAACAGATGGCATGTCAAAGGCTGGTGTTCTGTTATTTGTGAAAATTAACACCAAGCTGACATAGGTATTTTCTAGGTGTGAAGAGGCTTTTGCTAGGAGTTCATTTCAGCTTAAAATTTATGGGTAGCTTGTTCTAGAAGAGGTGAACGGGATTTTGTTGTCCTTCATATAACAGACACACCTCTGGATTCCTCAGAAAATGTGCAGAATTAAATCTAAAAAAAAAAAAAAGTTAATTTTATATCTAAGACTGTCCTTTAAAAAGCCCTATTTTGCTGGTAAAGGTAGGCTCTTGAAAGTTACGAAATGCCAGAATTGATCATGCTTGTGCAAGTTGAATTCAGATCCTCTGTGTGTGTGTGTGTATGTGATGGTGCCGTCTGTAATCGCGTGGCTGCGTGCCGGCGTTCCACGAGCTCTGTCTCACTTGGGGCGACAGACGCTCAGCTGCTGGGGGAAGCCGCCGTCGTTCCGCTTCGTCCTCCCCACGCGATGTGCAGCTCGGCTGTCCCGACCTGACCTCCGCTTCATGCCGCGCATCGTTCCTCCGAAAAGCTGCAGCAGCAGCTCCCACCCCTCTGATGTTTGCCTTTTATAATTGGGCCAGGTTGGGTGGCCCAGTGAGTGGGGCAGAGGACAAAGATCCTGGGACGGGAGCTGCCGGGCAGGGAGAGGTGTCGGCAGAGCCCCAGCCTCTGGCTGCAACCAGACGAGCTGGATTTTGTTAGCAGTCCCAGGTCCTGTGGTCTCTTCTTTGGCCTGCCACTGCTGCCGTGCCTCTCCCTGCCCCGGCTGGCACCGGCGTTCCTCTGGCTGCTGGAGGATGGTGCGGGAACAGATGAAGTGTCGGGGTGCGGGGAGAGGCGATGCCAGCTTATACCCACAGCTGCCTTCCCCACCATGGTCCTTAGTGGGTGGCACATCGACATAATACCTGGTCGCTTCTCAGATACTACAACTTTATCTTCGCCTTCTGACCCGGAGATAAGAGTAATCTCACTGCACGGATTAAGAAACTTTAAGAAAAAGAGGTTTGCGAGTTAGTGCCGGGCAAAGTTTAAGCCTGCGTTTCCTGCTTGCTTAATGTTTTATTTTGCAACCCAAGTAACAGCTTTAAATATAATTTCTTAGGGTGTTTTTAAGGCAGATATTTGTTTTATTTGCAATTGTAGTTGTTCCCACTTCGTAACATCTTCCGAGCCAGAAACTTTTTTGGATCAGCGAAAAAATGAGTTCCATCACTTTTCCTGTGGACAAAAGCTATTACAGCAGCAGGGAGAAATAGGTCCTGATACCCTTATGCTCCCTTGCACTGGGGGCTAGGGAGGGATCGTCCTCTTCCTCCTCACGCAGAAATGGAGGACACCCACGATGGGGAATGCCCGGGGCTCGGAACACCGGGATGGAGGCAGACGCTGCTCAGCATGCTGAGCCCGAGGTGGGCACAGCAGAAGAAAATCCGAGGTGGCTCCTGTCCCTTCTCTGCTTTTCAGAGCTGCCCGGGCAGGCAGCCTGCCGCCTCTGAGGTCCCGCGCAGACTCCGCGTTTCCACCGCCCTGACGCAGGTGCGGGCAATGGTCTCCTCTTCACTTTGAGTTATTGTTTTGGCCTGGGGCCAGGGCTTTTCGCTGACCATGCAAGAGCAAGCACAGGGGAGGAGTAATTTGTCAGCAGCGAGTAGCTTGCTGGGACCTCAGTGTTGTTTTCTTGCAGCTTCACTGCAAATTTAGCTTGGGTGACTGACACCTGGGTCAGCAACATGGGTTAATATAGCTCAAATGACTTAGCCGGTGTCCTGTGTGCAGAGCAAGTGGGTTACCAGGATAGCTGAAGGAAAGCCAAGACTTCCCATTCCCTACGAAATGCTGGCGTGTATGCGTGTGGGTGGTGGAGGATGTTCTTGGGTTTTGGAAAGAAATGAGAAACAACAATTTTAAGTCTCTCTCAGAAGGGGGAAGCCAGCAGAGGGGAAACCTGGAAAAGATAACCATCACAATCAAAACATAATGGAGCCTGGGAGTCCCAGCTCTCATCTCCCCTCTGTTTTCATGTCTCGGCCACCATAGGAGACTGAGAGGGAGCCAGGATCACCAGGGCTTTGGGATGGCTCATCACAGAGCCAGCAGCTCAGACTCAGGGGAAGCTGGTGACAACCACATCCCCCACGTCTCCTCCGGTCCGGAGGGAGGGAGGGAGGGAGGCTGGGAAGCCCTGGCTTGAGCTGCGCGCTCTCAGGACTCCCAGGCTGGCTGACTCGTGGCCAGAGCTGGGAGGTGGCTTTGGCTGAGCGTCAGCCCCTCTGAAGCCGCCGGAGGTCCTGGAGCCTCCGGTGCGGAGGCTGTCCCCACGCCAGGCTGGCTGGCACCCGAGCAGGTACCCTGCTAGCTCCCCACCGCGGGCATGCCTGGCGTTTTGTTTCTTGGGAGTTCACTCCAGCCGCGGCATTTCCACAGATCCCTTGGTCACAGTGGACCTGGCAGGAAAAAAGCCGCGAGGAGTCAGGCCTTGCTGAGACCAGTCCTCGACCCTTCGTGCCCACCCATCCACTGGCTGAGCCGGAGTTTCTCTTGGGTTTTGTACAGCCTCAGATGAACAAGGCAGCCTGCAACAGAAGTGCCGTCGTAATTTGGGAAGAAGGGATGTATAGCAGGCAGGGGCTTTGTGGCGACATCTATAAATGTGCCCAAGTTAATTCTATAATGTGGGCGTGCAGCAGCAGAAAGGCTCCTTTCTAGCTTGAAAGCTGACAAAAGTGAAACCAGCCATCTAAGGTGGTAGGATTTTTCAGAAAGATTTTCATGCGAGAGAGTGCAATCCTAATGGAGGTACTGCTGCCAGAATCCTCCATAATAAGGGCACTTGATTGTACCTCTATACTAACACGCATCATAGTCATGCATACCTAAAAATTCTCACTGAAAGAAAGAGGAAAAAACACCATGCCAGTTTGGGAGTGGATAGGATGTTATTCACCCAAGGAGACTACATTTAAACTAAAACAGGAAAATCTGAAAAACTGGAATAGGTTTTTGTAGCTGACGAGCTGCAACTGAGGCACTAGATGTGATGCTAGACCCTTTTAGAAAGGGAATATCTTTTCATGTGCATTTAATAAGATTTTTTTTTTTTTTCAAATGCTTTTTTATCCCAGGCCTGTGGAGCTCCAGTTGCTGTTTGTTGAAATACCTCATGGGCCATATGACTGTCAGTCTTCCATCTCCAAATTAGCAATGGCATTGCATAAAACGTTTTCTCAGTAAAGCTTTTTATTGTGTGTGTGCAGAGTCATGACAAGATGTTTTTAGTTTGTAGTTAAATAACACCGTATGTCATATTGTCTTAATGACTCTGTGAAGTAGATGGGACCCCGGCAGCAGTTACAACAACTATCTCACAATGTCGAGAAATAGTTTGAGGGCGTTACCAGGAATGCCAGCGTAGGGAAGAAAAGGCAGGGCAGTACATGCAAGCTCTCTGATCTCCAGCCTCTTTCTTTGTGTGGATAAACGTCTGGTTCACACACATACACACACACACACGCGCATGCACACGTGTGCGTGTGCGTACAGGGTCAATGCCGCACCACGGCAGCTTGCTGAGGACTTCCAGGAGAGGCATCGTGTATCTTTTTTTTAAGTATCACGAGTACCCAACGGACTTAATTCGTTTCATTTGTATATTGTCTGCAAAACCAATGGCAGCCTGTTGCATTACAGGGATGGTCACACAAATCGGTTACAGATCAGACAACAAACTTCTCGCGTTGCAAATCTTAACTCGTAGCTGGGAGGTCCGGTGGCTGAGCAGGGACCGGGTCAGACATGTCACCTGGGAAGCCGGCGCGAGACTCAACCCATCTTTTTGTCCTCCCCTTGCAGGTTATTTTGACGCTCATTCCTTGGCCATGGATTTCATGAGCATTGGCTTCCGGGAGTGCTTGACAGAAGTGGCGAGGTATCTGACTTCGGTGGAAGGCCTCGACACGTCCGACCCCCTGCGCGTTAGGCTCGTGTCCCACCTGAGCACCTGCGCCTCTCAGAGGGAAGCCGCCGCCATGACCTCCTCCATGGCCCACCACCACCACCCCTTGCACCCTCACCACTGGGCAGCTGCCTTTCACCACCTCCCGGCCGCTTTGCTGCAGCCGAACGGACTACACGCCTCCGACGCCGCCCCGTGCAGACTCTCCTCGGACATGCCCCCCCACCACGGCTCTGCCCTGCTCACCGCCACCTTCGCCCACGCCGACGCCGCCCTCCGAGTCCCCTCCGCCGGCAGCGTCGCTCCCTGCGTTCCCCCCCTCTCCACCTCCCTCTTGTCCCTCTCGGCCACTGTTCACGCCGCGGCGGCGGCAGCCACAGCCGCTGCCCAGAGCTTCCCCCTCTCCTTCACCGGCGCTTTCCCCATGCTTCCCCCCAGCGCGGCCGCTGCCGCCGTGGCTGCGGCGACGGCCATCACCCCTCCCTTGGCTGTGTCGGCCACCGCCAGCCCTCAGCAGGCTGGCAGCGGGGGCAGCACTAAACCCTACCGACCCTGGGGGACTGAAGTTGGAGCTTTTTAAGTCTCCCCCTTCCCCCTTCCCGGGCCGGCTCCCTCCTCCCCCTCAGCACAGCCGCCCCCCCCACACCCCCCAACGCACACCCACATCCACACCGCGGCCAAGGGGCTGCCTTCGCCCAAAGGGCAAAAAGAGAGGTGCCGGCAAGCCCACTGAGGAACGGCACGGCTGTCCTCCTCCTTTCAGGCGTCGGAGAGGACACGGGGCAATACCACCTTTTTCTTCTTCTTCTTCTTCTTTCTGGGTTTGTTTCGCTGGAGGCACCTTGAGAGAGCGGCAGTGGCTTGCAGAAACAGCGCGGCCGTATCAGCGTGTAGAGGTGTCCTGGGAAATGCGTAGACACTAGAACTAATAATTCTCCAGCTATGCATCCTTGTTTAGCAGAGAGGCGAGGGATCGCACCTACCGGGTCTCCCCAGGCTAGAAAAAATGAGCTTGAGTTTCATAAGTGCCTGACATTGAAAAAAAATAATAATAAAAAAGTTATATATATGTGTCTTCTGCTAAAACAAATAACATTGCACAGGTATGGAAATGGTATGGGAGAGAGGGGAAATCCTGCGTTCAGCTTCAGGACTTGGGTATCTTTCCAGGGAAGAGCGTGCTCTTGGAGGGGAGAGATTTTTTTAGCCAAAAGATTGCCGAGGAAGAATGTTCAATTTGACAGCCTAGTTCTCACTTCCTTAGTTCACTTTCTTTGTACAGACTTGCCAAATTGTGACATCTAGCATAGCATTGGTAAAAGCAATTATCTTAACAGTGCTGGGATTAATGAACGTTTCAGCCCTGCCTGTGAGCCTTGAGGCACCCTGTTTTTATGGCTTAAATATGGTGCTAGCTTGTATCTGCACAAACAGTGCATTTGTCATGCACCCAGAAGCAACCACCTATTTAAGGTGTGCTGCACACTTGGATACGGCTGATTCATGCCAATACAAGAGACTCGGGGTTGTGAGAGTTCAAATTAATTTATTTAGCTGTATTTGGACATTTACTTTTATCCGATTCTGTGCAAGATCCCTCTTCTTTTCACTATCAACTACAGGGAGAACGATCACTCTGGGTATGAATGAAGTTACGGTAGGAACAATTTTTAAATTGGCTATTAACACGCCAACATTGTAATGTGGGTTTGATTCCAAACCAAAATGAATGTATTAAAGGGTATGTCAGTAAATTATTTTGTCAATACCCAGACAACTAGTGCTGCATAAAATGGTTTGCTTTCATTTTTTTTATTACAGTGACTTAAAATAACCTAAGTATTTTAATACATCCAGTCAAGAACTAGAGATTTTATGTAAAAAAAAAATAAAAAATAAAAATAAAACACAGCATGTATTATTATGCACTTGATTTCTCTGCTGTGTGGAGAAAGCAATAAGCATTGAGAATGTTAAACATTATGCAAAATATACTTTAAAATATTTGTTTTAAAAATACTGTACCTAGTCGGTCTTTTATGCATTACTTTGTTAACCTTTTTTCTATGCAAAAGTCTTTACATATCACTAATTAAACGAAGTCCTTTTTGACTGCGTTTTATGGATGATTTGTCCAGTTTTTCTTCGCTCTCAAGGAATAACTCGTGGTTGCAAAGTTAGTTTCTGACACTAGTAAGGACTGCTTTGTCCTCTTCTGCTCCCCTTGCTCAGCCAGGGGGCCCGTCTCATACGGCGTGCTCTGAAATAGGCAGAAAAAAGCAGTCAGTAAAGCAGTATTTGTTTTCAGGCTTGTAAACTGATTCTGCGTTGATGGTACCTTAATGATACAAACCCATCTGTCCACCCTGGAGAGCCCCAAAAGTCCTTGGGATTTCTACGTTCAGTTTTCCTTCAGATCCTGTGTTCAGAAGGGGAAAATTTTAACCCAATGACATCATTAAATATCTGTATTGAGAGAGGGTAGTTTTTACCTCCAGTTCTGGCTGCCTAATTTAGCAGTTCTCACAGAGGCAAGGGTTTGTTATGGTTTCAGCTGAGACCAGCAAAGCCCGTCTGTAGAAGGCGGGTAAAGCTCTGTCCGTAACGACAAGCACAAAGTCTTCCATGTCCGAAAGACACCAGAAGATTGTTATGCCCGAGTAACAGCTGACAAGACTGGGGCATGGAAACGGGGTGACCACCCTTCAACCAGGCAGAGACTTCATCCGTTGCCGAAATGCAGCCTCAGCTCAGTGGCTTGCTCTCCGTCATCCCTTTCTCCCAAATGTTACACACGTAACCCACCCCCGCCTGCCTCGGCCCGTCTCCAGCCCCTCCCCAGCAAGGAGGGATTGTGGTTTGCGTGAACAGTGTGCTGTCCCATGGAGAAAATGGACAAAAGCAGGGGAAGAAGGCTCTCTACCCCTGTGCTGTAAATCATGCTCAATCTTCTTTCAAGTTTTGTTGTTTGGAGGGGGCGGAATTAGACATTTTTTGTTTCAAGACCTAAATGCTGCACTGCTGTACTGGCATGTTTAGCAGCACCCGGTTCAGGTACCGTTCACTTTCCCTATGAGCAGTTTCAAGAATAAAGATGACATTAGTGAACTGGCAAGTAGATAAAAAGTGGACTTTATTTACATGAAAAAGAGCAGGTTGTAACCCTACTTGACTTAAAGCTGTTAACTATTAACCTGCCCTCTAAGAGCCTAGTAGGAGGTCTCCCATACATCTTATCATGTTAAAAATGGGCAGCCACTAACTTGGTTCCACCTAAGGGCTTCAATGTAATTGATGTGCCCCAAAACATTACCATTTGTTGCCCCAAATGCAACATTTTGCCTCATTCTAAAAAAACAGGGAGTTTGAAAAAATATTTCTAAAAGACTGATTAGATGAACGGAAGTTATTTTAGCATCCTGAAACACGGCACCATGGATGGATTTGTGCAGCCTGTGTGTTTGGGTTTATGCCATTTTCACTCTCGCGAAACAGGCCAAATTCACGGGTGCTGAGTTGCTGATGTCTCCTCCCCTTTCTTGTTTTTTGCTTTATTTTGTTGTGTTTTGTTTTGTTTTGTTTTTTAATCTGGATCACCTGAAGGGACCAGCACTTGAGGCAGGAGCTAAACCTTCATGCCTGTTTAATCCTGAGCTTCTGTTGGGAACGTTACCTCTGTGATAGTGGATGAAGATTTCCCAAGTGAGAAAGTAATGGAGAAGCAGCATATTTCACATGCGCTGTTGGAAAGACATCAGAGGGTAATAGCTTCTGATGGCTTTGGTTGTATCTGTGCTAACAGGTCAGAGCTGAAGGAGGCTATGCAATTTCTAAAACAGAGCAAGGGAAAGCTCTTTCCTTGGCATAACTGCGAGCCGAAAGGTAGGACTCATGCACGCAACCTTACTTCAGCCCTCTTCTGTCTTTATCTGAATTCAATGATGAATGGACCTGGAGGAAGACAAAAGTTTGTAATTGATAGAATTTAGGACTAGTGCATAGTCCTAAGAAAGTGCAAGAAAGCAAATTGGGCTGTTTGCTCAACAGTAAGCAGTTGGCTTTGACTAACTTTTCAATGGGTGGGTTTGCAACCTTAAATTACAGTTATCAAGAGGATCAAAAGAGGTTATGCAATTTCCTAGCATGTTTTTCTTAAGAGGAAAAAGCTAAAAACCAATTCTGTCAGTCAGCATTAGCAGGCTCGAAACCTTAGCCCTCAGCAGTGCAAATAAAAAACACTTAGGCTGCGGGACTAACTGTGCCACGCAGCACCAAGAGAAGATTATTACCCTCGAGAGGAGACGGGCAACTGAGAGGCGGCACTGCTGGTCCTCCCTTTGCTCTGATTGCAAGTGGACGAAATCCAGCATGAGGTATTGCCCCAGAAGAAAAACCGGCTACTGTGGCTGAGGGCTGAATGCATATATTCGAAACAGAATAAACGTATGCTGTGACTACATCTGCCTGAACAGCTGCCAGGAGGTGCCAGTTCATGCTGCTGCCTCCTCAGTGTGAGCCTTCAAAGTGTTTGTTTGCAGCTATTCTGAAAGATGATACTTCAATCAGGATGTCATAAGTAAAGGGCATTTACCCAAGCCTGGGATGTGGATGTTGGCAAATTCTTAGGGCTATTGTAAATGAGAAACTTCTCCATAATAGAAAAGGTCACAAGCGTCTTTTCATCACAAGATACTACATGAGAAAATACTACTGAAGTGTGGACTGTTACCAGCTCTGTAGCCACCAAGCTCATTAGTCATCTGCTTCTATAGGCACAGATAGCCTGAGGGCACAAAATGAGGTCCAACCTCGAGAAAAAATGAAGAAATTGGTATAGCTTTTTTTGCAAGCTTCACGTGCCCAGCCTCATTTGTGCGAGGGTACTGCCTGAACCTCAGTGTAATTTTACTTGATGCTGAAATTTTTACTTGTGCTCTGTTCCTCTGCTTCACCGTTTTACACAGCCAAGGCTTGTGCGTTGGAAGATAACGCGTAAAGGTGTCGAAAGGGATGACCACAGCAACACATCTGACCATCCTCAGAAATGATAAGCAGGGGAGCACAAGGCAGGTGCTAGAAATGCTGGGATCTCAACTTGAGGGTAAACCCAAGCTTTCCTGATTTACAAATGCAACAAAATTTTGACAGGTAATTACCTGAAAAGAGGTGTTTTGTTTGGGGATTTGTTTGTTGCGGGTTTTTTTTGCCTCTAGTAATTGCTATTGGAAGTTGTAATGTGTTATTAATGTGTAAATACAATCACTTAGTCGGCATTCAGTTGCCTAAATATTTGCCTTGTTCTAAGATGAGGTCCAGCTATCACTCTGGAAGGTGCAGGTCTCCCCTGTGTCCTGTGTCACCTCTGCCAGCCCTGTGCAAACACCTGGGAGACCCAAGGTTACTTAAGTGGCACTAAATGCGTATGGCCAGGCAACGGAATTTCTCCTCTATCTTGCATCATCTGTGGAGAGACAGGATTTGAAGCTCAAGAATCTTTTCACATGTGATTTAATTTTTTCAAAGAATCAGTCTCTGTCTCACCTGAAGAAACCACAGACCATTATCAGAATCATTTGATGATAATGTGTTATCATCCATTGATCTTGTAAAACTAAGGCCAGTCAACAGCTCATTCAATACTAAGTTCAGAATTTCTCTTAATGGTCTGGCTGCAGCAGTGATCGTGATTATAAAATGACATCAATATAATTTCTTTTTAGGGATTTTTTTCTGTATTCAAGGTTGGAGTGCAAAGCTGGGACACATGAATTAGTGTTGTACCCTAGAAATTCAAAAATCAGAAGCAAAAGGAAATTAATATTGGAAATAAAAGGAAATGTGTCTCTCAATTACTTTCATGGTCTGGAGAGGCAGACTACTCTTTTTACAGCTACAGCTGCTGATACTGCATTCAGGCAAAGCTAAATGTTTTAGATGATGCTTATCTGAACGCTGCTATTACTTATTTTACAGGAAAGTCCTTCTAAGGTGTTGACTTAATTTTGCTTTCTACACAGTCCATATTCAGCATTTTTCTCTTCTACAATGGAAAGTCTTCAGGATGAAAAAATACCTTGATGCAACAATGAAATTGTGATTGCAATCTCCTAACAGTTGGGAAATTTTTAACTCTGCCCATGTCTTCATATATGTTAGACTGTAAGACCTCCTCCTATGGAATCAGCACACTGCTCCTGCAAATAGTATATTACTGGAAGACATAAACAAAAGTGTTTTACCTGTAAAGAATACCCAAAAAGAGTATTCTGTATTACTGTGTGGTAGGTAACAATCTAATAAATTACTACAAGGTAATCCATAAACCTAACGAGACAAAATTATGATTACTTAAAGGCCTACGCTATTTTTCACCCTTAGTTTTGATTTAACTCCGAGTGCTGTATTGTTTTTTCATGTACCAGAGAGCCAAGTAACCTTATTTTTCTTTAGGACAAGGCAAGGACTCTCCTTTGGGGAGTTTAAAACAAAGTGTTATGCATTTAAGGTACACTTTTGCAACTAGATTAACAAGATGAGGTCTGTTGTGTGTGGATCGCTCAAATAATTTTTAATGACGCTTCCCAGCACAACACTTGGGTTTAATATACAAGCCTTAAAATAAAATAACATTGTTTCTCTCCCCATCCCCTCTCCCTCTGCTGCTTTCTAGATGTGTTTTGGTGGAGAAGGGAGTTTATTTTGTTTGGGTTTTCTAGGGTTTGTTTTTCTGAAGAGGCACCGGGGTGGCAAGGGGGAGCGGTGCGGGGGGGCACACTGGCTCCTTGGGGGCGAGGAGCATCTCTTTTCCTCTGGACAGGCGAAGACGCTTCCTCGCCTTTTCCCTCCCCTGCCCTCTTTTTGGGCAGCCGTCCCACCAGGCAGCCCCCTCCCCGCTTTCCCGACAGAAAGGAAAGGGAAACGGGTTGCAACCACAGCAAGACTGTGGTTTCACCAGGCTCTCCCTGTCTCTTTCTCTGTGTTCTTTTCTTTTTGTCAATCACAAAGGCCGAAGTGTGTGGTTTTTGATAATTACCTCAGGTCTTCTGTTGTGATCTGCCATCCCATCAGCGGTGTCTGTCTGCTTCCTTCCCTCCCTCCCCTGTTATCACAGGTCTGACGCCTGCCCAGCTACGACTTTGTCCTTCCAATTTATTATTGCAGTTAGTGGATAAAAATGCTGCAAACAGGAATCTCAAAACAAAACAAAAACGTTTCTCGATACTGCTGAAAACTGACCTTCATGTGCCGCCCCGTCCTCCTTCAAGGCCTGCTAAACCCATAAGAAAGATTCCCATTAGTAAATCACTATTGGATCATTAAACCTTTTTAAGGCAGTATGTGCCTTACCAAGAGAATGAGGATTACGACACAGCAGTGGCTGCTGCCCACTGACAATCATGGGAACCGACCTCAGTAATAAATCCATGAATTATCTTGCTCACTTTGACCGGTTCTCACGCCAGAGCAGCTCCTTTGATGTGACCGTCAAAACCCAAGGATGCCCTATAGCAGTAGCCACCAACAAAACAATAGAGAAGTAATAATTCAATATAAATATGTAAAACCTGCTTGCCTGTATGCCCAGCTTTTGCAGTGGGGTATTTCTGGGCCTGTGGCTGAAATTGGAGGCAAAAAAGAGAAATAAAGACTTTTTTTTTTCCTGTGCATTACCCTTTAAGGGAAGAAATGCTGCACATGTTAGAGAGATATTTTTTGGCTACCATTGATGTGCATGACTTTTTCAGCTATGGGAGGGCTCCCTGTTGCTTTTCAAAAGCAGTCTGATAGTTCAGGAACAATATGCGCTTAAGGACTGCCCTGCAGAGGGACTAAGGATGTCAGGCATAGTCAGAGGAACTATTTCACGTCAGTGGGACTATTCATAAAAATGAAGTTATTCGTGCTTTCAAGCACCTGCAGGACCAAAACTTCAGAGGATGCATTCTCATCTGCCTGATTCGTAAAAATATTAAGTGTCAAGCTCCTTTTGAACATCAGAAACACAACTGTTCACTACTGTGCTTCTTGGCTACCCACCTGTAAAGTGGGAATAGGGTTATTTAGCTTCTTGATCTTGATCTTGTCTAATTAGACCTCAAATTCCAGTGTAAAGATTGTCTCCAAACTCATGTTCATCTTGTGAGCATCCCTAACTAGAGATCCCTAACCACAAGCCTCCAATTAACAGAAGATCGTAGTTGTCCTGGAGCCCAGATGCTAGTGAGGGAGGCAAATTTCTGATGGCATAAGGGGTGGCATAAGAAAAACCCCCTTCAAGTTGTATGACCAGAGGAGAAGCAGAATTTATTAAATTACTTTTAACCACTCATTTTTTTTACTCTTAAAGCAAGATCAGCAAACTGATAGACAGTAGGTCCAAAAAATTTAAGATAATACCTGATTTTCAAAAGGGCTGGAGTACCTGTAAGTAGACCAACATGATGGGAATGAATAAGCAGAGGACGCTACTTCTGGATTTTGCTGTGCTGAGCTGTCACAGGGGAACCGCTGCTGTGCTTGGGGTGAGGTGACTCTTGCTCGTGTGTTTCACACTCAGCTTCAGCCTGTTTGCTTAAGGGGAGATGAGTGCGGTATGGCTGGAGGGATGAAAGCCACCCAGCAGGCTACAGCAAGATGCTCCATGTCAATTGCCCCAAGGCCATAGTCCAAACAAATCTGACGCTGAGACTTTCTACCCAGCTTAGGGTAGAGAACGAACAAACTGAAGAGTATACGCCACAAAACTTCATCCTGATAGAATTATACAGGTGGTCTCTTATCTGAAGAGAGGGGAAGACCATTCCTGTTTCTTTCATTTATTTTCTTACATCTCTTGAGCCGAACTGCGTGTACACAATACCAATTATGCCATTTATGGAATACAGAGTTGTCATTTATGTCAAAATAATGCCTTGCAAAGGATGCGGGGCCAGTTTGAGCGTGTAGCCGCTCGGCAGCAGAGCTGCAGAAGGCTCCCTGCCGTGGCCACGCTCCATCAGCCGCCTTGGTCTCGCCTGGGTCACTGCTATTCCCTGTTACACGCAGCGGGCAGCACCACCAGCCCGAGCATGTGTTGTAATATCAATTTATAGCCTGTTATTATTTTCCTGCTTTTGGGGGAAACTGGCACCTCCCAGCTCCATTTTCCTGCCAGCAAGATTAGGCACAGCATAATAACGTTGTCAATATAGTTTACTAAAATGTGATTAATCAAAAGAGTACATGGGAAACAAAGCATGGAAAAGCAGAAGGTAATGATTGACTGTAGCCACAAGGCAGTAATAAAAGGGGTCTAGAAAACAGATTTTCAGCGTGTAAGTGAAAAAGTTCAGGCATTTAAAAGGATCAGAGCTTTCATAATTTCATGATCAGAGCACTCCTTAATAAGACATGGCAATTGCTGCTGTAAAAGGACTCTTTAGAAAATGGTCCTTGGATAGTTTTATCTAGATCTGTGTGTGGTAATTAAATCTGCATTGGACTTTCATTATCATCACCTTAAATAAAATGTCTTGGTTTGGATAAAACAATTTCTCTTTAAACATGATTCAGAGTAAATTTTCCAACTGTAGTTCTGAAGGCACAGTCCTAGCAGGATTTGAAATGAGGCTGTTACATTTTTTTAGTTTATCTTACTGTCCAGGAGGTGTTCCATATTGAATCTGTACCTAGGAAAAAGATCTACAGTTATCTTTTAAGACAGCAGTGCTTTACAGAAAGGACCTCGGGGAGAGATAATAGGAGGGGGAGGGGAAAGTCTGGAGATGGATTGTGTGCCTGAAAGCATCTTTTTTTTTTTCCTTCCATCTCCAGCAGTTTAATAAACACTTTGCCTTGTTTGTGTCCTTTGACTGCCATGGTGACAACAGCACTAATGTCACAGCACAGACTGCTCCCATGCTCCACCAGCATTGTGAATAAGTGCAGAAAGGAACAAAACCAGACCCTTCCTGTCTCCCCAGCCAGCTGATCATGGTGCCCTGGGATCCTGACCCAGGATGGAGAAATTCCAGTTCCCTCCTTTGCCTTGGCACAGACTTTCTGCTTGATCTTCAGTTCAAAATCTACAGGTGAAAAGCAGAGATGCTGCTGCTCCCCAACAAAGCGTCCGTGAGGATGAACACGTCCAGGGCCACGTGGTTCTTCGTCACTCTGGTAATGGCATGTATCGTCAGTGTATAAATGCCACAGATAGACCGAGGTGTTAAAGAATCCGAGTCATACTCCTGATTATCCTGTGCAACTTCTCTTCCTAAATGCTACATTAAGGCTGTTTCAATGACAGCTTGTAAAATTTCCATGTGCAGCCTTAGACTCAAAGAAACACGTTGCATATGATTTGGCTTAATAACAGCTTCACCTGTACATGAAGTTGGCTTTATCAGCAAATACAAAGCCTTCATTGCTCTATAGCTCATTGGAATTAAACGGGCACAACGTTAACCCATGGAATTAAACCTGAAACCCTCTAAGCAGGGACCATACTGGGAGGCTTGGGCGTGTGGTGGCAGACACGGGACCGGGCTGCCACCTTGTGGCATGTTCAAGTGATGTTTTTATCAGTAAGCAGAGGCTCGTTGCCCTGATAGCATGAAGTCGTACCTGTTTATGTCCACAATAAAAAAAAAAAAAAAAAGTGTAAGTGGCCACCAGAACGTCCTGATAACAGAATGAGTCCAATGACAGCATGACTGCATGTCCTTCAGATAGAAGTGAAATATGAGGGCAAGTAGAAAATATGCTTTTAGAAAAAAACTTAACATCTTTGTCAGCGACATGGACAGTGGCATAGAGCGCACCCTCAGCAAGTTTGCTGACGACACCAAGCTGTGTGGGGCGGCTGACATGCTGGAGGGAAGGGATGCCATCCAGAGGGACCTTGACAGGCTGGAGAGGTGGGCCCATGCCAACCTCATGAAGTTCAACAAGACCAAGTGCAAGGTCCTCCATCTGGGTCGGGGCAATCCCAAGCACCGATATAGGCTGGGCAGTGACTGGCTTGAGAGCAGCCCTGAAGAAAAGGACTTGGGGGTGCTGGTGGATGAGAGGCTCAACATGAGCCGTCAGTGTGCACTAGCGGCCCAGAAAGCCAATCGTATCCTGGGCTGCATCAGGAAAAGCGTGGCCAGCAGGTCGAGGGAGGTTATTCTCCCCCTCTACTCCACTCTCGTGAGACCCCGCCTGGAGTACTGTGTCTGATTCTGGAACCCCTACTACAAGAAAGATATGGACTTGCTGGAACGTGTCCAGAGAAGGGCCACGAGGATGATCAGAGGGCTGGAGCACCTCTCCTATGAAGACAGGCTGAGAGAGTTGGGGGGTTGTCAGTCTGGAGAAAAGAAGGCTCCGAAGAGACCTTATAGTGGCCTACCAGTATCTTAAGGGGGCCTACAAGAAAGCTGGTGAGGGACTTTCTAGGATGTCAGGTAATGGTAGGACTAGAGGAATGGATTAAAACTAGAGATGGGTCGATTCAGACTGGACGTTAGGAAGAAGTTCTTCACCATGAGGGTGGTGAGACACTGGAATATGTTGCCCAGAGAGGTGGCGGATGCCCCATCCCTGGAAGTGTTCAAGGCCAGGCTGGATGGGGCTCTGAGCAACCTGATCTAGTGGGAGATGTCCCTGCCCATGGCAGTGGCGGTTGGAACTAGATGATCTTTAAGGTCCCTTCCAATCCTAACAATTCTATGATTCTATGATAAGATTGGAAAAAACTTAAAAAGTGGAATTAATGTAGGGCTGTAACTTATAGGAGGTAGCCAGAAAGAAAAGTTAATGCCAGAGATAAAAGATCAAGTTTGGATGTGAAAGCTCCTGTTCCCAAATTTTCCAATAAAGTATAAAAAGTAAGAGTTAACATTCTTATGCAGAAACTCAGCTGCTGGTTTAAATGGATCTATAGTTAAGCTGTTGTCTTCCTCACTGTCCTTATTTCTACTGCAGTGCACTCCCATCAACCTTTGCTGTGAGATGGAAGACAATTGGTCAAGCTGTTGAGGAAGAACAGAAATGAAAGTAAAAATACTTGCGATCCAGTATCTCAGAATATATCACATTTAGAAGCAAATTCAGCTATGCAAATGATACAAACAGTAATAATAACAACAATCATCACCATCACCACTATCATCTTGATCTTATATTTGTTTGAAATACATCTGTTCTAGCCTACACAGCCAAGTGTCGGAAGGCTTTTGTAATGATTTTGATTGTACTGCCAGTCCTCTGCGAAATAGCTCACCTTTCTGGGGCTTCAGCACGCCAGTGTCATGAGTTACCTATTATTTAAAGCAAAAATATCAACAAAGATTCTAGGAAAGATGCTTCTTCCACCTGTTATAAACAAGTAACCTGTTCCTTCCCTCTATCATGTTAATCTAAGGCCCAGGAAACAGGGAGCCAGAAACTGCTGTAACTCTTCTACCCACACTGAAGATGAACACTTATCCTGGAGTCTTTTCACCCCAAACCAGGACACCTTTAATCACAGTGGGACCTGAAGTGATAGGACACCAGCAAGAGGACGGGTTCCCACTCCTTGCCAGGTGGGTGTTTTTCCTCTGCATGAGGGCAAGTTTCAGGCCTGGCATTGGACTGAGAAGGGATTGGGAAGGCCATTAGGTAGCCTCTTCAGAGACTATGCTTCCATTCCTAGCAAAATACTGGAAAGTACTCTTTCTTTGTGTGCAAGAGCTATTACAGTGACTTTTTCCAGGTTTCTAAAATCTAACATATGTTTATCCTTTCTCAGATGACTCTAGAGCTGGACTCATGGTGCTAAGAACGTACATACTACTACAAAATGAATTAAAAACAAAGGAAACGCTTCTTTTGTTCCTGTTCTGTAAAACCATACCTATTCCTTTTCTGGGAAACTAGTCAACACCTGAAATTCATTTTATCTGCTTCTAAAATGACCCGTCATTTCCTGATGTGGAAAACAACAACTTTTTCCACCACCGTGGTAAGGCATTTCCCTGAGACCAAAAAGAGAGGGGGGAATCTGAGAACCCTACACGGCTATCCCAGTGCAACTCATGTAAACTGGTAATTACAGGGAAAGTCCAAGACAAATTAATAAAATTAGGATTTCGAGGACCTTAGGAGACCCACTGAGCTACTCCCTTGGTGCAGTGTGAGACTCTTGATGAGATGCTTGCCCAGCTTGCTCTTAACAACCCCCAGCCACAGGAATTAAATAATTTCTTAGGTTACATCCTTTGGTCTTTGTATTTAACTATTATTGGGCACCTTTTCTTAACATCTAAAAGGTGACGACAGCCCTTTTAACAGTTTGCTTTCTGCCCTAAAGCAAAGGTGATCCCATCCCTTTGCACCCGCTTGCACCTTCTTTGTCATAAAAAATATAGTGGATGGACCTTGGGATTTCTCATGAGACATTGCTATCTGCGTTGGCGGGCAGCCCAGACTGCAGTATGCCTCTGGCACACCCTGGGAAAAGCAGCCAAAACCATTATTTCCAGCAGTGCTTTCACATCAGGGCAAAGTACTCCTGATAAAGCATGGCCTGCCAATATTAAGGAGCTACACGGGTGATGCAAGGGCTGTGGCTTGCTCCTGGCAGCAAGGAGGATCCCTGCTAAAGCGTAACCCACCAGGTATACTAGCCTCTGTTTTGCAGTCTGTCTAAGCTAAGTGTTATAGTTATTTATTATCAGTATTTCTTGTTTAACCTGCAGCAGTGTACTGGGTCTGGCTGGGATGGAGTTAAGTGTCCCCGCAGCAGCCCTCATAGTGCTGTGCTTTGTACTTGTAGCTAGAAGGGTGTTGATAACACACCAGTGTTTTGGCTACTGCTGAGCAGTGCTCCCACAGCATCAAGGCTCTCTCCCCGACACTCCCCTCTCCCAAGGCCAGTAGGCTTGGGGCAGGGCAGGGGTGTGTGCGCGGAGGGGAGAGTTTGGGAGGGGACCCATCCAGGAGAGCAGACCCAAACTGACCAAAGGGGATATTCCCTATGATATTCTCTATGACATGCTGTGCTCAGCAATAAAAGCTAAGAGAAGGGTGGGGGGAGGGATTAATTTTTAGGGCATTTGTCTTCCAAAGCAACTGCTACCTGTACTGGGGCTCTGTTTCCCAGAAAGTCAATGGGCATCACCTGCTGATGCAAAGTAGAGAATAAATCTTTTTTTTTTGCTTTGCTTCCACACGAGGCCTTTGCTTTCTTTCATTAAACTGCCTTGGGTTAAACCCATGAGTTTTTCATCTTATTTCCTCCCCCTGTCCTGCTGAGGCAGAGTGGTGAGAGAACGACTGGGGAGGCAACTGGTGGCCAGCCAAAGTCATCCCACCACATGCAGGCACTGCTGCAACACGAAAGAGGTCCTCCCACTGCCCTCTCTCTGACCCCACAAATCATGGGCAGGGGTGGGAGGTGGGAGAGCTACAGGCAAAGAAGAGCAGCTCTTGATGGAGGCCCACATGCGAGTTTGGATGCACAGCTGATGTGCTCTGCTACAGGACAGAGCTGGGAGGGTCTGGGACAGCAGGCACCCTGCTGCCACAGGACTGGAAGAGACTTCACCCCATTCTCCTCACCTCTCTCCTCCCCTCCTGCCAGGGCACATGCACCATTTTCAGGAACTGAGAAGGTGTGGTGAGGGCTTCATTGCAGGAGGGAGCAAGACAGATGCTAATGACAGGGAGGTATTAAAAATCCCTTTGACCTCTCCATTTATTTCTTTCCACCTCCTGAAGAATATCTGGTCTCTCTCTTGCCCCACTAACCATATAACCAAGAACCCTACATAGAATCACAGAATGGTTCGGGTTAGAAGGGACCTTAAAGATCATCTAGTTCCAACCTCCCTGCCCTGGGCAGGGACACCTCCCACTAGACCAGGCTGCTCAAAGCCCCATCCAGCCTGGCCTTGAACACTTCCAGGGATGGGGCATCCACAATTTCTCTGGGCAACCTCTTCCAGTGCCTCACCACCCTCAGAGTGAAAAATTTCTTCCTGATATCTAATCTAAATCTCCCCTCTTCCAGTTTAAAACCGTTACCCCTTGTCCTTGTACGGTGCTGCACCTGGGGAGGAATAACCCCATGCACCAGTACAGGTTGGGGGCTGACCTGCTGGAGGGCAGCTCAGCTGAAAGAGACCTGGGAGTCCTGGTGGACAACAGGATGACCATGAGCCAGCAATGTGCCCTTGTGGCCAAGAAGGCCAATGGCATCCTGGGGTGCATCAAGAAGAGTGTGGCCAGCAGGTCGAGGGAGGTCATCCTCCCCTTCTACTCTGCCCTGGTGAGGCCGCACCTGGAGTACTGTGTCCAGTTCTGGGCTCCCCGGTTCAAGAAGGGCAGGGAACTGCTGGAGAGGGTGCAGCAAAGGGCAACCAAGATGATTAGGGGACTGGAACACCTCTCTTATGAAGAAAGACTGAGGGATTTGGGTCTCTTCAGTCTGGAAAAAAGACGGCTGAGGGGGAATCTTATCAACACTTATAAATACTTAAAGGGTGGGTGTCAGGAGGATGGGGCCAGGATCTTTTCAGTGGTGCCCAGCAACAGGACAAGAGGCAATGGGCACAAACTTGAGCATAGGAAGTTCCACCTAAACATGAGGAGGAACTTCTTTACCCTGAGGGTGTCAGAGCACTGGAACAGGCTGCCCAGAGAGGTGGTGGAGTCTCCGTCCCTGGAGACATTCAAAACCCACCTGGACGTGTTCCTGTGCAACCTGCTCTAGGTGACCCTGCTCTGGCAGGGGGGTTGGACTAGATGATCTCCAGAGGTCCCTTCCAACCCTATGATTCTATGATTCTATCGCTACCCTCCCTGATAAAGCGTCCCTCCCTGTCTTTCCTGTAGGCCCCCTTTAGGTACTGGAAGGCTGCTATAAGGTCCCCTTCTCTTCTCCAGGCTGAACAGCCCTAACTCTCTCAGCCTGTCTTCTCAGCATGGTGGGGCCTGTGCAAATACACTGTAAAGAGACAGTCTGTTTGTTCCTTAGGTGAGGAAACACCATGGAGAATTGCAGTCCCCCGCATCCCTTCCTGCCAGGACAAGGGCGCAGGGGACAAACCCTTCCCACCTTCTCTGGGGGGAAACCACACTTGGGCAGAGAGGCACACGGACACCAGTGACAGCTGAGGGGGTCCCCACAATGGCACCAAACCTCCTACCTGTGGAGGGAGATGTGTGGGAACACCCTTTTCTGTCAGAACAGCCAAAAAAAAAAGGAATATATGGCATTTCTAAGGGCTGGCCAACAGCCTTGCCTGTGGCCCTCTAGGCAGACATTGCTCAGCTGTCTCCTAGAAACCCTATGGGTTGGTATGGGGTGTCCATAGGCAGTTTTCTGAAGGCAAGGCTTCTAGACAGGTGCTACACCTGGGCAGGCTTCCCCTGCCTGCCTGCCCCTGTACAGGGCGCTGAGACTTTGCACACTCCCTTCATGGATGACTCCACGCTGCCAAACGCGCCATAAAACTCGCTGCTGGGCAGCAACGCCGACGCCTCGGGCTCGCACAGCAGCTGGCCGGATGCTCCCTGAATTGAAAGAGCAGCAGAAGGCAAGCCAGAGAGCATCTAACAGGCAAAAGAGGAAGAAGCGAGAAAAGAAAGGGGGGGGGGGGGGGAAAAGCAACTTCCCTGACCGGGAATCGAACCCGGGCCGCGGCGGTGAGAGCGCCGAATCCTAACCACTAGACCACCAGGGATCTGTGTAACCGTGCTGTAAGTCCTTCCTGAAGAGCTAAATCGCACAACCACATCCCCTAACCTTAATAGTCTTTCCCTTATCTGGCCACTGCCAAGTCCCGGAGGCAGCTGTGTGTAGGGAGGGACGTTCCATTCCACCGCACGCAACGGGGGGGAGTCGCCGGCGGCGGGGCAGAGAGGAGGGGGCGCCCCTCAGGAGAGGAGAGGGGGGCGCCTCCTGGGCGGGAGGCGGGATGGCGGTGGGAGGCCGGGCGGACAGAGCCTCGGGCCCTGCCCTCAGCCCGGAGGTGCAGGAGCGGGAGCAGCTGCGCCCCACACACCGCGACAGGCAAGAGCTGCGCGGCCGCGACAGAGGGCGGGTCGTTAGGAGGACGGCGACAGAGCGCGGGTTGGGTTGAGCTTCGCCCCTCCCGCCGCCCCCGGCCGCTGGGCGGGTGGCGGCCGCCAGCGGGAGAGGGGTTATTTTTCCTCATTTCGTGCGGGCCGTTCGCTCTGTGTCGTACAGGACAGTCTTTCCGCGGGGTGTTGCTGTGGGGGCTCCGGGCAGGGCCTCCTCAGCCGAGCGCCCTGCGCCGTGCCTCCCGGCCGGCGGCTCCCGGCAGAAGCCTCTGCCGCGTCTCCATCGCGCTTCGGGCGGGCTGTGGAGAGAAAAATACCGCAGCTTCTCCGGTTTTCGGTGTTTGGCCTGCAGGGGAGAGCCGATCCGAGGGCCTACCTCAAGTGGAAGCCCGTGGCTCCACAGAGGGAAGCCAGATTGGTGGTTCGCTTGCCTTGTGCTGCCATGGCCTGCTTACACGATGCGTGTGAGTCCGTGACTTTGCTTTTTTTGGGGAGGTTTCTATAAGAGGAGTGAAAACTCTGCCATCGATGTGGATTACATCTGCATAAGCACTTTTTCCTCTGATGTGTCGATTTCATGAGCCAAGTAGATCTGTGAGCTGTGCTAGCTAAAGTGATTTTCCCTTGTTTAAGCAGCGTAATATAAGAGGGTTTGTTCTACGCAAGCAAACTTCTCTAGTTCTCAAACTCTCTGCCTCTAGAAATGCATCATATAAGAAACCTTTTCCACGTTAAGATAGATAAGCTTCAGACTATATGCTTGCAGGCTTTGCAAATATACACGAGCTTATCTTTAAAAGTTTTAGAGTCTGAAAACAAACTTACAGACACCACTTTCGTCAGGGACATACTCAGGAGGTTGGGGGCTTTGGTTTCTGTCTCACTGGAGTTGCTATTCAGCCAATGGTTTGTTTCATCCCAAACCCTTCACAGTAGCAGGTTTCAACAAAATGTGTGTCTTGGTTGACATGGAACTTTCTTTTGTCCAAACTGAGCCATTTTACTGTGTAGTGAGGTAGATAACATAAAATGTGAGGTTACAATCAGGCCCTATTAGATACAGTCTGATGTCTTATATACTGCAAGAACTGCATTTCACGTGTATATCAATAGCAGCTTCTTTGGCAAGACCAAGGCATTTCAGGCCTTGAGGAGACAAAGCTGTGGAGCACTGGAGGCAGAGCACAGCTCAAACTGAGGCACCACCACGGCCTGAGGCCACCGCAAAGAAGGGGATGTGGTTAGGTGAGAGAGGTCACTTCGTCCCAGAAGATAATCTGTGCCCCTTGTTGAAGAGGAAAGCAAAGTGGGGCCTGCAACTCCTGCAACTTAGAACCTGCAAGAAACACCGAGCAAATATTAAGGTGGTTTTATACTGCAGAAACTGAGCTAGCTTTAAATGAATTTGTATGCTTCACCAGGTTCACAGTTGTGGATAAAAGCGTAGGCTTTCCCACCGTGGGTGCTTCTCAGGTGGGTTTTGGAGGTGTACTTTTTTCTGTGCTTCCATGGCTGTGGTGGTAGCAGCACTTGAGACGCCTAGGTTAAAACTAGGGTAGGTCCACATCAGCTGCATTTGCAGTGTCGAAGACGTGTTACAGAAGGGTTGTTGCCACTGTTTGTTCTTAGAGTGCCTCTGTTGTGCAACATCTCAGAGGAAGGCAGGGGTGAGCCCCCTGATTTTTAAGCTGCCTGAGTGATAGAGACAAAATATTCCCCACGACAATCTCAGAAAAGTAGCTGAACCTATGAAAGATGGGTTCTCATGGATGATGGTAGAGCAGGCAAACGTGTTTTGTCCGTGCTTTAGGAAACTGTTAGATGTAGAAACAAATAATTCTTGCTGTTACACTTGATAATTAGCAAGTTATTTTCAATATGTGTATTATATCATACTAAATTCTGTTGAGCAGTGAAAGGTTTGTTGATTACAGCCGTAACAGTACTGAAAACTCTAATGTATGCACTAGAGAAATTTTACTGAAATACAAAATCTTGTCCTGGATGTGGACCCAGGCTGTGGGGGGCAGGGGGCTGACCACCAGACCACCAGGAAAGTAGCATTGACAGTCATATGCTGGCTAGTTATTTTTAGAAGTAGCTTTCTTTTCTGTACAAGTCATGTGCACTGACAAAAATTACGCCTCTTTTCTGGCTTCCTATATCCGATAGAGAAACGCATCAGTGAAACTGTCAGCGATTCAGCCTCCTGCCAGCGCAGAAGCAGCCAGTGCCTGTGCCTGCATCCCTGCGATGCTAGCTGGAGAAGAATGATCTTCCCAAAAGCGCCAGGGAAGGAATGTCGGAGGCCGATGTTTCTTTTCACTTAGCACAACGGAACAGCGCTGTGTCAGTAAAACCAAGTGAGTAGCGTTCAATGTTAGAGGTACCGTACCCCAACTTTTAGAGTTTGGTATGCAAAGCTGAATTTTGGAACCTGAAAAATCAGAGCAATTACTTTAAATGCAAGCTGTAAAGCATCATGCAATTAACTTGTCTGTTCCGTATGAATACATTACATATTATTATTACTTTAATTTGCCATGTTAATTGATGTGGGGCAGCAGGCTTACTATGTAAAAATGAGTAAGAATAACATCAAAGTAATGTGCTAATTCACTGAAAGTATATTATTTGGGTATGTTTACACTATATAATGGTAAGTACAAATTGTCTTTGTGCCTGGAGTACATGCTTCAGTAGTAGTGAAAATGCTTGATTTGCATGGAAGCTGTAAATGATATTTATAACTATATGTGTATTTATCACTCCTCTCTTTCCTCAACCGTGTATTTGATCTGGGAAGTATTGACATCAGCTTTTCTTCTTTAAGGTAGTAGTCTGATTTAAAATGTACATCATCCCAGTTTCAGGGAGGTGGAGAGGAAGGGGAGGGAAAAAAAGATGATGAACAGTCTTTTGCTATTTTATGTTTAATTTCCGTGTACGGTCGGAATGGTTGCTGAACTGTAAGATTATAATGATTTTCTGGGGGAAAAAATACTGTTGTAGTTTATATTTCTTATATTTATCTTCACCATAATAGTGTTTTTATGGAAATAATCTAAGGAAAATCTCAAAAGGCGTTGCCCAAATGTTACAGCAGTTCTGATACTCTTAGCTCCAAGATCATCTTCCAAGCTGTACAGTGACTTGCTCTATCTTCTTGTAGTTTAATTTAAATAGAGCTAGGGGGCAGTCTGTGAGAATTTGCAGTGTCATGTCTTAATTCTGTGCAGACTAGTCATTTATTATTTACACAAAATATTTTAAAGATCCTGAAGAAAAATGGAGGAGTAACTCGGTATTTTTATAAATACCTTTTAAAGTTCTTGTATTGTTTTAATTGGTCTTCTGTTCTTCCCCTGACACCGTATTTGATCCAGGAAAACCTGTGTCAGCTTTTTTTCTCTTAGCCTGTGTTAAAATGCACGTGATTATGGTGTTCAGGATAAGATGTGGTGGCAGGGTGCTTCATCCAGTGTCCAGTGAGCTCAAAAAAATAGCTTAGTTGAAACAAATATAACTTTTCCCATCATCTCCTCATGTATCTCAGCTAATTCCTTTTTTTTTTATATAGTCTTTCTTCTGCAAAGCACTTTGGAAGCAACTTCTGGTTTGCTGTACTAGACAGTAGAAATGGGTGCACAGAATCAGTTGTTAGGGGAGAACTTCTTATAGAAGTTTCAAGCTCTGGTTTCTTTCTCATTTTTGTGAAACTTATAGAAATTTTCAATACCTCTGTCAAATTGAGTTACATGCAGACAATCAGTTCAAAGTTACAGGGTTAGTTGGGGACACTCAAAAAATTCATCATTACATAAACCGAAGAAACCAGGCTAAAAATAGCAATGTATTGTTACAGAAGTCAACCCCCAGTGCATGGCAGGATCAAGCAGAGCCTCAATTATGCATAAAAGTCTGCCTGTATGAAACCTATTTTGCGACTACTTCATGGTGAATAATTGTAAGAGTAATTGGGGAAAAGAGGATGACTGAAAATGGAAAAAAAAAAAGATTGGTGTCACCTTTATTTTTATACCTTTTAAAAACTGGACTCTTAGGGTGTCCAAGCTCATGAGTGTAATTCCTTATAGCAGGTTATCTGTCTTAAATGAGCTGTAAGCTAACAGTTGCGGATGTTAAAAAAAAATTACATGAACCACACATGAGCAATATGGTATTTTTTTCTAACATCAGCGTAAGCTGATCTGAGTGCAGGCCATAAACATACTGTACCTGTGACAATTTTTTTTCTCTATAATGTAGTGAGCAGCTCTATTAACATACATTGAAGTGTGTATTGTGGAAGATCAAAACCCATCCAAACATTGTACTTTATCCCATGTCTGTTCTGCCTTCCGTGTGTTATTTTGCATGGGAGTTTGTTTGAGAAATCTTTTTCTCGAGTGAAAATTCACAATTTGGAAGTGATCAAAATAGCAAATTTGCATTTTACCTCCATCAAAATAGTGCAATTGGTGATAAAACAAATTTGCCCAATTCTGAAATGAATGAGCGACATGAATTTTAAGATTTTCTCAGGTAAAGATATTCTAACCATTGATATCACAAAAGCAATGAGTTGAACTATGTTAGATCATTTGTATTTAAATGAATTGCCATGTGAAGGAGCAAACCATTCAGACTGTCTTCTATCCTCTATGCTGTAGAGAGACCAAAACTAAATTTTATTTCAAAGGTTTTATTTCAAAGGTGATGTGTGTGTGTGCGTCTATCCGTCTGTCTATTCATCTATCTCATGTTCATCACTGTAACAGATGGTCAGGCATTACCTCTTAGTTCCAGGCTCAGTAAAATAAAATGGTATATTACATCCCACTCATGCAGTTTCTGACAACGGCATAAACTCTGTGGGCTGAGCTCCAGGCGATAACCCACAGTGCCGTAACCAGAACTTGTATGATGCTCCTGTTCCAAGTCCTAGCCTGCTTACTCTGCTGCTCTGACAGGAGTTTGAGTGATTTCTTCCCTATGCCAGTAGGCTAGGATATGTATTTGAAATGTTTGGGGCAATGTAAGTACTGTAGAAACGTGTAGTTTCTTTGCTGCATGGAATCTATGCATTGTCCTCATAGAGCTTTCTACACGATACAATAGAGGTGATCATTCTTGGAATGATGATAGACAGTGAACTGGTACCTTAGGACAGGGATAACTTTTCCTGGAGCTAAATAAAGTGTTAGTCAGTGTCATTCTTGTGCAAGTTCAGCTAAGACATAAGTAGGGTTTACATCGCTTTGATGGACAGGGCTGCATATCTTATGCAATTAGGCAAAAGAAATCAAGTAAATGGTACTATTTGAGGTCTGCAGTTTTCTTTCTCTTTTTCCCCCAATTTTATTATCTAAGCAGTGCCAGAGGAGTAACTGAGAGCAGAGGCCCGTTCTTCTGTGCCATGCTAGAGAACCCTTGTGCCGGTGAGGTCTTTGAGATTTTAACCAATGTAACTTTGGGTTTGCCCAACTTGTACCTGGGTAATAATATAGATACAAGATGTAGTAACTGCAGTATGCTATCAAAACATAACAAAGCAGGAGACTTGTGTCTTGTGAAATAAACTGTTTGGGAAAAAATAAATCAGATGCAGACTTCAGTTTTAGCTGGAAATACAGCAGCAAATTTAGTGAAGGAGTCAGGAAAGTCATTGTCCTGGAACTGACACTGAGTGGTAGAAAGCAAATGCCACGAGCAGGGTGAGGGTAGTGGTGGGAGCTGCGTGTCCACATTGGAGTTGCATTCGGTCCTGAAATTGACACATATGATTTTGAAATGGATCTTTAAGCAGCTGTTAGGTTAAAAAATAGGCCTCTGACAAGTACCTCTCTTACTTGAAATTAAAACTTGTTGGATTTGTTATATTATGAATATTAAAAAATAATTATTTTTATCTTGGGACATCTGTGCACCACTTGCTATTTTATTTCGCACAGTCTCTTAGCATCTGTACGTATATGTGCATGTATACACTTTGTGTTACTTTTAAGTTTTTATTTATGTGGGTATCTGTCTATCTTCAGGCTTTTGCCTTGCAGAATTTGGGATTTAAGGATGTTACAATACCGTAGTCTGTCAGAGCTGGAAACTGACTGAAGGAGGGAATAGGAAGCCAGATCTCGCTTAGACTAGCCACAAACGGCTGCAACGGTTACCTGGAGTTATCTCGGGTAAGGCAATGGCCTTTCTGGTAACTGTAGTGGGTTTAGGGGCATTGGGTGAAGAAGCCGGCAATGTGGAAACGGCAGATAAAGTTTGCAGGCTGATCGGTTTCCCATGGATCTAAAGGCTTTGGTTAACCTCAGTTTGCAAAACTGGTTGGTTTTGTACAGCCTGGTGAAATCTCCTCTCCAGATGCACAGCCCGGCGCTTGGGTTTTATGAAGAAATACGCCATACCTGGCTTCTTTTTGCCCCTCCAGACAGACAGACCGACCGACCCCTTTCCCCAGGACGGGGCTCGCCGGCACCGCGGCGGGGGGTGCCGGGCCCCGTGAAGCGGCTGAGGCGAAGCACGCCCTGCGCTCCCCTCCCTACCCGGCGCTCCGCTACGGGCTCATCCCGGAGCCGTGAGCCCACCGCAGCCCCCAGGGCCGGGCGGGGCAGAGCGGGGAGGCGGGATCGCCGGGGCGGAGCGGCGAGCTGGGCTGGGCCGGGCCCGGCCCGGGGGAGGGGGGAGAAGCGGCGGGGCTGGGGCTGCTCCAGCCGAGCGGGGAGCGCTGCAGCAGGCGCTCCCGCAGCCACTGCCCGGCCGCGGGGCCGCCATGCCGCCCTCTCGCCCGCCCTGCAGGTGCGCGCCGTCGGGAAGGGGTGGGGGGACCGGGTCGTTTTCCTGTTTACGCTCTGCCGAGGGGCGGTGGGCGAGCAGGCCGGCCCGGGCGGGGGGCGGCGGGGCCGGGCCGGGAGCTGAGCCCCGGCGGTGTGGGGTTGCCGGAGGAGCCGTTTGCCTGCCCGCTTGTTGTCAGAGCCAGCCGGGAGGTGAGGGGCGGCCCCGTCGCTGTCGTGATGTGTCTCTCCCGTCGCCGGGAGGCGCGGGGCGGCCGCCGGGACCCGGCCGCCGGCGGCTCGGCTGGGCGCGGGGCGGGCCCGGTGCCTGCTAGCCCCAGCTTTTGCCTCCGCGGTGGCGTTTAACCAGCCGTTACAGCCGAACGGGTTGCTTTGTTGGCTTTCACGGCTTCAAGCCTCATTTATTTCCTCCCTCCCCAGATCTTGGGTGATTTACTGGAACGTTCCAGGCGCTCTATAGATTAATTTACAGTCTCAGGTTATTATGATTGAGAAGTACTGCCGAGTGCCAAATGTGCGTTAGTAACTAATTTTTGTCTCTTCATCTGTGCAATGGACTTTCCTCTCTGTACCTCATCGTACACTACTTCAAAGTTGTTTTTTTGGCTGGAGGCGGTAAGCTGTGTGTTGACGATGCGTTTGCAATATTATGGTGCTAAAGGATGCAGTAACTGTTTGTCCTCTAGGTGATGAAATAAGATGATGAACGCCTAGACTCAATAACAGGCTTTTACCGTGTGTTTACTTTACACACCACAATTATTGTTCTCCCATTAAGTAGTGGTACATTTCTTGTATTAACGCATAACGATGGACTTCTGAGATGGGTAGGTGCCCATTAATCGATTATGGTTTGCCTCGAATGCTATCACCCAGACTAAGGGCCTGTGTTTGGATGATACTTAAAATGCATATTGATGAACCCTGCCAGCATATTGTATCAGCATGTATTTACATAGCGTGGAAATTGTATTTTGCTAATATAGTTTTTGAATGTGAATGTAAACACATGCAGACTTCACAAGATTAATGGAGAAGGCATTAGAAAATACCAAGAAAAGTATGTGTGCACATATACTTTCTGAATGAAAATTACTTTATCAGGAATATATGTCTTTAAGTCATGATTAAGAATATATAAGTCCTTGTGCATTTTACACCGCTTTCTCTTTCTGTCTTTCATCTTTTTACCTGGTAAATGTTCATAAATATACACAAAATATTTTAAGGGTCTAAACAAGCAAGTAATGTTGGTCCTGTGAAGAGTTTGTTGAAGCTGATGGGACTGTTTGTGGACAAAATGCTATGTGATGCACCCCCCCCCCTTTTTTTTTTTTTTTTTTAAATAATGGATCAGAATCTTGGGCTTGGAAGGGAATTCTGTACTTCAGTTAAATTCCTTACCTTTTTATCTTGTTGTGTATTATGTTATGAAAAAGGAATACTTTTAGAAAAACTGATTTGTCTAAGTCAGTTGTGAGGCACAATGTCTGACTCTCACTCCTTGCCTTTGCCCAGTGTCCTGTTTTCACTGCACCAGTGGCCACACTTCTCTGGATTTGTTAGGTCTACTGCCAAAATGATAAGTGATTCCTCACGGAGTTGAAGTGACTTAGAATTGATTGGAACAGTCCTTGTCTTCTTGTATAGGAATACACCTTTGTTGCTTTCTGTATCCAGGATTTTCAAAGAGAAGAGTAAAATTGGTTGGGATTGTTTGTAGTAAATATTTGGCTAGCTTATGGTCCTGACTTCAGTGGACAGCTTGCAAATTCCTTACAGTATTAGGGAGTAAGTCCCTCTATTCAAATAGAGGTGAATTCATTAGAGAGTGATGTGGGTTGGAGAAACATTTCTTCAAAAAGGTTATTAACAAAATTGTGAGAATCCCATAGATGGGTACTGCAGCCAGAGAGGCTCCCTGCAGTCACCCATCTGGGCAAGTGTTTCAAAGGTGGGATCTTAGCGTGAGCTTCTGCAGCATGATGTGACACAAGAAATTGCTGATCCAGGCAGCTAGAGATGTTCACAAACTATAATTATGACGGAAACGAGGGATGAAGGGACTTAATTTCCCTTTGCTTTCCAGTATGCAGTGAAGGAAAGCTGGAACATAACCCATGTTGCGAAAAGTGGTAAAACTCCCTGTCTGGCCCATGGCTTGTGCCCTCTTGTATCTCAGCAGGTGCCTGATGCAGCAGCAGGTGGTCGTGGTCCTCACCTCTGCTGGCGAGGTGAATCTAGCGTCATCGCCCAAGAAGCAGCAGACTGACAAATCTCTTCCTCCTCGTGATCAATAAGCGAAAAAAGTCTATAAGGCTTTACGGGCACAGCTCTTGTTTTAGTGAGGTATCCACTCAACTGGTATAGCTATTGGCGGTGGGGATGGCTGCCTGCCATGGAGTTGGTGGTTTCTCGCTCCCTGCTGCAAGGGAGCTGGGCCTCGGGATCTGCGCCCTCGTGGAGGAAAATGCACGAGTCATGCTGCTGCAGCTGCTGTGGGTTTGTCCTGTGGGTTAAGATTGCTTTCCCAAAAAGAGGAAACTTAACGCTACAGTTGAGGCGTGAAGTCAGCACTAAGAGCACTCAATTAGGCGGCATCCTTTGACTAGGAAGAAAAGCAGGGTAGGGGAAACAGATTTTCAGATCTCTCCCTCCTGTGTGTGTTTTTTTGTTTTAAATCTGACTGGTTTCCTTATTCCCGTGTCATTTGTCCCTGGCCTGATTTGTGAAACAGCGAGGCAGTGACAAAATTCACAGCAAGCTAGAGGATTTATATTCCACATCACCCTCCCCCCCCCCCCAACATAATGTTTCATATTGATACATTAAACACATACACGGGAGAATCCTTTTTTTTCCCCTTTTCCTTGCAAACCCTTCTGATTGAAGGCGGAAAGCTATACTTGATCAAAATGTCAGGCGGGCATGAGTGGCTATGCTGCTGCTGGAAGGTGTCTGTTATGAACTGTTTCTTTGGTTTTGGGGTGTGCAGCACACTGCGGGGGGCTGTGGTTGTGTCTGTCCTCTGTTTGCCTGCAAGGACAGGGTGCAGGCAGGCTTCATGGGGTCTCTGGGTACTTCCCGATGGGTTGCAATGCAGAAGGTAATAGTAAGTGCTAAGAAGGATGAGGTACTCCAGGTGCGATGCTTTGTTCTTACGCCTGTGCTGCTCCCAGTCTCTGGCCAAGCTTGAAGAAACAGTACCAGTATTTCAGCTCGGTACTGTATAGCACCGTAATGACATGCCTGCACTTACTTAGGCTTAATGACTTGTCATGGAACCACAGTTTATGCTTTAGGAAGACTTCTGGCTTATATTTGGAGCTTTCAATATATACAGTACTCGTCATAATCCTAATAAGCCTTCTGATTGTTATTTACCTTGTTTTAAAGGTGTGAGCTGTGCTTTCAGTTGCATGCCTCAAATTCCATGTGTTGTGCGGTCCCATGGCCTTGACAGCTAGATGAAACTGTTCCCTGCTCTCAGTGATTCTGTTCCCTGTAATTCTCATGTGTTGTAGTTAATCATTAGGCCCCCTCTTTGGTATTCTACATGTAGATCCCACTGAGGTGCCACTGTTTTTCTTCTGTTGCCTTTGTTATGACTAGTATGTATGTTTTACAGGTTGGGTTTTGTTTTTTTCAACATCCTTTTTGAAATGCAGACTCTATGACTACCCGTCATACCGAAGTAATGACAATATCAACCTCGTTTACAAGAACAGAAAACAGTCAAGCCGATCAGGGAAGTTATACTTGTTTATACAGGCAAGATTTGCATTTACCTTTTGGTTACAGTGTCAGATTAGGATTGTTTATGTTTCATTCTGTGTTCACTTAGTAGGATTTAAAAGTCTATTAACAGCTATCAATTTCTAGAAAGGAAATTTTCTTAGAGTAGTCTCACCCGTTAGTGACTGATTTTGGGATCTTCCCATAGTGTTTCTGTAGATATCTGAGAGTCGTTTTCCCCAAAATCCAAGATTCCGTCCAGACAAATAGCTGTCCCAGTACACCAGTTAGAGGAAATCACAGATTTGTTTTACAGAAGTTCAGTCAGAGCTACTGCTTCCTTGAACTCAGCCTTATCTTAAGAAAAGGTAATTTATTCACTGACTCATTTTTCAAGTAAATTTAACCTTTTCTAGCAGTGCTCTCTCTATCTGCTGCTACTCCTGTCTGTTTTTTTTTTTTTTTTGCTTTCTGTCCCACATGCCATCTGTCTTATTTTCTGGTTTGTTTTCTTTTTAAATACTCGTAGCTAAGGCAGCAGATAGAAAAGAAGTATGAATATTTATTAACCATCACTGCCACCTTCGTTTTAAGCAGAAGAGGTGTGTATGGCTTCCTGCCAGGTCAGGTGATGCTGCGATTGCAGAAACTAACTGGCATCTGCCTAGGTTGTTATCTGGGGGGGACGCTACAAGGAACAACTTGATACTGTCAGTGGCTCAGCAGTGCTTTCATGCAGCATCAGTAGTCACTGTGCACAAATAACATAGTAGGTAGTGCTAGTCTGTTGTTAACTGTCTTGTGGTCAAGTAATGCCCCAGTGTGGTGGCAACGGCATTATTTTACTGTCAACTTGCACAGCATTTCTATAATGCTTTTTAAGTAGTTATACGGAACCCAAAAACCTGGACATTTCTGATAAAACTGGATATAATATTGTATGCAGGTTTTGGTAGCTGTTACAAGCCTGGCAAAGCTTTGTAGGCCGGAGAGTGGCTTGAGTTCTTCCTTCATACTTTCTCACAAAGGTTTAGGTAATTCAGAGAAGCATTGAAGAGTATAAAAAAAGTAATTTTACCCATTAATATTATTTGTATGATATTTAAAATAGATATTAAGAAGAAATTCTTCACTTGTAATACATAAGTAATGTTAGACTTTCTGTACTCCCTTTTTTTTCCATACTGGTTGCTGATCAAACCTTTTGCAGTGAAGCTGCTGAAGACTGATGGCAAAAGGTGGCAGCTGTGATAACTCATGACATAAAACCCAGGCAGTGCCATCTGTCCCAGCTCCGAAAGCTTCTAAAATGCAGTTGTTGTCTGGTAGATGCGTGGTATGAGTGGTGACATCCTGGTGACAATGAGTGGAGAATCAAGGAGATAAAACTTTGATTCGTACTTTGCTACGGAACAGACTGCTGAAATGTGTCCAGGTGTGTGGTGAAAGATTGAATTTGCCTGCTGTAAGCCAGTCACTTGTGTAGATATGGGCCAAATGATTGACAGCTATGCATCAGCTGATGAACATGAAAGCCCCCTTGCCACCCAGATGTGCTGGGTCAAGTGGCAAGCAGTCTGAGTAGTCATCAGAGCAGTTAGGAGATGAATTGAGAACCACAAAGGAATGACAAGGGTGGCTTTCTGCCAACGCGGTGAGTTGTTCTCCAGCCCTTATGCTTAGCTGGAGAAATTTAATTTAATAAATTTAATAAAGCAATTTGGGGTTTTCTGGTTTTTGGGGTTGTTTGTTTGTTTGTTTTCCTTTCTGTGTATGATGCTGAGCTGTGTTGGTTAGATACGCCTTCTTATTAGGGGTCAGTAGATGGTGGGAGGTGGCTGGCATCATCATATCACTGTACAGAGGCTAGGCAGGAACTTGTGGTGACATCTACATTTGTGTCCTGCTACAGTCATTCTTAGAGGATGAAAAGTAAAATCTCCTGTGTTGAGCTAGTGCCCATGTAATTACTCACTGGGACGCATTTGTCTCCTTATGTACGGGAATTCTGCATTTCTTAAAATTGAGCCCTGCAGCTAACTGATTGCTCATTGGATAAATTTTCAAGTGCGTTATTTGTTTTGAAAATTGGATTTCCTGTTGTAATGTGTGATTTATGTTGGTACAAGTAACACATTGGTTGTCATCAAAAGAGATTAAGGAGCTGGAAATTAGTTTTCTTTTCTCCTGTTCTGTTGACACTGTGCACTTGATGCTATTGTGTGAGTAGTAAGTTTCAGTGTTTTGTCAACTAGTTGTGTCCTTTCCTGAGCCCTGCTCTGGTAGTTTCCAGTCCCAGGCTGAGCCTGGCAGGTAACAGACAGGTTTTATGGGAAGGGGACAAGAGACTGATCTTGAGACCAAAATTATACAGCAAGTACAATAAATCCAGAATCTTCTACAGGCAGGGTGGGAAGAGCAAGTAACATGAACCCCAGGAAAAAAACAGACCTTATGCAGTTGCGCGTGTTGGTGACTTCTGGGCTCCATGAACGTCAAGATGTGGAAAGTGGTTCCTAGCCTTTCTGCTCAGTTCTGCTCACGCTTTGGATTAAGGTGGTGAGAAGAGCAAGGAAGGTGCGTTCCCTTCCTTGTTTTCCTCCTGGGAAGGAAATGGGCACGCTGCTTCTCTCAGAAATGGGGCCCTGCTCCACTATGAGCAAGCCACGATTGCAGAATGCCGTGGGCAGTCTGCGCAAATGCCAGTGGAAAACCGAGGAGGTTTGCAAAAGGAAAGCTGACTGAGCTGAAGGGGCCACCTGTAGCACCAAACCCAATTTTAAGGTGCTTCTGAGGAAACGTGTATTTCTTTGTATTTGGTAACTGTAATGTCTTTACTTTGTCATGTGGGCAAAATTATTGTCATCCCTCAGTAAATGGTAACAAGCTTTTAAAAGCCTCTCTTCTGGTTGTGTTTTTTCATTTTGGTTGTGTTTTGTTTTTTGTTTGGTTTTTTTTTTTTTAAGTATCTGGTAACTTTGTAAACAATCAAACTTCCCATGGATGTCACTGAAATCATGACTTTATGGCAGTACTGAGTACAGTTTTCAACTCTTAATTGCTTTGCAGTCAGCATTATATTGCATTTAAAATAAAAGTTTTACTTGGTACTGTGTTTTGTAATTGTTGTTTAAGTCTTGACTTCTTCATCCCACGTAGTATTTGTCCCACGTAGTATTTGTTGTGAATTCTGTGATGAAAGAGCTGTGGATGTTTAATTTCTCACTGAAAGGCTCTAGGATGACAGCGTACTGTGTTATAAATCGGGATTTACTTTATCTGGTTGTATCTTTCTTTCTGCTTCTCTTCACTTTTTTTTTTTTTTTTAACTTCACCGAGTCCAGCAAGCAGATAGTACAGAAAACCAATTTTGACCTGTGGAAGCTAGTGCCAGGTATTACCTGTTCATTAGGTTAGCTCAGCCATGTGTTACAGGTTGGAAGTGTGCATTTTAATCCTAGGTCTTGTAATAGTTATTGATAAGAACATGAACCTAGCTCTAGTAATATACTTCCTACAGGTAATGCATCAGTCCTACAAATCACTGATGTACCCAGATGGGGTAGATGTAAGCTGCTTTTCCTATTCTTTTCAAAGATGTAGGTCTCTACCTAGTTTGGACAGCTTTTCAGAGCAACTGTGAAAAGGTCTGAATTATTGCCTGCCAAATTTTAACACCAAAAGTGGAAGCACTACGGCCCCTCAAAAAAAGAGGCTTTAACATGGACCTAAAAAACCCTTGAAACTCTTTAATATATTAACTATTCTGTCTGGCTTTAACTTGAGGAAGGGCAAGCAATTACTTCGATGTAGCTGTAAACAAGTGAAGACAAGGTGTTGTTTGAAACATGTTGGGCAGTCTGAAACACTCCCCACTACCAGCTATGTCAGGCAGAACTTGTGGGAAAGTTAGCAGATTTCATCTTAGGGCCCCAACTCTGCAAATGTGTGCTTAGGTATTACAAGCATAACTCATGTAAGTGAGTGGTCCCTCTCAATGCACTTGGTAGGTGAGTAGAGAGCTCAGCAACGTCGCGGTGCCTGGTGATGGGGCTGAGATGGCTTCTATGAAAACGCAGCAGTGGAGGAATTGAAGCTATTTGTAAAATTAGGTCAAATTTTGTGAAGTGGTTCTTCCCCCTCTCCCCCCGGCCCCGCCCCAGCAAAAAGAAATACCTATCTTCAGAAATGCTGAGTTTCTTTGTCGATACTGTCAGTGTAAGATGTTTGAATTTTAATTTCAAAATCAGCCTGTTTTGTTCAACAAGAGCACCTCAGTTCAATAATAATATTTAAAACACTTGAGTAATCTGAAAGTAAAGTACATACTGCTATTGTTTTACCAGAAAATGTCTACACTTCTGGTTTTTTATGCAACAGTACTCTAACTTAATTCAAGCATATTTTAAACTTTTTGTTGGTTTTGGGTTTTTGTTTTGTTGTGTTGTTTTTTTTTTTTTAACTAAGCCCTGAACCGTCTCAGACTGAACCTATCCAGAGTTAAGCAAATAAAGTCCAGATTAAGTACGGTGAAAAAAAGAATAGCGTATAGCTGTTTTGTATGGACCATTCTGTTCTGTCTTTTCTGTGCACATAGAAATAGGCTGCTACCTTGATTTACCAGAATAATTTCGAGCAGGCACTTAGCCACGCACAAATGGTTAGAACACAGAAAAGTAGAGAAAACTTATTTTTCTGTTTCTGGGAAGAAGCAAGCAACTACTCAGAGAGACTCTCTAATTAGGTAGGTAAATGTAACTGCGCTATGACATATAGCAAGGGGAATTCAGTTTGAGAGGGGAGTTTTTGCTTTGTATATAGCGCAAGGTGACTCTCAGTACAAGACCAGAAACTGTGTGTAATGTTGTACAGGAATCCGGAGATAGAGGAAGGAAAAATGGTAATAAAGGTTTTAAGGATGTTTCAGAAGAGCAAGAAAACTAAATCATTCTCACTTCCACAATACCTAACGGAATTTTGCAAAGAGAGCGGAAATAATTCATTGCTGCTTTTAAAACTGCCTTCAGGCTATGCACTGGGTAGAGGGTACGATTTACTGTTGATCACTGTAATTTTAAGGCACCTAACGCTGCCAGTATCTGAACACCTGCAAAGCTGGTGTAATATAAGGTCACACTCAACAGACTGTAACACAATAAATGTTGCAGATTAAGGAATTGAAAAATAAACAATAAAGGTTTCCAGTGTTAATTTTGTACATTACAAATGTACAGGATTTTCTGTTACAATTAAACTGTTCAATATGTTACTTAATGTAGAGTGTATGCAGTGTGACACAGTTAAGGTTGCTATGGAAACCTGGCATTTTGGTTCTGTTAACGGTGTTTCAGATAGGAAAACATTTGCATTGCATTACTGTGAGACTCCTTTCTACCCCCACTCCTAAGCTCCTTTGCTTTTCAGTTGGGAGGTAGGTGACAGAAAAAGCCATGGCCTGGAATTTGCATGAGTCAGGGTCGATTGAAAAAAGGGATGTTGAGCTGAAATTTGAAATTACCTTCAAGTAGCTCTTGTGTCTTGAGTTGCTTTTTGAAGTGAGGAAGTGTTCAAATGTCAGTCTTTCACAGCGTAGTGTCAGTGGGCTGTTAATTTGAGGGTCTTTTTCTAAAAACTTGAAAATGATGGGTACTTTTCTAAAGAAAAGTTTCCAGTAATTTTCATAGTGTGATTATGGATATTGTTGGAAAGGTACTTGACCTAAAAAGCAGTGACCATCTCTCATACTTCCTGTTAAATTGATGGGTTTATTCATATTTTAACACTTTCTTGTTGCATGGCCTTATTCTGTAAAGCATTGAGAACATGTTAACCAAGTTTCTTTGAGTACAAAGGTAATATTTACAAATATAAACCTAACTTTATGCTTAAGCATTTTGGGACCTAAACTAATTGTAAGTAGAAGACGATTTGTGGTACCTAGGATTTATGGTACGAGTATTTGTGCCAAGCATCAAGCCGCATCGTTGAGTTTTAAGTGACTCTTCAGATACCTGTCTCTTTCTGCTCTGTCTCTACTTTATTTACCGTTGGTATAAATGCCTTTATTGGGTTTGTGAGAAAAGAGCTGAGAAGCAAGAGAGCAAGTTTGCCATGAAGCTGAGAACGTGCATTTGTCTTCTGTAGTCTGTTTCTCATCTCATGAATGCTGGCCTTAGGTCTCAGCAGTACTCATCCTTCAAAGCATGCGGTTGCTGAGACCCACGGAATGAGGTGGCTGCTCAAGGAGTTAGGTCCGTGGTTTTCTGCCTTCTGTGGCAGTAGTAAGGATGTGCTTGCAGTTCAGCTGTGTGCAGCAAAGCCTGCTGGAAGTGGGTGTAAGCCAGCATGGGAACTGCAGGTATGGAGCTACTTCTGCTGATTGCCGCAGGTAATTTATGCGATAATTTTGGGTGGAGGAGTGGTAGCAAACAGCTGAAGTAGGTGAATGGGAGGAAGGCGAAGGGCAGTAATACTTCAAACTGGCAGCTGCTTGCTGCCTGGATGTATTTTAACAGCCTGAGAGGCATGCGTGAAAGCCCAGTTTCTTTCACTTGGCACTTTGGCTGGCCAAGGTCCCCTTGACCACCAAAGGACGTTTGCTGCGCATCTCTCTGTAGTGATGCTGCTGTTTTGGCAGTGCAAATCTCCCTCAAGCCCTGTGTAAGCTAATTCGTAGAAGCAACTCTGATGTATGGCCAAGCCTATGATACGTGACGCTGTGGATCCAATGGCCCTTAACAGCGTTCTGTGTATGGAACATAGAACAGTTATTCTGGTTGCTCACCTGGCATGAAGGTGGCACCAGACAGTTGGCTGATTACGTTTGCTACCTGACTTGCTCTCGTAACACACTGCTGCATAGAAGTGGTGAGGATGGAGTGACTTTCTGTTTGCTGCTTCTGTCCCTTTGCTTGGTTCAGAGAGGGGAATCTAAGAAGTACTTGGTCATGTCCCGTAAAAACCTAGTAAGAGATCCATAACTCATTGGCTCTGGGAGTGATGTGGTTATCTGTATGCATATGTTTTGACTTTGTCAAAACAGATGTACAGGCTTTCTTTGAAATGTTTCTAAACAGGTCATGAAACTAGCAGTTATTATGAGTGAGGAAACTGCTGCTGTCAGCTGCCAAAACAGCAAGGTGATGTGAAGGGGATTGCTTTAATGCTAGTTGATGTGTTGAATGTTCATCAATTTTTATTTTTTAAAAATTGCAAGTACTTGGTGTTTTAGTTGAATGCTGCTGAGCATATACATAGAAGTCTTTTGTGTGTATGCCTACGTGCTCCAGGGAGAGGTAAGGAAACAGTGACATCTGTCTTATTCTCTCTGGATATGGTAAACTGCATCCTCCTTGTGTTCTGTAGTAGTGGTGCTCTGATGGTGTACGTCAGTTTAGGATCTGACTCAGAAACACAACATAAGCTGTGACAGAAATGCCTTAGTATGTGGTGTAAGCACAGACTTTATTTAATTCAGCAGGTGTCCCAGGAAAGAAAGACACAGGGGTAAGCCGTTTGCTTGCAGTTACAAGATCTGTGGTTTCGTAGTAACTTTCCAGAGTGACCACAAGGTCCTTCTGGATCTCAGTCTCTCACCTGTAAAATGAAAGCAATATTCTTGACGAGGAATGTTTGAAAGGCTTAGCTTTTTAAATAAAAGTAGCTAAAATTAACTGTAATCTCAATTAACTGGAACCAGCACCCTGCAAATTCTTGGGTGTTTCTGTTGTTTACAAGTATGAGGTTTTCTGTATTTCAGTGGCTACAGAATTCATTCTGTTTATCCAAATGCTGATGTTTTTCTGCTGCCTTATACCTTTTGTTACAGTATTTGGTAGGCAGTGACAGTCCATGAAGATGCAGGATTTGGCATTTAAACTCTGCATACTGTGTATACCTGTACAATGTGAGCGTGAAAGGCTGTGGGATTCAGAAGGCTTCAGCTTGATGCTTACTTGATCCAGGGTGGGTTGAAACAGGGGATACAAGAAAATGAAGGTGTTAATTATTTTTAAACTCCTGCGGCAGTGTTCTTGTTCACTTAAAAATGAAAATCTTCCCAAGTGGCCTGGTTTCAAACAGCATTGCACTTCTATATTTGGTATGGCGTAACGCTCTACCTGTTAATAGTTTACACTGTGTTTTGTAACCAGTTTCTGTCTAGCAACTGCAGCCGATTTACACAGTAAAATACGTTGTTCCTTATAGAAAACACATCTGGTATGTTCATCTGCCAATGAGGGAAGATTAAATCTGGATGTTTTTCTTTCTTGACAACCCTTACTGGTGATGTGGAATTTCTGATAGCTCTTTTGCTTCCCCTTACGTGTGAAACATGACAGCCTGAGTTAGTGGGTAAAAGCCTCCTCCCAAGCCAGGTAGGAATAATTCGCCTGGGGAATCCATTGGAATTGAATCGCGTTTTGTTGTTATTGTTTGGTTTCTGAATCAGAAATGTTTCGATTACATTGATTCTCATTTATTTTATTTGAACTTTGTTCATGTGGACAGGCTGTTGGAGATCCAGTTGGTGAGTTGAAGGTGATTAAGCTTAGCCTGTTCTTACTGTATTAGTAGGAAATGGAAAATACTTGGACTATTAGCTTAATATACCTCTGTAGTGGGGATAGCAATCTCCTAAATATTGCACCCAGTTCCTGTGGGTTTGTTCCCTTTGCCTGTCTTATCTCCCGATCTTATTTTCTCTGTCCTTGACATTCCATAAGGTACAGTAGCCGCATTGAATCTCTCTCTCCATTTGGAGATAGAGAACTTGTGATACGTGTCTGTGTTTAATCTGAACAAGAAGTCCAGAAATCACTTCTGCATACCAATTTATTTTCAGTCTCTTAATTTTTGCATTTCAATTATTTGGGGATTTTAAGAGTGCACCCTTGTTACAAGAAACATGACAGACTTAATACTTTAAAGGTCAGTGGAGTTGTGTGCATAAATAAGGGTTATTCACCTAAGTAAGAGTTGAGTCATTAGCCCCAGCTTCACTGAGGTGGAGAACCTCTCTTAGGTTAGTTTAGCACGCTTCAGTTATGTATAATGGACTTCTTTATAGAGCTTATTAATATTTTAGAAATAACATTACACTTTACATGGTAATTATAATGTGACTGTATAATTATATTAAGGTAATTCCATATATATCTTAAGATAGCTCTAGAATAAACAATTTTTTGTCCATTCTACTTAATATAACTTACTGTAATTAGTCTGTGCTGTGTTTTCTTGGCTTGTGCTAGTGCTTTCTTCAAAGCTTCTAATCTCACTTTTAGCTAGGTCATTCTGCCTGAAGAAAAGACTAAAAAAGTTGTAGCTTACTCTCCTCTTTGCTGGCTGTGCATTTCTGTTGCCTTTCATCTTGAGATGCTGTAGTGTTTATTCTGAAACTTTTATCTTTACTATTACATCGAATGAAATTCACTAGCAGAATATAAAAGCAGTAAAACTCAACCCAGTTAGTCCAGTCATTGAGGCACTAATGAAATACTACGAAGTTCAGCATTTCTCAGTAGAAAACTTTAACATCTCCTGTTCTGTTGCCTTATGCTTAAAGGTGTTGTGCGTGACCCTATCCTGCAACCTTGTTGCTGTGTGTTTGTGTCTATTTGCATTTGCACAACGCCCTGGAAACTGCTTTGGGCTCTCCAGAGGCACAGATAGCAACTCCCGAGGGTCTGATACACTGAAAATGCTTCCCTTCTGTCTGTGATTTGTTCTATAATTTCTTATTCTGCTAGCTTGATAGACGTTTTTAATATTGCTCTTGAAGTACCACGTACATATCTTTCCTTTTTTTGGTCTTAATATTGACTGGTTGGTGTAATCCTTGTCATCTCTCATGGTGCGTTTTTTTTAGTGGTCAGAATTGGCCGCTAAAGTGTACCCAGAACACTTCTTGTTCGTAAGAAGACACTCTGCTGCAGATCTAAGCAGAATCGTTAGTAATGTTTCATGTCTGAAAATGACTGGTGGTAACATTTGAATGTTCGTATTACAGCAGATGAGAGTAAGGAAGCATGCAGTGGTGTGAGCAGACGTGTGCAGTGTTTGTCTGTAGTCTCAGGGGCAGAGTTAAAATAGAGAAGCAAAAATAAAAAACTAATGTTGTAACCACACGAGAGAGCAGGTGAGAACTACATGGTGTGTCTGGGCAGCATCCTGTTCCCTCGGCACCGTGGGGTCTCCCTGTGACATCCTTGGCATGACCATGTCCGCTTGGCTGTCTCACTGGGAGTCTTCTGCCTTAATCTGTTCCGTTGCTTAGACCTCTCACCTTCCCTGCTTGTTTTTCACAGTATGATTGCTGCCACCGTTGCTTGCCTTGTGGGGACCCTGCTAAGGTACAGGATACTACCCTTGACTTGATTTCCTTAAAGCTTTTTTACATATTTCCTGAAGGAGCCGACAGCGCCATTTAAACCTAGATCCTCAGAGGAGTTAGGCTTCTTATTTCCTTTTGTGGATCTCAACTTCAATTTCTATGCATGTTCCCGCAAAGCCAAATAAAGGTAAGACTGTGCTATCGGTCTCCAAAGTTTGTCAGTTTAAATTTTACACAGAAAATAATGACTGGCTCCTTGTCAAGGTAGTCTCCTTCCTTGTTCTCATTGTTGCTGGTTATTGAGGCTGGTTAGATTAAAGCTAGTGGGGCGATACTTGCACACATTGCTCTTCTCTCGTGTGTGTGGAGGTACTTCATGTAGTTCAGTTCCCCATTTGCAAAGTAGGGAATTACAGCATTTTCCTACCTCATGAAAGGTTGAGAGATACTGACTCTACAGAGTCATGAAAATATATCTAGCGAATTGTGTTATTTTGAACATTTATTTTTTATCTGTATGTCATTCCAGGACTTGCAGTGGGCACAGATGGCCAGAGACAAGCTATCGAGTCCATTGAATGTTCTAAAAATAATCAGACATTTCATTGGTTTCTTCATTGCTAGTGCTGTTGGATATGCTGTTGTTCCATGTGCACAGTTTTGGAAAGTAATGCTCACAATTGGAGGACTGATCGTTGATGCTTTAGAGCCAGTGAACAGGATTTCTGGGTGCTTACCCCTGAGTGCAGCAAGCAGGTCCTTCTGTTGTCTCATGAAAATGTTAACTACTTAAACTGCAAGTAGAAAGGTTTATTATTATTCATGCCTGAGAAGGGAGGGAAAAGAGAGGAAAAATAATTGAATTTGATAAATGTATAAAAGTCTTTAGAGGAATTAGGATGCTCTGTTCACATATTTTTTTTTTTAATTTTCCTCTCAAAAATACCGTTCCTTTCCCCTTTGCTTATTCTCACACTCAGAGCATGTTCCTCTTCTGCTGCTTTTAATGTACCGTGACAGGAGGCTGCTGTCCTGCAGTGCCAGGTAGCAGAGCGGGAAGCAGGAGCTGGAAGCAGCATTTCTGGCCATCTTGGGAGAGTGGTGGAAGTTGCAGAGGTGTGGGTATCCAGAATCAGGAGTTCAGTCTGTTCCTGTGGTTCTTTTTTTTTTTTTTCTTTTAAACTTTTTTTTTTGTAGCCTTGCTGGAGCATTCCTGCCCTCATTACAAACTCCCAGTGGCATCCCCAAAGCTCCCTGGCAGCAAGCCTAAACAGACAAAGCAATTATGCAAAAATATGCTAATATAAATGAAAAAAATCAAGAGCAGTAGCACTAACAGCAAAAAGTACTGTATATTTTAATGTATTTTGTTCTTTTTCTCACATAATTATTAGGTGCTGGCGTTGGCTGAATTTGGAGAGTGGCAAATTTTTAACAGGATCGTTACTTAAATGCATTTTTTGTCCATCAGGAATAACTTTCCTCTTGAAATTACCTAATAAAAGAATTAACATTGTTGTAGACACGTAATATAAGCTTTTCACTATTTCTGTTTCAGTGTAGAAAGGATTAAACTGAGCCTGAAACTTCTGTAAAATCAGTTTTGTCATCATTTGAGTTTAGACTGTACTCATGACATGCCAGATGTCTGTCTCTCAGCGTATAAAAATCCCCCAAATATGTACATTTTTAATAGTCTGCCTGATTCAGTCTTTGTCTCTAGCAGGAAACCAAGATTCATTTTAATTATATATCCTTACTAATATTTTAAGCAGTTAATAAAGAATATCTGGGATTTCTTTCTTGGGAGATATTGAAGGACAGGTTGAGGGGAAGTGCGGAGTAGGCTTGCTTTTTTTGATGTAACTTTAAAATGGCAATGACAATTTATTAAGTAAACATGGCTTGTGTACTGTTACTGCTTAAAGAACTAAAAATTGAAAAGGACCTTTCAGAAATACTAGCTTTCAGTAGCAGTTACTGCAGGTTACACTGTGATCATCCTAGCTTTCAGGCCTCTTTTTTCCTTTCCCTTAGAGCCAACTCTTACATGAAAAATCCCCAACAAAAAAATAAACTCAGAGGTGGTGACATCAGACTTCTAATCAGTTTGCTTTTCCTAGTACTAGATTTTCAAAGTATAATTTTCAGCCTTAAATATTCCTTCCAAGAACACCACCTTTATTTCTTCTAAGAAGGTAAGCTAAATCAGTTTTAAGTCGTCAGAGTGAGACCTGATGTTAAATAATTTGGTTGTGAAATTTTTCATTAATTGGTGACTGGATATGAGATCCCTGCATATTTTTATTAGCAAAAGAAAAAAAAAATCACCCAAATGTCTTTGTTACTTCTGGTCTATGGATAACATTCCAATTTTCTGAGTGCCCATCTGTTCTAAATAATTTTTTTAATTGTTTTTTTTTTTTTTTTAAGTTCTTTATTTATTCACCCTCACCGTTTGAAACGACTTGGAGTTGTATTTAGTTGATGTGGGAAGAACAGGCTCCATACCTGCATTGTCATTGCTAACTTTGTTTAGAGTTGATGAAAGCAAACAGCAAACCTTACACTTGGAGAGCTCAGCAATGCCACACTGGTCTGGTGCTGGCACCTCCTGTGGCGTCTGTGGCTAGGTCTAGGCTTAAGTCCTACTTCTTCTCCCTTTGTGCCCCTCTTTGCCAAAGCAGGGGATGGCTGCTCCAGCACTGGGACAGACAGGGCTGTGGGCAGGCGGGGTTTTCTCCTCCTAGCCCTCTGGGAACTGGTGTTCCCTTCATCTGCCTGCAGGGTGCTGGGTGGGGTTGGTAGATCATGGGAGAGGAAGACAATGAATGGAAGGAGCGTGCCACCAACTCTTGAACAAGGTGAGGCCCTGAGGACAGCTCTCACTTCCCTCCATCCGTCCCAGCTGATTATATTTCAGTGAGGTAAGAGGGGCTCTCTCCACTTCCCTCTTCTCATTCCCATGGGTCCCACTGTCCTCGTGAGTTTACTATTATCTTGGTGCTCCATGGTTATTTGGTAGTTCTTGGTGTCGAGGTTAAATGCAGCTCTGGCCCATCAGTGCCCTTGCACATGCATCTCAGAGTGTAGTGAAGGGAAAGCAGGCAAAGAGGAAAGAGTGGTTCCTCTTCCTTTGAACTCTTTGTAGTTTGCTGTAGAGGTTGTAGTTGTATGCTTTGAAAGGTTTACTGTAACTCTAAATGCAGTGCTAACAAAGCCATGGGTTTTGATCTTCTGAAGATCTGAGGACTTGGCCCAACAGGGAAGATAAAGATGCGTTGAAATTCTCAGAAAGTGTGTGTTACAGACTGGACATCAGAGCAGGACAATTTGTTTTGATGCTACTGTTACGCTACTATCACGTAGGTTTCTGTGTCAGGCTGAAGACTGTGACATGCACTAATTTGCGGAGATAAAATAGTGTTCTCTTTATAAAGCCAAAGATGTCATAGTCAAATTTGCCATTTAAAGAGTGACCATTACTGTAAGACTCTACCTGATACATGAAGAACAGAGAGACTAGATTCTTTTTGATGCACTGGATGTATTCAAAATTAATGAGTAAGAAAAAGTGCATTTTGATGGAATGGACTTTAATTGCTGTGGACTGATGCTCCATAAATATGGAGAGAAAATTATGGCAAGTGTTTCTGATAGAATCTAGTGTGATATGTTCTTGGGCTTTTCAAGTAGCTTAGTCTATTTTTGCTACACTATCTCTTGTGTTGACATTTGGCAGTTTGTAGCTTAAGATCCTTTAATGCAGGGGAAAATAGTAGGAACTGATTAGGTCGTCTTTTGCTACGAAACATAATTCATGCGTCTTCCTTTTGTTTGTTATACAGCCCATTAGACTAAAATGTTTAGTAGTAACTTCTGGTTTGAACTTTAATCTGGAATACTGATAAAGGACTCTTAAGTTTACTTATTTTGTACATGTGCACAAGCCATTGAGGTAGATGGTGTGTGTTGGAGAGGGGAAGAGGATGAAACATCTTGGTGGGATTCTTGGAAAGCAATTGTTGTGGCATATTGTTAATTGCAGTAATTGCCAAGCAGTTCTGAAACTGCCAACTTCTGGCTTTTGGGGGCCTCAGTATAGCATTCTGCAAAGAGGTGATGCATTCCATGTCATAAGCCGGTGTTACTGGTCTTCCTTTTTTTTTTTGGTTTTTTTTTTTTGTTTTTTAAGTTTTTAGGAAACCTTCCATAGTCCTGTCTATCTCAAGGTGACTGCAATTCATCTGGCGAGCAGTAGATGCATCGTGTTTCACCCTGTATACTTGTTCAAACTTGTGTGTTGTTCACAACAGTCAAACCTGTGTAAAGAATGTAGATCGCTCTTTTTTTTTCTTTACATTATTTTAAAACTTTCTTATTTCTCACTATTTTATAGAACTTTTATAAAGTGAAAATTATGGCTCTTTCTGGTTACGCTCTTTGTACTGGGTGTTTCCAAAGCTTCTCTTGGTCTTCCTGTCTATAAAACACATGAAACTGGGAAGATGTTTCGGTATAAACTATTTAACAGCTTGCAAAAGATTTTAATCCTCCCAGGGTTTTAAAACTTGCTGCTGCTCTTTGCATTACTTGCTTTGCAGTATGTCTCTTCTCCTGCTGGAGAAACTGGCCTGAGTGCATTTATTGCTTTGTCTCATTGTATACTAAATGCATATCACGTGGCAAGCGTTGACTGGTTAAAATTTTACTTTGCTTTGTCACCGGGTCAATTGCATTTCCACAACTCTGTTGGTTTTTATAGGTGTTGTTGACATGTTGATTTATGAACATCCTGTTTTTAAATGTTATATACAGGAGACTCTGCCTGGATATGAGGTACTGAGGCAAAAAAGAGCATCACGCTTGGCCACTCACCTTGTCCATTTGACTGTACATAATGGAGACCAAGGAAGATAAAAAGGAACGAAGACAAGGCTATTTTGCTCGGTAAGGTTACAGGGTTTATTTCAATATTGATTAAAACGTAGAACTCCTCATTCTGCCTTTTTCACAAGGCTTTAAAATTTTTCAAGTACATATATAAACAAAACGCATGCTGCATTATATATCCAGAAAGTGCTTTCCTTGCTGTGTCTGTGATGTTGGGGTGGTGATTTTTTTTTCTTTTGGATAGTGGAGATAAACTTAAATCAATAATTGTTGTTTGTAACATAAAGCTGTTCTTGGGTACTCAATTGCAAATTGCACTGCATTTGAGCTTCCGCTATCCAGTTCCTGAGGAGTCTTTATAAAAACAAGCACATCTAAGACATAAACATGTCTAAACGTAAAGTTTATCTCATTTCAAATAAAGCACAGACTAAGTTGTGTTATCTCGTAGGATAAGGTCAGCTAAGAAGGGGTAAGCTGCCTAGACTTTATCGTCTTTATAAATAAAAGCAATGGTTTTTTGTTCAATCATTTTTATAGTTTGTAATTCATGATTGGTGAGTTTTAAGAAATAAGTGACGTTGATTTCCTAATAACTTGTCTTTGTTAATTTAGCAAGTCTGTAATCCTCTCTGAGCTCTGATGTACAAGAAGAACCAAACCTCACTTACTCTTGAGGGCATAGGAGGGGGAGGAAATCAGTATGAAAAACATCTTTGACTCAAAGGTACTTTCTGCACCATTGAAGAGGAAAAGTGTATACTCTTTCCACTCTGTACTAAATAACTGTTATTGAAACTGGGCTAAAACACTAGCCTTAGTGCATTATAGCCATCTAGAGACATGCCTGTCGTGCCACTTAGAAGTAGTAGTGTGAGGCAAAGTTGCAGCACTTCTTTATTGCTGTTCAGGCGGTATGTAGTGGTGGCTAAAGACTTTAGGAAGTTTTGTGGTGAAGGACATCTCTTAGGAAAGCAAGTTTCTTGGCACTTTTGGAGAAATGCAATTATGTTGATGTTGACATGAAGGAATGTTGCAGTTTTAGATTTGAGAAGGGGAAATAAACAATGGGAACCTATAGCAGAGGAGGTAGCTAAAGAGATTGGACGAAGGCATAAGTAATTTCTTGTTATGGAAGGCTCAGGCTTTGAGAGATGTCTGAGTTAGATGCTTTAGAATTGAAGAGAATGTCTTGAGTCCTTTCTGAATGCTGTCTGCTAAACAAAATGGAAAATCCACAAGAGGCTTTCAGCAAAGTCCTTGATGTTTTATTTAATCTGGTTTGCGGCTTTCCTGTGTTATCTGTGGCTATTCCCTTTTAAAAATTCACGGGGGCAGTGTGTCTTGTATGGGCACAAGGCATTAGGTGGGGGTCAAAAAGTCCTGAAATCAATTCCCAGTTCTAGCACTTAACTTGCTGTGTAACTCTGGGGACATCATATGTGTCTTTCCCTCCTGGATTGCATCTTTTTTACTTATGTAGGTTGCAGGCCCTTAAATTAAGTTCCCATTCTAAGCAAATCCATGCATGATTTCTACAAGAATGTTCTTGCAGATCCTTAAGTCATGTTTGAATAGAAGCTAAAGTAGGTCAGAAGGTGATATGCCCAATTTACCTTCACGTACGTTGTCTGTGTGCAGTCAGGGACAGAAGCAGAACTGAATTTACATGTCCTTGATTTTAGTCTAGCATCTTAAGTCTAGCGTGCTTCCTCTAGTAGACAGGTGTCCCAGCATCTTGCAAGTGAATGCTTTGAATACTTTACATGATGACCCATGTAAATGTCATCCGAGTACCTGAAAATAATAGGCAGTTTATATTCCCTTTGGTACAAAGGCAGTTCTAACAATGCCCCTACCTGTTTTTTTTTAAACTTTTTAAAATTTGGCTTTTGACTTGATGTAGACAGAAGTTCCCAGCTTAGGTGCCTGATATTGGGACACTGAGATAATTTAATCAGGTGCATGGTTTGATATTGCTGTCATTTTTGGTTGTTTTGTATCTTAGGATCTGTGGATACGTGTTCTGGCCTCAAATTTAAGCACCCAAGTTTAATAGTGTTTTGGCTCTCATACTGTTTTGTGTGCTTATTCAAACACCCTGCTTTTCCTGCCAGCTTGGGCTTCTATTTATTAAGCCGAGAGCAGCCTCAGCTGATCCCCTAACACATGCACCCCTCTGCTTCCATTACTGTTTGTTTTGGTTTTTTCCCCTTACCTCTTACTACTGTTATGTTTTGTGAGTCTAAGATAATAATAGTATTTATAAAATCTAAATTTGTGTATAGTAAACATTCTTATGAAACAAGGACTCTTGCCCCTACCTTTACATGAGTCTTGTTACTTTTGCCTATGGTCAGATGTTCATGGGAGAAGACTCTACTGCTTACCAAGGAAGAGAATGGGGAAACAGCTTAGACTTTTTGCCAGCAAGAGGGAAAGCTGTGCTCTGTGTCAAGAGGGTGGAGAAAAGGGCTCTGCTCCACCCAGGGCTGAGAAGAATTATTCTGCTTATATCCTGGTTAGAAAGGAGAAAACGTATATATTCAATGCTGATGAAATAAAATGTTTTTTTAACTACCTTGCGGACTATATTAATGAAAACACACAAATTTTAATAGAAAACCTCACTCTTTAATGTGAGGTGAAAGGTTATTTTGGTATTAACAAAGACAAAGGCATTAACTGAAAAATGGGACGTGATATCTCTTTCTCTTAAGTTCCTGCTAACAAACCCAAGTTCTCTGTTGGCAGAGTAAGGCAGCGTGTGGATACGAGCAGTGGCCACGCTGCCCTGCCAGCATCCCAAAGTGTGTGACTTCCCATCAGAAGGTGGCTTTTAGCCTTCGGGCTAATGTAGTCTTGGCCCTCCTGGGTAGCTTTTGGTAGAGGTGGCGCTCAGTGTCTGACTGGTTACACTAGCAATCGTTGGAAAGGTTAGCTTGAGAACTTCAAAATATTTGAAGTGGTTAGCATGGTGGTAGTTATGTGCTGCCAAACCAGCTCCTGAACTGCTACAGAGTAAGCAAGATTAACATGAAATAACTGTCTGCATCTCTGTCCCCCAAATTTAGTGTTGTAAATAAGTTGTTTTAAACATTTGTCCTTTAAAATATTTGAAATTTCTCTATAGAAGAGAGCAACCCAGCTCAGCCATCACATCTTTCCACTACAGGTCTTCATGGTCTGAGTGCCTCAGTTTTCTGGGGTCTCTTCCCCTCCCTATGGCAAGCGAAGCTGAAATAAACCCCTCACCATCCATTTTTGCTTCTTAACAAATGCTCCTTTACTCGCTACATTTTTTGGTAAAGGGCTTATTTTTTGACTTGGTTGGCAAGAAATGAAATAATTAACTTTTCAAACAGAATTGAAATCTCTACAAAACTTTTTAAAGACCAATTTAGATTCCTTATGCAGATAAGATGTTACAGCTCGTGGGAGTGTAACAGGCAAGAGGTAAAAGTGAGAGAGTAACATGCAGGCATAAATTTATCTTATGCAATAGGTCCTTATTTAAGACTGCTACTCCTACTTAAAGACTCTTCTGTGTAGTTAAGTTTTCTTGCCTAATTTTTCAAACCTTGCTTTTAGGCTCTTGACTTCTGTGTCATTGGTTCCCAAATGGACCAATATTACTCCAGCTGTTGCAGAGAACTGTCTCCTCTTGCTGTGAAGTCTGTCCTGATATCCAGCAAGTCAAAAAATAAATGGTACAGTGTAATATAGATGTACAATGGCACATCTATGTGTATTAGGTCCTTCATGCTACTGTGACGTTTGGTGCTTTTTATTGTGATTATGTGCCCTTGAACCCTGGTACAACTTCCCATTTCCCTCTGTCTGTTCTTCCTTTATCTTCCCTCTCTCCTCTTGGTTTTCCCCTGCCTATTGCGTAGTGTCAAGTTGAGAGGTATTTCACTCATTAAATGAATAGCTATTAAAATTTTATTTTGGTAATTTATTTTTAAATTAAGTGACGTGTCACATGGAAAGAATTGCCTTGGCTATAAATTGGTTGTCTGGAATGGTGAATGTACAGCTTGAAACTGGAATTACTTTGCACGTGCTATTGGGTGATATTGGATACATTTGGACAAGAAGTTCTAGGAGATGAGAAATCATAAGGAAAGAGTTTGAGTAATTTACTGAAAGAATAACAGAAGGGTCTCTCTTAGTTTCCAAGTTTTCTGTGTCTTTTAACCTTCCTCACTTGGCATTTTCCATGCTTTGTATGATCTATCTATGATCTATGTCAAGTAGCTCTCTACTACTTTCTTAGCTGAGAACAGCAAATAAGTAGTGCTTTATTGGAAAAAATACTACTTTTCAACAAGTTGCCTGAGATGCTTACATTAATTTTATTAATAGTTATGTCTCCAATTTGTGGTGACCTTAATCTGAAGAATGCTGTGTAGAGATGAACTGTAAAACTGATACTTACATTGAATAATTTTTTTAATAGTTTCCCGGGGAATTCCAAGTTTTAGTTCTCAGTCTCTTTTTTTGGTCACCACTGAGAGCCAGATTTCTCAGGTCAAAGGTGAAGTGCTGTATTAGGGGAAAATATTCTCACTGGGATTTTGTGCTTTTGTGTTTATTGAATTTACATTGGTCTTGTCACCATCGTTCTTCTGACAAAACTACATAAATGTCTGGGACATGCTCCAAAGCCCATCTGAGTAGGCAGAGACTCCCTTTAGCTCCAGATTGCTAATACTCTGTCAGAAACTGAAGCCAGTTGTACAAGCTGATGTTCACCTTATGTTACCTTATGATAGGAATATTTAAGGGAAATAAAGGAGTTCACAGCATATTTTAATTTCATTTAGATTCTTGTCTCAGATACCTAAATTTACATTCACACAGAGTAAGATTTGTACATTAAAACCAAGATTTACAAACATACATAAGTGTTTAGTACACTTATCATTTACTAGTTACAAGGCTGTAATTTACAGCTTTTTTTCTTCTCCTAATTATTTTTTAATACCTAAAAATAAATAAACTGTACAACAAATGGTATACAGCATTCCGATTGCATTAGTTGTTTACAACCTAGCCTTAGATTTCCTTGTAAACATTCACAACCCATTACAGTAGGAATCATTAATATATAGTTGCAGAGCTGTAAACAGCTAGTCTCCGGAAAGCTTAGCTGGAGAAGGAGTCGTGTATATACTTGTCGTATTGTTATGGTCTTTCCCTGGTCCGTGCTCATGGCTGCTGTTGGAGGCGGGTTGTTGGCTTGCATGGACCCTTGGTCTGATGCACTATGGTCACTCTTTTGGTCAGTCTTTTGCATATTACAAACTAACAGGTTTATAAGCATCTCATTTGGAATTTTTCTGGTTTTACTCTGTTTTACTGCCATATTCAGTATTTATACGCTTCATATTTTTTTATTTCTGTGGCTATTAAGACATAGGAAGATGATGAAATGAGAAAAATGCAGTGAGCACAGGGGGAATGTGTGGAAAGAGAGGAAGTCAGTGGTGGCTAGGAAGGTGGGAAACCCAGATAAGGAGTATGTGTGCAAACGTACTTTCTTGAGGGCATCTCCCATACGTGAGACTTTGTCATAGGTTTTTGTGTTAAGTGCTTTTCTTGTTGGCCAGACTCCTTGTATCCTGGCAACAGGCTTCAACTGTTGGGTGCTCCTCGGATCACTACTTCTCCAGCAATCGTCTCCTTGCTATTGTTCTTGCTCTGCTGAGCCAAAGTGTTGATGTTTATTCAGGTTTCCTGTAGCACTCATAATTTATTTTTTGCTTTTAGAAGGAAAAGTTTCCACACATTGTTTTTAAAACAAACCATTGCTGAGGTTTATCTTGGGTGTGAAGAATAGTCAAGCCAAGATCCTGGAGATGCTTATATTTTTTTTAAATGACTCTAGGAAATAATACATCATTTCAGCTCATCTGTATAATGGAAGTTTCTAAGTCTGCTTCCAGACATATAAACATTACCTCATAATCCTGTTACTGAAAGTAAAAAACAGCATTGCATTTTACTCGCATTGTTTCTACCAGTAACACGTATTGCCTGAGGCATTTTATTTTCTAAGAAAAAGCTGAAGATATCCTTCTGATTTATGGGGTGCAATGGATATTATTTGCTCTGTTATTTAGGGGTGTATGTGCAGGATAGTTGATTTGCTATGTTAGGTGCTGACAGAAGCCATAAAATATTTTCTGAAACATACAGTATTGAGATTTGCCTTCCAGTTACTTAAAATGGAGAGGTTTCAATGTTTTTAGCAGAGTTTCTGCCTGCTGCTGTGTAGGTTAGTATTTCAGCTGTCCTTTGCAACCGTTGTAGTTTTCAGACATTGAAGAATGTCTAGAATTTTGCAGACAGCAGCATGAAAAGCTTTTGAGTAGAGCTTTAGGAGGGTGGTCGGGTCCTTCAGATGCTTGAGAGACACTTGCTGTTCATTGCTCATAAACTTACTGTTGTATATATAAAAAATATGAAAGTTTTCTTTTATCATAGATGCAAACCTGGAGAATGAGAGTGGGAGGAAAAATGGAACCTGCTTTTTCTGAAGTGTTGCAGTGCAGGGGAAAAGTACGTTGAACAGCTGCTTATCTTGGGCACTGTCTCCTCATCTCACGCTGCTGTTACTTTCTGACTATGAGGTTTTTATATTAGCTGTCTTGTAATTCTGTGATGCAGGATGAGAGTCAGCAGAAGAGCGTGAACTGCTGTCCTCTACTTAGCCTGTGAATAACAGAATTATTCCCAACATGAATTCCTGCCTCTGGAAAGCATAAACAAGGCAGTGGTTTCAGCAGCCTTGGTTCTTTCCAGTGCTTTCATCCTCAAGAGTAGTGAAATCATTTAGGATTGAAGAAGAATTTTGTTATTGGATAACAGACTTAGTGAAAGTAACTAGTGGGGCCCTGAGACTTTCTTTGGAGTTTTTCAAAATTTTCCAGTACCAGAAATGCTATTTATGGAGTTAGAGAGCTTGCATAAGACGGGAAGCATGGTTAATCCTCTCACCCGTTCACTTCCCTCTGCATGTGAAGTGAGACTGGGTAAGAGTGTGGGTTCTGTATAAAGAGGCTTTTTTTAGGAAAGAGAAGAAAGGCAGAGTTTCATGATGTTCTTGATTTCTTTGAGGGCTGTATCACAGAACACACCGAGAAAAGAGTTTCTGTTTATTTAATCTTCAAACATGCTGTCTCACACCAGCAATTTCAGAATTTTCACTAATCACCTTGCAAGATACGTGTAAGCCTGGCTTGTTAGGCAGTAAACATACCATGACCTTATATTTGCTTTTCCCAAAGGGACCTTTGGGTGTCTCTTATCAGCCTTTAAAAAGAAACTGAAAAAAAAAAAAAAAAAAAAAGAAACTGACTTAGCCTCCTTTTTAGAACGTAAATAGTTACACCATAGGCCTTTTGATGTAGGAGTCTGTGCAGTTTTGATAAGAGTTGCCATTAACACAGTTGTAATGTATTTTGTCTTCCTCTCTTTCCCTTCCCCCACGGCATATGCCGAGCACGAGGGGTGTGCTGGAGGCTGCTGGTGGGCCATGCTATTTAGCTTTTCACTCTTGGAGGGATTTAAAAATATTGTATCTTAAAGCTATAAAACTTAGAGGCTTCAAAAGATGGCTTTCTGGATAGACGAGTTACAGACCTTTTACTGTTGTCTGTAGGAAACTGATATAATCACCTTTTTAAATTACGCTGTGTTTTGGTAGTGTCTGCAGGTATGGTCTTGTCCCTTCAGCCTTCAGCCAGACGTATCCTCTCTTCTGCTCTTAGGACCTACTGCATAAAATTCTGCCCAATCCCAGTGAACAGTTTTAAAATTAAGCCAAGCTTGAATGCTGGTGGAAATTTAGCGTTAATACTTGGCAGACGTGTGGTTCCATGGTCAATTTAAAAGCAATGCTGTGTAACGTGCTAGTGAATGAGGTGGTCTCACTCAGCCTTCTGGTTTTGCCACATCTCTTACGGATGGCAGAGCTGCCATCAAAGAGCTGCTATGGCATGAAGGCCCCTTCCAGAAGGAGCCACAGGTTTGTTTAAGTGACATAGAGGCACACACCTAAAGAGATGCCTAATTGTACTGACTCTTTGATGGTGCTGTTAATCATCTCTTGCTCATTCTCTGAGAAATCCCAGCTGTTCTACCACCTTGCGGCAGCAGTCCTGGTCAGATCTCTACTACCATGCAGCTTTGTACTGCATGATAGTAGAGAGTGGGATGTACAGTATTTTGAAAAGAAGGGGAGTCAAATATGTTAGTGTGCGCTGAACTGAAGAGAACCTGGGTTGATAAGAAGCTAGACATACCCCTTCAGGGAAGGTTGCTGTTGTTTCTGTCCCACAGATGAAGTTGTCTGCCTTCTATCTGCTGCTGTGACTCAAGACTTTTGCCTGCTTGTTTCTGGCATGTGCTGTGCTACATTGGATTGTTGGTTTGGCTGGTGGGATGGTCTATTTCTGGTAATGGTGCTGCACGTTTAAAGGGAAAGATAGGAATGATACCTGCAGGAATGTGCTCCTGGAGAGAGGTAGTTTTTTCCCCTCTGTTGGGGGATTGGAAAGCATTATATAGGTAATGAAGGGAATTCTGTCAGTAAAGAAGAAATGCTGTGGATCCTACATGTGGATGCTGGATGACTGTCTGTTTGCCCTGTATTTGAACTATTAGTTGCATGTTGTGCCGTTTCTGCTGTGTGCCTGTGAGCATTGGGCTCCCCACTCTTGCCTCCCCAAGGAAATGAAGCTTTTTCCGTCTTCCCTGGGGCTGTGTGGATATTCCTGATGGCATTAGGTTCCCCGTGGTGCCAGGCTGGTAAACTCTCATACCCTCAGCGTTAATCCAGCTTCCAGCCTGGGTTTGGAAGGGATTTCTCCCCACCCCGTCCTATTCCTGCCAACCTGATTATGGGGAGGTGGGTTGTAAGTGTCGGTTTGTGGTGGGTTTTTTTTTTTTTTTTTTGTCCTACTCTGTAGGCTGGGTAGGGAGCATTTCCTAGGATCATCTGAAATTTAAGCACGTATGTTAGCTATGCTCCAAGGCTCTCCTGCTATTCCACTGAAGTCTGTGGGATTCGTCCTGTTGATTTATGTGAGAAGAAATCCCAAGGAGAGCGGCAGAACTAGTTAGGAATTTGGGGAGGAGGGGGAGAATGGTCCTTATGCTGGAAAACCTTTGTAGTGTAAATGAGCCATAAATCAGTTCTCTGGGTTTCTTAATGCACTGAGTATTTTCCTGTCAGGCAGCAGTCTCTGGCACAGAGAACTTGTCATGTATAGCACTTAATATATTGATAATAACTCCAGGTTTCTACCACTGTTTTTCTGGAGTGGCTGTTTTTATTTCAGTAGGCGTAAACTTAACATCTAGCCAATCGCAGGTAGACTTAGTTCAAATTATATTTTATGGTTTTGACATAACAGCGCGTTTCCGTCGGCTGCTGGATTTTTGCTTTCAGTAATGCTTCTATAAATACATGGCTTCAAGGTGTTAATCACATGCTTCAATCAGTCTTCAAAAATCAAATCTCCTTAAGCAGAAAATTTAGCTGTATGTTCAGAATCTGTGTTAAAAAGATGATGTTCTTCTTTCCACCTGGACAACAGCAGGTGCTGCATGTAGCAGTTCTGCTTGCCTGAGAAGGGTTTTTTGTTATTATAGAAGTGTTTTGTGTTACCAATGCTGTCAAAACCCCCTTAGTTTGTTTTTGGGTTGTTTTTTTTTTTTGTGTGTGCAATCCCACAGCATATGACTCTGGTCTCGTGAACATGATGAATTATACTGTTTGGGCTTAACAGAATGGTGAAAGTTGCTTGTAGGAACGTAGCTGTAGGGAGGGTGGTGGGAGCAGGTCCAGGGCACTGCTGCTGCAGGGTGAAATGCCAGGGCAGCAGAGAGGAGGGGAGGGCAGCAGCTCCCCAGCCACCTGCCTTAGAAAGGGTAGAACTTGGCAAGAAGCTTTCCTTCGCAGACCAGAAAGGAATGGGCAAGGGGGGACAGTGGCAGGCGGCAGGACAGGGTGTTGCAGAACACCTGCCTTATCTGGCTCTGGCCAGCCAGGTTTGCTAGGAGGCCCTTGTCCTTGAACACAGCAGGGGACTGAAGGTAGCTGGCCTGCTTCTCCTTGCCACCCTCCTGCTCTGCTTCTGCAGGGAGGAGGTGGCACTTAACCTCCCGAACGTGCTGCAGTCTGGGTGCGTGTGATTGCTGCCAGGAGCAAGGCCACTTTGTGTTAAGTAGAGGGGCTGCCTTATAAAGATCAAATTTAAGAGCACTGTAAATTTCTGGTTTCCTCAGCTTGTTACTCTAGTTCAGTATCTGCCTGAAGTGCAGTGAGACCTTCAGGATTTGCAGAGTCCAGAGAACATGGAGATGGAGCAGAACCTCTTGTGTCTTCCTGTTGCCCCTTCTTCAATTGTGTTGATAGAGGGCAAGATTTACTTTTTGCCTGTGTTTTTCCTGTGCAGTAATTGTTCTTCCCCTTCCAACTGTAAACATTTTGCTTGCATGTTAAAAGTTTCAGCTGAAGAGTAAATGAAAAAATCCAAACTATTTTTCAGTCAAAAATAAAACCATAAATAATATAATATTTGAATAAAAAACACCGAGAAATTTTAAGACTTGGTAATTAACACACACTTTCTCTCTTACAAGTGGGAACATAACGGAGGACCTAGTACACTAGTATAATGTAGTACAATGGTATGGCTACCGAAAAATACCAGACCATGTCAAATATTCATTTTAGCATAAGGTATATGCATATGAGAACTTGCATTGGTGCATGCCTGGCATGTGACTGTCTCGTCTAGACAAGCCCTATGCTGTCTTGTCATCTTTACACTTACGGTTAATGATCTTTTGACCATAGTATTAGAAAAGTAGTGCCATACTATTTTGTACAGAAGCACTGATGCAAACACCTCCTCTGGTGGAGGGGGGTTATCATTCTTACTTATGAAATACCCATTGTATGAGACAATATTGGTCATTATTCCAAACGCTGAAGCTACAGATTCCTCTCTTTCCTACCCATTATCAGCATTGCTGGGTGTTTTTTAGAACTCTAATCTATGTAACAGGATCTTCGTATGCTTGGGCATTTCCTCTTCTGTGCTGAGTGAGGGTCAGTTAATGGGAACTCTATTCAGGAAGCCCATTAAACTGTCAAACATGCCAAATAGGTTACAAGTTGTTTGGGGACAATGAACGCAAACATGGAACTGAGACATGTGGTGGGTTGGTTGAGATTTGTTTTTAAAAATTACTCTGAAATACTTTAAATAGAACCTTTTTCCACTTTTGTCACCATGCTGCTTGCAGTAAATTTGCTCCTGAACAGATGCATTTGCAACCTGTTTGTAAGTATGTGCACAGCATCTCTTATGCTATGAGCTCCAGCTGTGATTAACAGAATCCCTGAGAAACATATGGTGACGTTTGGATGATTCTGTCATCATTATGAAAGTAGCATTTAGCATTTAAAAAAACCAGATTGGCTTCCTTTTTAGTGCTTTTTTTTTTTTTTTAAATCCTGGTCTTCTCTATTAAGAAAAGAAGAAGTTGTATGGTTTTTTCTGTTTTTTGTTTTAAACAATTTTTGTTTACAGCTGTATTAAATCTCTGGTTTCGTACCATACAGAATGGTGCAATGATGCAGAGAGCCCTGACATTTAAACATTAATTTTCAAAGTAATTTTTGAAATAAAAGCAAAAGCTAATGCAGAGGCAGGTGCTTTACATCTCAGTCTCTTCCCTCTCTAAGATATCCCGTTTAGTGGTCATTTAGATAACGAAATAATTGAATTCTTAACTCATTTTGATCACTGACTTCTTGAGCGTGATTACTTTTGGATCCCCCTGACTTTGCCTGTCAGCAAAGTCAGACAGGTGACTTCACTTACCAAGTTGAGTCAATTTATTCAACATTAAGATCCTCTTTATGAAGAAAACAGCGATTTCTACTCTTCCCTGCTGCTGTTGGAGAAGCAGAGTCACTGTTTCCTTACTTTTTGCAGCAGGGGAAGCTGCCCGTCTCCCAGCCCTCGCAGCACAAACCTTCATGAAAATTTCCCATCGTCAGAGCACCTTTTCTGGATAAATGGGAAGAAGCTGCCACAATTGCTTCAGTGATCCTGTCCAGAGGTCTGTTGCGCATGGCGTGACCTGTGTCTGGTTTGGCTTTCTCTTTTTGCTGATCTCAGCCTAACATTACAGAGAACAAGGAAGGCTGTAGCTTTACAAGCCCTTCAGTCTGGGTAAAGTGCCTTTGAACTGTCACTGCTGCTTGGAGGAGCAGTCTTGTCTCGTCTTTTGGCCTTCTCTTTTGTGTTGATACAAGTGGTAGCACAGCCAAGTGGGATTAAATGAGGGGGTGATCCGATTTTGAAACGTTAATCTCTATATTGGCAGTTTTGCTGGATTATCTTTAGCATAGATAATTTCCCAGATCTGCTCCCTATGAAGTTGCAGCAAGCACTTGTCTGCGGTAATGGGGCCAACTCCTGGGGACAGGATCAATGGTAAGGAGAGAGAGAGGCACGTTCTTTTGCTGACAAAAGTGGCTTAAAATGCTTCTTTGAGCTACAAGCTTTGAGCCGAGTCTCCTTTTCCATGAATAGTACCGTGTTCCTGAATCCTAGGGGTTTGCTGTGCTTTTTGCCCCATTACTGCTTGTCGTGGTTTCAGTTAGGATAGAGTTAACTTTTTTACTAGCAGCTGGTATAGTGCTATGTTTTGGATTTGTGATGAGAAATACTTTTGATGGCGTACTGGTGTTTCCAGTTGTTGCTAGGCAGTCAAGGCCTTTTCTGCTCCTCATATTTCCCAGCCAGTGAGTAGGCTGGGAGGGGACAAGAAGTTGGGAGGCGGGACAGCTGACACCTGCTGACCAAAGGGATGTTCCATGCCATATGACATCATGTTCAGTGTCCCCCCGAAAGATGGGGGAAGAAGAAGGAAGGGGTGGACGTTTGGAGTGATGCTGTTTGTTTTCCCAAGCAACCATTACATGTGACGGAGCCCTGCTTTCCTGGAGATGGCTGAACACCTGCCTGCTGATGGGATGCAGTGAATAATTCCTTGTTTTGCTTTGCTTCTGTGCATGCCTTTTACCCTACCTGTTAAACTATTCCATGATTTTTTTTCTCACTTCTACTGTTTGGTTCTCTCCCCCATCCAAACTGGGGGAGTGAGTGAGCAGCTGCATGGTTCAAGTTGCCGGCTGGGGTTAAACCACAACACTGCTGTGCTCACCATGCTTTATCTCTGATAGGAGCCAGTCAAGGATGCTTAAGAATTGGGGGGGGGAATGAGTGCATGCAGGGATCCTTCACGAGTGTGGCCACAGAGGTGCAGGTTTCTAGCAGTTTGCAGTGTAGGTACCTGCTGAGCAAAAATCAAAAAAGGTCATATCCCTGTGACTGTGTCCTCCATAGGTCCTCATATGCCCTGCCATGTTGAATTTTCATAGTTGCTTTTTGTACCTGTTTACATATTTGGCAAACACAGCATGCGTAAGCTATTTGCTTTTAGCTGCTTTTCACCTTCTCTAAAAGTATTTCTTGAAAGAATTTCATGTGGTGCCCTTGGTACTTCTCATGTAAGAAATACTAAAATACCATTCCCTGAGATCTTTTCCTGGAGGTGGGTTCCAGCTGTGTCATTGCTGCACCAGGTATGGCACATTTCCCGTGGATTTTCGTCTACTGTTTTGTTGCTTCGTTGTAAATATTTATTGTTGTTTGAGTCACTGAGCACTAAACTTCCTTCCAACTGCTTTCAGTTGGTTTGATCGATACTAAAACTGGCTCTTGTAATATCAGGGAAGTTTGGTAGCAGCCTTCCAGTAGCTGAAGGGGGCCTACAGGAAAGATGGGGAGGGACTTTTTATCAGGGAGTGTAGCGACAGGACGAGGGGTAGTGGTTTTAAACTGAAAGAAGGTAGATTTAGATTAGATATTAGGAAGAAATTCTTTACTATGAGGGTGGTGAAACACTGGAACAGGTTGCCCAGGGAGGTTGTGGATGCCCCATTCCTGGGGGCGTTCAAGGCCAGGCTGGATGGGGCTTCGAGCAGCCTGGTCTGGTGGGAGGTGTCCCTCCCATGGCAGGGGCGTTGGAACTAGATGATCTTTAAGTTCCCCTCCAACCCAAATCATTCTGTGATTCTGTGATTACCTGATCTGAGAAAGTGGGTGTGCAGCGATGACTGTATAGAGGAGCACACGTCCACCACAGCTCTCCATGTACCCTGTCTTCTTCATTCTTCTTTTGGGTCTTTATCAATTCTTGCATTTTGTTTCCCTATGCTAATCAATTACTAATTTAAAAGGGCCTTCCTCTTTGTTTCATGGAAGTTGAGTTTTTCAAGAGTGTTCAACTGAGGCAGGGAGGGAGGAGTTTTATCAAAGTTTTGGGGAGAACCTGAGATGTGTTCCAGACAGCCTGGTTACCATGTGCTTATTGTCCTCGTCAAATAATCTTAATAGTTTTAATATGGTGTGACTCTCCTGTGCAGAATCCGTGCAACTTCCCTGCAACTTCCTTCTTTGCCGTGTAACTGCAGTTCCCTTTTTCTTACAGTTTCAGCCAGCTGATGTCAAGGGGAGTGGTGGCTCGGGGACCTGACACTGAGCGTGGGAGAGCAGCTGGAGCCCAGCACCAGCTGGAGATGACACGGCAAGGCTGTTCCTCCCTGTCCAGGGCTTCGATGCAGCGAGAGTGTCTTGCTGAGCCACTTTGGGAAAAATTTGTTGCATGTGTAGGAGCAGTTTGGGATGATTAATGAACACCACAGTAGGAGAAAGTGTCTGGCATTGTTAGTAGAGGAGAAGAGGAGGAGCAGGATGGGAGTGTGGTAAGAGTCCAGCTGGTATTTATGACAAGATAGATCTGTGGTGCGGGTTTAACTGACCAAGCCTGTTAAATGAGCTTCAGGCAAAGTTAAGAGAGTCATCTGAAGGGAGGGATTTCTTCATTTTGCCTTCTGCCTAAAGCTGTTATTTGAGTTACTGCAGTTACCTGTAGTAACTGAGGTTATAAAAGAAGGAATTAAATACATCTCTTAAATCAAACAAAAGAGCTTTCTAAAATCCTTTCCCTATGGGAAAGATTTTATTAAATTGTTGTCATGGTAATGGAGTGTTGAATACATCATAATCTCTTTTGCTAAGTAAACAGAAAAGATGAGGATACTTTTTGCCTTTGAAAATAGGAGGTTTATTAAGCTGTGTGGGAACACTATTCTTAAATTTAAGAAAATAAAAACTATGACAGCTGAAAGCTGTCAAGTTTTACCCTGGGAAATGGTGATTTTTATTTTTTTTTCCCTAAAATAAACATAAGAGAGCTTAAGTGGGATATTTAAAATTCCCTGATATCAATCAGAAGACTGGGGGAAACAATAACATACTTCCATTTAATCAAAAACTTCTTTCTATCAGAAGATTACAATGTCTTTAAAATTCCAGAACCGCTTCACTACAAATCCTTCCCTCCACATCACAGATGATGAAACAGAGATAGTGACTTGTTTTTATAAGCTAATGGTAGTATCAAGAAGTAAACAGACATCCTGATTATCAGTACAGCACTTTACTCTTTGAATCATGCCAATTCTTGAGCGTTGCTGAAGACTGACCATGTGTGAAACCTGGTGCTGGTATTTGTTGTAAATTAGTAACAGGAGTTCCAATAAGAGTAGAAATTTCCAGTCTTGACCTGTGCTACTAATACCAGAGCTTTCTGTAGTTGCTGTTTGTCATTTGAAATGACCAGAGTATGGACACTTTTCAGTGTCTGCAACCACGTTGCTGTCCTTGATAACTATTTCAGAGGTTTTTTTTTCCCCTGCAGTTATTTTTTTAAATCTGTCATAAAAAAAAAATAATCTGTTCCATCCCTTATTTTTGCCTTAATAGTTTGATTTAATAGTAAACATACAGCCTTGTGGCTTGCGCATTTCCAAAACAGGGTTCATACCAGCCTGAGACGGCATGTGTTTCGTGGAGTGTGCTTTCTTGTGGGGTGGATGCCATTTAGTTTTAGGAAGTTTTCTCCCTGAGGATGAACGGTTTTGTATTCATTTCTGTTGCGAAGTGAAAGTAGCCACACTAAGGAAGTCAGGAGTGAAGTCCTACAGTCTGGCAAGCACTCTCACTTCCTTTGGCTTTGCAAACAGTAATGATTTATTTTGTCTGAGATTACTTATTTGCCAGGTTTCATCAAGTGGGGTGAGAGCGCAGCCGTGCCAGGAGTTGGCCGAGTAGTGCTGGCACGGAGCTGGGCAAAGGGGAGATGGATGATCTGTGTGGGCCGGAATAGAATAGCTGGCTAGGATCAGACCAGTGGGTGCCTGGCGGGGATTTTTACTCTAAGGCTTCTGTAAATAGTTTTGGGTTTTTTTTAATGTCATGAATTTGATTTATTTAGCTGTTCTGGATGTATGGGTGGAGAAAGGCATGTAGCGTACAAAGAAATTAGTACATATTGTAGTGAGTGCAGAGACTTAAATTAAGATGAAAATGGTTAATTCTGAATGAAATAATTGGTGTGTGTGTCATTTTGTATACAAAGTAAATTAACAGGGATGGGAACAAAACAGATTAAGGTGTTTGAAGTGTTAATCTTATTGCATATATGCATAAATGGATTTAAAAAAACATCATTTGTAAAACATGATCTGTTTGTACTGTGCAGGATGTTAAGCTGACTGTATGCCAGATATCAAGGCACATTTTAGAGGATGCACATTGTGAAAAATTTCCCCAAAGGAAAACTGTGTCAGCTTCAAGATAAAATGAAGATTTCTTCTCCCTTCCCCCTTCTTTTTTTTTTTATATTTTTGGAGGGACACTTTGTTAGATGCTTTTGTTTCTAAAGCAAGTATGATTCTAAAGCTGTATGATTTTTATTAATCTAATACGTCATAAAAATCATCCCTTATTATCCTATGAACTGTTTAGAACATCCTATGATACAGACCAAGCACTCTGTGATTAATTATTCTGTATCAAATGAGGTCCTATTCAATTGTTTGTTAGGCATTTCTGTTGAATAAGTGTTAACCAAAAACCAAATGGAATTTCTAGAAAAAAGTTAATTGTCAGATTTTCATTTCTTTATTTTCTCAGCGTAAGAGTTGCACAGCTTTACTGGTTGCTTGTAGTCTTCTAGTGAAAGTTGTGCAGATAACATCACTCTTCTTTTCTCTGACCAGTTTTCTTCTTACACTAGACACCTACCTTGTTAGTGTGATGGGAAATTCAGACTTATTCTGAAAATGCAGATTTATTTCGCTTTTGTAGGCAGTCAGATACACTTGGGTCTGGAAGATGAAGTAGGCCATTTCTTGAAATCTTTCCTAGCTCTTTTCCTTGGTCAGTGCCTAAGCTATTAAGCAATCAATTGCAAATTAAATTAAGTAATCACTGCTGACCGTGTATTTTTACCTGCCTGCTCTGAAATTATGTCCATTTCAGATCGTTAGTCTTTATTAAGTGGTAAGAGAATGGTCATTGTGTTGTAGAAAGTTTCTGTTCCCCATTCTCTGTAGGGTAGATGCCCTTCAGATCTCTGCAGCCAGGTCACAGTGCCCATTAAGAGCCAGTTCCTCTGATCCTCATGGAACTCAGTGGAAGAACCCCCATGCCATCTGTTGTGCACAGTAACAGACTGAAATCTTTTACTAGAAAACTCTGTTTTTGGACACACTTGGAAAATGGCTTATCAGTTGTTGCTCAGAAAACATTTTGAGGAGCTGTAAAAGGATGCCTCTGTATAAATTCAGAATAAATGTTTTGCCTGTCAGAACCAATTAGCTTAAAAAACGTTATCTGGCATCTAAATGAAATTACAGATGTGTAAGACACTTTCCTCAGAAACTGGAGTGTTTTTGCAGATAAGCTGTTTGTTTCTCCTGCCCTCCCGTTTTCTCTCTCCCGCTTCCTTCCCCCAGCAACTTTCCTAGTGAAGAGCAACATATCCATTGACTCTGGTACTGAAAAACAAGTGTGTTCTGCAGTAGCACCTTATCCATTCACTGGAAAAGATGCGTAGTGTTTTGTCTGAAAGGCTGATATAGTTGCAAAACCTGACACAGAATCACAGAATCTTAGTGGTTGGAAGGGACCTTTGAGATCGAGTCCAACCACATTAAAAAAAAAAAACAAAAACCCACACAAAAAAAAAAGCACCCACCAACTAAACTCCACACCCACAACCCCACCACAAACCAATAATCTTGGGCACTAGAGCATGCCCTGAAGAGCCATGTCTACACGTTTCTTAAATACCTCCAGGGATGGTGACTCCACCACCTCCCTGGGCAGGTTGTTCCAGTGCCTGACCACTCTTTCAGTAAAGTAATTCTTCCTAATATCTAATCTAAATCTCCCTTGCCGCAGCTTCGTACCATTTCCTCTGGTCCTGTCGTTATTCCCTTGGGAGAAGAGGCCAACCCCTGCCTCTCTACAGTTTCCTTTCAGGTAGTTGTACAGGGCAATGAGGTCTCCCCTCAGCCTCCTCTTCTCCAAACTAAACATGCCCAGTTCCCTCAGCCTCTCCTCATAGGACTTGTTCTCCAGACCCCTCACCAGCTTGGTGGCTCTCCTCTGGACACGCTCCAGCACTTCAATGTCTTTCCTGTAGTGAGGGGCCCAGAACTGAACACAGTACTCGAGGTGAGGCCTCACCAGTGCCGAGTACAGAGGCACGATCACTTCCCTACTCCTGCTGGCCACGCTGTTCCTGATACAAGCCAGGATGCTATTGGCCTTCTTGGCCACCTGGGCACACTGCTGTCTCATGTTAAGCCGGCTGTCCACTAACACTCCCAGGTCCTTTTCTGCTGGGCAGCTTTCCAGCCACTCTTCCCCAAGCCTGTAGCGTTGCTTGGAGTTATTGTGACCAAAATGCAGGACCCGGCACTTGGCCTTATTAAACCTCATCCCATTGGCCTTGGCCCATTGATCCAACCTGTCTAGATCCCTCTGTAAAGCCTTCCGACCCTCAAGCAGATCAACACTCCCACCTAGCTTGGTGTCATCTTTAAACTTACTGAGGGTGCATTCAATCCCCTTGTCTAGATCATCAATAAAGATATTGAACAAGACTGGCCCCAAAACTGAGCCCTGAGGGACACCACTGATGACCGGCCGCCAACCAGATTTTGCTCCATTAATCACAACTCTCTGGGCATGGCCATCTGGCCAGTTTTTATCCAGCAGAGGGTACACTTGTCTATGCCATAATTCTCCAGTTTCTCCAGGAGAATGCTGTGGGGGCGGTGTCGAAGGCCTTACCAAAGTCCAGGTAGACAACATCCACAGCCTTCCCCTCATCGAGAAAGTGGGTCACATGGTCATAGAAAGAGATCAAGTTGGTCAGGCAGGACCTCCCTTTCATAAACCCATGCTGGCTGGCCCTGATCCCTTGGCTGCCCTTCCCTTGCCTTGAGAGCTCACTCAGGATGATCCTCTCCATGATCTTTCCCGGTACTGAGGTCAGGCTGACAGGCCTGTAGTTTCCGGGATCCTCCTTCCGGCCCTTCTTGTAGACGGGTGTCACATTGGCCACCCTCCAGTCATCCGGCACCTCTCCTCTTGACCAGGATTGTTGATAGATAATGGCGAGAGGCTTGGTGAGCTCTCCTGCCAGCTCCCTGAGAACCTTTGGGTGAATCCCATCCGGCCCCATAGACTTATGTGTGTCCAGGTGCATAAGTAAATCATTAACTACTTCCTCCTGGATTACAGGGGGGTTGTTCTGTTCTCCATTCTTATCTTCCAGCCCAAGAAGCTGAACACCCTGGGGATAGCTGGTCTGACTATTAAAGACAGAGGCAAAGAAGGCATTAAGTATCTCAGCCTTCTCGTCGTCCTTGGTTGCAAGGTTTCCCCCTGCATCCAGTAAGGGATGGACATTCTCTGTCACTCTCTTTTTGTTGTTGTATTTATAGAAACTTTTTTTGTTGTCCCTTATATTAATTGCCAGGTTGAGTTCCAGCTGGGCTTTTGCCTTCCTGATTTTTTCTCCGTATGACTTAACACGATCTCTGTACTCCTCCTGAGTTGCCTGTCCCCTCTTCCAAAGGTGGTAAACCTTCCTTTTTTCCTTAAGTCCCATCAAGAGCTCTTTGTTCATCCAGGCCGGCCATTTTCCCCGCCCTTTAATTGTGTGCCTCATGGGGACAGCCTGATCCTGGGCCTTTAGGATTTCCCTCTTGAAGAGCGTCCAGCCTTCCTGGGCTCCTTTGTCTCTCAGGACTACCTCCCACGGGATTCTCCGAACCAGGGTTCTGAACAGGCTAAAGTCTGTCCACCGGAAGTCCAAGATGGAGGTTTTGTTAACCCCCTTCCTTACCTCACTATGAATGGAAAACTTAACCATTTCATGGTCACTAAGCCCAAGATGTCCTCCGACCTCCACGTCCCCCACTAGCCCTTCTTTGTTTGTGAACAGTAGGTCTAGCAAGGCACCTCCCCTGGTAGGCTCACCTACCATTTGTGTCAGGAAGTTATCCTCCATACACTCGAGGAACCTCCTAGCCTGCCTGCTCTCTGCTGGTTATATTTCCAGCAGATGTCTGGTAAGTTGAAGTCCCCAACTAGAACAAGGGCTGGCGTTTGCGAGACTGCAGCCAGCCGCTTATAGAATACCTCATCAACCTGCTCATCCTGGTTGGGTGGTCTATAGCAGACTCCCAGCACAAAATCACCTCTGTTAGCCTTCCCTTTCACCCTTACCCATAAACACTCGACTTCTTCATCACTGGAGTCTATCTCTATAGAGTCAAACAACTCCCTAATGTACAGAGCCACACACCCCCCCCTCCTTCCTTGCCTATTCCTTCTGAAGAGCTTATAGCCACTCATTGCAGCATTCCAGTCATGACCATCATCCCACCACGTTTCCGTGATGGCGACTATGTCGTAGTTGTCCTGCCGCACAATGGCTTCTAGCTCATCCTGTTTGTTGCCCATGCTACGTGCATTAGCGTAGATGCACTTGACCTGGGCTACTGATTTCACCCCCATCTTTGGCCCTTGACACTCAGGTTCATTACCAGCGGGCCTGGTTTTATTCCCTTCCCCCTTAACTTTCGGCTTAAAGCTCTGTCCATGAGCTTTGTTAACTCTTAGCCTAGTACCCTTTTCCCCTTCTAGGAAAGGGTTTTCCCATTGTTCTCTAGCAGTAATTTCTAAACGTCTATCACCTTTCTCTGATGAAATGTCAGAGTGGGAGTCCTCACTAATGTGGTCTCCTTCAAACCGTGGCATGCTTTCCTCAGAGGTTTCATTCATTCATTTATTTATTTGGCCCTTTTGACACTGAGGGGTTTCATTCATTTATTTATTTATTTGTCCCTTTTGCTTTCATAACCATTAGGACAAGACTGAATGTTGGTTTTATTCAGACAAATCCTCTTTAAAACTGAACAAAACAACTCAAAATCTTCCGAAGTAGTTGAAAAAGGAAATAATCTGACAAATGGTGTTCTTAAGTCCATCTTCCGTGGCAAATCTTGGCATGAAAAGTAGCAAATACCTGAGAGCTGGGAGAAGAGCCGATAAAACCTTCAGCCTCCAACTTCTTCAGGAGGTGATGGGTTTGAAATCTGAGCAGGAGAAGGGCTGGCAGCTTGTTTGTGTGCCCAGTCTGCCTTGCTTGGATGTGCAGGTCAGTGTGAAAGGAGGGCAAGTGGAGGCTGAAGGGGGTCTCTCAAGGGTCTGGAATTTTGTTTGAGATGCAGTAAACCCTCCAGCTGTGCCCTTCACAGCCCAATCTCTGCTGCACAAAACCAGTGTGTGTTGATAATGAATTGCCTCGTGTATACAGGACTCTCTATTTGCTTTACTAAGAGGGCGCACATAATGTTAAAAAGCATAGTAGATTTGTGGTTGCTGTTATGGTTTTAAATGCTGTTTAAGGTTTGTTTTGGTTCCTTGGGATATTATAGTTGAGGTTTTTCAAGAGTGAGTAAAGTGGTGGGTTTGGGATAGTTTTGGCCAGACTTTAGAAATTTCTAAAAGTAGCATTTTCCAAGCAGAGATCCCAGGCAGAGTTGCAGTGACTCTGAGTCCTGTTATGAATGTCATGTACTCAGTCCTCATCTGATATTTTCTTCTAGCGCCAAGGTTGCTGCTCTGAGAATTGGATGGTCCTTGCCTTGAAACGGAGCAGCGGGCAGGAGGAGTAGGTTTGGCGCTGTCTGGAAATCTGATGCATGCTACAAGGACGGCATAGAAATTATGAAGTGCCCAGATTCTTTATAACTCTTACCAAAAAGTGCCTGTGGTACTGTTGATTAGCAGCAGCACAGTGTGCTGGGGATGCTGTAGGTTCTCGGTGGGCTGTAGTATATGGGAATCAGGAAAGATTAAATGCTATGGGGAGAAGCGTCAGTCAGTTATGTTGCAGTCAGTCAGTTCAGATGGTTGTTTCTGCTTTCCTCTTTTCTGTCACTAAAGGATCGTTTCTGTTTTAGCTCTTTATTTTTAAAGTTGCCTCGGGCAACTTTGAGACTTTAGTTGAAATGAGCATGTTTTAAGGAAAATACTGACAGAAGCTGTGAGCATTGTGACGAGGACTGTTGACCTCTAGAGAGGTTTTCCTCTTTAATCTTTTTTTTTTCCGCTCCAAAAAGAGGTTCTATGTTTCTATTAGCAGCTTTTTTTTGTTGTGTTGAGATACTGCATTTATACTACAGAAAGGTTACTTAACAGAGTTTGTGATCAAAAAAAATGGACTAGGAATCCGAGGACAGAAGTGTCTGATGCACCATGAGGAGAAACGGGGCTGCCAGTGGATACTTCCCTATTCTTGTCTACTGAAGGAGATGGTTTGGGTACCCTGTGATACACACACGTACAGGAAGACCATTGAGTCACTAGAGTAAAAATTCAGGAATGCATCTCATGTACAAGTTTGGAATCAAGTACAACCATAGTTAAGGGTATGCCATTTCAGTGTAGAAGGCTGCTTTGCAAAGACTTCCACCAGGGCTAAATATAGACATTGTGTATGTAATGTGACTGTAATATTTTGCGGTTGCTACAGCAGCCTTCGATCAGGACTGTGGTTTATTAGTAAAAAATAAGCTTCCTTTGCATATGCAAATTCTCATTAGTCTAAACAAAACACTTGATTTGTTATATAGATGTAGTCACTTTTGTAAATCCCCATGGGTTGTTTTCATATGTAGTCAGGACCTGATCTGTAAAGTTTCACACACAAATCTCTTTTGCTGTGTAGAGCATGAACTACTACTAGCTGTCTTACAAATCAGTTGGTTTGAGTGAATGGGTAACCACAGCATCCTCACTGAGTTGGCTGCAGAATGTGAATCTCCCACTGTCGTATTTTGGGAAGCATTTAAGAAATATGTATACATACGTGTGTGGTAGACACAGCTTTTGCAAAACAATCTTTTGAAATGTTGCACTGGAAAGTGTTGGTCACACGTGGTCTCGGAAACTGACCCTTCTCAGAGGTCTCAAGCTGGATATTCTGGATTTGGGAACGGGTTTTAATGTTTTATTTGGGGGGGTGGGCGGGATGCGTAGGGTGAAATGTCTTACTGTAATTCTCAAATGCTCTGTGTATTTATTTTTGTATTGTAGCCTGATAAAATATATTGATAGCATATAGATATAAAATGTGGAAGGAAGAATCTCTGAAATTCCTGGATTACATTAATAACTTAATGTATTAAGTTTTCCCTTAAGTAAATTACTGCTGTGAGATCACGTAACCTTTTCCCATTTGTAGTGACTCATTGATTGTCTGTGTTTTCTATGCATAATTCTTTCTATGCACGTAACAAAGTTTTTAGCATCAACAAGACTAATATACTACTTCCTCCCTTAGGTACCTTTTAACTAAGAACTTAGTGTACTAGAGAGAAGGATCATTAGATAGATTAGTTTTTCGTTTTGTGTGGTGTTTGTCAGTGATTCTTAACTGAGGACTATTTTAGTGACGCTGACCCTCAGCCTGTAAAGTCAGCCTTTGCTCTCACTAAGCAAAGTCGGTGCTAACGGTGGTGATTTAGCAGAAAATTCTGTGTTAGGATTCCTGAAGCATCTTTCTCACTTGAGCTGTGCTTTAAGGAGTCTTCTAAAAAGAAAATACTCTTGTTGCTATAGTGATAAGTTGGAATATTTATAGGCAGCTCGTTAAGATTTCTCTCAGAAGAGCTACAGCAGCTGGGAAACATTCCCGCACAAGCAGTTCGCGGCCACATCAGTCACACTGGGGAAGGAGCTGCTGGGTGACACTTGGAGTGCCAGGTGGTGTGGGTTGTGCGAGAACAGACCTGGAGTGGCATGTGTGGCCCCTGGGAGATAACCTTGGACAAAATGGAAAGAAATAACAAGTTTATGTCAAAACAAGTAGCTTTATAAAGCAGGAGCAGTTGACTGTGAAACTGTTATGTTAGGTGTTGCATTATAATACATTATGATCTGGGGCTTTATTTTATCCTAAGCTTCATCTTGAAAACATGGTTCAGTATCTTGTTTCTACATTTAGATGTATGATGGTTTAAAAAAAACACAGCTTTTTGATGTTTTTTTGTTTCTTTTTCCCTGTTTCTCCTCCTCAGTAAACAACAGTAAAAATTTTATTACCTTTTTTGTTACTCTGGAGAAGATATCCTTGAGGTGGTGATATGATGATTGAAGAGTATGCTGTAAGATAATCTTAGTTACTAAGTTAATGATGCAAAGTGTGTGGCTTTTACTGAGTTGTAGGAAATTCTTATATTAAATTCATTTTTAAAAAAATAAAGTTAGCAAGTGAGTTAACTTGTCTGTGGAGGTTGGCTGCATCTTAATGTTGTGGGTTTTTTCTTTATGCGTAGTTTGAAAAAGAAAAGGCAAGCCAAACAAAGCACCGAGACTGTCTCTGCCAATTCCCCTGGATCTCCTGTTTCCAAAACACCTTCTGAGAAAGATGATGAAAGTAAAGTTATTTTGGAGCAAATCAGTTCCTCTGAAGACGGCTGTAAATTTGCTGGGGAAAAGGAAACTGCTCCAGACAAAGAAAAGAAAAAGAAAAAATACAATCAACTGAAAGACATCAGACGCACAGAACTTAAAAGATACTATAGTACTGGTGAGTTATGTTGATGCTATAGTATTTTGAAATATGTTTGTTTTGATAGCTTGTTAATGTACTTTTCTCATATTCTGTAGGCCTTTCTTAAGAGGATAATTTGCTTTGGATATCCTTCCCCTAACATCAAACAAAATTATGTAGTTCTGCGTATCATCTGCTTCTAACTTTAACCTTGCAATTCTTAAAAAAAAAAAAAATAAAAAATAAAAAAAATACACATTTCTTGTTTCTCAGTTCTAAAACTCAGTGTCGTTATAGGCAACAGTTAAGTTTATTGCATTTTATTTTAATATGTTTTTAATATTTGTCTTCAGTGTTTTATGGCATTGGGGTTCAGGTTTTTTTTGGTGGGGTTGTTTCATAAATTGTTGTGTATAAGACTTTGGTCTTAATTAATGTGCATTTTGTCTGTTGAAGTATGAACAAGTAAGTAAATTAACTATGTATTTTTAAACAAAGGGCATGTGTGCTGGAACGCTTGTTCCCCCCAACTATATCAGTACCTCAGTTAATCATAAATATCTTTTTTAGATGTATTCTTGCAAGTAATTCAGAAAAAAATCAGTTTGTGCATAAATATGAGATGAGTCATATACACATCTGTTTGCAGTTGTGTATTGTAATTTGTTAGATACTCGTAAGTAATTTTAGATATGATTTATGAAGTACTTCTCCAGTTTTTCTCTTGGTATTTTGTAGGAATGATCTTTTAGATTGAGAGAACTCTTGTTCTATCTTAGAAGGAATCCTCTTTTAAAGAGAAGGCAGGCAGCAAAAGATTGTAGATATCCTAGAAGCAGACTTCTTTGCTGCTCACACAGTGTCATGAATGGCTGGCTCCTAAGAAGGAGTTCCCATTAGAATAAGGAAATGAATCGGCAGTAAAAATGTTAGATGTTGACTGGGGCATACAGACTAGTCCACACCTGGAGCTTCTTTTTTTGGTAAGGCCTGTGTTGCCTCATAAAAGAAGATAAACCTTGGAGTAACATTTCCTGACAAGCTCAAGAGTTTACAGTAATTTATTGACCAGTCTGTAATTTTTGGGAGGCTTAAATCTGATGAGATCAATAATGTGGGAACTAAATGAAAACTTGCAGGTCTTTGACGTTCTCACCACACTGTTCTTGAAATAAAATCCGTAGAATGAAAACTGGAGAATTGTTAATGAATGAACCTGTGAACTCTTTCTGTTTTGTTAGTATGCTAGTTTAAAAAAAAAAAAAAAAAAAAACAACACACCAAAATATAAACTTTTGTTGCATTCCTTGTAAAGTGCATCTGCTAAAAGCAGCAATTTATTGTTGGTTTGTACCTAAAGGAATTGGAAGGGGGGGGGTAGGGTTAGGTAGCTGAATTTTTGTTTCTCTAGTGTTTCAGTAGTTTTGTGAAAAATGCTGCAACAGCTGGGACTTGCGGTGGAAAGATGGGGGACAAGGGGGATCATGGTACCCCTCTCTCTCACTGAAAAGTGCTGCAGGGCTGGTGAAGGAGAACATAAAGCTCTCCAGGTCGTCTTCGACTTGTGATCCAACAGTCAATACAAACTCAGGTTTTACGGGTGTTTGTTTCGTAAGCGTTCCCATGTTTCATGTGGACTGGCATCATTACAGGAGTGACTTGAAATGCTGTCATATGGGTGTGCAAAGCCTCTGTGTTCTGCAGAAACACAGAAGTCCTGTTGAGAAATACAAGAATTTAATGCTGCTGTTGAGCTGAGCACAGACCCAGCTGACGAAATCCCTAGAGAGAGAATTCCCTTTGTTATTTAAATGCCTGCTTTTGTTTGCTCCTAAATAAGGACTTCTGCCCAGCTGGAGCATGAAAATTGTGGAAGTGAAAGTTTGAAGAGAGATGGAAAATAGTTGATTGTGAAACAAGTGCAATAGCTCCACGTTCCTTATGCAACTCTCAAAATTAAGTAATTTTAGTGGAATTGTTAGTTGTTGTAGTATTAGTCTGCATCTCTTACATCTGCCTTCATCCACAGCAGCTATAGCTGGCAGTGGTTACCTGCCTGGCTGTTTGTTACTGCTGCTCTTCTGAAAGCTGCTGCCTTCACGAAGATCCCGAGCAGTTTCCAAGAGCTCTCCCTACACCCATAGCAGCCTGTACAAATGGGACTTGTTTAAATAGTTAGCCTTCACATGCAGTAGAGGACAAAACTATCCATCTTGCTGAGCTGAGTTCTGCCAGAAGATGTGAATTCAGCAGTTCCCTGCTGGAAGACACAGTGGTGGGAAGGTACTGCCAAATCTATAAAGACTTTTATTTTTTAATAGCTGATACACTTTCATATGAAACTGGCTGATGGGGTTTATCCATACGTACACATCTGTTTTCATTATTTAACATTATAGTTGTATGTACCTCTTTTTTTTTTTTTCTTCAATGTGATATTTTTTTTCCCCGCTCTGAGTTGTCCCTTTATTGATGTTTCTGAGGTGCTCTGACTGAAATAGTCTCTCTCTCTCTCTCTTATGGTTTGGGTGTTTTGGTGGTTGGTTTTTTCTGATTACCCAGCTTTGACTTAATGTCTAGAACTTTAAGAAAATCTGATAAAGGAATTACTAATTCTTTTTCTAAATACTTTCTTCACTTTGACAAAATGCTTGGTTTTCCTACTCAAAAGAAAAATGCATTAAATCTAGCAACAGTCTTGCACATTGTCTCATCTGCATGTTGATATGGTGATGCACACAAACTTTATTTTGTGGCTTAATGGAGGTCCTGTCATAAGCTGCTTTGAGCCTGGAAGGGTCATGTCTGTCGGTCTCACAGAATGAAGACCCCTGCCTCTGAATAATCTCCCTTTCATGCTTCACAGGACCATAAATCCTTCTTTATTTATTGTTCTAAGAGAAACGAGGAAGGAACATCACATCTCGCTGTAATTTTTTCCTTGCATACCACGTCCCTTCTTTAGAAGCTTGTGAATGTATTTGCCTTTATGAATTCATAAATGCTGACAGTAACATCCTTAGTCTTTCACTTTGAATGTCATTCCTTTTAATAGATTTATGCAAGGGCTGATAAGTCTTGTCAGAAGGATTTTGTTGACTCAGTAAATCCCTCTTCTCTGGTAGAAAGACTGCCACACAGTTTCTGAAGGCTGTGGAGAACTAGGGGTGGTGGTGCTCCCTGACACACTTTATAGAAAAGAGGGTGGTTAAAAGACTTCTTATTCTTTGAAGAAGATGGAAGCGCAGCGATGGAGTGAGGAGCTCCTCGCCGGGTACCCACCAAGTGCTATGTTGCCTTGATGCCTGTAGCCGGTGGGTGGCATCACCGAGCCGAGGAGGAGGGGTTGCTGCTCCTGCACCCTGTAGAAAGGGATCCTCCAGCATCCCTCTCCCCAGCCGGGATTGCTCCCTACAGCACACCTGCTAGCACTCCGGTGGCACCGTTACAAATAACCTAATGGTATGAGGTATTGATCGTTTATCTTGAGGCACTGCTAAATGGCTGAGCAGCTCCCACTGCCAGAAGGTTTCTCCTGTGTAAGCTCATATTTTCCTTTTCTCTTAGCACTCGTGTGGTTCTTCAATGGCTCTGTAATTCTGGAATATATTTGTACCATCCAATCTCCAAATCTCTAAGACAAGAGCAGATACAGCACTTGTTTTCTTGTCTGAAAACAACAGAGGCTCCAACATTGCTTGTTTTTCTTTCCTGAGGACCAATGGAAGTCACGCTCCTTTCTTCTTATTTTTGCCTCATCTCTTGGCTTATGTGACAATCAGCTTCTTGACTTTGTCGTCTTACCCTTTCTGCTGTTGTTGCTGCAGTAATCTTCTTTCAGACTTCTAAGGATTTGTCTGTCTGGCACAGTGCAGTGGTTGCGTAGGCACCCTGGCTGCTACGCTCAGTGCCCAGGATGCTCTCCCCTTCTTCTTGGGATAACCTAGTTGACCTACTTCTGCAGCTTGGCTGTGAGGTTCAGATGCGCTTTCTGTAGGAAGCCTGTTTTGTGGAAGATGTTGACTTGGTAAGTTTCAAATTCTTTTTTCTCTTATTTTCTTCTTGTTTTCCTTTTTTTCCCCCCACATATCACGGGCTGTAAAACATTTCCACAAACACGAGGCGAGTTGCAGGAACCCAGTGCTGTAACTATAACAGCCTGGAAGCACCAGTTTATTGGCTCTAGGGCAGGATGCACATCTCTGGGACAGACTTGTTAGATGGATTCCTGCAAGACTAGGAAACCAGGATTCCTGCCAGGAATTGCTAACCTGGATGAAGTTTTGACACTGAAGATACAGAAACAGGAAAAAAGGTGACCTTATGAAAGCAGGCAGTCTAACAGTGGTGCGAATTAGAGCTGAGCACAACCCTCTGAATTTTGTCCATATATTTATTCCAGCATGATATAATGTGTCTTTCTTCCAGATGTGCAGAATATTCCCAGATTGCACTGCTTTTGCTTGAGATCATGAGCAGCATGTTAAAAATGCATCTCTGTTAAAAAATGCATCATAAAGAAAAGTTTGGTTTACATGACTTGTCCTACATCACACAATTACTTTTATCAGTAAAATAAAATCCAGTTAACTAGCTTATCATTATTCTCTGTGATCATAAAGCCATCCTTTCTCATTCACTGTACAGTGTTCAGTTTCCACAGCAAGCAAGTGGGAGGTGATTCTAACAAAACCTCCTCTTACTCTAGCTCTGACTTCTGTCCAAAACAAGCAGGAGTCCTAAACACTGAGACAAGAGTCCTGAAAGGGAAAAATGGTATGTGCCCATTTAATGAGACAGTATATTGTACGTTGAACAGGAATTGCCAGAGTATCTCCCCAGTGTCAGAAAACTGATGCCTTTTTGAGTTGTCCTCCCTGCCACCACTCGGGCAGGGGGCGATAGGAGAGCAGCATGGCACCTGTGCAGTTACCAAGCCTCTGAATGTTCTGCGTAGCTGGCCAAGAATAAATGTTAGTAAATAAAACAGAGAGAGCACAGCAATTTTGATCACCCGTAATGCGGTGAGATTTGCCCTGACTGGCACAGAATCAGCAGGGGCAGCTCCCGTAATACCAGCATACTTACTCTGTTTCAAAGTTGAAAGTTGCTTGTAATGCTGTGAAAATTTATAGAGAATTCAAATTTAATAAAAAGGTGGGGCACTTACTGAACACACTTCGCATAATAGTTTCTAATAAGTCATTTGCTAAATAGTCTTAATCTGAAATGGACTTTTCAGTATATGTTGAGTTGAAAATTCTGTTGATGAGTCCTGGTTTTGTCTTTACTACCTGGGACAGTTATTCAAAAGTAGGATGCAGTTGAGTACTTAATTTAAGGTGCTAGTCATAAAAATGTGGACTGCATTTTATAAAATAAGAAAATCCATATAAGTTCTTGCTGGTAATTAGGTAACTAATCAGCCCTAATCTCTGGGGGCTTGATTTGGTCAGCCCTACTCCTGTAGCAAAGTACTTTGTATTCTGAGTAATCCAAGTGATTTACAAACTGAACTACTCAGTGTTATGTTGCTTAATACAACAGTAAGAGGAACAGGATCTGAATTTTGTCTACTGAGTCTGTGCTTTAGCCTTTGTGTTTCAGGTTGGCTTCAGAGAGCAAAAAATTAGAGTAGATGTAAGGCAGGGTGAAAAGGGAAATAATTTTTCTTCCAAAATCAAAACCTCAAATAAAATTAAAGCAGCGTAGGAAGAATTTTATTTGCTTGTAATTGTCTCCATAGAATAACAAGGGGTTTGCAGTAAACTTACATGTAAGTGTAAACTGCATGTAGTTGGCAGTGGCTGGTTGGGAAGCTTCAGGCGCTTGTTACATTAGCATCAGTTGCTGAAACCACATGGAATGAATGACTGAAAGGCATACAGTTTCAGATCACTTGTTTTGGAATAAGAACAAATGATCTCAAATCCCAGCGGATCGGTATCAAGGCCACCAGGTTATATTCGAGCTGAGTTAATTGGTGTTTACTACAAACCGTTGCATGAAGAAGGGATGTCTTGTCCGCAGGCAGGAGAATTTGATCTGAGCAGTAAGTGCCGGAAATAATGCTGCTGGCACTTAACTTCTGAAAATTTGGATGGAAACATCTTGATGCTGTTTGAGCTCTCCATATGTGGAATCCACTTCTCATCTTGATGGATAAGCTCCTGTTTGTAAAACTAAGTAAAAGACACAAATAAGCAAAACTTGGTGTTTTGTATGTAATCCGTAGCTGTTGTCTGTCAATGGACCACGGTCCATTTAGTGCAGCATTTGTTCTCCCACAAAGGCCGCACCTGGATGTCTGGGGAACATTAAGAACACAGTGAATTTTGTAAAATTATTTGCTTTAATGTTCTCTCATCCTATGACAATTCTCAGCTGTTGGGGAACTTCTGAGCTGCTTGTAGGTTGTGGATTTAGGGATTGTTCTTCCATATACTTAGCTTGTCTCTTCCTGGGCCTGTGCAGGTTTCTACAATATTTTTTGGTAAAGATTGCACAGGTTTGCCACCATTTGCATGAAGAGCAGTCTTGCTCCTGCTGGCTTTGTTTGGTGGCCATTGGTCTTGTAGAAGAAACTGAACAGTCAATCCCTACTCACCATCTCAAGCCTCCTATGGTTTTTTTATTATTTTTTTTTATAATCTTCTCTCTGTAAAATATGCCTTTTCCATCAGGGCGAAGAACTTGGCATTCCTTACATTTAAGCTGTTTCATGGCTTTGCTTGTACTTGTTATTCTTCTCTGAACCTCTAGGACCCAGGATGCCGGGACAGGGGATGTTTTTGCTCTTAACTCAAGTTCTCTGACTTGATTTACTGTGAACTCTGTTTAGTGCAGCTCAGGGAGGAGGCAAATTTCGTGGGACTGGAGGGAGTTGTGAGAGACTCCTTCAGTTATAACTGTTCGGGGCGGGGGGAACCAGACCCTTATCCTAAATTACTTGTGAAAGTAATTGAAATATCATAGCACAGAGTTTTGGCAGGCTGAGCAGGCTAGGAGATGGAGAGAAACAAGTGGAAATTAGAAACCAGGGATACCTTTTTAACAGTGGCAGTAATTATTGAGGCAGAAAATTAAGAAGGGTAGAATTTCTGACTCTGGGGAAAAAATACCAGGATTTGATATTTTCTAAAAGTTAAGTTCTGCTATAGCAGTTATTCAAAATAAGATTTAAGATAGTGATGTCTTGTGATCTCTTCCGCAAAGGTCAGGCTAGGGCATGACATGACTGGTGTTCGATCAGTTAAAACTGGTCTCGCTGCTGAAAGAACCAGATGTGGTTCCCAGGGCTGTCTGTTTTCCCAGGGCCTGAATTTTCAGGAGAAGTGAGCGCTTACATTCTTAATTATGTTTAAATGCAGATGCACTTCACATGTCTGAAAAGCGGCCCCTGGAGGAAGGGAGGAAAGCTGTGGAGCAATTGGTCAGATCGCACACAGTGAGGCTGTGGCAGGTGTACGTGTGCAGGAGGGGAAAGGCAAGTGCATTGGGAGAATTAATAGAGAGAGTTGTCGTATTTCTGCCAGGGATAATGAAGTGAAATATGTCCGCATGGTTAGCGAGTCCTTCGCTTACAGAATCTACAGGCTCCTCATGTTTGGGGTAGTCTGAACTTTTCCAGGTCGTGCCAGCTGCCTGTTGGGTCTTGTGCTTGCTGAGCACGTGTGCCCTGTGAAGTTACTCCAAGAGCCTGCAGGGGATGTGCAGCTCGTTGGAGGTGATTTTAGTTGCGTTTCTTGTCCTGGAGGAAAGGGTTGGACTCTCTTACAGCTTCTCCCCTTCAACATTTCCTGGGAGGGCCATCGACCAGGCAGACTGGATCCTTTGCCTCTTTCCCACGCAGGTTTCCAGGACCCGTGCTCGGGGTGCCTGCGGAGCAGTCCTCTGCAGCACCCAGGTTTATCAGTGCCATAATCTCTTTCCCCTGCCCAGTGACTCCCTGTAGCTCTCTGGGGATCTCTGCCCCCAGGGAAGAGGCAGAATATCCTCTTTGTAGTTTCAGACATGAGGTTTACATTTGTAAGATTTTTATCTCTTTAAGGCAGGAATATTCATAGGCGGAATGCATAAGGAGCACGGGATAGCGCATTTGATGAAATCATATTGCAAATCGTTTGATCTCCAAGCAGAGGCATGAGGGAGTCATTCTCAGGGCGTCTGCATAACTCAAGCCTGGTATCCTCAAGGCAGGCTTTTAATTTCTCCAACAAGTTCCCGTGTAGTGCTTGAAATACACTGTTGGAAGCGAACCTAAATGCTCTGAAAGGCAGAACTTTTTTCACCTGCATTTAAATAGTAATAAAAAGTTATGCCAGATCTCTTTCAATTTGTAACACTGTTGCTGACAGCTTTCTACACTGAGGCTTCCTCATGTCTCGTCAGTCTGTCATGGTGTCTGTGATGCGACTCGTCAGGTCGCGCTTGGGATCAGTAGCGTGTATGAACTGAGTTGTTCTTTTCTATGGCTCCTGAGGATCTGTGTGATGAAGTGCTGGCATTCAGAAACACCTCAGATGCCGATGTTGTCTCCATACACAAGAACAGGGCATATGTCCCGTATCTTTAGAGTCTTTGTGATTTTCACCTATATTTTTAACCTGTGACGTCGTAATCACCAACCGATAGACAAGGCAGTGCAGCATGTTGATCTGAAGAGATGTTACATGGCATAGCTTTCCCAGGCAAGCTGCTGTGTGTTCAAGCAGCGAAATGAATGAAGGAAAACAGCACGTGTAGCGTTAAAATGTGCATGTCTTCTTTTGTGACGCCAAAGTGTTCCTTCCCTCAGCCCTGCTCTGTTGACAGGCTGCTTTTTCTCACTCTGTATTGTCTTTGATCCCTGATGCAGTGGATAGTCGGAAATTTTATGGTCGCACTTCATGATAAATTCACAGGCAATGCTGTCTGTCAGTCCACAGAAAGACCAGTGGGCAGCTTCTTGTCCAAAATGCTTCTGAGTTTACTTACGCCCAAAGTGAGTAAAAAAATCACTGAACTTTCTTTTTCTGCATCCCCTCACATCTTGAAGTAATCACGGGCCCTTTTTACCTCCACCTTTGTATAAGAAGCCTGGAACTAGCTCTGGTTGTCACCATATCCCTCCCAGGGTATACCTTCATAAACACGTCAAGCCAATCTAAGATGTCCACGCTGCTGCTAAATGCAGCTGGATGTGCTGCCCATCCTCCTCTTCAGCCCAGATGAGTGGTCCCGGTGCCGGCCTTCAGCCGTCGCCAGCCCAGACAGTCAGGAGCTGCTTTCCTTAGACTGGTATATAGTGACCTTGTCCAGTTCAGGGCTGGTGGCAGGAACACATGGAGGAAGAAGGTCGGTGTATTTGCCTGTTTTGACAACAGCGTCATCGTAGGTTGGTTTAAGCTGCTCGTAGAGCTGTGCTCAAATCCAGGGACTGCTCCAGAGCGACTAATATTGGGTCGGTTTTCAGGGGGAGCTGCACAGTCACATGCATTAAGCCTTTGTCACTGTCAAGGTAAATTTGTTGAAGAAATTAAAGTCAGATGTGTGAAAGTGTTGATTTTTTTTTTTTTTTTAAGCATTGCTTAATATGAAAAGTGTATTTGGTGTTTTTTTCCGGGGGGGTGTGTGTGTGTGTGTGTGTGTGGAAACAAACAAAACCAATGTGCAGTTTAAATTATATGTTGGGGATTTTTAGTGTTTCCTAATGGAAGTCTTTGCTTTTTCTCATTCCCACCATTTTGCTTCTTAACTTCACCTGAATGAACTCCCGTCCAGCAGAGGCCTGACAAAGGTAGTGTGAAAGCTTTGCTTCCGGTACCTGGATTTTCTTTAGTAACTGAAAACAGGATATAGAATTTGCATAAGAATTGTCCTCCTAACCACACAGTTAGATGCCAAATGTCTGAAAAGCTTGTCCGGGCAAGTGACAGAAAATAAGAACGACCTTCTCTGTCTGATCTAAGGAGACGTGTGGCTTTCTTCTTGCAGTTCCCAGTAATGCAGCATATTTCTGTAGTGTGTTCAAAGACTGACGTACTTCAGCTATGTTGTGCTCCGGTTTATGAGTTGATAGCACAAACACCTGCATGGAGTATATATCTGCAGGTGACCAACTTGGCCATAAAAGTTCTTTCACCTGCAGTGGATAAAGGGGGGGAAATGCTATCCAAGGGAGCACTTACCAGATACTTTATTACTTTCTTTATCAAAATGAAAATGTGGAGGGTTTTCCCCCTGATTTTAAAGAAAACCAGGGAAAGTAATTTGTTGTGGTTTTTTTCATTGTAATTCTTCTTGCTGTTTTTTGGTGTGTAGACTACTTCTTAGTCTGTGGTCACTATTGCAATGTGGTAGGACGGCTAAGACCACATCAGCTGATAAAACTGGCAAAGCACAAAATTCATTTTGTCTTGTAGTTCCACCTGTCTTTATCAGTGCACCCAAGAGAGCCTTTCTACCTCCACAAATGTACAAGGAGAGCAGGATATTTTAGAGGTAGACTGTCAAACACTGGGATCTTGGGGTAGGTTGAATGGTCTTGAACTAGAAACTGGAAGGAGTGACAACAGATAGTATGAGCAGCTTCTAATCTTGAGTCTGTGCATTTCTTTTACATAAATAAAGCCGAACCCTGGATGGGGAGGACGTTTCTGTATGCCGAGGCTGTGAATTGTCTTATTCAAGCTGGTATTTCTGAGGAAGGTTGACTTAACATTGTGTATTTGTGTAATGCTGATCATGCTAGTGGGGAGCTAGATCATACTGTTGCCAAACAGTCTGGAGGATATAATAATGCAGTTCTGGCGTTCCTGTTGTGTACTTACTCAGCAAGTTGGTAGCAGCCCATGCTGAAGTTTCTATTGCTGCATCTTTGCTTTGGCTGTTATTCACACTTCTTAGGTTGAAGATAGCATGTGTTACCTGTATGTTGTGTAATTACTTCCGTGATAGCTGTAGACCTCATGGATGGTAGCTGTTTAATCTGCCCTTAGGCAGTAGACATCCATTGCTTGTAGGAATTCTTTTGTGGGGCTGATAAATGTGGTTCATAAACTTTAGCTCTGAAGGAGGATAGAACACTTAACTGAGTATGCAGTATTTGGCTGCTGACAATGGTTTATCTAAGGTGCTGTTGATGTGAAGTAGGACTTTGGTCTGTTTTGTGGATAACCCGGGTGAACAACATGCTGCCAAGTCTATCTTACATAGGCTGCTGGAGATGGTGAAATAGCAGTGGGGAGAAACCGTTACTAGTGGTAAATGGAAAGTAGGTCAGGAAGAGTCCATAGTTTTGATGACACCACAAAGTAGTTATCTAGAGCATGTGAGAACAAGCTCACAGAAATGATGATCATTTCCTATTGTTACAGGTATGTCACTGCGACTATCCAGGGCCAGAATAAATATATGGTTACAAGTACTTCTACAGTAAGTATAGTTAGATCACGTGTGCAAAATGCAGGAAAGCACTTGCAAATATTTTCCCATCTGGAGTTTTCCTAATCTGAAGTGGATTTCCTTTTGAATGTCACGCTTAAAGTTCTGTGTAACAAGACCTCCTTTTGTTTCACCACTGCTTTGTCTATAAGCAGGAGCATGCAGAAGGACACCTGGCTGTGGAAGGGAAGGATAAACCTCACAAATTAATGTCATTCATGGTAAAGAGCACTCTATAAAATGTATGAAAAGGTAATAGGAGCAAGATTAACTCTGTTGTTAGGACATATAACTTGTAATTCCATGATGCTTATATTACCAATTTATTCATGGTACTAGAGGACCTGCTTGTATCTTGGATCTTGTTCTCTGCTATAGCAACAGTCATCTAATTTCTTAGAGATAATAATTGGGTATAATTCCTTATAGAGACTGAACTGCTCAAACTTCATTTGAAAACTCTTGAGGCCTCCCTTCCCTCTTACATGTTACCTCCTCCTTGCTGCTCTCTTGTCAACCATCTTATTTGTTGCTAAAACTTACTGATGTTATCTGAATCTTTCTGGTTGTCCCTCACAATCTTTAATAAATAAGTTTCATATGTCTAAAATGGTTTTCTCTTTAAAATTTCTTCCTTAAAGTGGTCCGGGCTAGATTTAGACTACATCCATACATCTGGTGACTATAGTTTTCCTAGGCACTAGTTTCAAAGTACAGCTGAGTGCTATGAGAGCTTGATGTTCCACAATGTGAATTAAAACCTTGCTGCTGCTGAACGGGGGAGGTCCTGTGCTTCCTCCCCTTGCGCAAAACTACTTTTTTTTTTTTTTTTTTTCCCCCCTCTCTCTCTGTCTCTGAACTGGTACTGGCGTTTATCTGACCACAAAGTAAGATGAGTCAATTCACTAGACCAACAAAGAACAAAAATTGAGATAATTGATTATTTTAATCAGTTGAGTAATCTCTCTGTGGGATCAGATGAGAACCAGAGTCCATGGTGGAAAGAGATGTGAGGAGAGACCAGCTCCTCTCCTCTTAGGAGCTATTAATTTGGCTTTTGAAACCATACCCCTGTGTCTGCCCTGAAGAAGAATTGGGTGTCAGTGTCACTGCTGAATAATATGAGATTGAAGGAATCCAGAGCACAGAAGCTCTACACTTTTTTTGTGGTCTCACTTTATAAATCTTTTGAAACTTCAATCCTGGATATCTTTGTACAATTGTACTGCATTACACAAAATTTTTTTCTGCAATTTTGTACAATTAACAACTATTAGTTTTTTTGCTCAGTCTCAATATGTATTTCACCCTTGTGGTAAGGGGTGTTCAGTTGTGTCTGCAAGAACTTTGCTTACAGAAGCATTCCAGTTGCATCATGGGGAGTTGGTTTAAAAATTGTATGAACGGTTCCCCAAAATGTGACTACTTCTTCTTACCTGTTTTCCTCTTGCGTCTTGAAACATGAACCATCTTCTCCTTTGGGAGAGATGCTCAGGATAATTACATTTCTGTACACTACATTCCCTAGGGATGTACAAAATTATTTCTTGGAATCTAACCAGCTGTTTAAAAACAGTCTCAGTGTGTGTTACGGTTCTGCCTCAAATGCAAATGGGAATGTGATGTTTGTTTTGATCCACAGACAGCTGAAGATGATGTTTGTTCATGCAGCTAGTCTATCTCAGGGAGGCTTAAGACACAAAGCATTTTCCTCATGTAGGACGTTTTCCCCAGCACAAAAGAAAAGCATGTGTAACTAGTTTGCTTAAAGGTAAAGAGAGATAGATAGGATCATTGCAGCTGGGAGCTTTTCTCCTGTCCAGCTGACAGATATCTTAACTTGTTCCTAATGTATATTTAGCAGCAAAGCACGATCCGAAAAGTGCGTTCATGGTCTCAAAGACTTCTCTGATTTTTCCACTTATATTCACTGGTCTATCAGAAACCTGTTACCTCTCACAATAGCCTTGTCTTGCCTGTTTTTGGCTACAAGGACACCCCCACCCCCTGTCTTCATGTTCTCTCCTTCCTTCTTCCCCATGACTCTGAATATTCACATTTCAGGTAGGCTGCTTTGGACCTGGAGAAAGGTGGGAGAGAGCTCCCTGAGAGTAACTCATCTCCCTTTTCCCAGGATAAGTTTCACAGGAGCTGGAGGCAGATGCTGTCCTGTCCATCAGCATCCCTTTTTAGTGGAGGATTGATTGTGCAACCTCCATCAACAAGGCACATGCATCTAGAGTGGCCTTCTTTAAAGGCTTGCTGTGCCTCGGGAAACATCATCGTGACCTATTTCTTAAGTACTGGTCTCTAGCCGCAGAAGTGTGTCTGTTTTCTGTCCGATACAAGGTTATCGGTTGATCTGAATCCTTCCTGTGTCTTCAGACAGCACCCAGAATGAATGCCAGGAACCCCCTGCCTCTGCCTTTACTGGACATCCTGTGCACATCTCCCTGCTCACAACACTTTGCATCCTCTCTTTTAAACTGCCCTTCTGACCATAGCATTAAATATAAAGAGTCTTCTAGTCACCCCTCTTCAGTGTTTCTTTCTGGGTGCCCAACAACATGCTGCTTCAGCAATACTCTAGTTCCAGTACATTTCAGCTGCTGCCATATTGTTTTCTAGCTGAGATTTAGACTTAAAGCACTGGGCTGTTGGCTACATCTCACTATTTCTTTACAATAATGTGTCAAATTTTCCTCTTGACACGTGGAGTGCGTGAACTACCTCCCTCTCAAATTGAGTGGTTGTGGTTTGGTTTGGGTTTTTTTCCCCCCCTTTTCCTAAACCTCAGCAACCTTTTAAGCTAGATCTTTCCTCCTCTCGCTTTTCAAGCAGATCTTCACAAAGGATGCAGCAGCATTTGAATGCAGCAGCACATGTCTTGCCCTCTTAACACGAGAGCTGTGCAGCTGCCTGGAGCTTGGCACTCTTGGTGAGCGCTCATCCCTCCTGCACTGTCCCTGCAGGGCTTGTGTCTCCTGCTCACCTCGTTCAAGAGCCAGCAAAAAAGTGGCAATGATACTGCCCTAGACAATGTCTCCTTGCAAGGCTCCTGGTGGGAGGAACCCTGCTGCAGGGAGGCCCTTTGCCCTTGCTCAGCTGGAGGGCTTTCTGGGTGTGCAGGTCCCTATACGTGTCCCATTGCCCAAAAATGCCCCACTGCCCGAGTGCAGGTGCTGTCTGTCCTCCAGCCCTGCGCACGGCTGGGGGGAAGAATGGCAGTGGGTCCTCTGTTGCTTTGGCTGTGGTGGGAAAGGGTCACTTCACATTTTAGTGCAGCGTATTCAGGTGGTAATAAGCTGTTAAACATGTAACATGTAGCATTGCTTTGTGCCTCTGAAAAGGAGCTAAAGGCATGTTTTGAGGAGGAAGGAGTAAATAAAGAGGGAATTTAAGTTCTCTGAAAATATTTGCGGTTTTTCATGTAGAAGCTGCAGTATATGAATATTGCATAAGTATCAATAGCCAAATTCATATTTAAAAGTGCCTTAAAATACCTTCTCCATTTATAGCAGAAGGAGTTACTACCTTTTTTATATCAGTTCTTTGAACTGCTTGTCATTTTTGTTGGGGCCCTGTGTTTTCTGGTGATCTCTTTATACTTTTGAAAGAGTTGCTTGGAAAATAACCAGTGGAGAGTCACAATTTTTATTGAGAGCAGAGAACAGTTGTTCAAAGCATAGATATTTCAGCATCATGTGCCTGGATTTGTTTTGATGAGGGAATTGCTATTCTTCTGTGGCAGAAGTTTCACTAATGAAGGAGCGCAAATGTGGTCATGATAGGCGACAGCTGCCTTTTTGTTTCAAGTGACTTCAGCAGTAGGGAAGGAGGGAGCCAAGTGATAATATGATTCAGTAGAGGAAAAGTAATGCAGATGTAAAGGTGAGGGCTTGGCAGAAGGCTGTGGGAAAAGTCTGAAGCACAACAGAAAAGCACACCTGAGATGGTGGGATGTTGTGGTGTTCTTTTGTTTGGTTATGTGTTTGGGTTTTTTTTCTTCTCTTTTAACATGGTAGCAGTCCACTGCCCAAATCTGAGCAGGGAATGTTTCTGTCTAACTTGCTGCCTTTTCCTCAGGGAGATAGGTCTGATCAGATGGCCAGAAAACCTTTCTGTGCACCCCAGCTGCTGCAGCTGGCTAAAGGAGAGAATGGGGCTGGAGTAATGTCTCTTCCTTAGAAGGCTGCTGCGGCCTCTGGGAAGTGTTGGAATGTCAGAGTGCGTGGAGGATGTCCCAAAACACAGATCCGGACCCTGTGGTGATGGGGTTCACCCACACTTGACAGGAACTGAAAGAAGGACTTCTTATCTAAAAGTAATAATTTTAATGTGAACGCTGTTCAGTTCGCTTTGAGAGCCATGAGAAGAACCAGAAAGGTGCTTGTGGAGACACAATTAAATCATCCTTACACAACTCTGCACATAACAGTATTGCTGAAAATTATAAAAATGTCAGTCTAGAAAGTAGCAATGGAAAAAATTGTTCAGATAAACTGATTTGTCTTCGCCCTTCCTCCACTACTAGGTGAAGCAGGACTTTCATATTCCTGAGGTCTCCGTGACTGTTTAGAATGGCTTAAGTGATACTTATTGTACTTCATCTCTGTCAAGATAGTTGGTATCAGGCCTCATTCACTGATAAGGGAACTATCCCAGGAAGCCTTGTTTGCCTAATTTCTTATCAGTACTCTGATTAGGTTACTCCAAGTGATAACTGTTCTCCCCTGAATTTATTGCATTTCAGATTCTTGTAAGCTGTCTTCAGGTTTTCACTCCTTGGTCCTTGTGCTTGGCTAGACTGTAATAATACAGGTTGTTGTTTTTTTTTTTTTTTTCTTCTAACAAATCTGTCATAGAGACGTAGGACTGGAATGTTCTAAAACAGCAGTGATGTACTCAGTGATGTGGGAAAATATGACTAGTATCTTACAGTTTTAAGGAAACCCTCTTTATGTCATTGCACAAATTAATGGGATATTTTGCATCTTAGAATCTGCATTTGGTTTTCCTTCCTCCATCTCAAAAAGGATATAGTAGGAGAAGAAAAACTAATGAGGAGGACAGCCTGTGTGATCAGAGAAATAGGAAAGAGTCTGAAGTATACTAGTATTAGTCAACCTGAAAAAGTGAAATAACTCACAGAAGATGTTGGAAATCTGTGACAACATGAATGGTATGCAGAAGGTAAATAATGACTATTTATTTATTCATCCTTAAAATAGCATTAACTAGGATGCTCAGTGGAATTAATGAAGTAAACAGTGCAGGAAAGGAAGCACTACTTTATATGCCCCGTCATGGTACTGTGGGGTTCCTTGGCATAGGACCGGTGTAGAGGTGTTGAAGGGACTGGGCAGTTTAGTGGATGCTGCTCCTCTACCCTGGGAAACACATGATCTCTAGAAGCCAAGGGGGCTAGTCAGGGGAAAGATTTCTGTATTTACTTGCTGCCTAAGTGTTTGGTAAGACAAATTAATTAGTAAAATGGACTTTTGGTCCAAGTGTGCCATTGCCTCTATTCTCTCAGGCTGAGTTTGTTTACCTGGTGTGGGAAGTGGTCAGTCCTTTGGCCCCTTGTTTATATCAGCATTCCTGCCAGCGTTACCAGACGTCAGCCTAACTGATGGCTTGGGAACTGCTGGGCGGGTTCAGCTGCCACTGCCAGCACTGGGAAACCTCGCACTGATTTCCACTGTCAGCAGGTTAGGCTTGTAGCATTAGTGGTGATGGTATCGTCTTGCAGTGGCACATCATATGTCAGTGTGAGCGACCCAGGATTCGGTTAATGCTTCTTGACCTATTCTATCTACTTACACAGCCGTTTACATAGAGGTGCAATTCTCCTATCGTGCGTCAAGGTCTTCTGGATGATAAACTGATTGTCCTCTTTGTCGTACTCCTTCAGTAGTTGCTTTCCAAATTATTCCTAGGTAAGGAATTCCAAATTATTCCTTTTTTTTTAAGGTTTCCCATAGCATTGCAAAATAAAATATGAACAGTGTACTAGGGAAGTGAGGTAGGTATAAATATATCAATAAGGGCAGAAAAATGTCCATTCTAGACTTAACTGTTTTCAATAGGCCTGTATTTTGTTGCCTGTTCTCACTTGGCATTCTTCTCATTGCTCATTAATTTTACTATACTTATGTAATTCTTATTTTACATGTTTCTTGAAATCATAGAGAGGTTCAGTCCACCCACTCTGCCCTTTTCCTAAAAATGCAGTGTGATCAAATTTGCATTAACACCTAGTCAGTTCTCATGGTTGTACAATCCCATCTACAGCGCACATGCAGTGCAGGAAAACTTGGGAGGCAGAACTGTCAGTTGTTTCATCACTAAGCATGTGTCCAAGTTCAAAAAGTAGCCAGGGGCATTTATTTTAAAGCCTGTGGAGAGGTGCAGCTCTTCCATCTAGTTCTGTCTGAAAGATACACGGTTACTGGGGACTCCATCACACCTGCATGTGCTCTTGGGTGCCTTTGGACTACTGCTAGAGCTAGCTGCCTTCAGATCGTGTCAGAAAATGTTTGGCTTCCTGAAATAGAAACAAGAGAGGATAAGGTAACTGGAGAAATGGTATATTGTGATGTTTTCCTTGCTTTGCCAGGTTTTCCACCCCTTCTGCTGTAACCAGTCATGTAGAGCATAATTTGTGACCTTGGCCTCACTTACATGTACAATAAGTGGCCTCAGCAGTACCTGTCAGATTGAATGGATTCATTGGAATTTTTTCCTCTGAAGGTCTGATTTTTTTTAAAATTTATTATTTTAAATCTTTATATGCACAATTAAAAACATAGACTAGTTAAGACTTTCCACTATGCAAAGTGATGCAATGTGGTTTGGAATTGCCAAAGCCTGCCAAGTAATTCGGCTCAGTGTAAGGACGGTGTCCAAAACGCCTTGTTGATAGGATTTTTCTTTTTTTTTTTTTTTTTTTTTTTTAAAAAAAAAGAAAAGGGGGTTGGGGGGGTGATGGAAAAACTATTCAAACAAGAAGTGTCAGATTTTGGTTTCAGAAGACAAGTAAGTTTACAGACTTTGACTGTTTCTTTTAGCCTGTAGGTAAACAGGCTATACAACATTTATTCTTGCATATAGATGTGAAAGAAAAGCAAGCCGTCTAATTGGGCTTATTTAGGATTTATTAACCTTTATTGGCAAGAGAAGGACTATATTATGGTTAGTCTAAATTCAGCTTGTCTTTTTAATTTTTCTCTTTTACTTGTTTTTACAAGTTTGGTGTTTCCACTATGTGTGATTATCTGTCTCACTCTTCTGTGTTGCACCACAGTTGTGTTGAGGGCCCTACTAAACAACCAGACCCATGGTCCTGTCAGCCAAGAACTAGAGCATATTATGTCTCTCCTTACAACACAGTATTTCAGGTTATAACTTTTCACTGGGTAGTGTTTTTTAATCTCCAAACCTTGCAGCCAATGCAAATAGGAGGACCTGAAAAATACTTTACAGGGGGAGAGAGAGGTGGGAGAGAGAGGAACATCCCCTCCCAGGCAGGAAGCTGTAGAGAAGGAAGTTGTCTGTATTGCTAGAGTATTTTGTGGTCTTCATGTGGTCACAGTGGCATAGTGGTTGCTGTCACAGTTGGCTCTCAGTCACCATTTCACATTCCAAAGACAGTGCTTTGGAATGAAAACATTTAGCTAATACCAAACATCTTAAGCTCTGCAGAGAAACTGCTTTTATGGCATATTTCTCCCATCCGCACACAGATGTAAACTTTTTCACATTCAGCGGGCGCAAAATCTCTCTCTCTTTCTCTCCATCTCTCTGGGCTACTTTATTTTTATTCCCCCCACCCCAGGGTCTTACCAATGCATGTCTAGTTAGTATGAAATAATTGTTCTTAACTGTTTCCTGCTTTGTGTGCTGCTTCAGAGCTAAGCAAGTGTTAGTATATCTGGAAACTCATCTACTTTTCCAGCTATACCAAATGATTTACTAGAAGATGAAGTCTACCTATAAACCTTTCTTGTCTCTCTCCAGTGAGAGGTTGCAGGCAGCTTAGGTAGTGTGCCCTGCATGGTGTGTGATACATAGTTCTAGTTATGCTGGAGTAATTGAAGTGGTATCTTCTGAGTAGCACAAAATAGCGTGAACTCACTCATTGTCAGTTGGGGGAGTTTCTTCAGGCAGGATTGTGTCCATATCAGCAGTTGTACATAAATAGTGGATTAAGGAAATATCCACTAGTTGCCACTTCTTTGTCTGTCATATTGGCATTGTGTTTCTGATGGCTTAATGCTGTGCCCTGCTAACGTTGTCATTACCTGTTTTTCCATCCGTCACTATAGACTGCTTTGACTTTGATCAGAGGAACATGGTGTGACAATGGTGAAGGTACAAATGATCAGAAAAAGGCAACAAGAATGCTAATTTTAAGTTTTACTGTAGGTCTCCAGTCTCAGAGATGAAATGTCTGAGATCACTGAGTGACGCTTTGTTCCAAAATGCTATCAGGAAAAAGCCAGCGTCGTCCTCATCTTCCTCTTCCCACCTCTGTCCTTCATGCCTTGTGTGCTACCCACATGGACTTAAATTGTATGTGTTTAGTCCCTGCATGCTTCTTGCCTCTATTACGCTGTGGGAAAAACGTCTTTGCTATCTGTTACCTGGCTAACCTTGGCACTTTTCATGACTGCATCCCCGGCAGGTCATTGTGGGGTACCCCTGCAGGAGTGCTTGGATGTATGTTCAGCTGCCTGCACCAGGCTGGGCTCTTGTGAGTCTCTGTTGACTGGAGGAGACAGTCTCTGACCGTGTAGCCTGCGGAAGACGCTGAGGCAGCCCCTAGCATTAATCTCGCTGTGGAAATGGGCCGTCAGAAGGGTCAGGTGCAGCAATGCTTCTGAGCCCCTCCTTTCTTCCTGTGTACATTACAGTGGGGCAGGTGCCCCGCACCCTTCTTTTTACTGTCTGCCTCTTGCTCTCTGGAAATAGCAAAGGTTGCAGCAAAGCCTGAGTGCAAGCCAGAAGCTCTGCACTGCCATCCCCCATCCTTTCTGCCCTGATCTCCTTCTGGAGCTTCCAGTTTGGACCCTGGGAAGAGTCCCCCCAAGGAGGGCAGCGTCTCCCTGCTCCTGGCCCTGGATGCCGGTTTTGACAGTCCCAGCCCTGCCTTGCCTTCTTGCCTCTCCCTGTCTCGGCCGGGCTGCAGCACCCTGCCGGAGGCAGCAGGACCTTTCTGAGGGGCCGGGGACAAGCAGGCTGGGCAAGCAGAGCAGCCATGCACGGCCTCTCCACACCCCAGCCCCGCTCCTGGAGCTGGGGCTGCGCACCGCCCTCGTACCCCCCAGGTATGCAGGCCTGGGCTCAGGGTGCGGAGGGTGAGCCCTCGGGGCTGCCATCACTTTCAGGGAGCGGGGGTTGGCTGGGCAGCAGGCGTCTTCCCTGATCCTCGGCTTCGCTCACCCTCTGCTGTGGTAAGAATTGGAAATAGCTAACCTGCTCACGTGTGCCTTTTGCATCTTGGAAGGGTTTCTGCAGGTGCGATGAGTTTTGTGTACTGTAGCTGATGCAAAATGTCTTCTGAAAGAGCTTTGTGCTTTCTGATACTTGACTGTATACTGTATGCATGTACGCTTTGCAGGACTCTTAGCATACTCTTACCTTCGCAGTTTAAAATAGTATTTAAATATGATGTACTAGAGGTGCAGTGGTGATTAACCAGTATTTGTTGTGGTTGTACTGATGCAGTTATCAGTGCCTCCATTCATCTACTTCTTTGTTCCTCAGCGTTGATAGCAGCTCATCACAAAAAGTGCTTGTATCCAACAGCTGAATTGTGTAGCAATCACGGAGAAAAACATGGGGGCAGTTCTGTATTGATATGGTATCACATATACGTTATTCTTGCAGAGTTCCTGAATGATTAATAAACTTGCTGTACTTGAAGAAGTTTTGCTTGCCTTGCAATGCAATTTCAGGCTTAATTGATATTTTTGATGTGCCCTCTTGTTCCTGTTCACAGCTGCAATTTGTACATCCTGTAGATGTCTTTCAAAACATGTTGATAAGCAAACATCTTGAAAGTCAATTACTTGAATCATTTTTTTTTCTCTTTAGATGACAATCAAAACAAAACCAATGAAAAGAAAGAGAAAAAAATGGTTTCTCAGAAACCCCACGGTACCATAGAATACACTGTAAGTATTGGTGTGTGCTTTGTTCATGTCTGCGTTTTGAAAGTGGAGTTGTTGAGGTTGAGAGGGAGCCAGTGGCACAAAACTAAAAGCACTAAGTGAATACTGGTTGCAACTTGTACTTATCTCAATAGGGATTGCGCCTGATATCATTATGTGGGAAGAGTGAGGCTCATGTCCTGAACTAGTGTTCAGCCCAGGTCCTCTGCCTCTTCTCACAGCTGCCAGTCCTATTTTTACTTTGGCACCATGACTCTTTAGTAATCGGTTCTGTTATTTTGAAAAATACTTCCATTCCACAGTGTTGCTTAAGTCATCAAGTGTTTGGCCTGTGCTTGCTCTTGAGATGATGTGAGACCTCTTCAAGCTGGAGCAGGGTGGCAGTGCGCTGCTGTGGCAGCTCAGAGAACTGGCTCTGCCCAGAAGGTCTCTGTGTGAGCCGGCCAGGTCCCTGAACCCTGCCCTCCATCGCACAGAGCAACTGTGGGAGGCGAGTGTCCCAGCTGGGAACAGCACAAATGCCTGACGTGCCGCAACTGCTGACTGCGTAACAAACTTTCCAGTGCGTGTGCTTTCGCCACTTGCCAGACCAGTTGTAAATAAGGTGGTGCTGCTTTGAAGTTTTATGAGAAAAGGAGAGGGACATCTATAACACCTCTCCGTTTTATCTACTTTATAGTACGAGAGAATAGTTTTTTCTTTTTATTAATACTGGCTTATCATGTAAGCTATTAAACAGAAGGTGTGTTGAGATCTTCAAATCTATTCCCTGCAAACAGTTTGTTAGATGGCTTTAGTTCAGCTGGTGTGCTGAATGTGTTTACTATGGTATCTTAAGCTTCAACTTTTTCTTCAGGCTGGAAACCAGGACACCATAAACAGCATAGCATTAAAGTTTAACATCACCCCAAACAAGCTTGTGGAGCTCAATAAGCTTTTCACGCAGACGATTGTGCCAGGCCAGGTAAATCTTTTATGTTTTTTTTTTATACCCGAAACCTGATTATTTGCTATGTATTTAAAAGCTTTTTACTACTTTCATGTGTCTTTTAAGTATTTGTATACAAGGATAATGGACAGTAGTTTAAATCCCTCAAAGGGGAACTCGCTAGATTGTTACCTGGAGTTGTGGGGTGAGCTTTGTAATTGCCGTATCTGACTTCTGTTATTTATTTGCTGTCATTAAAGCCTAAAGATAACTCTGAAGCTCAAGAGGGTAATGTAGCTGTTGCAAGAGAGTAGAATTCTTGGGAAGCCTAGATAAATGCTATATATAATACATTAAAGAATTAGAGAGTTAGATACAGTAATTGGAATGGCTCTTTGCCATTACATTGGGGATGAATCAGTCTCCTGTAAGATGAGAAATAAATGGAGATAGACTGTTTTTGGGAGAGTCATGTAATGGAAATGCAAATGTGAAGGCTAACACCTGGTTCATGAAGAGCAGATCTCTACTTCTGCTTCACAGACATGAACAGATTGAAGTGTCATGATTTGCAGATGGGGCAACTGAGGCAGAAAGAGGTGGCAAGACTTGCATAAGGATACCCAGCAGACAACAGCTGGGATAAGCAAAAGGCTTTTATTTTTCTGAACGTTTTTAGTTTAAAACTATACTGTGAACATTTTTTTTTAACTTTAGAAGTATCTTTGCTCTGACACTTGTGACAAATGGCTCTCTGTTTTTATTTGGGGTGGAGGTCCAAAGCTGTACTGCAGTTTTAGTACTGCTGTACTAAAAATCTGGGATGTTCACTGTGAGTGAATGTGAAAATTCAAACAAAGCGTTATATTTTTATATACGTGTGTATTAGCGTATTACACTTTTAAATGTAGTACATGATGGTACAATGCTGGTTCACGTAAGGAATATTCTCTTAAATTTCTAGATGCAAGTATGTTTTTGGAAACAGACAACCTCTAGCAAACTTCTACCACTAAAAATCCCCCATCTTCAACACTGGCCTTCTCTTCGGACCAGAGGTTGCTGTTACGAGTTAATGACTGTTAATAGTCATTTTACAGTTACTTTGTAGTTGTGATAGTTGCAAGGCAACCTGGGATTGTAACTTTGGGGGAAAAAAAGAGGAGGTCCTCATTCTGTGGGAAATGTTTTATTTTCTTGCCTGTGCTGCAAAACAAAATGTAGAGCTAGATCCTGTAATTCATTAGACCTGCATGTGCTCCGCCATCACCACCTATGAAGAAGGACTCCAGAATAAGTTGTTAAGGAGTGCATTGCAATTGCAAGTGATCAATATTGGGTTGTCTTTCTAGTAGAATGTAGTGTTTATAGTGAGTAACTTTCTAAAGCTTGTGTCTTACCGTTTTGATGTATGTGTTTGTATTTAGATTCTCTTTGTGCCAGAAGCAAGTGCTGCAAAACTGTCTTCTTTCAGTCCCGGTGCTCCCGTTTCTCCTTCATCGTCAGATGCTGAATATGATAAACTCCCTGTAAGTCAAACGTTGGTTGACTGGTCTTTTGCTCACAAGATTTCTGACTCTGAAGCTGAGATTCAGGGCTATGTAAATAGCAGGTTTTTGAGGTTACAGTTCAGACCATATGTGTGGTGTTGTTAATATTGAGTAACATCAGTCTTAATTTGCTATACTGCAAAATTTACCATCTCTTTAAAATAGGCCAAATGAAGGGAATTCAGTCTGAGTGTAGAAACCCAGTGCAAGTTCAGTTGGGCCCACAGTCTATCAAAGCAATGGAAAATGGTGTAGTCTATAGTTTTTAAAGAATAGAAAGTTAAATATGAAGAATTATTTAGTGTTTCACTCTGGAGATTTCTGTGCTGCTCTGCAGTCCAGAGCCTTGATCCTGCATTGGGATGCTGGAACATGGAGGCTGTTAGCTTAGTCTGAGCAGTCAGTTTCTTTCTAGTTAAGTGTGTTACGGTGGTACCCATATATAGACTTGCCTTATATACACAAGACTGCTGGATTTAATCTTTGTGAAAGGCCTTGGCATAGCTGATACTTCATTTTCCTTAGAAAGGTGATTGACCATGATGATTTTAGATAGTAGTTTTAGGAGTTTGGCTGTTCATCTGCTGATGTTAAAACAATTAGACATTTCAAATCCATAACTGTCAAAAAGTGGAGAGAATGCTGGAGTGAATAACTGTTTAACCTTGGTCTTACACCTCTGTGCCACGTGCCTGGGGAATCACACTAGTGCACTGTGTGCAGAGGTCTTTGGTGTGGATGAGGTGGTAGGACTGGCCCTCTCTTAATGAGAATATCTCATTGAAATTCCATTAGCTGACTTGCCTTGGCATTTTTTAATTTCTTGCCTGGTATTTGTATTGAGGTTTTTCTTCCATCGAGGATACTGTCTAAAGCATACATACATACATACGTGACCACCACTTTTTATTCCTTAAGCAAAAGGAAAATAGTTGGTTGAAGCTGGTCTTACAGTTCCCCAAAATCTAAAAGTATACGATTCTGGTCCTGCTGCTCTGCACTGAACTTTTCTTTTTTTAAGGATGCTGATTTGGCAAGAAAGGCCTTCAAACCAGTTGAGAGAATCCTGTCCTCTACTTCAGAAGAGGATGAGCCTGTGGTTGTCAAATTTTTAAAAATGAATTGTCGTTACTTCACAGATGGTAAGGTAGGTGAAACCTCACTTTTGGGCATTATATGGGATTCTTTACAAGCAAAATCTCTTTGGATAAGTGAGAGGTGAATACTGGGAGAGTCAAACGTGCTCTGTGTTTGTAAAGAATGTAATTGTTATGGTAACTTTATCTATAGCTGCTGTGTGCATTGGTACCGTGGTAATATGCTGTATCATTTTGTTCTTTTAATTATTTCATCTGTTATGATAATTACTTTATGAAAGAATAGCTCTTCTATCCTACCCATCTTCATTCCCTTACCACGTCTTCCCAGAATTATCTGTTTAAGAGTATATTGCTAGATACACAGAGAAAATTGCACTTCAGAGTTATGACGTGTCAGGATTAGTTGTCCAGTTCCATCAAATTGTGCAACAGCTTTATAAAACGAGCACATGCCTACCTGTTTCATTTATGACTTTAAGCTAAATTTTAACTTTAGTGTTTCCAAATACGTCCACGTTGCGTGCACTTGCTAATGAATGTTATGAAAACCCTAATGAAAAGATAAATATTGCATGATACAACCTTTCTTTCCTTTCTTTTTCTAGCAAGCATTCTTGTAACATATGTGTTCCCACTGGGACTGCAACCCTAAATTTTACAGCATCTGTTTTAGAAGCAAATGCACAAAGCTTGGGCAGTATTTTAAGCCTCTCTTCTTCTCAAGCTTGCAGGACACTGTTGTCTTGAACTGTCTACTTTGATATATCTTGTTGACTCTGGTTTCAGTTAGATGTCTGCATTTTGGGGTTTTCAAGTTCTCTGGAATTTATAACACTGAGATGCTAACCATTGTAGTTTAAACCTATTTTTCCCGTAGTCCTGACTTTTGTAAGATGGATGTGTTTACACCTGCAGTTCTTGTCTGCTTTTCGCATTGAGTGGATGTAGACTGTATTTAACTGCTCTGCAATTTTTTAGTCTGCTATTGTGTAGAAAGTAACAGAGGGCTACTTGATGTCTTGAATGTAAATTAGAGCAATCCTGTTGCTTTGTTATGTGATGCTTGCTAGGTGCAGAGGATAGGGATTGCCAATTTTATGGCTGTAGGACTGAAAAATTTGCAGTCAGAAAATCAAAAGTGGGACGGCTTTTTTGCCAGTGTAGCTAAAAATCCCTTGTTGCCTTGCTTCCTGCAGTGGCTGGGTAGGAAGTACAGCCTACTGATGTATTGCTCTTCTGGCTAAATAGAGTTACATACCTTTGGGAGAAGCCTCTGCACTTGGTTTTGATTCTTTCATCCAAACACAAACCAGGCATGCGTATGTGAGTCATACGAGAGAAGCAAATGGGAAATACATACGGACTTTGCTTTACAAAGGAGCAGGCGCACATGTACTAACTTGCCACTGCCAAGCCATCAGCTTGGCATCTCCCAGTTTAAAAAACAAAACAAAACAAAAACAACAAACCAAGCTTGTGGTCCTTTACCTGCCATTTGTTTAGCCTTCCTTGGCTTGCCTTGCAGATGACCTTGGCTAATTAATAGTATCTACAGTGTAGATCATTCCTGTTGATCTGTGGCCCCTATTTGTCAGATGTCATGATTTACACACAGCTTCTGAGTTGGTCTGTTGAATTTTGTAGCTCATCTGGAAGAGAGGGTATAAGAGCACGACATGGGAAATCTGCTTTGTAAACCTTGAAGAGTGGTGGGTTGCTTCTAGACTGGGGAGAAGCTGTTTCATATCAGGTCCCTATATATACAAGTTTTCTGCATGTATCTCTGTGAGAGTAGATTAAGGAAATTTATAATGTAGCTTAGCATAGTAACCTTGACATTTCCATGAGCAAGACTTCCTTCACGTGTAATGGTTGCATATGAATTCATGTATCAAGTGAAGGTGCCTGTATCTAGAATAAATCCACTAATCTATTTTGTCTGAGATTGTTTAACAATCTGCAGTTTCAGCTTGTAGCAGCTAGCACTGAAAGCTGAATAGTTCAGATGTTCTTTCTTATCAGCCAGGAACTTGGGTGTTACCAAGTAGTTTTTTCTTTGCTCGCCTTACAATGTCATGACTTGATGTGATGGAAAACAAAATGTTTTGTTAGCAGACATTGCATGACAGGGTATAAAGATGCAGGAGAGGTTTTTCTTTTTAGGATTGTAGCCTAAAATTCAATACCAAATAAGTGAATTACATGTGATGTGCTAACTCTTATTTCTCCTCTTTTAGGGTGTAGTTGGAGGAGTCATGATAGTAACTCCAAACAATATCATGTTTGACCCACATAAATCTGATCCTCTGGTAATTGAGAATGGCTGTGAAGAGTATGGGCTCATCTGCCCCATGGAGGAGGTTGTCTCAATAGCTCTCTACAATGACATCTCTCACATGAAGATTAAAGACGCGTTGCCATCGTAAGGAGTGTTCTTCCCTGAAATTATGTTTACAGATTTTCAGTAAGGGTCATGAAGAAGGTGGGGAAGGTGGAATGGAGGGAAGGAGCTTTAATTCAGCAGAATAAAACAAACCAGGGGAGGAAAGTGCCAGCAAAGGAATGATTCGCATGTGTTGTTCTTCTGCTTTCCTTTTAGAACACTTCAGTGGCACTAAAGAGAAATGGGTCATAAATATGAGAACGAAAGTGCAAAGGAGTAATTAAAAGCACTGGTGGCATGCCATGGTTGGGATCTTGCACTAACTTGTCTGTAGAGTTATTTCTGTGAAGAGGGTTAGATTTGGAACGTTTTTTGTGTTACCAGGATTGTTCTAAGAGGAGTACTTAAAATTTTGGAAGATAACAGCACCTTAGCTGCCATCTTCACAACTTACAGAAATACCAGTCTGTGCAATACTTCCACTTCAGAACCAGAAATGCTTGATAGTTATCATATATAATACATAATAGACTTTGTGAGGTGGAATACTTTGGGGTAGTCTAGGCACCACTTATATATTTGTTCTAAGCAAGGTTTTGCCCTGATAGGTAACACCTGTTTGATAAGTGAAATTTGTCTACTTCCCTCCATTTTCTCATTTCAAGAAAAACTTCCCAGATACTTGTTATGCTCATTATTAGAGCATTTAGTAACTTCTAAGTGATGAGAATCTTGTATTCTCATTTACCTCAGACTTCTTAGCAGCAATTAAGAGCTCAAGTTGTATGCTGTTAAGTTTTTAAGAATTTCCTATTTTGAAATATTTTATGGTTGTCCTGCTTTAAAAAGAAATCTTTGGGGAAGTCTGCATTCAAACAGTACATTTAATTAATGGAGAAAAAAAATAAAAGGAAAAAGAAAGCTCTGTCGCCTGTTACTGTTGTGCAGTAAACATGTTCAAACAGGATATGGCTTATCTCTGACTTGCATTCTTCTCAAAAATACATCTGTACTGACTAAAGAAGAATGGATGGTGTTAGAGGTTGACTCATTGTCAGGTGTGGGAAATAACAATACTAATATGGTATGAATGAAATTCCAACAGCTAAATACATGTCCTGTGGTTTTTTGGTTACAGAACCTCTGATGACTTGCGCATTGTTATTACGTGTGTACCATTTCTTCACCCATGTGGCATATTCTGCCAGGTGGTTTACTCATTTTATTTCGGTATTATCCTTTCCACATTTTTCTCCATTTTCTTTAAAGTCACTTAGTTCCACTGATATATGTTTATTTTGGAGAAGGTAATTTTTCATTGAGTTTCAGAACTTAAGTTGGTATATGATTTATTTTTTCTTTCCATTTTTTTTCTGTTTCCATTTTGCTTTTAACATCCTATATACATCCATCATTTTCCCTGACAGTGACATACCAAAGGATCTTTGTCCTCTGTACAGGCCAGGAGAATGGGAAGACCTATCCTCTGAGAAAGATATCAATCCTTTCAGCAAATTCAAATCCCTTAGCAAGGAAAAGAGGCAGCAGAATGGGGATCCCTCCATAGCTCTGGATGCCAAACAGATAAAGCCTTCAGATAAGGAAAAGTCTGCTGATTTTGAAGTTCTTCAGTCGTCTGAGAGTACAGGCTCAATCAAGCCAAAGTCACTGGAGTTTCCCAACAACATCACTGCCACTGAATGTTTGGAAAAGTCTTCTGTGGATCCATGTGCAAAGGAGCCTTCTGGGGAAAAAAATGCTTCAGACATTAAAACCAAAGAAAAATCCCTTTTGGGAGAAGGAGAGGATGACTTCATTGAACTGGAAAAGACGTCATCTCGTATGGATAAAGGGTTGGACAGGAAAATCTCAGTAATGGAAGGCTTGCTGGCTCACCCCAGGGAGTTGGGGAGAACTAAGCAGCAGGTAACCAAACCCACTACAGAAGTCCAGGAGCACTTGACAGTTGATTCCTTGGAAAAAAAGGACAGTGTTGAACCTAAAGCTGACTTAGACTTAGAGCTGTGTGAAAAGCAAGATGTTATTCCAGAAGTAAACAAATGTATCAGTTCCCCGACAGGTAAGGTGGAGACTGCATTGGACACTAAGAAAGAGCTAGAGAAAGATAAACTTATTGAATTTTACCTCAATAAAGATGGGAATGGGTCTCAGTCATCTGAAGACTTACACAAGGCTGAAATCCAGAAAGGTGAAAACAATAAAGCAATTGGTATAGACCTTACACTTAGCTGTTCAAAGTCCCAAGCTAATGAAGTCCATACAGTTAAAAGTATGGAGCTTGATTCCTGCTGTGTTGAAAGGAAAGCACCTTCATTAGAAATCAGCTCAGCAGCAGCAGAGGAAAAGGATCTGAAAGAGTCTGTGGACTCTTCATTAGTACCAGCTGTAGACAAGACCTGTCAAGAAACGCAGTTAGACAATCAATCAGAAATCAGACTGTGGCTGCTGCAGAAAATTCAAGTGCCAATTGAAGGTAGGTCTCTGGTTATCCTTGTTGCCTCTGAGACTCGGACAGCGTTATGACGGTAACCTTTGAATTGACAGACGCCTGCTCTAAATTTCCTCTTTCTATAATACCTAGTCTTTTCTTTTTTAACTCTCCAATATTATATTTTCATATTATCTGCTATTTAGAAGAAAAAAAAAACCTTCAAATTCACTAAGGTTCTAGTTTGATAATGTAGCTTTTGTGCTCTTTCCGTGTTCAGTGATCACTGTTTATATAATCTTCACCTCTGTTTACTGGCTTTAAGAAGGTTAGTTGCAGTATTGACAGGGACACCTCATGGCCTAGGAATTGTCACTCTGTATTGGTAACTTCTGTTGCTTCAGTGAAGTCTGTCAGTGTATTTCTGATAGTACGCAAAGTAGTAGTGCATTGCGGTAGAGGGGGTACCAAAGTATTCTTGGCACTACTTGCATCTGTGTAGTGTCTTTCATACTATGGAAACCCTTAAAGAAGTGATAAAGAGGAGTATAGGTAGAGTCTTATTGACCGATCATTTTGTCCTGATTGGTCATTGGGTTATCATAAATAAAATTCAGGCTGTTGCTGGAAAGCGTGTACAAAATGAAATCTCAGTTTAAATAGCATGTACACGTATTACTACTTCTACTACAGCCCAGTGCCTCTAAGCACTCGTCCATCCTGAAGCACTCCTTTCTTGGTAGTTTAATGAACCAGTGGACATACCCGTGATTGGTATTGGGTGGTGGGGGATGATTAGAGTGGAAGTCTTGATTTTAAAAATTGTTTTCTTAAAATGACTTTTCCTTCTTTTGGAAGGGTTTATATCTCACTAGTTGTATTTACTGATCGTTCTTACTGGGAGAGAAAAAAAGTAAATGGCTGTATGTGTACTAAAATGAATAAAGCAACTTCAGTGTGATTAAGGCTATAGTTTAATACATAATATTTTTTTTTGTCGCACTAGCATTGACTGTCTTGTGCAGGCAAGAGGTGTTTGTATGGCTGTCTGACTATCAGAGTTGAGGAACTGATTGGGTTGTGTGTGTGTGCGCACGTGCGCAGATCGGTTTCCTGGACCCACTCAAATGCAGCCCCCTTTACTTGCCTGCTTCATGTTGCAGTTTGCACCCAGCCTGATCACCTTACTGATTTGCTTTACAGGGTTATGCTGTACAGCTGAGGGGGAATACAGGCTGTGATGAAATGGGAATAAATAGCCACAGTTTAGGATGAAATAAGGATTTATTAAACCAGTTTTGTTATTGAATGACATGTCAGGTTTAATTCTGTGTAGGTGCCTCTGAGTATTCCTTTGCACAAGGTTATTAATCTTTGTGACAATGTTTTACCAGCTGCAGTATTTGTACTTTCCTGTAAGCAGCCCTTTTCTTTTGTCTCTCATTCAGATATGCTTCCTTCAAAAGAGGAGAAGAGCAAGACTCCTCCAATGTTTCTGTGCATTAAAGTAGGCAAGCCCATGAGAAAGTCCTTTGCATCTCAGAGCACCACCATGTCTCAACAGTACAGTAAAAAGATAAAGCAACCAGAGTACTGGTTTGCTGTTCCTCGGGAAAGGTAAGATGCAGTGCATAGTACAAAAAAAATTTTTTTTTCTTAATGTGTGGTGCTTTCTAGAGTTGAATCTGACTTTCCCTACGTGGTCCAAGGTGTGAAATGCAGCAAGGATGCTGAGATGAGAGGAGTACCCTCGTTTCATTGTATGCCAGAGAGATAAAGCAGTGCTTGTTGCTGTCTCATATGGCTCCCAGTGGGAAGGAAAAAGGAATCACATGCTACTTGGAAGATAAAAAAAGGGATAACATACAATAAAAGCACTGGGGGCTGACGTGGGTTTTGACCATAGCCTAGGAAGTGAGGGAAAGGGGAGCACTGTCAGGAGAGGCAAGGAACCCACTAAGGTGCCAGTGCTAAAAAAAACAGGGTTTCACAGGAGCAAAGGGCACGATGTGGGAAAGGGAGAGACTCCAAACTGAACGGGTGTGGCTGTCAGCCTTCAGGCCCATAAAAAAACCTTCGTGATAAAACCTGTTAAAAGTTTTATGTGCCTATAGATGTGTATGTATGCATAAATAGTACTACAGCAAAAAGAAAAAAAAAAAAGTGAAGGCCTGTAATTTTCCACATAAATCACCCGAGAATTTTCACTGGCTGTGAGGAATCAAATCCCTGGTCCTTCTTTTGCTAGACGGCAGCTAGAGCAACTCTCCAGTCTTTTGATGAACCAAAATAGGGAAATCAGTGATCACACTTCCGGTGAATTAGATACCAGGAGTGAAGACTCTGAACTGGTGATTAATCTCAGAGATTGCTCTTTAAGATGCAGTCAGGTTTTTTTCTTTTTTAAAATAATTTTTCAGTATGTTTTATTTTCAAATTTGTAGCATGTGTGTTCATTTAAGTGCTTATTTCTTGTATTTTAGAAATGAGTGTTTTGAGAAGACCAGTAGTGTGGGAGTTGCTGACCCAGGGGAGGAGGGGGAGAGGTTTAATCCAGCTGGAATGTGGCCATCGGGAGTGTAGCTGGAGATAGCAAGTAAACCAAAAGCTATCTGCTGAACCAAGTCCTTGGCTCTTCAGGGATTGCAAAAGGGCAGGTTCAGAAAATTCTAGGTTGAAGTGTGAGTAAATACTTCAAGGAGTTGGGGTGATGCTGTAATATAACACAAGGTCAGTTTTGGGGATAGCGTATCTAATGTTGAATAAAGCTGCTGAGCTGAAGTGAGGTCACCTCTGATCATTGCTTTGTGCAACAGGTAAATCTATTAAGCTTCTTACTACAAACTTGCAAAACAGCTTCTCTATTTGTCATTTTCTCAATCGTGAGGGGACCTAACCCATATATAAACTGAAGTGTTGACACCTGGTTTATACTTCAGTTTTTAGAATGAGGAAAAAGTAATTTCTGCAGTGAGCTGTTGCCACAGCACCTGGCTGTGCTGGCTGACAGGCCAGATCTTTGCTGTCAGGGCTGCTGTTCAGATCTTGATCAAATTAGTGGTGAACGTAGTATAAGATTGGGTCGTTTTGGCGCTATTCACGCATACCTGTTTTAACACTGCAGGGGTGCATAAAAGATCATGTAGAACTTGGGGCAAAAATTAGATGTGAGACCCACTCCTTTGTATTGGTGCAAGACATGTCTTTTCCTAAAAAGTCACTGTTTTCTCTAAACTCTCAGATGCCTTTCCAAAGCAAATTGCATTGCTTCCTACCTGCTGGTGATATTCTTGCACCAGTGTTGTATAGTAAGTATATAATTATCAGTGTTGGATCTTGGAAGTGCCATGGACAGTAGGTCACTTGGGATATCTTTGCAATGTATTTTTGTTACAACGTATCAAAATAATTTACTAAATTTAAAAACATTTGGAATGCAATTTATATTCAGGTATGAAAATATCAAGAATACCACTCTTATCTCATTGGCCAAAAAAGCAGCATAAATAAAACACTTTTCTGTTCAGTGCAGTCACAGTAGCCTGTGCAGCATCTTAATGTTTCGTAGTAATTAAAAAAACCAAAACACAAACCCAACACTAAGCCAAACAAACTAAACCTGGATTGAGATTGTGAAGAAATTGGCATGCATGTTTATAATCACTGTGTAAGTTAAATCTTCGTCTCATTTGCATTTAATTACACTTTCCCGTGATCTCTTAATGTTTTCTGTTACAGCAGCTTCTGACATCAGTTGTGAAAATGGCTCCATTTTCAGCCTGGGCCCTGTAGCCCTCCGCTCTTCCATCAGTGCAGACTGCTGCTGCTTTCCTGCCCTTGGCAGGCTGCGGGAAAACCACACTAAGGGGGAGACATACTTACCTTTTAAAATTTTAGTGGTGGTTTGTTTTTTTTTTTTTTAATGGAAGCCTCTGGAAACATTATTAATACAGAGAGAAGACCGTTAGGCTGATATTCTTTATAAAGGCTGTCAAGAAGTTTTATGTGTCATTTGCCTTTTGCAGCCGTTGTGGGTTTTCTCTCTTCCTACGTGGCTTTGTGGGTGCTCAGAGGGTCTCGGCGTGAGTTGCCCCATAACACACACAGCACGGCTGAGTTAATCAATGACTATAGGGCTGCATTGCACAGCCTGCTTGATCACAGTGGTGCTCGCCTTGACACGTAAGAGGGGAGATGGACATCTCAAGTTGCCTTATATACAGATTACTAGAGATTACTCAGTCTAGGGCAGCTTCTTGTTGGGTTCAGCTGAGCAGAGAGGCGCCCGTGGGTTTGGACACCAATAGAGAGATTGATTTATTTTTTTTTGCTGAGAAGTCTTGCAATGGGTATAGTTTACAGTATTAGAGGGTAAGTCTGTGTGTGCTCTACATGGATTTATGTTTAAAAGGTATGTAGATTTTCCACCCTAATGAATTTTGAGTAGTAGTAGGTCAGTAATTATGTCACAGATTTCCTCAAGATTTTGCAGAGGAAAATGCTTTGCACTGGGACAGAGATAGTAACACAGAATTGCTTTGTTTATGTGTCCTAACAAATAATTTCCTCATTTTAGCATTGACTAGTTCTTCAGTCAAGAAGTAAATCTGACTGATTATCTATAATATAAATTTGGCAGACAGGTTTGGTTTGTGAATGTGTAATTTGCATTGATGTTGATGGAAAAGGCGTTGCACTGAGATCATGCTGCTGAGAGGGCATCTCTTTTTTGGAAGTTCCTTTTTTGAGAGCAGGCAGATTTTCAAGGAGGAAAAGTAACAGGGGTTGAGCCTTGCTTCTCTTTTTCAGTCTTAGCTTCCTGTCCCATTGATTTTTTTGTTTTGTTTGGTTTGGGGAGTTGGGTGAGTTCTAGTTTGGTTTTTGTTACTGTTTCTATGGGATTTCCTTTTGTGGAGCAAGATGTTGCTTGGTCGTGACTCATGTTAGTATCTGTTAGTATCTAGAGCATAATACCCTGTAGTTAATGTGGCTGAAGCTGAGATCTGGAAGAACTTGCAACACAACTGGCTGGAGTCAATACCTATGTGATGCTTCCGTGCCCTTACACAGGGCTTGCATAAAGGGGTGATGATTAGGATGGTCCTGATGCTGAAGGATCACTCTCCCATGCTTCTGTTAATGGATTGGATTTGTGTCATGGCTGACTTGTGCCCAGTTTACTAAGCAATGTGGTAGCGTAAATACTCCACAAAGCTTTTGTCCTTACACTGGTTTTATCTCTTTGGTGTCATGATCTTTGTGTTATGTTTTATACTCTCCAAAATTAGTTTTCTACTGAATTTATATCCTTTACTATAAACTTTTCTTTTTACATTTGTGCCCTCTGTGTGTGTCTTACTGTGAACACATTTGTAAGCATATTCACTTTCCTTTTAATCTGGCTACAGCTGGGGGGGAGTCCCCTCTTTAATCAGTATTTAATCTTTCATTTTTGATTTGTGTCTCCTAGATTTATTAAAAAAAAGAAGTTTCCTGTTATCATGTTTTCCTTTTGAACTATTTCTTTCTGGAGTGATTAACTTCAGGTTTCTGAAGTCATTCCTTTCCAAGTATTTTATGTTGTATTGATATTTCCGTGTTAGTGCATGACATGCTCATAAGCATGTGATCACCAAAACAGCTATTGAGTTCTAGGACAAATTTCCTCACAGCTGTCAAGTTGGCTGTAAAAGTGTTCCTCAAACAGTGTTTTTTCAATTTAAAAATGGTCTCCAGTTTTTTCAGTTTGGTAGCTTGGAAATAACCACCAATAATTTTATTAACAGAGGAGCGATGCTCTGCATCCCCTTTCAGAATGACCTCATTTCTGCAGTCATCTGTTTCTCGTTTTATGCTGCTGCTTCTTAAATTTGGCGTGTCTGGATTTATTTAGCATCTGTCCATGGTAGAGGAAAACTTAGTTATGGACTACTTAAATAAACTGAGCATATACAGGTCTGTGGGGCCTGACAGGAAATATTCTGAGTGTACTGAGGAAGTTGGTTGATGTTATTGCAAGGCTGCTTTCTATCATCCTTTGAAAGGTTATGATCACTTGGAGAGGTCCTTAATAATTGGAAAAACAAGTACTGCAGCCATCTCTAGAAAAATCGAGGAGGATCTGTGGGAGCACTGGGCAGTCAGCTTCACCTCAGTCCCTGGAAAAAATTAGGAAGCGCATCCTTACAGATGCTGTTCCCAAGCACATGGAGGGCAAGAAGTGATCAGGAACAGCTATCTTAGATTTACCAAGGGCAAATTGGTTTTCTACCAACCATCTCTGAGATGGCTAGCTCTGCGAACAAGGGGAGAGCAAAGGATTGTTGTTTTACCGTGACCTTAGTAAGGCTTCCAACACAATTTCCCATAGTATCCTCATAGCCAAACTGTAGAGAGGTGACCTGGACAGCTAGACTACCAGGTGGGTGAAAAGAAAAACTGACTGGACCATTGGGCTCAAAGGGTTCACAGATAGTCTGAGTGGCAGCCAGGTGCAAGTGGTGTTCCTTGGGGATTGATACTGTTTAATGCCTTCATCAGCGACATTGGGACAGAATACAACTTTGTTGTTTCGGGGCACGATGCCAAATCTGGGGAGTGTTCATACATTGGTGGGGAGGCCTGCTGTTCAGAGGGACCTCAACACAGAGGAATGGGCTGACAGAAACATCAGGAAGGTCAGAAAAGGCAAAGGAAAAGTTGTGCACCTGGGGTGGAACAGTACCTGCAGTGGTACAGTCTGGGGATAGGTGGCCTGGGGAGCAGCCCTGCAGAAAAGGAGATGGAGAAGTTGAGACCAAACTCAACATAAGTCAGCAGTGTGTCTTTGCAATAATGAAGGCTTCATGTCTTGTTGGCCCACATAAGGAAGAGCATAGCTAACAGCTTGGGTGGTGGTTACTCCCCTCTTCCTTTTGGACACGTGGTGAAAAAAAGGATGTCAGGCAAGAAAAAAGTAGGATGGCACCTTCTCGGATCACATGCTCTTGCACTGGAGGAAATTGTGATTAGGTAGAAGGAAAAAAAAATTGAACTGGTTATGCATGGAACAGGTTGCTTGGAGAGATTGTGGAATCTCTGTTGGAGATTTTCACAACTGCAAATGGACAAGACTCTGCAGCCTTCTCTGTCTTGGACGTTGACTCTACTGTAAACAGAAGTTGGCCTAGATGATCTCCAGAGGTGCCTTACAACCTAAATATGTTCTGTGATTCAGAGACGAGAGTATGCTGCTCTCATCCACTCACCTGCATGAATGTGCTTTCAAACCGATCTTAGCCAGACAGCAGCGACCGTGAGTTTTATTATTCTTTAATAGGGATTTGTAGGAATTTAGTTAGCTTTCCAGACTAGTACTACTGTACATGAAATACGCAGTGCTCAATTTAAATGTCTCTTTCAGTTAAAACTCACATTAGTTAGTAAAGAGATGATCATACTGCTCTTTCCGAAGCCTCTATGAGCAAGTCAAAAGAGGAATGGGGCATGCTGAGTGGGACCTATTGATGTTGGAAAACTTCTGCAGTTAGAAGAAAAAGGTCTTGACTAAAATGAGATGATAAGGCTTTTAGAAGTGCCTTCCATAGGTCACTGTGTTTAGATCTATGCAAACTTGCAAGCAATCATGTGGCTTCTCACAAAGAAGGGGAGAACCCATGGCAATAGGAGCGTGACCCTCTTTTAGTCTCTTCCAGGCAATTATTGGCAAGAACTGTCCCAAAGACTGATTGTTTGCACAGTACTACCTTGATCTCTCGTGTGTCTGTTGCTGCAGAGGAATGAACAGCAGCTAAAATTTTTACTTTGATATCAACGTTAGCTACCTTAGTTGTTCTTGATGAAGTGGTGCTGCTGAGGCCTCAGGAACTAATGTTGGGTGTTCACAAATTTAGGACAATTGTACTAAAACCGTATTTGGTTGTATATGTTAAAAATGTTTCACAGGGATAGTTCTTACTTGATAACAAAAATTTAAGCTCTGCTAGAACATCTGTTAGCCATGCACCACAGAAGCATTTGTGAATGTGCAAAGGAGAAGGTAAAAAATCTGATGGCAATGCTAATTTATTCCTTTTTCATGGTTAAGAGGACATTTCCATGATGAAGCAAAGTCAATCCTTTATTTTTTTCTGAGGGTAGTGGAAATTGGATGTAAATTTCTTGAGGCCAAAGTGAGTCAAGCCCTTTCACTTTGACTGTGAATTAGTGTAGCTGTCATGAGCGGGAAACAATTTCAGGGCTGTCAGTTTATGCAGTTAGAATTGACATCAGACTCTGGCCCTCACTGGTAGGAGTGTAGAACAGAAAATGTAGACTTGATTGGTAAGATCGCTGGAATTATACTAGTGGCCCTAAACAGAATCCAACAGTGCTGAAATGGTGTTTTAAGACTATTTGTGCATATATATAGATCCAAGTAACTGGAAATAATACAGGGAAATGTTCATAATTTCTCTACAATTTTTCTTGGTTAGTAGGGATCGAGGAATTGCCAGGCAAAACTTTCTGGTAAATAGCTGGAGAAAGATCCTGTGTCATAAGTACTTACTATCTTGCTATCTGCCCTCTTTAATTAGGGTTTGATTTTCTTTTTGCTGGCAGTTCAGCTTCTTGTACAGTAGATCCACTATCGTATTCCTGTTTGAAATTGCATGTGTTCATTTTAATTTTAATACACTACATAAATTCCTTCTTTAGAAATGGCTTCACTGTTTGTTATGGTTGTTGCCAAAGAACAACTCTTTAAAGACAGTGATTGAGAGCTGACTACATTTATGGAAGCTCATACACTGCTGGTACTATATCATTAGCGAAGCTGTCTGTAACTGCTTGTTTTCATTATTCTAACAGAATGAAAAATTGTTTTGTTGTTGGCCTCTATAACTTTTAGAGGGCAGCTAGAAATGTGGTGCAGACTTTACTGATGGTATCTTACGGCTTGGTTTATGCAGGAGGTCAAACTAAATAATTAAAGTGAGGTTTTCTTATGGACTTAATTTTTGTGAGCATGCTCTAATACCAAACAATTTGTCCTCTTAATACGAATTGTGTGGGAGTGGGTGAGCAACTTAGTTTTTCCATGATGCTTTGGCTGCAGGTATAGCAAAGGGAGAAAAAAAAAAACATGGTGGGGATGGGAAGCAGAGAGACCTTGAAATGCTTCAGGCTGCCAGGTGGAAGGAGCTGTTACCTTGTGTGGTACAGGAGGGTGGAAGTACACGGGTATCCTACTTGCATCCCTTCTTTGTCATTGGGCAGAACCTCAGCACTACATGGCAGTGCTGTGTTCATGGACCACTGCACAACCGTTGTCTCTTCCTCTTCTGTTTACAGGGTGGATCACTTGTACACATTTTTTGTTCAGTGGTCACCAGAAATATATGGGAAAGATGCCAAAGAGCAAGGTTTTGTTGTGGTAGAAAAAGAGGAGCTTGACATGATAGACAACTTCTTCAGTGAGCCCACTACTAAAAGCTGGGAGGTGAGTGCTTTCTGTCATTGTATGAAGCATGTGCATAGCAAGTGTGCATCCCCTGTTAAGAATCTCAGCAGCTACTCTTTTGATGGTTTTTATGGTATTTCTTTATAATGCTTTCTGCTTCATAGAGAAGTCTCCTCAAGGCTTGTATCTGTCTTCACGAATGTACTCGTATTTCTTCTGTGCTCCTTTCGTCCCTACCTAGAAAGAGCAGGCTGGGAGGTCTGTGGTGTGCAACCAGCAGAAGTTGTGTAAATGTTTTGATTATGTGATGTTAGCCTTTTGCAAAACTCTACAGGTGTATGTAGTCAGCATTGCTAAATTTGTATTGTATTTATATGCTACGAATAAAACCTCCAAAATGCATGTAGACACATGAACACCAACAGAGACTCCTGTGTGCTGGTTGAAATGGATTGGTATGTGATGTTGTGCCATACCTTTGTTTCTCAGGTGCACACAGCAATACTGTTTGAATATTGGATAGGTTTTAGACTGGGACTTTAACTTTTTCAATGCGCAGGCTTTTGGAATCTGTTTTAACTTCCTGGCATGCCTGTGTTTGTTATCTGCCTGTCTCTTGTGTATACAAAGACTATTTTCTAAGGGAAATAAGCTCTCACACATTTTCTGATGATATTTCTGAATGCTGAAGGACTTGCTGTGCTAAGGATATGGGTTAAATTAAAAAACAGAGAAATCCCTAAGTCGGAAATAATCTTGATGGTGATTTAAAAAGTGATCTGATTCTTTGTCTTAAACATAAACTTATCTTTAAAGTTCTACTGCCCTCTTTTTTTTTTTTTTTTTTTAACCATTTCTATCTTCAAAGTATGTTGTTCTATTCAAAAGCAGAGCTCAGGGGTGGCGCTTGTCATTTGAAATGTAGCAACATCACCTCTAATCCCACATAGATTTTGTTTCTACGGTTTTGTAGTTTCTTAACGTTGGTACTTTGTGAACTGCAAGTGGGGGGGGGAAAAAGCGTCTTCATTCCCTGTTTCGCTCAGAGCTGGGTGCAGTCATATATTGCACTAGATTTCACTGTTCAGTTGTTATTTGCATGCCATTTTCATAAAACCAAAATGAAGGAGGAGGGCCAGTGATCTGAAAAACAGAGGTGGGAGAGACATCTGGCCACACCAGAAGCTTTGTATCTCATTGTTTTATTTAAATATGTATTGAGAGAAGAATTAGCTGGAATCAGCTTCTTAAAGGTATGTCTCTTTTATTTGTAATATATTCAAGCTTTACAAATTTAAAGTAGGTCTGCCAGGAAATCTCAATTGAAAGTCCAAATTTGGGCATGATTACTGTGAAAGTTTCACTCTCCCTTGTGGGGAAACAGAAAGTATGATTGTAGGGAAGTACATAAGCAATTTTATCACAGCGTGCCATGGTCAGTAGCCATCTGTCCTGTTTTTGGGCGAGAGCTCTTGCCACTAGAGCAGGGAATTGTAGTGGATACTGCAGAATAAACTCATAGATGATGAAAGGGAAACAAATGCCTTTGAATATTCGAATTCTTTACTACGCCAGATCTGACCAGGAGGAACCTTTTGTGGAGGTATGTTGAACTGTGTCCCTGTTTGAACAGCGTGGATCTGATACAGCACTTCTGTCCTAGTAAAACATGCGCTCCAAACTCAGATAAATTTTAACAGGGTATTTCCATCACAGGCGGCTTGCTTTCTCGGTAAAAAAATCTTAAAAAGATTTTGTATATCCACTTTCTGTAGTCGTTGATTCTTTTCATCTGTTTCTGCCTTTGTGTGGTCTGTAAATACCTGATCTTTGTGTGGTCTGTAAATACCTTTTTTGCAAGTATTGACTCAGAACTTCATTCAAATGTGCACTTCAGTTACCGACTGAATAGATACCTATGCAGTGAAGAGGGAGGCTTGTCTGTCTTTGCAGTCGATTTGCAATTTACAGCTGTGTTAATAGCTTTTCTGTGGTTGCCTGTGTCTGAGTTTTTTGTCTGTGTTGCATTTTGCTACAAATACCTGTTGCCGGTTGATTTACTGTGATACCTTGCCTCCCGCTCCTGGGAGGAGACTAGTCCTAGAAAACAGCCTTTGAAAGAGGAATTGGATACTTTTAATAGAAGATGAAAAAGGTGTTCATTTAAAAAAAAAAAAAAAAAAAAAAGGTAAAATAAAATTATGACCTGGGAGATGCGGAGGGAAGGAAAACCATTCAGGAGGTGGAAAAGGAACAAGGATAAAAGCAGGACTATTCTCCTTTAGAGTTTGTTGGGTTTTTTTAAATTGATCTTAACTTTGCAGTGCAAACTTTCCCTGAAATTGGCCATATCAAAAAATTTCCAGCACAGGATTCCCTCCAGTCTCAGAAGACCCAGGACTAGACCCCACTGAGCCTGGGCTGGAGGGGCAGGGTGCAGCTGTACGGCTCTTCCACTATCATCAGCAGAAATACCTGTATTGTCTGGGTGCGCGGGGGTACGTGACGAGCTTCATTCTGCAGGCTGGATTTTGCCTTGTGGTGGTCCTTCCAGCCTTTTCCTCACCCCGCTGTGTGTGTTGGGGCACCAGTGCCCGGGTGCCCTGCTTAGGGTGGCTCAGCTCCAGGCGGCTGCAGGTGAGTGCGTGCAGCGGATGTTGTTGTTCACTTCCCAGGGGAGATGCTAGGTGTGACTGACATTGTTAGGGCTTTGTCTTGCCCACAGTGAACTCCTCACCAGTTCTGGTCTTCATGAAAAGCTGCTTCTGTGCTTTGTGGTGTGGTTAAATCCGCACCTGGAGTCAGTCCAGAGTATTTGCGTTCTCGCCTGTAGGGCAGGTGTGTGTAGGACCTCCAGGCACTTCTTGGCTATTGTCTTGACTGTTGACAGCTTCTGCAAGTTCAAGCAGTGATCCTGAAGGCGCAGAGGAGTTATGCAAAACTTTATCCATGTGTAACGTGAAAGTTGTTTGGAAGCCATATTTGCAGGGAGATGTGTGGCAGCGGTGCAGCATGCCCTGCAGCCACATCTTTAAGGTTCCTACTCCTAAGACCTCTGTGGTGGCATGCTCATGGAAGGAAGGCGGTTTAAGATTTCCTGGTTGTTTTGTAGCTCGGCCTCCTTGCTTCCCCTTTTCTTTCTCATCAGTCTGAGCTCTTGCTGCTGCTTTCTGTTGGCTATTGTGGCACCCAGCCCCAGCTAAATCCCTGCTGCCGGGCATGCTGTGCTCCATCTCACCTCCTGCTGCTGTGCAGAGCCAAGGCTCCTGTTGCTTGCTAAGCACCCTGAGCCATACTGAAGGATTAGCAGCTTTCCAGCTATGCTAGATGATGTTCTCTGCCAGCCAGGAGGCCGAGCACCCCAGCAGCAGCTCAGTGGGAGTCAGGACACCCAGGCCACTACCACCGAGGGGTGAGGCAGTGTCCCCCTCTGTGGTGAGCTCCGGGCACCGTGGGTGCTGCCAGCCTGGAAGCTCCTGCCCTGCGCCACGTTTGGGCTCCTCTTTGCTGCCTGTGCCACGTGGGGTTCAGAATTTGTCCCCTGTCTCTCTCAGCACCTTGTGGGCTGCTGAGTCCTTTTATAGATAAGTATTAAGTGTATGGGCTTGAATTCTCATTTGTTTCCAGCTTTATGGGAAAAGGTAGTGTGGCTTATCTGTAGTTTCATAAGTATTTAAATTCAAACCTGATGTTAGTAATACTTATATGGACTCACCTTTTAAAATATTACAATGTGCTCTCTTTATAAAGTCTTAAGCAAAGGAATATATAGAAGTTTCCAAACAGCTGTTTGATCGTTTTCAACTACGAATGTATTTTATAAAGACCTTGACTCTTAGAATTAGTATTTTCAAGAACTTACGTAAACTGTATGGTCAAAACCTTACTTGGTACATTCCCTACAAGACAGAACTTTGACGTATCTGTCAAGTTGATTTACATTTTTATGTCTTTGCTTTATTCATTCTGTTTCAGTTTGTACACATAAAACCATGTCTGTCAGTAAAGAAAACCAGGGGAAAGCTGCTGTTTTATTAAAAGGAGAAGTGAAATTTTAAACGTCTTCATATTCTTATGCATTAGCACCTGAGAAAATAATTCATGTACTCAACTAGCTGCATAAGAGAAAACAAAGAAGCTTCTGTGTCCTCCTCATTTAGACTCCCACAGGACATCTAGTTCAGATGCGTGTAGTGTGCTTTCTGCCTTGGGACCAAGTATGCCTGAGACCGACCACATTATGTCACCTGGTTACCTCAATGTTTCAAAAGACACCTTGCCGGTTAAGATTTTCTCCATTTGGTTAAGGCTGCCTGTGCTTGATAGAACCATCCCATACAGTGGTTTTGCTCTGTGCAGTGTGACAGATGAGGAGTATGTTGTTTTAAATTAATTTGCTTCAACAGAGGATTGTCAGTGTAAGAGCTATGCTTCAGGTTGAACACTTGTTCTCTTGCCTCAGATCATTACTGTAGAAGAAGCAAAACGACGAAAGAGCATTTGCAGTTACTGTGAAGAAGACGATGATGATACTTTGCCTGTGTTAAAGCATCACAGCGCTCTCCTGGAAAACATGCACATAGAGCAGGTACAGCTAGAAAAACCTCAAGTCTCCTTGTTAGCTGTGGTGCTGTTTTTGCCAAGTGTGGGACATTCTGCCTTCTGGAGGCAATACCAATGCTTTTGAAAAGTTTGGAAAGTAGTTAGTATGTTAGAGTGTCCTTGTGCAAGGTCCTCTTTGCTGCATCACTGGCTCACCTGGAAAGCTTATTGTTGTGTTTTGCAACTCTGGAGTTTGATTTGTGATATTGAGGGCTGGCAACTCTTTCAGTGCTTGGAGAGGAGGTGCCAGTTTTGAAATATCTTTCACAGGTGATGTGAACGCAGACAGTTGGGCTCAGTACAAGGCCACATGCATGTAGCGGAAATGTTAAGCTGCTGGCATCAGCTGCTCCTTTGAAAGTCACTTTTTGGCTCAGAAGTCCCTGCCACAAGGGAATAATCTGGGGCACTACCTGTGACCCAGCCTGTTGAATGTGTAACCATTTCCCCTCTGTCTGTTGCCCAGCTTGCCCGGCACTTGCCTGCACGGGTGCAGGGATATCCATGGCGGCTCGCATACAGCACACTGGAGCATGGGACTAGCCTGAAGACTCTGTACCGTAAATCAGCATCTCTTGACAGTCCGGTTCTCCTTGTTATCAAGGATATGGACAACCAGGTAAGGAGTGCTTGTTCTGTAGGGGTTAGACTGAAAGGGCAACATTATAAAAAGTGATGACTATGAAGTGGTAGTCATACTGTGAAGTGACATCATACCGAAATAAGATATTAGTGTTTTCTTTTATATTTTCTACTGCTTAAAATAAACTTACAGGCAGGGAAGTACATCAACACTAATAGAAATACCCCTCCCAAGCTTCCTAATTGCAATGAGTGCTCCTTTTAATAGTGCCCATGGAAGTATCTTCCTTAAGTTTCTCAGTTAACAAGCTGTCACAAATAATGCTTCTGTAGAGGTCTAGTACTTCAGTAGCTCTTGGAGTCAGCATTCTTGTTGCCATTGTTGTCATCTGGCTTTTAACTTGCAGGATACAAAAGATTTGCAGGAGTCCTTGCTCATCTGATGTCCTTTACTGGTTGGTTCTTCTAATGTGAAACACCAGTTCAGTTGTTCTTTAGAAAGTATTTTGAAATGTTTGTGGGTTTGTTTTTTTTTCTTGAATTTTGTTGTCCTCAAAAGTCGTTTAATCATTTTATTCTGACAGATATTTGGAGCGTATGCTACACATCCCTTCAGGTTTAGTGACCATTACTATGGTACTGGAGAAACATTCCTCTACACGTTCAGTCCAAATTTCAAGGTAAGCAGGTGTTCACTTTCTCAAATAAGGGATTCCACTCCTGAAACATTTATCAGATTTTTATGAAGACAGCATATTTGTGTTTAGAAGATGTGCTGCCCGTTGATGAATGCAGTTAATCACTTATTGCTTTGGTGCAATGTTTTTAGCAGAAGTGGCTGTAATTATCTGAAGTGCTGAGAGGACGGTCTGTAAGGGTGAGAAGAGAGTTTTAAGTGGTTTGAAGGGGGAAGCAGGGAGGAGTAAGAATATCCCTTAATGTTCATGGCTTATGCATTTTTCAGTATTGAACTCATTGTTCCTTTTTAACAGAATGCCTGTTGATTTAGAGATGCAAGCAGAATTTTTAAAAGGATTGAGGTGCCTTGTTCATAATTTTAAATATGTATTGTTCCTTTACTTTCTACCTATTTCCTCTGCCTCTTCCCCCTTCAAGAAAAAAATAAAATAAAATACGACCACACCAAAAAGTACCTGCCTAAGAGTCAGTCTCCAGTAGTTATACGAGAATCGTCACAGTCCAAATATATTTGGTTACCCCCCAGGTATTCAAATGGAGTGGAGAGAACACCTACTTCATCAACGGAGACACCAGCTCTCTGGAGCTCGGAGGTGGAGGGTGAGTGACTGGTTTTCAAATCATGTAGCTAACTTTTTTTTTTTTTAGTGAGAATAGGGACGATAGTAGTTGCAAGAAAAACTAATCAGTAAAATGGCTGAACTTTTAGTAAACTGTTTAGGGCAGATAGCACAGCAATCTGATTTCTGTTATAGACTCAGAGCAATTTCCATTGCTTAAAGAGAGTGAATGATGTTGGGCAAGTAAGTATTTTTTTTTTTTTTTTGAGATCGGAAAAAACCCAGATATTTTGAGTAGATACATGTCTCATTGCTGAATAGGTTTGTCACTGGAAGATAATCTCTAGTGGCAGTTCTGCCATTAGCTTCTAAGGTTTCTCATGTGATCCTTATTAAATTGTCATTATTCTGATGCTACACAGAGCAAGGATACAGACAGTGCTTAATCAGGTCCTAAATTTCAGAGGTCAGTGGGTATGAAATCAAGGGCTAAGGTGATACGACTAACTAAAGCTGACTGTAGGCTGCACCACAGGATGTCTGGGCATGGTTTGCATCGGGAGTGTACAAACACTGCTCCTCTTCCTCCCACACCACAAGGGGCCATGTCCACACCTGAACAGCCAGGGAAGGGACCCTGACATCCACACCCCGGTGTCAGCCACAGCCGCTGGTGCAAACCGCTGAATGGCACGGGGGCATGCAGGTGTGTGCTCAGTCCTGCGCTCTGCCCTGCTTGCTAGTGTGAACAAAAGCAAGGGAACTGCTCTGTGAGATTCTTGGCAAGCGCTTTGCCTGGGTCAAGCTTGTCACTATTCAGTCTACGAGGTCCTCAGAATTACCTAGATTCCTCCGTATCGCTTCTCTGGTTGTTTCTGCAGCTTCTGGTATTTTTACTATCCTATATAACCTGAAATTTGTCATGTATTTCCTTTTCAGTGGCCGGTTTGGCTTATGGTTAGATGCAGATTTGTATCATGGGCGAAGCAACTCCTGCAGCACCTTCAATAATGACATCTTATCTAAGAAAGAAGATTTCATAATACAAGATGTAGAAGTATGGACATTTGAATGAAATATTGACTGCCTTAAGGACTGGATCCATTAGGCACTTAAAAGCTAACTAGAAGGTGCAGGCTGCCTCACAGTGTTACACGCTTCCTCCTCAAGTTTGTACCAGAGCATGACTACGCAAAAAAAAACCCCCAACCAACTCAAGAAAAAACAGAGCTGGTTTTGAGAGGCAGTAAGAGACAGAACAGTAAGAGATCGGGCTGAAGTGTTTTTTACTTCCTCCTCCCAACACTCTTCCATCGAAGATACAATGCTTATGGAAACATTCATGGTGTGTAAGTTGAAAACTCTATCTGTAACTGTGAAAAAGATCCTGTGGGAAAACTAGTAACTGTCTAGTACATTCCATGTGTATTTATGTTCAACGTACAAATGCTAACCAAAAATAAAAGGTTACTTTACCAAAATCTACAGCATATTGTTTGCCATGGAAAAGAATCACAAATAGGTGTACACAGCACTTAAGGGAACGTGTTTTTAAAATCTTTTTATTTATTATTATTGTATAGCAGATTTCTTTTTTGTAAATGTATTAGCTATGAGTTTTTTCTTTTAATGTTTCAAATCTCAATTTGATAAATAATTACTATTCAGGTAGGTTTCTTATGCATTGGCATTTATTCTGAATCAATTGATTTGATTTCTGAAGTTAATTTTTATATTTTTATTTTGTAAATGAGATTTGGTTTTCATTTTACCCTAATTAGAGGGTTTGTTTTCTGGCAGAAACATTTGAGTGCATAATTCTGTTTTGTTTTGCTTTTTTTCTGAGATGAGGGAGAAGGTGGATAGTGCTTCTTATTAACTCTGCTGCCACATTCCTGTTAACAGATTATTATTTTGGCAGTGTATGGAGAGATTGGGCAAACTGCCACGTGGTGTAGACCGTATCAGCTCTGTTGCAGCCAACAGAATTGGGACAGCATGCTCTGAGCATCTGCCCTAGTATTATTTGACTGTTTACGAAGGACATTTCTGAGAGGATTGTTTTTTCTGTATCATCACCAAATGATTCAAAATAAGCCACCCACTGTGCTTTTACAAGCACTTCTCTACAAATTGAAAAATAACTGCTTTGTTAAGGAGAAAATATAATTGAGATTTAGAGAAGAATGCTATTTCCCTAACAGGCCAGGTCATGTCAGTGACTTGTTTGCTTAGTAATTACATATATATATATATGATTTCCTTCCCGAAAAGGACTTGAAGCAACAGGCTGGCTTAGGATTTGACAGGCAACTAAATATTCTTCTTTGTGTTTCATTAAATATTCAGATACGTTTTGCCCTCCGCCCTCAATGCTGAACAGAAAAGACTATGTTACAAAACGAAAATTTCAGTAAATAGGGAGAGTGTGGCAGAGGACTGGCACCCTCCACTGTTTGCTAAAGAATTCTGCTTTCGCATGAAGCTGTGGTTTTGTTTACACAATTCAGACCCAAATAACGTTAGGACGCTGTTCTGCCCTTAGATTTGAATGTGTCATGGTCCTGAGAAAGGCAGATTTTAGAAACGGTAGTGTGCTTCCATGCATTAAACAGTACAGTTTAGTATACAGTTTAGTATTGGAATATTATTAACTGAGTAATACAACTGAATTTAGTTACTGTTCTTCCCTTTTTGAATCGATTTTAAAAAAAAAAAAAGGCAGCCAAGTGTTTTGTTTTTTTTTTTTTTTCAAAAACATTACTAAATCGTAATCCTGCACAGAAATTTCACAGTCTAAAAACCAATGCTATAAAAGTAAGCCTGTAACACGCTGCACGTGAGCTTTTCACACTTCCCTTCTACGTGGTCTGCTACAGCCATAAGTAAAGTTCTTATTGGTAATGCTGTAAAATATTTTGGAAGTTGCTAACAGAATAATGCTTTGAAAATACCGGGAATATCTAATAGTGTTTGCTCTTTTAAATGGTGGCAGACCACTTAAAAAAAAAAAAAAAAAAAAAAAAACACAACAAAAAAAATCCACACCAACCAAGTTCAACATTTCACTATTGCTACCTACAACTTACTCCATTATATTATCCTTGTCAGAGCATATCTAAATGCTGTGGTCTATATTCAAAACAGTGTTGTTCAACCAAAATTCTGTGACCCTTGAAACCATGAATATTGAATATATGTAATGCAGTGCTATCACAATATTTTCAATAAAGGAATTTATGCATTCAGAAACTTTTTACAGATCTTTTCTCTTTTATTCACAGATTTTACTACATTTTAAGGATGAAAAGATGCAGCTTAAGTTACAGGTTATGCTGACAAATACCTACGCCTCCCCTTCAAAAGAGAATTCCAGCACTATCATATTTTAGAAACATGGCTAAGGAGATGGGAGCTTTTGGTTGGGTTCACAGAATCACAGAATGGTAGGGGTTGGAAGGGACTTTCGGAGATCAACTAGTCCAACCCCCCTGCCAGAGCAGGGTCACCTAGAGCAGGTTGCACAGGAACGCGTCCAGGTGGGTTTTGAATGTCTCCAGAGACGGAGACTCCACCACCTCTCTGGGCAGCCTGTTCCAGTGCTCTGCCACCCTCAGGGTAAAGAAGTTCCTCCTCATGTTTAGGTGGAACTTCCTATGCTCCAGTTTGTGCCCATTGCCTCTTGTCCTGTTGCTGGGCACCACTGAAAAGATCCTGGCCCCATCCTCCTGACACCCACCCTTTAAGTATTTATAAGTGTTGATAAGATTCCCCCTCAGCCGTCTTTTTTCCAGACTGAAGAGACCCAAATCCCTCAGTCTTTGTTCATAAGAGAGGTGTTCCAGTCCCCTAATCATCTTGGTAGCCCTTTGCTGCACCCTCTCCAGCAGTTCCCTGCCCTTCTTGAACCGGGGAGCCCAGAACTGGACACAGTACTCCAGGTGCGGCCTCACCAGGGCAGAGTAGAGGGGGAGGATGACCTCCCTCGACCTGCTGGCCACACTCTTCTTGATGCACCCCAGGATGCCATTGGCCTTCTTGGCCACAAGGGCACATTGCTGGCTCATGGTCATCCTGTTGTCCACCAGGACTCCCAGGTCTCTTTCAGCTGAGCTGCTCTCCAGCAGGTCAGCCCCCAACCTGTACTGGTGCATGGGGTTATTCCTCCCCAGGTGCAGCACCCTACACTTGCTCTTGTTGAATTTCATAAGGTTACTCTCTGCCCAACTCTCCAGCCTGTCCAGGTCTCTCTGTATGGCGGCACAGCCTTCCGGTGTGTCAGCCACCCCTCCCAGCTTTGTGTCATCAGCAAACTTGCTGAGGGTGCATTCTTTTTTGTGTGGTATTGCATCTCCTAAGAGAGAGCTGTGTTCTGTGTTGTCTCAAAGACAAGACTGTGACAAAGGGCTAAAAAATACCAGTAAACAGTTAAAACAGTTGACCTAGTAGTTTTCCTTGCTTCTTTCAGCTGTAGTGAATGACAGGTATTCACTCTTTTTTGACCAACCTGTTCCCAGAAGTCGAAAGTCCATGTATGTCCTTTTTGTATGCACCCTTTTTATATTGCTAAAGCGTTCATGTATTTTTCTTTCTGTACAAGCAAGACACAGTGTTTTAAAAGTACTTTGTTCTTGGCTTTTATTGGTTTTATGGTATCCAGAGGTGGTATTAAGAAAAAACAAACTATTACGCACAAAAAGGAGCAAATATGCTATTTGTGAACTTTGCTTTGGGTGAAACAGCGCTAAGAATTTTCTTAACTAATGTCAAGCAATAGGAAAATTACAGTCACTAGTAATTTTTCTCTCGGAGATCAAAAGCTTGTTCTTGCAACATGAAGCATATGTACTTTTGCGGTACTCGGATAAAGATTTTTGATTCCGGACAGTGTTGTGCTGATTCACAATAAGGCTTTAGGTCCCCAGGTAAGTGCAGATGTTCAGTTTGGTGCTGGTTTCAGTGCAGTTTTTGCACCAGATGTTTTGTGCAAAACTGGCTTTAGAGCAAAGTAAAACCCAGTTACTTTCAGAATAATCCTCGTGTGCAAAACTTTCAAGGTTTCGCTTGCCTGTTTGTAGCGGAGCAAAGGAGCAGGTTAGCTCGTTGCAAAGGGATCGCATCACGCTCTGCAGGTCAGAGATCGCTGGCAAATCTTCCATGTCCTGTTTCTGCAAGCACAGCTTACTTGGTCTCAAAGAAATGCATTTTTGGAAAATCTCATTCTGAATTTTGCGGCTTGTTACCTCTGTAAACACTATGGCCTGTCGTCTGTGGGACAAATACTTTGTGCCATTTGGGCTGCACGAAGAACAAAAACATTGAAATTCTGTGGTCAGGGATTCTGCAGCTTTCTGCACCTCTGGTCTTAATGAACTGGGCAAGCAATTTAAAATACAAATTATTAAGAAAGCATTTTTAGAAATCGAAGGTTAGGCACCACTTAGAAATACCCTCTATTAGCTTTGGAAGCAGTTTATTCAAATAAGCTCAGAATGTGTTCATTTTATTCCCAGTTATACCTTTTTTTAGTGAAAACTTCAGGTGAGCAGACTTCACGTATTTTTTATTGATGCTTCAGGGCTGTAATTCAATGTGTGGCTAGAGCTTTGCTTTGAAACGTCAAGGGAATTCAGTGTTTACCTGCCTGGAGGAACCTGCCCATCTGAGGGGTGAATCTGAGAATGCATACAGTCCTGCTCGAGCTGTGTCAAATAAAATAATTGGGGTTTATGTTGGAGTTCATTTGGAGCAGAGGAGCCAGAGCGGGGCCATGGCCCGGAGGGCTCCGCCATGGCCCGCGGTCTCTCTGCAGCCACACGCTCTTACAGCTACCTGAAAGGAGGTTGTAGCTGGGGGGGGGTCGGTCTCTTCTCCAGAGTAACAGGCAATAAGACACGAGGAAACGGCTTCAAGTTGTGCCACGGGAGGTTTAGGCTGGATATTAGGAAAAATTTCTACAGTGAAAGGGTTGTCGAGCACTGGAACAGGCTGCCCAGGGAAGAGGCTGAGTTCACCATCCCTGGAGGTGTTTAATAGACGAGTAGGTGCGGTGCTTCAGTGGTGTTTTTGTCAGTGTTAGGGTGAGGGTTAGACTCGATGATCTGAAACGCCCCTTCCACCCCACGTTCCATAGCTCCGGCCGCAGCCCGCGCCATGGCCGCAGTCTCCCCGCTACCCCTGCCGGCGGAGGCGGCGCCGCTGCCAGTTCCCCGCCCCGCCGCCCCGCCATTGGTGCTCGCGGCGAGCGCGTGAGGGCGCCGCCCCGCGCCGGCAGGGGGCGCGCGCGGTGCCGGCGGAGAGCGAGCGAGGCCGGGGCCATGGCGGGGGAGGAGGCCGCGGCCGCTGCTGAGGGGAGAGGAGCCGGGAACAGCGGCGGCAGCTACGACGGCAAGTGCGTGTTCTGCAGGATCGCCCGCCGGGAGGAGCCGGGCACGGCGCTGCTACCCTGCCAGGTGGGTGAGGGGCGCCCGGGCAGCGGCGGCGGCCTCTGCCGGTGTCCCGCCGGCCGAGCTGCCGCCCTTCGCCGCCGCCCCTTGTCCTCGGACACTGGTGCGGGTGCCAGCTCCCCGCTGGCAGCGGAGGGGCCGTCGTGGGCCTGGGCGGCTGCTTGTTTGTTGTTGTTCGTTGCCGGTTTTTAATGAAGAGCCGGATTGCGGCTGTCGCCGCGCTCGTGTGAGGGCTCTCCTGCGCATCCCGGCGGCCCAGCCGCTCGGCACCGGGGCCTGCGGGCCGGGCAGGGCTCCAGGAGAGCGGGGAAGGGCCGAGGGGGTTAGTTTGAGAACGGAAGATCAGACCCTGAAGCCGTGAGCGTCTCGGTCGCCTGGCGGCAGTCCTCCCCCGGGGGAGGCGGTGTCCGGGCGGCCGGCTCGGCCAGGGTGTCCCTTTGAAGGGCTCGGCGGGTCTGGGGTGGTCTTACGGGTCCTCGGCTCCTTTGTGGAGATAAGAGCGATCAGAGAGGAAATATCTTGTTTTCCTTAAATGTTGGCACAATAGCTAGAAACCGTAAAGCAGACGCCAAGGGATCCCGATTGCGGACGGTCAGCTGAAGGCACAAATCATGCTTACAAGCCTTTCTGTAGGCTGGCTCAGAAAATCTTAAAGATTTTTGCTAGTTACTTCAAACACGACATTAAGTATCACATTGATGGGGTGAAGATGAACTTTATCACCAAATCTTTGCTAATATCCTCGTCCTAATCAATTTAATATGTTTGCATGCTTTTTCAGTATGAAGACCTTGTTTGCTTTAGAGATATCAGACCTAGTGCCCCCCACCACTATCTGGTGGTGCCGGTGGAGCACATGGGAAACTGCAAAACACTGAAGGGAGAACACATACCTTTAGGTAAGTCTGTAAGTATGTGTTTAACCTAAAGGATAATAATTTTGCACAGTCGTAAGTAGTGTGCTGTCAAGTAAATTACACCTTTGAGCACCATTTGGTTGAGGATGTAAACATGGAAATAGATAGTGTGAGTGTGTGTAAGTAGGGATTTACCCTTCCTGAGAACTTCCATGTGCTATGCTAGAATAGCACTTTTTTTTGTGCAATTCTATAAAAACATCATACTAGTGCATGAAATCTTTTTTGTTTGCATGGTGTATAGATGATGCTGCGCTTTGCTGGAACTGCAGCTTTATTTTTCAAGTGTTTATGTGTTGCTTCATTGCTTTTTCTTAGATATTTATGCAATTTTAAATTATATGAAAAGTTATAGAAGAATTTTATAAAATATATATTTTAAAATACGTGCTACACTTTTTCAGGAAAAAAGTGAGAGAAGAAAAAGGGAAATGGTGTTCTAGTAAATTTCAGTAGTTTTGGAAAAGATAAGATTCTAAAATATTGAAGCCATGATTTATTATTCTTAGGCTTTTTTTTTTTCTAAAGAAAACATTGTCCTTGAATTTGTTTCACAGGAAATGCCTAACTAAGTGTGTTGAGTAACAGAAGAAACTACAGCTGTACATGCATGAAGAGATTCCACCTTAGGGCAATTTACAGGTGATGCAAGAAAAGAGTTATAGTTGCACGTTGCAAATCTTGCATCACTGATGTCTCTCTTAAATGTAGGGTAGTTTTCTTTAGAAACAATTTCTATTTGTGTTTGTCTTCAAGACAATTCCTTAGATTTTTGCCTTGAGTTTTTGTATTAGGGTTGCTTTTTTCTCAGTGATACATAATGAAACTTTGTCCTAGTAGTAAGTAGGATTGAGAGTTTTATTTTATTTTAATTTAAATTTGTGTATCATCTCTGAAACTTCCAAACTTATACCAGCCTGAGATCAAAGTCCTGTAGCTGTGTAGAGGTATAACACTGGAATTAGTGTAAACATCGTCATTCTGACCAGTCATTATTTGTTGTGGGTTTTCTTACACAGGTGTGGTGATACCATACCTTTGGCCAAAGTTATTAGAATAATACCACACTTTGAAGTGTTGTTAGTGTGGAAGTTGGTAACAGTTGCAATTTTCATGTCAATCATTGTACAACACTATCCTGACAATCTTTGATTATGAGTAGTGACAGTATTTATATTTTGAAAAACACACATTTGTGATCCTAGTGTAATCAGTTTGTTGAAGTTAAATTACTTGATGACATATATGTAAAATATTACTTAAATGTTAAATTAAATTTATTTGTGTTTAATAGTGAAGAGAATGATGGAAGTTGGAAAAGCTGTCCTCCAGAAAAATAATTTTAGTGACTTGAATGATATAAGGTATGTAGTGGAAACCTTCTGTGTTTATTGAGTATGTTTTTTACTTTTCAGAATGCCATTTTAGAGATGGTGGCAACAACTGCAGCATGATTTATTAAGAAATCGGGTCTGCATTCACTTATTGCATGACTTCTTAAGTAGAATATGCTGACATTGAATATAAACCCTTTTTTCTGATGAATTGCCAGTGCAGATTGCGTTCCAACTCTGAGATTTTTTTCTTGACAACATCTTGGGATAGGGAGGGCAATTCAAACAACTTATCTAAAAGGCTGCTCTTTAATTACGTGCTGAAAATATGCTGGGTTCCTGGGTTCCACAGGTAAGGTAAACTTTGTCCTATTCAAGCATTGTGTTTGAGTCATGCCTGCGTTCATTTGATTTCAGTGCTGCACCCTTTAGTTTAAGCCAGTGCCCTTGGTAGCCAAAGTGAATTGTACCATAATTTAAACAGTGTAGAGTATAGGAAGCTGAGCCTTCATGATTAAAATAGGTAGAAACTACATTGATCTAGTGACAGTTGGCTTTCCAGCTGAAAATTAGATATGATACATTTAAGATATATTTTATTTTTTAAACCCTCCTTTTTAACAAAATATATCTTAAATACGGAGATGTGAAGGAGGAGGCTAATGGTCTTCTGAAAATGTTTCCTGAGAGTATAATGAAATTAAAGGGCATATTTTTGTTCTTGTCTTGATGTGCAAGGAAAATGTGATGAGTTGATTTCTTAATTCAGGGGATCATGTTAACTAAGTTGTGGTGTTCCAATTCTTCCTGAATTAACATCACTGGTATTTTTTACTTGTTTTCCTTTTCTGAAGAATGGGTTTTCACTGGCCTCCGTTCTGCTCAATATCCCACTTGCATCTTCATGTCCTGGCGCCAGCCAGTCAGCTAGGATTCTTATCCAGACTCATGTACAGAATCAATTCCTACTGGTTTATCACGGTAAGTGTAATGCAGATGAGCTTTTTCAATAGGTTTTCAGTTGCAAGCTGAAAATGTGACATCTTTCTAACATTTAATTATGTCCAAAAGTTCTTTGAGCAATTATTTTTGTCATTACTATTAATTATTTATATTTTGCATTAAGTATTTGAGAAAATATAATACATAATATTTATGTTTTCTCAAATAATCAGAAGTTAATGTGTATGCTTACTAAGGGAAATGGAGTGACAATAACATTCACAGTAGTTCTGGATGTCTTAACATGTGGCTTAGGTTAATGTGATGTGCTTGGTAAGTATTTGTTCTTTAATGTGAAAGGATGTATTCAAGTGTTGTACGTACCCTGGTTCATTCAATTTAGGTGAAAAACACAGCCATCTAATGCTTGCTTTTATCATTTCACATGTTTTTTCTCATTTTGTCATCTTTAGACTGAAACAAGTGTCTGCTTTACAAAAAACATTGTTTGTACTGATTTATGTCAGTAGAGACAAGCAGTGAGACTGAACTGGCACTGCCTAAATAGCTATTTGAAAATCTCTCCCTCAAGGACTAAAGCTTACTCTCACTGCTTTGATGCAGCAAAGAACCTGTCCTTGCAGTGTAGCTACAGCATCCTGGTGTCCTGCACAGCCCCAAAACAAAGATACTGAAAAAGGTCTGTCTCTTCTAAAGGATACAGACAGTCTCTTACTTAAAGAGAAAAAACTCAACTTCTTTGCAGTGGTACCTCGCTGGTGATCTCACCCAGCTCGATCAAAGCAGATGTGCCTCTGCTGAATTGTAGAGCATCACATAGATACTTGGCCCTCAAATAAGTTGTGTGGTTTTACTGCCTGCTATCTTGGATTAGCTCAGGGAGATCTGTACCAAGTTTGGCTATACAATATGGATGTACTTCAAAAGATACTTTACCCTGTTGTGAAGTTGGGAAATGTTCTTGAATTAGTTTTGGATGTTTTTTTTTTTTTTAAATTGGAATGGCTTGAAATGTGATACTTGTTTAAGAATGCAAAACCAAGGTTCAGATAGCTTCATTTTCAGTTGCTTCATGCTTTACCTAGCTTTATTTGCAAATAAACTGCAAGAGCTGTTTAGCTCCTGTTAAGTTGTTCCTACCTTAAGTAGCCGAGTACATTTTTACTGTATTTAAAACATGCCAAACTTAAACTTTTCACAGATTAACATGGTTGCTTTAGAGATCTTAATAAAACCTCAAGCACTAGTTCAAAATAAAAGATTAATTCATAGGACTGGCAAAAAAAGGCTGACAGTAAATTGATTTATTTCAGAAGTGCCCATGTTAGTCTCTGTGTGCCCAATTTGGCCTGCTAGAACAATGTTGGCAGATTTCCTGCTGCCCTGAGCCTTTCTGAGGGCTCTGTGGGCTGATGTCATTACATATACAAAATACAGCTCCCGCAGTTATGCGCTAGATGCATAAATAGTCATATGATGAGAAAAGTATGTGTGAGCACAGTGACATAACCAAATGGATGTATATCTCATGACATGAACCACATAGGTGAATGCACTCCATCCCTCAGCAATGTATGTGTCTGCTGTGCAGCTTGTTGGGTGATGAGAGGCCACAACACACCATCTGGAGCACCTCCCAAAGAATTCCAGGTCTCAAAACTTGGTTGTTCTGAGCACTGCTGTCTTCTGAGGTCTTTAGAACCACACTGCTTTATCGGCTATTTATCTGCTCAAACATCCTCTGACTTTCATAGGTTCTGTTTCCTTTTCTGATCACCTAACGGGAGTTGTAAACTGTGAAAAGGAGCCTGCTGTTCAACACAATCATTGTATTCTGCTTCTGTTGTATGCTTTTTCATGTAAAAATGAAACGTAAATGCTCTGTCGGTGTCACTCTCTTTAAAATGGAATTTTCAGTAAACTGAAGGTCCACAGTGTAGTTAATACATTGCTTTCTCTCTTTCATAGGCAGAACAACTGATTGAGCGACTGCAAACTGAAAAGGCTGGCAGTTGAAAGCACTCTTAGCCTTGTGTCGCTAGCCGGTTCGTTCTTTGTCTTTGAACTCTCATTTAAGGTTGCACAGTTTCATGTTGCCAATAATATACCATGATAAAAAAAGCTTTAGTTCCTTATGAGGAAATACACACAGAATTTGTAGCTGCCAACCTAATTCTTCCATTTGGATACCTCAGTCTATATATTTCTCTCACAATAAGGCAATTTATTTTAATTATAATGTTATATTTGTATATATATACATACATAATATATATGCTCACATGCAGAGAACTTTTCCTATCAAAAGGCAGGATATAGCAGCAGGACGTGTGGCATCTAAGGCAACAAGTTACTACTAACATCGTGTATGTGATACCAAAGGGAATATTTGTTGCAGAATCAAGCTTTTATTTTAAGCATGCATTGTTCTGGGATTACAAGTAATGTTTAAAACATTTAGGTTTCCATCTGTATTTGTATGATATGTTACTTATGCCTAGTTATTAGTAGGTACGTTGCTGAAAATACACTCCTAACTTTCTGGATCTAAACCACTTTAATATATTACCTGTCTTACTTGCATGACAGTGACATAGTAAATGTTAATGCAATACGTGCCCAAGATGTGATAATGCTATATAACATAGAATATAGTTTAAATGTATGTGTAAGTGGTTGTGTGTTGGACTTAAAGATTGTTTCTGTCTTACGTACACAATGTTTTAAATTGCTGTATGCTTACAAAAAATGTGAAGAGTTCAGAGGAACTGATTTAATATATCGCCCTTCTGCATGATGATAGAAAAAAACACCCAAATTTTTAGATGGTTCTGATACTGTTCTCACTGGAAGTCCCTTGGAGATTGCTAGTGCCTTGGCTAAATTTGATTTCTAAATGAAGTCTTAATAGAAACAGGCAGTATGTGGCAGGCTTGCGTAATAGCAATCTGAGTTGAATTTGGGTAGCAGGGACTCAGCCCAAAACTGGAACATGTCGGGTTGTTTAAGGAACCTGATGAACATTTGCCTTTGCTGTATGACTTAATCAGTAATGCTGGCGCTCTTGTTTTTCAATACCATATTTAGGCAGACTGTTTGGAAAGTTAAGAGTCCAGAAAACATGGAGTGGATTTTCTTCATTCACATTCTTGGTGCCTAACTAATCAAGTGTCCTTGGCTGATGGCATTTAGATGAGGTGATGATGGTCTGTTGCACCTGCAAGCTTCCCTGAACGTAATCTTCTCAGCATTTTCCACTGATCCAGCAACTGTTGCCTTAGTGGTACAATGAATTGTAATATTCTTACAGTAAACTGTACGTAGTACTTCAGAAAGTTCACACCCTTCTGAAGAACATTTTCTACCCAGAAACACCTCTCTTTTCTCTATTACCTTGTGCGCAATGTCTTGTTATTCTTATTAATGGGCGCTCACGTGTCATTTGCAGTCCTTTGGGGTTGTAATTTATAACATTAGGTAGGAAGAGTGTGAGTTAAAGCCAATGAACTTTGACTACTTCTGTGCAATAGATTCAGAGGTTTGAGCTGGCTCCTAGCTTTGTGAAACATCTGAACATTAAGATCTTTCAAGAGTTAATACTGTGTATGTGTTCTGATTTGTAATTAATTTATGTAACTGTACTTAACCGTGACATGTAATATTTAAAGTACCAACATGAACTGTTGTCAAAAAGGATTAATAAACAGAATTACAGAATAAATGCTAATCTTGGAATGATTTTCCAATGCAATGGAACAGTTAACTGTGGGGTTTGACCCCCAACAGCACTTTGCTCGCTCCTCACCCCTGACCTGGTGGGATTGGGGAAGGAGTAGGAAGAGCAAAAGTGAGAAAGCTCACGGGTCAATATAAAGACAGTTTAATAAGTGAAGGAAAGAGGAAGAAAAAAACCCCAAGGCACGTGATGTGAAGGCAATCACTCATGACTTCCCACAAGCAGGTGCCCTCTCGCCCCGCATTCCCCCCAAACCTCTCTCAGCGCTTGTTGCTGAGCCTGACACCGTCTGGTATGGAATGTGCAGTCTGTGTCCCCTCACAGCTTTTTTGCCTGCCGGAGGGGTGGAGCAGTAAAAAGAGCAGGCCTTGCCGCTCAGCAATCGCCATGCCACCGGTGTGTTATCAGCGCTGTTTTAGTCACAGAATGCGGCACCTTATGGACTGCTCTGGAGAAAATCATCTCCATCCCAGCCAGAGCCAGTACGTTGTCAAATGTACGCGGAAGCACGAAGGTCAACTTTTTGCATCTTACATTTGGGAAGGATCCCACTAGTGACAGTAAGACTGGAAAGGTAAAAATCGGGATATAACCTAGCTTCCAAACTTTTGCTGATGAGCAAGATGGGGAATTCACCTTGTCTCTGACACAAGCAGACGGGCCTCAAACTGGCTCAAACACAGTGTTAAACAGAGCCATCTTAATTACTGAGATGAATGCTCAGTATCTCATTAGTGTTTTTCAGCATAGAACCGTGTTCCATTTTCCTTCTGTATTGACAAGCATTCTTGGACTCGGGAGATAATTTTTTTAATTAGGCTAAGAAATATTTTCTGAAAGGCCTGCCCTAATGCTTTGAATATGTTTCAGAATTCCTGGTTGGGCCCTGGAAGAGGCGGTGAGCAGACCCCATTAACTACGTCACCCTCTTCTACAGCAGCATCGCAGCATCACTTTAAAACTTCCAAAATCATCTGTAGAGCTTTCCAGTGAGCAAAGATCAATTAAATACTCCTGGAGAGTAACTTACTCAGCAGCTACTCTCCAAGAGCCCAGAGAAGCCAAGGAAAGTTGCTTAGCCACTGCCCCTGGCTCTGTTGTTCTTTGATCCAGTATTAGCAGCCCCGAGAAAAGCTGCTTTTTTGACTACAAGTTTAGGAATGACAAAGCTTTATTTGTGCTCTTTTGCTCAATTGTTTTACATAAACTCCCAACCTAATGTGAACCCAAGGAATACTGCTTTTATGCTGAAGTGCTAACTGTCCCCTCTGAAAGGACGAAACAGATACACATGAAACGCTGTTAAATGTAGAGTAAAAAAAAGTTTGTGTTTTGACTAAGGACAGCATTTTCAATGTGATTAAATTGGTAATAGCTCCTCCGGCTATTCTGAGGTCATCTTAAGTGCGAGTTGTAAATAAAAGCATAAAAATGGGAGCAAACCTGCGAAAATCGTATTTGAAATTTGCCAAAGTTGGAAACAACAAAATGCTGCATAAAAACTCACATACTGTCATTTCAAACTGATGTGTAATATTTATTGAAGTGCTGAAAGTGCTTTCAGTGTTTGACAAGACGGGATACAGATAATCCCTATGCAAGGCACAGTCCAAAAGAGATGCAGAATTCACAGGCTCCAAGCGGAAGAAGAGGAAAGGCCACAGGGAAGTGAGGTTTAGGAGAGATTTGAAGAGCTGAAAGTTACTTAGTAGGGCAAGAACACCTTTTAGAAGGTCAGATTTTACTTACTACTCTAAATAATCTGTAATACTAGAAAACCTCACATGCTACAATTTTTCTGAAAATAATTTAATAAATTCCGCTCCATTTAGGCTAATGGGAGCCTGTTGCAAAAAAAGTTGCCTGTTGAAAAGTTTAAATTCCTGTTTCACCTGTAGATGCTAACCTGATCTCTACATCGCAGGTGAGGAAGCAGAATTTTGTGAAACTTGTAAACTAGTAGCTCAGTTGAGTCATGTTTATTAGATATGACACATTCCTGACTATACAGGCCTCAGGAGTAATTTTTTTTATTCTGGAGTGTACAAACTGATGTATTCTAGAGTGACAAACTCACCAATTGTATGATCTATCTTTTAGGCCTCTTTTGAAATACTGGCTGTTGCTGGAAGCAGGAGACTGGATTTGTCAGCCTGCTTGCTGACCCAGTTTGGCAGCTTTTTGGTGTTTATAACCATTGCACAGGCACGTAGGAAGATTTCAGTCACTCTTTAGAGAATACTCATCTGAAGCTGGCAGGTAGGAAATTTGTCTCTGTTTAAACAAATCCATCCCTCTATAAATAATCTTTTTTGCTAATAATCCTTGGTTTTATTCCAAGTATCATGATAGGGCAAGCTTTTTGTAGTCGCGTATAAAATTGGTAAGCCATTTCCTATCTGTTTTGATCAGAGATGTGCTTAAAACTCTTGTAGGTGTCCTCAAGTGATATTTAAACCAACGAGCAGCAGGAAGGAGCGCAGCAGAGGCCATGTAAGCACCTAACCCTACCTACTTACATAGCAGTGGAAGCCTAGATTCCTGTCATTTAACTACTTGAGCCAGACTTACTGAAGGACTAGTAAGTTTGCATGAGCTGGACTTGCATCTTGGGGTGCTCAGGCTACACACTGCCTCAACTGTGTGTCTTTTAATGTGTTATTTTTCCTGATATTGCCATCCTGTTAGTCAGCTGTCAACACCTGAACCGCCTGACACTGCTTCCTGCAAGTGCTACAGCAGCAAGGACTGCATTTGAAAATTGATAGAATTAAACAAACCACATTCTGTAGCTGTATTTTAAGGAGCTCAATTCGTTTTGAAATCAAAATGCATATCCAGGCTTTATCTAATGGGAGCTGAAATCCACTGTGGTGTGCTTGTGTCATTTTGTCCAAAACCCTAAGCATTTTAAATGTGTTAAGATCACAAATTATATGTCTTGTTTTTGGCTGCAAGACATGGATTTGTCCAGGAAGAAGGAGCAGTTTTGAGAGCTAAGGGACCACACACCAGTAGTACCTGCTGCAGCACGTATTCGCCACTTTCCAACACGGTAAAATTACATGGTGACTAAAACCCACCCTTTGTTTTCCCTTCCATGCTCTATCTGCATCTGGCTCCCCTCTCCCCCAAATACACTTATTTTAGCACATTCTTTTCTTCCCTCTTTTTCTACTTTCATTGTCTTTCCACTACAAAAGGAGGCAGAGGGATAAAGAAATCCGTATTTGTATTTGCTCAGTCCAAAGGCTTATTTTAATGCAAATCCCCATTGGATGAAAATGTCAAACCAAAAAAACCATTCTTTTAGGCTTTTTGCAAAAAGTTTCTTTTATATAAATAGCATAAAACAATCTATCACTTTTATCAAGTTTGTAATTTATATAATATATTATATTATATTAAATTTCAATATCCTTTTGAGGCAAGAGAATATCTTACACTAAAGACCTGTCAAGTACTGTAGTTAACACCACATAAAAGCTTTTATTTGCATTGGTAAAAAATAGAATTTGATATTTCTAATTATACAGTTTTCTTGGTGGGAACTATTGTAAATACAGCTCCTGATTATTCTTAATAGCGTTATTATAACTATTGTGTATAACCAATCCTTTTTTTTTCTTTTTTTAAACATAGAAAAAGTTCCCCTGGAATAACCACGAAGGAAATTCTTATTGGTCATCTTTCAGTCTCAATTTTCACGAGCTGGTCATTTTTTTTCCTCCTAGTTTGGAGAACCCACAACTGTCCCCTGAAAGAAAAGCTTTGCCTCAGATAAATGAGGCACGAGACTGCACCACTATACTTTTATTTTTGCATTTGGCACTACAGGATCCCTACTCTCTTCCTGTTGTAAACAAAATTGCTACATTTTGTTGAAAGAACCTTTTTGTTTCTTTTCGTGAATGCACAGTGCCCCAATCAGTCTTTCACATCTTTACATTGTGGCACCCTACTTTCTATGAAAGGATGTTAGCTGGATTCACCAAGGCAGCTGCAGAGCTTTGTGATCTTCTAGGGTATGACGCAGCATTAGAAGAACAGAACAGGTAAAAACGGTGAGATACAGAGGAAAAACAACAAGAGACACAGAAGATCTGGGAGAAGATATGATGATAAGAACAGACTATTAAATACCAGGACTAGTGCAGCTCTCCGAAATACATGCAAGATGTAACTAATTTAGGAAACTTCAAATATCCTTGCTGTGATATTTCTGTAAATTTGGGATTTTTCATATACTTCAGAAAGTAACTTCCATTTATTCAGTTTCACCATGTGAAAATAACCTAAACTTTTGTCATATTTCAGGCTCTTTTTTTGAAGTAGTATATGAATTCCCATAAAAGTTTTCAATTCCATGTTTTACAAATGAAGACCCCCCACACAGTGAGTATTTCACAACCTGCAAGAATCAGTGTTGAATAGTAGCAAGTTAGCAATTTATACTTTCAGTAACCTAAAGCAGTAAGCCAGTGGAGTTATTTGAAGAACTGCGGTATACGTGGTAGTGGATGATAATAATGAAAGGACAATCCAATAGCAGCATGATGGATTAGTTCATTATTTGTGATTTCTGTCCAAATCTCTACCATTTTTGCAAAAACATTTTTTATCCTTCTCGCCCATTTTCTCTCCTGCTCACGTCCCAGTAAGCAGCTGAGTTGAAATTCTGTAATGAAAACCTCTTTCAAGATGGTATCCAGCTATGTTTTTCTAAATGGAACCATGCAGCAGAATTCATTAGATGACAAAACCTTATTCTAATAAAGTGATGACCACATCATCATCTTTTCCTTGCCAAAGCATTTCACCTTCAAAACGAACCAGACCGTGCTTTCTGGCTCTTAACAAGATTCCCACTACTTTATTGGAAATAGTCACGTATGTTTCAAAGAGCTGCCCGAATGTCACACTCACATGTCCATCTTCTCCCACCTCTCCAGTTCTTCTAATGATAGAGCACAGCTCTTCTACCTCCTTACCCACGTGTGAGTGAGCATCTTTTCCCCTCTGCTCTGTCTGAGACCCTTCGGGGGGTCTCCCATAGGTAGAGTCTCCTCTGTGAGTATGCACCGGTTTAGATGCAAGCCTGTCGTCGTTGCTGAAGGGGTTCTTTCTCTGATACTCAATGTGATCCTCTGCCCAGGTTTGCCAACTTTTCCTCAAGTCACCCACCGCACTGGTAGCTTTAGCACTCTGCCCTTTATCTTCCTCCATTTCTTGAGAATGTTTTATGGCACTCGAGCAGGAAACAAATCAACAACCGGTTGTAACTGTGGTTCCTGGGCACACTGTCAGCTGTGAAGGAAAAACAACAACAAATCAGCCTGATAATTTTTGGCAGAGTTTTGCCCGAGTGAGAGGCAAGGCTGCTGAAAAAGATGTTAAATATCTGAAGATTTCTTTTAAGTCCACCCATAACTCTATACCAATGAGAAAAGTAGAAGTGATTCAGCTGAAATTCGGAAGTCACTTTGTAACACAGGGCAGTAAGCTATGCTGACAAGTTACAGGGGGTACCACCTGTCCCGCAGTTATCATACATACCCCGCAGCCCCATGCTGTACTTACTCTTCATGCAATGATCCTTTTAAAGAACTTTATCCTTATAGCTGGCAGCCCCGCAGACTTCCCAGACAAGCTGATGGAGTGCCGGCTGACCTGTTCAGCACAGGCTTACTGACAGGAGAGAGAGCAAACCATTCTCCAGGGGCCAGAGAACCAACCCATACACAGGGGTGGGTAGCCTTTCTCCTGCCTGCACGCTGATTAAAGGTGGACAAACCCAGGCTGTGCTGAGGAGGTCCCCACAGACTGCGGTAGTTTTTATGCACAGAAAACATTATCTGGAGCTGAAATGCCAATACGTGCTGGTAGCAGGGGGATTTTCCTCATCAGGCACTGAAAAGAGAAGTGGAAATCCAGTTAGCGAGCACGGCACCGTCTGCAACACCCTATTTAGTGAAGAAGACAAAACCAGAATAGATAGTTCTCCCTTAAAAGGCTGTGCTGCAGAGTCATGTCTGCCTACTAAAACCTATGGGCAGGCTTCAGAGGAGGGAGCTTGCACTCACTGCCCAGCTCCCCTGGGCACACAGGCTGCCCCCCACCGATATAAAATTACATATACTTAGATTATGGACTATCTGTGCAGTATGTCATTATTTTAATGAATTAGGGACAGACTTTTACATACCTATAGAGGTCTGACTGCATTATAACCACGTCTTTGCTCTATCCTATCTGTCACCTGTTGGAATACACAAACTAAAGTTTCCACGTAGCACATCAGCAGAGCTGATATTTTTCTTACAGACATTTGGAGATAAAACAGAGGATTAGTGCTAGCTTTTCTATGGGAAAATGGATAAAAATGCCAATTCTGAACAATTTAATAACTGAATTATAGATTAGGTGCATCTATATTTTAAAAGCATTATTTTTTTTTCTTTTAAAGTAAGGTGTCATGGTATTTGCTTATATAAATGTGTTGATGCTGTTGCACGTGAACTCTATGAGCAGTGTCAGAGCTTCCTGAGTGTCCCAGCAGAACGTGCAAGTCATGGTCAAAAAAAGCTTGTGTTGTGTTTGGGTCTAGAAGAGTGCACGGGATGAGCAGGAGATGGCAACACAACAGCTGCAAAAGGGAAGTGAGAAAGATAAACAGCAGCACATATTAAAGAATGGCTTTTCATTCACAGTTTCACTTTTAAATTGGAACTCATGATTGTCGTATGATCCTGTTGTTATATTTTTTGTGAGAGAAGGGTGGTTAATTCTAGCTTCCTGGATAAATTTCAATTTTAGTAATTACATTTTGTGTACTTAAAATTCCCCTGAAGGCTAAAAAGGAGAATTGTTCTTCCTTTCCCTCCCTAAAATAGTTATGTAATGTTGTCGATGTAAGATGACTCCCCAAATCCACGCTAACAAACTGCTTGATTCTTCTCAGTGGCAGTATAGGAATGCATGTTAAGTTTACAAACATAGTATCTGAAAAGCACTTTGTTTTTATGTCAGGATCAGACTCCGTAAGTCTTACTTATTAATATACATACATTTTCAAACTATGCTGAGAAGCATATAGAGACTGCCAGTGATTTTGCATGGATCCTCCAGCCAAAAGCAGGAAAAAAGGGCTTTAGTTAAATTCTTCTGTTGAAAACAGCATCACTGGAAAATTGAGGTATTCACCTTCTGAGAACAGATAGCAATGCTCTGCAGATAAAGTAAGAGAAAGCCAGTCTCAATTAAACAACAATACCAATAACCCTTCCTAAGGAGTTTCTAAAATGGAAGCTATATGGCTAAGAAATTTAAAGTGAGACAGATTGGAAGAATAAAAGCAGACTTCTTCCACTAAATCTCTTTCAGCAATCGCAAGATTTTGTAAGCAATCTCAGACTTGCAGGGTTCGTCAGCAGTTCAGCAATGTGTTTATTGCCAGGTCTCAGCGCTCAGCTGCTGAGGTGAGCAAACCTGACCCACTTCTATGTCTTTTCTTTCTCTTCTAGGAAAGCTGACGTTCAGATGCTGGTTCAACACTGTCAGTCGTCAGGGCCAAAGCTTCACAGCAAACCTCAGCTTTGATTATCGCAGGAAGAGGTAACTGGAGAAGCTGCAGGATGACATTACGGAGACGCATCAAGAACACGGCCCGTGCAGTGCTCACGGGTCACGAGCAAAATCTTAGCCATCCGGGGAAAAAAAAAAAAAAGCTGTCCAAAAATCAGCACAGAAAATCCAGAACATGAGTTCAGTGCTGAGCTGGCCTGGTCCTAATAAAAAGCTTACTGAAATCGGGATAAGCCGAACCTTTCAGCTCAACATAACAGGGAGATCAGTGAGTACAGGATTACGGTTATCAGGTCTAGATGTTAAAACAAAACAAAATACGAGCTGCAATACAAAAAACTTTGTGTCCCCCCGCCCCTTGTTGGATAGCCACATCTCGGCCCCTTTCCTGGAATCTGTTTCTCGCCTCTATCGGCTCCTACACCCACCTCGGCGCTGACCTCCTTCCCATGGAAAAACGAAGGCGACTCCTTTGGCCTCTGTTAATTGTTAATGTTATTTAATGACCTGCCAGCGAGGGAAGGTCATGGCCGGGGGATGGAGGGGCGGCTGCCAGGACCGGGGCGGGAACCCGCCGGGTGCCCCCGGCCAGCCCCGCACCGGTACAGCTCATAAAGGGATGAGAGGGAGATGAAATCAACGCTAATTAGCCAGCGGTACTCCGTCCCCGCGGCGCTGACGGCCGCTGCTCCGCCCCCGGCCCACAGATCCGCTGTCAGGGCCCGTCCCCAGCGCTGCGGGACGGCGCAGGGGGTGTAGCGTGGGCCCTTCGGTCACACACCCCTTACCGCTGCCCGCCGCCGAGGGTGCCGGGCCCGCCGAGGCGGGCTCCTCCCGCCGCTCCCCGCTCCCGCCGAGGCGCCGGGCCCGCCCGCCGGCGCATGCGGCCCGGGAAGGCGGGGGAATGGCCGGACATGGCGCTGGCGGCTCCCGCGCTCCGGCGGTATCTGCTGCTGCTGGCGCAGGAGCACCTCGAGTTCCGCCTGCCGGTGAGCGCCCGCCGGGGCCGGGGTTAGGGGCTGGGGTTAGGGTTAGGGGCCCGCGTTACGGGCCCGCGTTACGGTTAGGGGCCCGGTAGGGTCGGCCCGCTGAGGCGCTGCCCTCTGGAGCGGCCCCGGCTGTGCCTGAGGGGTGGCCTGGCCCCCGCAGGGCCTCGCCCGCTGCCCGCCCCGCGCGGCTCGGGGGGAGCGGGGGGCGCCCGGTGCCCCTTCACTCGCCCCACACCGCGCCCTGTGGCAAGCGAACCCCTGGCTTGGGCTGCTGCGCCTTTTACCTCAGCCCTGCAGCAGGCGTAGGCTTCCTCCTCCTGCCCCCGGCCTCCGTGGAGAGGCGGCCCCTTGGCCGGAGAGGTGGCCCGTGGTGGTGGCTCCGAGGCAACGTTTTCATTGCCACTCTCAAGAGCCTTTGGAGCCAGGAGGGGTTGCCAGGAAAGTACCTGGGGCTCCCACGTAGAAAGTGGAAACTCGGAGGAAAAAAGTGGGTTTATGACAGTATTTCTGAGGTCCTGTTTCGGTGACTTTTTAGTTTGTTTAAGCGATGTAGATGCTCCCACCGGCGTGGTGTGGGTACTGCCCTGGCGACAGGTGAGGTCCTCTCTGTCCCAGGCATTCATGGAGCTGTGCGAGGGTGCAGATACCTTCATTTTCTGGAAAAAAGACGCAGGGATCAGTGAGGACGGAGCTTCTCTGAAGTCCTAGGGCCTGCATGTATGCTGGGATCCAGTGGAGGTCTCCAAGCCCTTGGCTGGTGTCCTCATCGCCAGCCTCCCTCCTCTGTATGGCACCGAGGGCTGCTCACTTTTGGCTTTTAATTCTGAGCATTTGTTTCCATGTGGTCGGAAGGGTTTGTGCTGCGCTGGCCCATGTGGCATCAGGGAGAGGAGACCCCCTTCGGTGGTAGGGTGTGGGGTGTGGGAGCCAGCGAGTCCTGCCTCCAAAACCACCGTCTGCTTGTCATTCACACCTTTATGCCAGTTGGGTGCAAAATTTGGGGTGCACAGTTTGTTCCCTGACACTAAATTGTTTTTATTTGATCAAGTGCTATTCACAGAAATCATTTAAAAAGAAATAAATTGTAACTTATCTGAAGTATTCCCTGGTATTTTTTTCTGAGACCTTGGTGGTTTCTATGGGTCCTTGGTGAATGTCTAGTTTAGCATACACTCAATTTCTGTGTTTATAAGAAAACCCTCTTGTTTGTAAATTTAACTTGTGATTATTTTGTTTCCCATGGTGACTTGCAGATTTACTATACGCTGTAACACACTTTAGTGCCTTAAGCGCTTTTTTAGGCACCATCTTGAAGAGATAGTAATATGATATCCAGGGTAAAATGTTAGTGCTTAAAAAAAGTGCTGAAATGCAGAATTATTTTGTTAGAATTGGTGGGTCATCGTTAACACGTGTTTTAAAATATTTAATGTGTGTTGCATCATTTATTTTCCTTGCTTTCATTAAGGCTTTCTTTTGTGCATTGTTTTTTACTATCTGCTTTGTGGGACTGAAACATGAATTTATTTATGGTCAACCCAATTTTTCTTGAGGCAAGGTCGTCAGATTAAGTGGAAAAAAAAAAAAAGACGATATATATGTAAAAGATAAAGTTTTTGGGGTTGTTGGTTTCCACACCGCCCCCCCGCCCCCCAAAGGTTGTAGTTGAACTTGGTTGTAACAACTGGGGTTGATGGTTGGACTCGATGATCCCGAGGGTCTTTTCCAACCTAAATGATTCTATGATTCTATGAACTGCTGGAGAAAGCAGTTCCATTTCCCTTTTCTTATACTCTGGTCACCGCTCAGACGTGCGTTTGGCTTTGTGATGAGCTACAGTAGGGACCTGATTGATCTGAAAACTTAACGAAATGAGCAAGGACAGATTTTTCAACCACATCAGCTGCCTGATTTCCATCTCTGCCACACCTGCATATGGGATAGGAGAGGACTGCTTTTCTTCTGGTAGTGAAGCTGAAGGTGTTGTGTGAAGTCTGCATTTGTTGTTAAATGACTGTAGAATAAAGTTCTGTGCTTCATATTTCTTAGTTGGTAAGAAACCATGCTCCATAATCCGGGATCTCTCTTTGATTAGCTCAGATACCGAGGGGTAACATCACGGATCCTGTTTTCCAGCACAGGGTGTCTGTAATGGACAGATAGGTGCATGGCAAATGTTTTCTTATCAGATCTGTTCAAGTGCTTCACTGTCTTTGCTCTTGGAAGGATCTTCCCAACCTCTCATCCAGAGCACTGCTGCAGTCTGAACCCTGTGCTCTCGTCTCCTCTGTAGTAAACATCGAAAATAGATTATTACCTTCCTTTATCACAGCAACCTTTCGCATGTGTAGAGGTCAAGGTTGCTTTTCTCTCCAAGCCTTTTCTCACAAGCCATGTTTTCTTCATTTCTCATTCTTGTCACTTTCCTGTGGATAATATTACCGGGAATGTGTGAGGGTGCCACCGATTCATGTGTAAGATCTCAGGCGCTTTTGCTGTCCCAGGACTGTACAATTAAATGGTTATGCATAAACTTCTATTCTCCTGGACCAAACCCCCTGTTTTTTTTCTAGTGTTTCTTATGTCCTTTCTATACAAATGGAAAGATGGAAATGAATGGGGTAATGTCCCACTAAAGCCATGTGCTAGTGTTATGCAACAGTTTTCTTTTTCTCCGTTTTTTGGGATACTTCATGGTAATCTTGTTATTTACCCACTTGGCTCAAATCTAAGCCAATATAAAATTTTGCTTCAGTGCTCTTTGGTTCAGAGGCTGAAGTGTCATTTCTAGTAAAAGGGCTGCATGAGAAACATCCCCAATGTTTACCTCTCACTTCAGTTCAAAAGCCTTTTTAGTGGGTGGTTTTTTTAATTATTACTTGCTAGGTTGTTTCTTGGAGATTTGCTGTTTTGCATGTTCAATTTATGATCTTTGATTTAGTTTACTCTGGAAAAGGCACCTACTGAAGAAAACTGTTGAGATACCTGTAAAGCAGAGAGAAGTAACAGAAAAGAGATTGATGCTCAGCGCTGGACCCAGCCCTGGGCCAGAGTGTTACTAGTGAGACGCTCCTTTTGTGTGAATTAGTCAGAAAAATACTTTAAGAGTAGATAGAATAATATTGTAAAAGGAATATTGTTGTGAGAGTGTAGGATTGAACAGTAAAGATTTTGATGAAAGAGAAAATGCAAAACGGTGGTATTTGATTACTGAAATTTGCTGAACTTGATCTTATTGTGTTGTATAATGTACAGCTTTTCATAACCTAACCATAACTCGTTCCTTTGCAACCGAACTCTTGAGAGCGGTAGTCAGCTGCTTTTATAGCAAGAGAGTCTTAATTTTTTTCAGTTCATGAACTGTGTGTACAAGCTGAATTTATTTGTGAACCTCTGCCCTATCCACACAACTACTCTGAGACTGTTTCACTGTCGGTTCCCACAGTAAGTCAGTAATAAACACCTTTCTTTCTTCTGTTGCTATCTCTGACATTTTGTTCATAATCCTTATGGAGGTCACCATCTGCAGTAGAATTTATGGTATGCTGCTTTTTTTTTTTTTTCCCCTTACTTTTCTTTCTTTAAAACATTAGTGAATGCTCCTAAAGCCTGGCCTTTATATTTTCACTTTAGGAAATAACATCTTTGCTCTCGCTTTGTGGTGGACAATTCAGCAGTGAGCAGGAAATCCGCGTAAATGTAAGTGAGGACCCAATATTTTACTTGAGTGCATGTGTGGTATACAAATACGTTCTTTATAGTATTGCTATTAAATGTAGGTAGCTGAATAAATTTTAATGTTTCTTAGGAAAATGAGGTATCTTCCAAAATGGACTAATTCTCAATTTCAGCAAGGACTCAGAGTTGAGTAAAAGATGCACAAAATACACCTCGGGATGTCTTCGTTTAACAATGTGAAAAGAAACAGTGCCATCTGCTGGGAGGCGCTCCTTTCTTTTCAGAATAGCTGAACCATGAAAACATTCAGCAGCAGTTTGAATTTGGTGTTTGCCTCTAAATCAATGGGACAAGGTATCAGCAATAGTGAAGCTAGGAAGCTGAGTGACTCTGGTCTCAGCGCTTAGGTCGGAGAACGTCACTGAGTTTTAGTTTCTAGTTGTGTGTAATGAAGTGCTAGGATTCTTTAGAGGGTGAATAATCTAGAGGAGCATAAACAAATAATATTCTACCAAGTCAAAGATATGTTGGGAAAATGAAATACCTAGTAAAATTTCTCAGACATTCAAGCTGAGTATACAGTTTTACCTCAAATTTAATGTTTTGTCCTTATATTTTCTGTACAGTTAACGGATTTTTTTTTGTTGTTTTCCGCATGCATGTTCTCTTTTTTAATAGAGCAGAATTATTGTGTAATTTATGTGACATCCTCCAGCTGGCATTTGCATCACTTATCTTCTCTTTATTTCAGTCTCCATTTTGGATTCTCAGTATTCCTTCAGAAGAGATGGCAAGGGGACTAATGAAACGGACAGTATGTGCAAAGTAAGAGGTGAAAAATCTTAGAAGTGATAATGTGGGCTGTGGAAAATTGTTCCGCTATATTGCGGCAAATATTAATTTTGTATGGAGTCTTAAAATAGACAGTCTCTGGTTACCTCTCGAATTGAGGAGGTGTTGCTGGAGCCTGTAGAACTGATTTTGTAGCACACCTGTCCTCCGTACATAGTGTACGGTCAACTCAGGATCTTGAAATGATGTTCTTCACTGAAGAGCCAGTACTTGTCTTGTAGTGTCACTGACATTTTAGTCAACTTGAATAATGTTTAGTTAGTGGCTTGTTCTAAAATGTGTAAGGAATTAAAAGATAAAAACAATGATACGTGAAAACTGAAAATCAAGTTTGGAAGAGAAAAGTAACGATTCCTTGTGTCACCCTCATAGTGCTGGTATCTGAGCCCTCAGGCCAGGCCACTGCAGCAGAGGTCCTTCCAGAAAATTCAAGAGCACAGGAATAGGCCAGAGTGATTGTTCCAGCTGCTTTTCGTCCTTTTTAGAGGTGCCTAAATAATGTGCTTTCCAGTGAGGCTTGAGAGATACCTCAGCGGTATGGTTCAGGATGAGAAGCAGCAGAGCTGTGCTATGGCTCTCTGACCATACCAAATACGAAGTGTGTGCTGTCCTGTTCAGGGTTAGTTTGGGTGCTTCTGCAGAGCATTGCATGGTCCCTGTTGAGTGCTTGTTGTGTCAGGTATTCAGTTTTACCTGCAATGACTTGAGCTGTCCGCTCTTACCTAAAGAAACCCCACGTATACAAAATTGTCCTTATGACAGTGTGTTTCCAATGGGGATAAACTGTACTGCTCTTCAAACAGCAGCTGTAAGCAACTAAGGAAGTAAAACATGACAAAACAGCGTGCAGATATTCTGTACACCATGCTCTTTCAACTAATCTATTATTATTTCATGTAGAAAGCATAACTGGCCCCTGGTTTTTTACTCTTCTCTTACTGGTTGTGGGGACATATGCTAGTTTTAGAGTAAGATTGGTGGAACATCTCTGTTGCACTGCTAATGAATATTAAAAGCTCTGAAGCATATATTTATCTAAATAAAATCTCCCCAGCATTTTGTGTTTTTTTTTTTTCCAATACATATGTCAGTGTAAAAGTAAAATGTGGGACTGAAGGTGTTATAAGAGCTTCTCCAACAGTTGAATAAAATTCAACGATGAATATTTGGTTCTGTCTAGTACAGCCTATACTGTCAGCATTTTCATTGCTCCATCTATAAATATAGTTTAAATTATCACAGTAGATGAATCAGATGTTTTAGAAGAAAAATTAGACACTGCAAAAAATGTACTTTTTTCAGGGTAAATGCAGATTAGAAATGTAGCCTTAAATAATTTATTCAGAAAAGGAATACTTTAACAAAATAGCTTACCACTGGACCTTGGTATCTGCTATTGGCACTTAGGCAATCTTATTTTTGTTTGAGTAAGCTAAACCTTTGAACGTTTTGAAGACTTTCCTTCAGGAGTCATCTTTGAAAAGGTACTACGTGACACTGCTCATCCTTAAACACTGTGGTTATGGTGTGTTGCAAATGCACGCATTAGTGTTTAGCAATATATGCAGTGAGACTAGGATTCCTGTACTAAAAGGATTTTTTTCTTTGACACGGAAAGACCACTCGGTTGGGATACTTGAATGCTGGGGAAAAGGTCCATGATGTGGTCTTGTGCCTTCATTACAGTAGCATCAGCTCTCTCATCTTCCAGGGCAATGTTCTTCTTAAAGCTGACAATATGGAAACAAACAGGGGGGGGAAAAAACGTGTAAGAAGTCAGCATAGTGTATGAACATCTTAAAATGTCAAACATCATAACCACATCTTAAAATGGGATAGAACCTCTGATGATGTCGTTATCCATAGGATGTTACAGTTTCAGGATTTGTTTTACTCCAGGGTAGCATAACACTTGCAAAGTCTGTTTTTGACCTTTTTTGAGCCTTTGCTTACCTCATCGAATTGGTAGGTACAAATTAATTTTGTCTCATTTGATAGTATCGCTGTGTGCTAGAAAAAGGTCTGGTGATATCCAAGGGTATTAAGACTGAAATTTACCTTTCAGTGTATGTTACCAATCAAAAAGGTGTAACTGAAATACCAGTTTAGGATTAAAAGTAAGTGTGTCCCTGTTAAGAACAAAACTTAAGCATGTGCTAAGAGTTAAATAATGCGCTTCAATAATCCATGAAGCAAAGGCTAAATACAGTGGCCAAGAAGGTCAAAAAAAGTAAGTGTTTTTAAGGCATTTTCCCCTCCCCCCCATGACTGCAGTCTAAAAAAATCTTTGTTATTTCAGGTCTATATTTGAACTGTGGGGTCATGGAAGATCTGCAGGGGAGCTCTATGCATCTTTGAAGAACTATCCAATGGACAAGATGGTATGCATATAAAGAATCTGGATAATACGGTTCCTTAATCACACTGAATAGCACTAATGAAAGTATCTTTGCTTTTTTTCAGCTTCCATATCTACAGTCAGACTCCACTTACAAAGTGCATATTCATACATTTAATAAAACACTGACCCAAGCACAGAAAATAAAAAAGATAGATGTAAGTAGATGTTTAAGAAGTCTTTGACATTTGATTTAATCTATTCATGTTGTTCCGTGCTATCAGTGTATTTAAGATTGGATTTCCTGGTGATCTTAAAGAAGTTTAAAGCTTACGTCTTATCAGCTCTAAATGAGATCTTTGTGTCTGAATTAACATCCCCTCAAAATTCATGACTTTGTAATAAACAGACCATGTAAGGCATATACAAAGAGAAACAAATATCACTGCTGATTTCAGCTCAGTGTGCTGGGGAAACTGAAGTTTATTGCCCAAAACTATAAGATTCAAATGGCTAGAGTTAGGTGCTAGATTTTTGTAAAATCTGTTACTTGATCTCCATATTAGGCATTTATTGTTGTAGAACGTGGGACAAGTGACTTCAGTTGCAAGCTGTGGATTGTGCACTGATTTCTTGTTCTGTCCTTATGCTCTTGTTAGCACTTGTGCTCTCCTCCTAACTGCATTAGCATTTTAATTAGGAAATTTTTCTAAATTACTGCTAATTTTTGCTCTTCCACAATCTTATTTTAGCAGCTGTTTATCCTATTTACTTCATTTACAGAGACTGAAATTATCTGTATTAATAGTAGCTACAGTTTCCTGTTTGTTCAGTTTTTGTGTACGTGAAATAATGCTGAGTATGTCAATTGGTGCAGCTGCATATCACTGAAATTTTAAATCCCATTGTTCATCATCAGTGTTGTTTTTTATAATTTGAAAATTGCATAATTAATACACACAGTTTATTTCCTCTAAAGTTGGGTTCTGTTCAGTTAATAAAAAAATGTTACAGTTCCTGATTTCTAATCCTTAATCGTTTGATCTATCTTTATTCGCAAGAAAGGCATTTCAGAAATCCAAAGAAAATTGAGGATGTACTTTTACTACTAATCTATCATTTCTCACAAGTGGAATTGTGTTTTGATTTCTGGTTTGGTTTTTTAATTATTTTTTTTTTTGTGTGTGTGGGGGCGTATTTAAAAAAAATCGACTGTGTTTTTTGGACTCTGTTTTTCTTTATTGTGTAGGCCCTTGAATTTCTGCCATTCAAAGGAAAAGTAAATTTAAAGAATCCAGAACACATCTTCTGGATTTTGGAAGATTACGGAATGGACCCTAATAATGTTCCAGAAGAGCCCTTTCATCTGTATTTTGGTAGATGGGTGCGTGAGTACACTTGCTTCAGTTTTTATGAGCTTGTATTTTCAGGAAAGTGTTCTTCAATTTAAATATGGAAAGCAGACAATGTAATCATGGCTGAATCTGTCACTGCATAATACACTGGTGTAAGTCGTGCAAGTCTTTATTATGACTAGGGGAAAAAAAAAGGTTAATTGGGCAGTTTAGAGGTGGAAAAAATTGAATTTCTATCTGGGAACATGCGTTATCTTGCCCTCCACAGAGGGAACTCAACACAGCAGTTGAGTCTCTGCACAGCTACAGTGGTGTGTCAGGTTATTGTGGGCCCAGACCCAGCTGAAAGCACCAGCAGCTTGTTTCAAACGTGAAGTAAGATTTACAGGAACTGGAGATGGCTTGTGGCCCCACTGAGTTGCATCAGCCATGCTGGAGCGTTCTGTGCTTCAAGTGGTCCTGGCAGGCTCTTCAACAGAAAGGCACAGACTGATCCCCGAGGCTTTGGCCATCAGCAGGTCCAGCCCGCAAGTGAAGCCCACCGAAGGGGACACTGACAGTGCAGTGCTGTACAGTAGGAACCGTGTTCAAAAACTGTCTGGAGCTTGTCATTTGAGGTCCTTACTAAAAATGTTCTTGCCTGTTGGGTGTATGCATTCCAAATCTGCTGCATTATTAGGATATCCTGAGGAAATCTGATCTGGTCTACTATGTCTTGTGAGGAAAAAGTGGGTCTTCAAAGGACATCTTCCAGAATGACACCAGCCACTGATGGGAGCGTACTTGCAATGTCCTGGGTCAAGGGCAGCTGGAAGGCGGGAGAACCACTGCTAAAGTTGCACAGCTATCGTCAGGGGCTGTGTACAGAGAAGTTAGAGATCCAAGTGATCTGTCAGCACCTGTGAATATTCTCCATGCCTGTGATTCATGTGAAAGCACCCTGGGTTGTGGCAATACTGCAAAACATTGCAGCTGTTGTCCCGTATGTGCTGGATTCCTGAAGTGTTTAAAAAAGAGTAAACCAACCTGAAAAAAAATTGGCAAGTGTATTTTGTTTACCCGGTAAGACTGATGTTGACTGGAGCTGGGGAATAGTGTTGGAAGGGCTTTTGAACATGTTTTCTTCCAGACTGCTTTGGTCCTCTTCAACATATTTTGGAAGTCTGATGTAAAAATGTTAGCATTAGGTCTTTGTTTTTCCAGTAAATTTTGATCTGTCAACACTAACCTAAATTTAGATTTTGAGTGTGGACAGAAAAGCCAGTAAAGATGGAATTCTGTGTGACCTTAAGCATGTGCATGTCTATGTGCACGTGTGTGTTAACATGCATTTCTGCTCCTCATAATTTTGAAATTCTTTTAACTCTGAATTGCCAGGAATTGTTTTTCTGATGCCCAGAATAATTGCAAAGTTGCTCTAATTGTTACTTCTTCAGAAGAATTTTCCCTCTAAATTGTTTGTACATTTTTGGCCTCTGTCTTTAAAAATTTATTTAGTTGATGAACCAAGATATCTATTGCTTGGAAAGAAGTCTGTCATATTTTCAGATGGCAGAAAGCAAGGTGATGTGTTATAGAATCAAGAGTTACCTGTTTGTTTGGGGTGCTGTCACTTAAGCAAGTCAGTTATCCTCTCTGCTTATATCTTGTATCTGAGACCTGACAGTGATTTTTTTAAATGTTTCGACAGATTGCAGATGGCCAAAGAGAACTAATTGAGTCCTACAGTGTAAAAAAGAGACATTTTATTGGAAATACGAGCATGGATGCCTGCCTCTCTTTCATTATGGCAAACCATGGGAGAGTAAAGCCCAATGATGTTGTATATGATCCATTTGTTGGAACAGGTATATTTTTTTTTTTTCTACTGTCGGGAAAACCTGGGAGATCGTGTTACTGCTCGCACCACATATTTACCTGGCACAGTGGCTTCTGGTGCTCCAGTGATACTTGAAGCAAAAGCAAAATGGTGATTACAAAATGAATGTTTCGTTAACTTGAAAGGGATTTCGGGGGAGGGAGACCAACTTCAGAAGATGTAAACAGTTTATTTTACACTTCTGACAAGTCTGTCTTCACTGTATTATTTTATGTAACATGGCTTAAACACCAGTTCATGTGTGTCATGGGCTGCTTAAGGTCCCAAGTGACTAAGAACTGAAATTTGGCTAGAGCACTCCCTGCAGCCACTTTCAGAATGTTACAAGGAGCAGCAGTTTTGGAGGTGGCTATTTAGAGGAGTGCTAAGGGCACTTCTGGGCATATAACACAACATAGAAATAGTTAGGTCGTAGCATTCAATAGTGATGAGTTGCTTGTACCATCACGTCTCGACTTCAGGATAATATTGATCACCCCGCGTATTCGGCCCCAGCAGAACTTTTCTTAGTTAAGCCAGGAGGGGGAGCTTTTATTCCATATATTACTGTGTGTGGTATAGAAGTACTTTTTACCAAAGGGAAAATCAGCTGTAAGTGAAATAGAAGATCTATTGTGTCAGGTTGTGCCATTTAATCACACAAGAGTGTATTGTGTTAAGCTACCTATAGTAGTTTTTTCAAAAGCATAACAAAGTCTGTGTTTCTGACCTGGATTTTGCTAAACTTTGACCAAGAGGACCACGTGTGAGACGCATACAATTTAAAAATACATACATTAATGGAAGGATGAAGAAAATTCACTGCAGAGAAGTTAGGGAGAGAGAAGATAATGCTACAGGGTCACTAGTAGGACAAATTCTTATTAGCATGTGGCTTCTCGGTGCCATTGAAAACAGACCAGGGATATAATATTTTCAGAAACACAAGGCTTCAGTGAACTATATGTTTTTGTCTGAAGTTTTGTTTGTATACGACCTGATTTTTTACATGAATGATAATGTCTTATGGAATTTCCTCCTCCTTGTGCCTGTGTTCCTTGCAGATGGGTAGTACTCTTTGAAAGGTTGAGGAAATTCCTCTGCTTCATCTCTAAGCAGTTTGTTTCATTTCAGTGTCTATGGTTTTGTGTTTCTTTACAAAAATCTGCTCAACCTAAATCACAAAAAATTCTTTGAAAGCATTCATTCTCTTCGGAGTGAAAACTGAAGAAAAAAAAAAAAGAGTAAATTTAGAGGACAAAAAATCACATAGAAGTAGTGAAGCTATAGAAATTCAAGATAAATATTAAGTCATGTTTCAGTTCAAAACATAAAATACACAAAATTCTCCCCAAATTGACTAATGATTTGAATTGCGTTTTTTGTGGTTTTATTGCACTACTCATTTGTAATAGACAGGCTTGAGATAAACAGTACATAGGGACACTGGAGCTACTGGGGGGCGCACCATTTGTCAGTCAAGTGTATTTATGACTAAACAACTGAACAGTGGCTTTTGCACCTACTTTTGGTGAGTAAACTCCAGGAATTTCAATAGTCTCTTGAGGTCCTTTAGAGGATTTTCAAGATTATCGGGGCAACAGTGTCCTGCCACTGTAATTTTGGGAGATAGCTCAGAGTTGAGAGTGATGCAGTGAGTTTGAGCTGATGGGTTGGGAAAGAGCATGTATTTGGGATTTGAGGAAATTTTGAAGAAACTGCAGTTCATATTTCTTTATTGATGCAATTTTAATACCTGGCTTGGTTTCTTCCTGTTTTTTATGCTGAAAAGGTAAATAGTACCAAATTAGGATGGCCATGCAAAATGGTGCTTTCTTGTTGGAAGGAAACTGTTTTTGCTGGATGAGCCAAATCACAAGTCTTCAGCATTAGCGTAGGAGTGGACAGTTGGAATTTGTCTTAATAAAAAGTGCTTTTGACCATCTTGGCTTAGGAGGTTTGATTCCCCTTTTTTTGTAAAGCAGAATTGTAATGTCCAGGATTGGTTTTGAGTTGTAAAACGTAACTTCCATAAACTGGTTAAATATTCTTTTCTCAATGTTGGGCAGAAGGAAGCCTGAAGGTTTCTGGAAGAATAAATCAAGTCTTTTACGTGAATACTTTATAATTCTTCCTAGACAATCTGTTCTGGTTATCTCAGTAAGCTTATTGTTTGTACCTTTGGAAGATGTTTGTCCCTTTCCCTTTGCCAATTTGTGATGCTGTGTAATTGCAAGTGGTGGGAGTTTTTTCTTTGACGTCCTGGAGGATAGTGGTGTGACCAGACACACGTGTGCACTGAAGAGACGGGGGAAAAAGCGTACAATAGGAAGGCGTGAAGTTTTGTGCCATCATCATTCTGTTAGTAGTCATCAGGCAACAGAGTGATTCTCTGATTAACCCTTTGTATACATCTGTTTGATACAGGAAGTGAAAGGGTTGGCCATATTAGAGTATTTAAGTATTCATGCACTTTCTTTGTGAACACAATTGAACTAGTACCAGCTGAGACTTATTAAAAGCTGTAAGTTCATGTTTTTCTAACTTTTTTTTTCCCTGTAATCAAAAACATTCGTAGATGGGCAAAGTACTTTCTTCTTACTTTTTTTATAGGACTGGGTGGTATGCCATACTTGGGGTCAGGGCTAGCTAAATTTGTCTTGACCCTCTGGAGGTACTGCCCATCTGTTCTGAGGGAATGCAGCCGAGAAGGGAAATGGGTGACTCCTCTGGGGTGAGTAACCTTGCTTTTCCCTGATCCATTTCACAAGAAAAAGCAGAGGATTTTTTTTTTTTTTAATTTCGCCCTCACCTTCAGTTTTGGTAGAGTTCACTGGCATATGATGTAGGAGTTTTCTGCTGCCCTGAGGTGGGATGTTTAGCCTGCGCACACAGTGTGTGTTTGTTAGGGATTTCTTGGTGCTGAATGGGTGGCGTGGGGCAATGCAGCCACCTGAGATGCTCTTCTCCACACTGCTGGTGAATGGGAAAGCTTGTCACCCACACAGCCAGCTTGTGCGTTGGTCCCTGCGCTGGTCAACTCTTCATCCTGCAGCAATCGTCCCCTTTATTTTAGCAGGACTGTTTGTATCCATAAGCAGTTGACACCAGTAGTGTGGGGTTCACAGCCTTGTTCTCTGTCACTGTTAACTACATACCTCCTTATTAACAACTTGACAACACAGCTCTTAGGTAATCTTCTGTTGTCTGTCCTTTTTTAATTTGGAAAATGTTAAAGAGAGAATGTCACTTGCTTTTTTCTTTGGCTATTCAGCCATTGCCCAGTTTCAAGGGGAAATCACATGTGCTTTTTTGGTAGTTGGGTTTTTTTGTGTGGGTTTTTTTTTTAATTAAGAAATCAGATCACAATAGTAGTGATTAAAAAAATTAGTTTTATTGCAGGATGAGTATGCTAATAAATGTACTGACAACATACGTGTCATACAGAAAAAGATGCATCTGTATATACATTTCACACTGCAAAACAATTACGAAACTCTTTTGATATTGCTGTTTACGTTGGAGATATTAGCATTTGCAAGGTTCTTGACCATTGCTTCTTACTCAAGGAATGGCCACATTATACAACAAGTTTGATTTTAGACACAGTTAAGGAGACTGATTTTGAGAACACACATGGTAGAATTGCCGTTTGTTTGGTGATGATTTTTCAGATTGTTTCCCAACAATTCTGCTGCTTGCAAACTAGAATTAAAAGTTTTGGTTCATGTAATGATTAAAGGATCTTATTGCCTTGAAATACAGAAAACCATAAACAAACTCCTAAGAACAGTCTCTAGAGGTAAGGAGTGACATAGGGCATAGCAAGATAAGGAAGATCAAGTATAGCAGACAGGGGACTTAGTGTTATTGTCCCTGATTGTATTTGTGTAGCTTTTCTAACTGGTTGGTAGTTTTAATTCTTTTTTTTTTTTTTTCCTTAGGTCTAGCTTTAGGTCTAGTGTGCTACTGGTGTAAACTCCTGAAGTTCCTGACCAAAAAATCCTAACACAGATAACACTTATGACAGCAGTTTATACTTTTCCCCTTTTCTCCCCTTTATAGGTGGCCTTCTTATCTCCTCAGCACACTTTGGAGCATATGTGTGTGGTACTGATATAGATTACAACACAATCCACGGATTAGGTATGTTACATGTTTCTAAGCCACTGAAGTCTTACTCTGGAATTTAAGAATGCTCATAATAGGCAGATGATACTTAGTGGATTTTAAAGCAACATTAATCTTCACAGGATTTATTTTGTCATGCTTATTTTTATTGAGCAATTTACATTTAGAATAGAAAACTATTCTCTTAATTTTTAAGCAGGAAATACTAAAAGGAATAACAAAAGCCAAAACAGAGTTCTGAATAATAATTACAATAAATATTGCTTTCTTAGCATGTGATGTAGGAAGCTTCTTGTAACCTAACCCCAGGAAGTCTAATCCCAGTGAAAACTTTACCTGACCGATTGGACAGGATTATGACTGACGAATAGTGAGAACATCTTACAAAACAACATTTTTATAAATGTGTTCTGTGAGACCCTATGTAGATGATACAGCAGAACTTTTCTCATCTATTTTTATTATTCCTTGCTACTTGTGAGGTTTATCGCAAATATTTGTCACAATGAGTTTATCTCCTAAGGCAGGAGATAAACTCTGGTTTTGTATGCGACATTTAATTCTTTTCCTCTAAAATAAATGATAGAGTATGTGAAAGCTTTTCCTATAAAATAGTTTGAGTGTGCTTTTTTTCCCATTCTACCCGACCCAGGCAAGGCAAGCAGAAAGAACCAGAAATGGAGAGGGCCAGATGAAAACATCAGAGCTAATCTCCGACAGTATGGTTTAGAGAAATACTACCTTGATGCGCTAGTTTCTGATTCTTCAAGACCAATATGGCGAAAAGGGATGCTGTTTGATGCAATCATTACAGATCGTAAGTTTGTTAATGCTTTTTGTTGCCTAATAACAATGACTAAAAGATTATTGCCTGTGTCTATGTACATTGATTTAATGTCTCTGAGTGCTCAGGTCTGCAGTTTCCGTATTACAAAAGATGAATGTTGAGGGCAGCACTGTGGAGACTGGATCTGCATTTGACATCCCTGCATTTGCTTTAGGGATAGTTATAAATGTGTAACAAAACTGGAAGTAATACTTTCTTCCGTGGAGAGAATATTATGTGTGCCAATAGAAATCAACATGGCTGAAAATCATCCTTTGAAGAAGTCTCATTCAGTAAAGGCATAACTTTATTGATGCACAGAGACTTCTTATCATAATGGTCCATGTTGCTGTAAGTACTTGATCTGCAGCACACTTGAGTCTGCCAAGCAGCTCTGATGGACTTCCAGAGACTTATATGAAGCGATTATTGGAATGCCTCCAAGAGAAATTTTAATGCATTTCTGATACACTTACCTACTAGAAGTACTAGCAGTTTGAAAGGATCCTCTGCTCTTTTGGAAACCTATATAGTTAACACCATTTGTCATGCCTGAGAGGAGTAGAGGCTAAGGGAATAAATAGAAGACCTCGATACAGCAATTTCTAATCGCTGGTGCTGGCTCTTACCATGACACATTCATATTAATTAGGAATAGGGAGTGTGACTTTTCTTTGTGGGTTGCCTACTAATTTTTTTGCCTTGTTTGGCAATAAGACAGTATAGAATATTAATGTGACTTAAAATGGAGTTTGCAAATTGTGTCACAACTTGTGGGGTGAACGTGAAATAAATATTTTATGCTATTAGAAGTGTGCAAAAATGTATGCGAAAAAGCCATTTCTGTCTATTCTTATCTGTCTGTCTGAGAATTACCATTTGTGTGATGTTTTGGCAAGACATTCCAATACATAAAATTTCATTTTGAAAAAGGTTAGCTAAGCGCTATAGGGGAGGTGTTTGTGTCTGTCAAACAAAAGAGCGTGGGATTGTTTGTCACATGTTGGAAATGTAAGGAATATCTCTTAATGAACAAAACAGAAAAGCATTGTCCTTTGTGGTGTAGCAAATGTCTAGGCTGCTGGAAACCTCTTAACAGCTGAAGGACTTTCTTTGAAATGGTTTTAAAGTGACCTTTTGAAGCAAGAAGCTTTTAGTAGATCTTCAAGAAATTACCCTTACCAACTTTTACTTTGTAAAAGCTTTTCCTTTTTTTAACTATGTATAAGCCACAGTTTGTGCACTGCTGTGTGTGTATAATACAGTTGTATGTTATTTGGACAAAGGGTGAGGTTCTCATCTCTGCATTACGCACTTGCTTTGTATAGCACCGTATGGTATCAGAGAAGCTACTCGCAGAACAGGTTCACAAAAGGAAGCAGTTAAGACAGCTGAAAGAAGGTAGGTAAGCTGTCTTGTCTGTTGTAGAATGTGAATGTCTTAATGGAAACCCAGTCACAGTTTTAGAACCTTTATTATTTCTTGGTTGGCTGTCAGCAGCTAAAAAAAAATGATAATGATAATAATTAAAGAAGAAAAGCCCTTTTTGTTCTGTTTGCAAAACCGGTGTGTCTCTTCCTGAAATCCTCTTGGTTTTGTTCTCCCTGCTTATCATTTGCACGTGTTCAGATTTCAAATCCTATTTCTCATCTCTGTGAGCCACCATTAACCTTGTTTCCTATTCTCATAAAGTTCTCTTCAGTCCCTGCATGCTGCAAAATCAGTCTAAAATGGAACATGTCTATTTTACCTTAACCTTCTTTCTTGGATTTCCCTTTCTCTTTAGAGATAACACATTGCTTCTCCACTGCCTGGCCTTCCTTGCCTTTTACTCTAAATTGCCCTTAAGAAAGATGCTGTGCAAAATAACTATTTCCAGCATGCTTCTGGGGAATAGTCATGCTTTGACTTCCACAAGTACTAAAGAGCCAGTAGGGGAATTTGGGAAGTCATATTCTTCATAGTAGAAGCTGTACTCCTTGATTGTCCTAGGTAGTTTTGCAAATCTTGGATAGTGCTATTTTGTGGTTTGGAGTTTTTTGTGGTTTTTTTTTTTTTTTTAATGTAAAATGCAGGTCTTACCTGTGCTTTTATGTTTACACTTGTAAACTTTTTGTTTAGCACAGAAAATCACATCTTCGTTTCATCCAATTATCATCTAAGTGACATCTTTTTTGACCTGTTGAAGTTTGCTGCAGAATATCTTGTGATGGGAGGAAGATTAGTTTACTGGCTGCCGATATACAGGCCTGAGTATGTATTCTTGATTTCTGGTATGTAGTATGTCAGAACCGATGTTGCTATGTTCTAACTGTGCTTTCTTTTGGAGCATAGTACAGATGGAACTTCCATAGTACCATCACTTAAGAGTAATGTTCAGACTTCATATTTTAAAATTTCATATGAGGGAAAGCAGATTTTGAAATAAGGGTTTTGGATGGAGATAATTCCTGACTATTACCAAAAAGAAAAAAGCCTTCACATGTCCTTGACAAATGCATGTCCAATCGGTTGAGGTTAAAACTTAGAAAATTAGACTTTCAAGGTGCAGATAGATTTCAAAGATAGTAGTAGCAAGGATCTTATTAATATATGTTTCTATTAGAGTACTTGATAGAGGTGCATGACAAAGTCCTGTAAGAGAACATTCCTGTCTCTTTGGCGTTTGGCACTTCTACTTTAGCTTTCTTCTGACATCAGAAAGTCAAGTGACCAAGAGATGGCAGTGAGAGGCAGGAAGAGTAGGGGAGCAGCCCTGTTAGGGACGAGAGAGGCCAGCAGAGACTGCGGGATGCTGTCTGCTCAGTAGTGCAGCCTAGGATTAGAACTGGGTTTAAAAGGAAAGACATCTGTTTGCCTACCTTACTTGAGCATCTCTTATCTAAGATTTTGAGGCTTGGGGTGGTTTTTTTGGTAGAATTGGTATCTTAGGCTTCTTCTCTTGTAACACTATTCATAAACAAAGCAATGAGTGCCATTAACAGTATTATAGCTAATTGTTCAAAATGACTGTCTATACATGCTTAACCCTGACAGGCCATCTGTAGCTGTGAATTCTTAGATTTCCATGTCAATAAACTCTGTTTGAAATTACTGAATTTATTCTATCTGTTAAGATACCAGAGCTTTTTGTCTGCTCATTGAGCATTGGTAAGAGCATGCGTCCTCAGTACAGCAGTATAAAGTGCTTAACTTTAGATAACTATGAACTGCACATTCTCGTTTTACTTGAGTTGCTGTTTTGGGGACGTCAGTGCTCTCAAGCTTTAGTTGGGTTACCTCTTAAAAAGTAAATTTGTACATACTACTATGAATTGACTTTATTCAATGAAGGTTGAAATACTGAAGCCACTATATTAGCACAGAATGTTAGTACAGTCACTTCATTTTCAGCTGTAATGATGAACACAGGAACAAACATTAAAGCAAGTGTGTGGGGGGAAGATAAGATACTGTCTACTTACCTGTTGTGTTATCAAATATCCCTTGGCAACACCTGCCATCAGGTTCATGTGTTATTTGAGATTCTAGTGTATTACCTTAAATTAAAAACAAAACTGGATTAAAATGGGTGTCTGTTTAAACCACTGCTACTATATTTCTTATTTGATAATGTTCCGAGTTCTACCTGAAAGAATGTAGAAATATATGCATTAATGCTAACAGACAAGGCTTTTAAACAAAGTGATAATGATCTCTCCCTCTGCAAGATAGCATCTCACTCCAAAGTTTACTCTTTCAATCTGACATTGAAATCATTGTTGAGTCTGAATTCTTTTAATTCCTTTGCAGTCAGGCTTTTAGAGGGTTATGAAGAGAAACTTCTAAGATGTTGTGGCAGAGTGCCTACCTTTGTAAGAGAGAAAGGCAGTTTGGTACTAGGGGCATCAAAAGTCCTGTGTAATAAAAAAAAAAAAAAAAAAAACCAAAACAGTTGAGAATTAATTTGACTGTCCTTTGTCAAAAACATGCAGAACGTTCACCTAGCAGAAGTATTGACTTGATTCCACACATGAGAAGTGACTGAAAGGTTGTTTTGCAATCTGGAAGTCTTGGAACAATGCAAAGAGGCAGTACTGTTCTGGTTTTTTTCCTATTTACAAGTCTGTATTTGGTATTGTCTTAGTTGTTTAACAGCTCACTGTTATCTTTGAGAAATGTCAAGATTTCCATCAGCACCTAGATGGGATTCTATTTTGAGTTGTGTTGCATTTGACTTCTCTTTCTCCCAGAACTCCCATTTACTTTGTAAAGTGCGTTCAGAAAATCCATTTTTATACAGAAAAAATATGAAGCTCATCCTCTTTATCTTTTAAGTTCAAGTGATAGGTGTGAAAGTTGTTTAGTTCTGCTTCTTAATGTCTGACTTCTGTTGACCCCCAAGCATTGGGGAATCATGAAAGCAAGCATTTCGTATGAAATCATAGTCACTGACAATACCATATGCTGTTTTTTGTATGATGTTGTAGTAGCTATTACAGGAAAGCAAATTACAAAAACTAAGACTAAATGGCTGATCAATTATATAGGAAGGATGTCTGATCTCATGTTTATCTTATTAGCTAAGTCAATACTTCTTGCTCCTATACTCCCATGCAAAAGTCTTAAATCCCTAAATTCCTCTTTCAGCATTTGGAGAAATAGAAGGATTGAAAGCAATCTAGAGAAAGCTGTTTCTATAGAAAATAGTATGCTTATGAGATAGGGGCATTTAAAACACTGTAAATGCTTGCTTCTATAGACAGGATTTAATTGCAAGCCAGCATTGCTACCATCTTATGTTAAAAAATAATGTGTTCTTATTTCTTCCGTTTAGAAAAAGTAATTTCAATGCGATACATTTATAACACCGAATTCTGATGTCCAGGAATGTCACTGTTTAATAAGAGCTGGGTTAAATCGATTTGGAATTGAAGTGTAATGGTCCCCTTTTGGGGAGCCAGAGTTAAGTCTCTTGTTCCTGCAATTTTATGTATGTTGACTGTGAAATACATTTTTAAAATCACAGTTCTGATTGGATAAGTTATTACTCCTGATTGGCTGAGATATTTTCTACTTGAAATTATACAGGTAGGCCTGTGTGCATACATTAGCGTCATGTAAATACATGTAAAAAATGTGGGGGGTGCTCTTTACTGTGAGGTTTTAATTCTACACATCTTATGTCACAAAATGATTGGAATATATGCTGTAAAAACTCGAGCACCAATACGTGAATTTCTTTCATTAGATTAAAATGCATTGCAACTTCCTAAATGTAAGCCATTTTGTGAAGAATCCGTATGAATTTTGTTTCAGATGCAAGTCTTCCAGTTCATGAGCTTACAGCTCTGTGAATGTTTATTTCTTCCAGATATACAGAAGAGATCGTTCCCCGCCACCCGTGCCTGAAACTTATTAGCAACTGTGAGCAGATGCTTTCCAGCCACACATCAAGGCGCCTGATAACCATGGAAAAAGTGAAAGAATTCAAGGTAAGCTTGAATTCTTGATTATATTGTGTGAAATAGTAGCTATTGCATTCATGAAAAGTTTCTGTTTTTCAACATTTGATCCTTATTTCTATCACACTTGAGGCTTTTTTTTTATAATAAGAGTTAGAGCTTTTGTAAAATTGCCACACGTTTCTTTAAAATAAATTGGGTAGTGTTTTAAGGGACTGTTCTGGTTTTGGTTTTGGTCTTTTTTTTTTTCTCCTGAGTTTTTGATAAACTTTTCATCCTGAGCAAGCTACTTAATAGTGTGAAAGAGGTCTTTGAACTTATGGTTACTTGTGAAAGTTGCATGTGCTTTTCTTGGAAAACTGAACTCTGTGAATCCCATCCACAGAGATGCCTAAGTTCCCGTTGATTCCAAAATGTAATTTGGTGGCCAAGTAAATACTAAATGCCTTTGTGGGTCTTGCAGTATAGGTAAACCATATTCAATTCTGTTACTTCATTTTTAGAGTGGTACTCTTCAAGCTTTTGAAATAATATTGTAGCTGTGACATAAGTACGGTGAAGCACACTGGCATTTATTTTTTTGTTTGTTTGTTTTGGAATATGTTAAGTGCCTCTCCTGGGGCATCGAGACCAGGGAATATTGCATTCGGGTCTCCTTTCCATTTTTGCTGATTCTCTCACCTAATACTGTTAAAAGAGATGCTAAACAAAGGGGAATCAATATTCTTAATGAAAACACATGCAAACGGTGAGCAGGTGTTTTTAGTGCATTCCTTGGCAGTTGGAAGAGGTATTTTAAATGACAGGAGATACAGTTGGACTGCTGTGTCTGCATGGTGCTTGCACTAATAACGCAGCAGGGTTTCAGTACTGCATTCATAATGCTAATGATGACAGAGATTCTCAAGCAACACCTGATTTTTATTTTATTTTTTTTAAAACACTGTACGTGGAGTTCAGAGCCAGAGATGCCAACTTCACCAGTAGCAAACCCAGAGGGTAAATTTTGAAAGTTTTTGACATGTATGTCTAAGGGTGTTCATGGAAGTTTTCTGCACGAGTTCTATTATTGACAGTGCTATAGGATAACATGTTCTAATTTTAAAAATCTATTCACCCTTCTGCGAATAGACTTTCATCATTTGTTATTCTTGTTTTGTGCATCACCTGTTCTTCAGTACATGCTTTGACAGGTTGATGTCTGGAAACGCTTAGCTCTGAGCACCTGAGTCTAGCTGGCAGGCTTACTGCTTAGATAAAACTGCACAGGTGCTTACACTCAGGACTCCAGATGTCTTCTAGATAATTTAAAGATACCAGAACCCATGTGCTGTTTCTGATGATGTAAAACTTGTCCAAATAACAAAATACATATTGACTCCTTAGCTAGTGCCTGCTTGGTTTAGGGTCTTGTTGTCTAACTATCTAAGATTTCCCCACCCCAGCATCCCTTACTTGGGACGTGTTTTTTCCCGTTTTAATATCTTGAACGACCTATTTATTTTATACTTCTGACACACAAAGTATGATCATAAAGTTCAATAGTTGCAGTTCTTCCCAAATGAAAGAGTGAATTTTTATGAGTATACATGCGTTTGTTTCCAGACAGTTCTTGTCTGCTTTACTAAACTGATTTGTAACAGTCAGTCACAAATACCTTTTAATTCAGCTTAGTGTAGTACTCACAAGTGGCTAAGAAGTTTTACAAATCATGTAGTGTCATTATGCAGTCCTTCAGTTTCCCCAGTGTTTGCCACCAATAACGAATTGCAGATTTCACAGGAAACTCACTTTCACTATTAACAGTCTCATCTCTTAACTGGAAATGAATTCAGTCAGTTACTGAACATGAAATCGGTGGTGCAATTTGATTGTGCTTGTAATATAAAAGAGACACAAAGTAAAAAGTGAATGTGTCTAGTTGTAGTATTGATCTATCATAATTAATCAGAAGCATGAAGATCATAAATATTGGATTCAAAACATCACAGAAGGTTGTATATAACTCACTGTCTTGTAGGCATCCACTCTGTTCTATTTAAGTTTACGATGAAATCGTGCCAACTGGAAAAGATTTCTTACCGAACACAGTGTTGGTATGAATAGACTTTTCCAGCACGTGCACAATATGAGCAGAAGAGATGTTTGTTTTTTAATATTTAGGGCATTTTTGCACAGCTACGGTAGTCATTAGTAACTCCCCTCCTCCCCAATCTTCAATTATAGTGATAATAATAAAAGTAAATGAAGGCAGTTGTTGTAGAGGGCAGCTAGCAGTAGCCACCTGGCAACTTCTAGCCTTCTAAAACTCTGAAGGCAGAAGAATTAGAGAAGCGAAGCACAGGAGTGTGGAATGGGAGAGGAACAAAACAGAAGCGATAGGAGGTGAGAGCTTACTAGTCTGATGTATTGCTTTTTTTCTATGGACATTACTGTCCCTTCTGGTATTAAATGGATAGGGATCTCCCCAATCTCTCTTTAAACCTGAAATAAAACTTTGAATTGATAATCGTAGTGGACAGGACAGTAAAAACACAAGTTCAGCTCTCCAAAGACTGTAGGCATTCGTGTGTAAGAACTGAAATACAGTGGCAGTGGAAAAATGAGAATCCCTTGGCCGAACAGATTCACGTTATAATATCTGTCAACTGTGATCCACTAGGAGTCCAGTCTTCTGCTTTAGGTCATAGGAGGTTTGAACCAGTTCTTCCAGCCCAAATCAATGGAAGGTACATTTTCACTTTGGCCAGTTTATTTTTCAAAAGCCTTAAAAAATACAGTTATGTAAGACTGCCACCTATATCTGAATTGTCATCATTATTTTTTATTTAAATGTCAAATAACTGGTAAGTGGTTAATCAGTAGGTAAATAGGAGTACAAAAACTTACACCAGTATTACTACAGCGGTTCTTGGTAATCTGTATTTGGTGATCAACCAACGGTTTTCGGAAGGGGTGGACTTATGAACAGCGTTTAACTCTAGCGTTGTTTGTTGTTCCCTTTCTTTACAACAGTATGTCTACCTTTCTGTTTTCTGATGCTTGTTGATTTCCCTATGCTGAATTATAATTCAGCTGTAGCTGAATAATTTGTTTAATTTCTCTGCTGGCTGTTTTACAGAAATACGTTATCTATTTGGCTGGTAAATGCTACCTAGTTCTGAAGTTTCTAATCAGGACTTCTAAAAAAAAATATTGTGGGGGAGCTCTGTAATTGACAAGGGCTCAGAGAGATACCTAGAAGTTTCTGCTGTTTCTAGAATTTAAATTATTCAAAGTGAGAACCAGGGATGATAATAAAGAATGACCAGGGATTAACGAACATCTTCAGTTCTGACTTTTACAAATAAAGGAAAAAGTCTTTGTCATCTTGGTAGTGGTGGCAGACTGGGAAAAGAGCTGGCTTGGTGCCAAGTTGACTGATCACTGCTGATCAGTGTTGGAAATTATTTCTTGGGAGGTCTCACTGTTTTGTGTTGAATAACCAATTACAAACTTTATGCCTTGAAAAATATGTACAGTTGTTTCACAGGAAATAAGTGAAAAAAGCTACTTGCCCGTAGATGCAGCTGTACTGAGCATTACTACTCATGAGCAGTACTCCTTATTCCTCTTCCAGAGGAGGAAAGAGACTATCTCCCTTAAAACACTGTGGTTCAACTCTGTTCCCTGAATTTAAACCTTTTTTAAGAAAAAGCAAGAGAAACAAAAAAAAACCCATCCATATTGACTGCACTGGGCAGTTAATACACTAGAGGGAGAGTTGTCTCTGACACCCTCCATAAGAGACATATCTTCTCTTACTGCAAAACATTCCTGCCAAATATTTAAAGTTCATATTCTACCAATTTATGCTACTCAAGATAGAGCTTAACTGAGGATGTTTGACTGGCTTCCTTACTGAAACAAGCTGGTGCCTCATGCCCAGGCAAATTCTAGTGCAAATAGTCACAACAAATTGTTTAACAGATGACTTTTGACAACTTCTTATCTCTGTAGCATTGAATGCAGCATGTCCCTGGTGTTCAGATTGCACCCATTCATCTCCCAGTGTAGATATAAAATGCCCTAAGTTAGAATTTGTTTGGAAATCGTTATTCTCTGCAATCCAACAATTCCTTTTACTTTGATCAGTTCTTGTGTTGCCTATAAAACTGTTTTGACTAGTAAATGTCAACAGTGAATGGCATCTCCGGGTCGTTCAGGCTATCTTATTTTCTTTTCCCTTTTTTAAGAAGCAATTCTCAATCTATTCTTTTTCTTTAAAGCAATTACCATCTGTATTGGGCAGTCACGTCTGTACAGGGGAGAGGTAAGGAGTGGAAGCTCTGAAGCTGGAATTACTGTGATGGGGGCCAGGAGCTTCCTTTGTCATCTCTTCCAAGAAATGCGTGCCTGACTGCAGATCTCCTCTTATCTAGTGAGCAATGATTTGCATATCTTTTGATGAGGCCTGGATTTGCAAAATGGATTCTGCTGTGGAGTGATGCACCAAGCCTGTTTCCATTTGATGAATGCAGATGCTCCTCTTACAGCTCTGTTTAACTTGAAGTTTGTTCTCTTACATATCATATCCTCTCTTTGCCCTAACCAGCTTGGGGGGTTGAAGGGGTAGTTCCTTTCTTCCTTCCTCCCTTCACCCTGAATCAGCATTTTGTTACTTAAGGAATCAAGATGAATGGTGTACAGATGTGTGACCTCTTAGAGGTTGTGGGGATTAATTTTTATGTTAAAATAATGTTGACCCAGGTATCATTATCTTTGAGGGTCAAATATCCCATTCAGTTCTCAAAACAAGCAAATTATGTAGAATTACATTTAAAGCACACCCAAAAGGTTTCAAAATATATTATATGTTTAGGTCAAAGAAGGATTACTGACCTGCAAATTCAGGGGAAGAATAAGCGCTCTCTTCCTCACAGTGGCCCTGTATAAGAGACCTGGAGAAGCGGGTAAAGGCTGGCTGTGGGAGGAGAGTTATCTTAAGTCCTCCTTGTTTCCTAACTGCCAATAGTAACTTTTTTTTTTTTCCCCACGGACATGTTAAAAGCCTGTTGATCGTCAGCCTGAGAATGGTTTTAGAGATGGCAGTCTCATAGGTGACCAAAAGGCAATAGATAGTACTGTGTCTACAGTGGCTTTACTGAGGTCATTTTCTGCTGCTGTTTTCCAGTATTGCAGTATTTAAATAGAACTAATTGGCTGCTACCGGTGTACATGCTTTACATGTTTGATATCTACATGGCACTTAACACTTAGCAAGTTAATTTGAGCCAGTGGCATCCTGCTGCTATCTGCTAGGTTAGCAGATGAGAACTACATCATTGGATTATCTTCTTGTGTCCAGAAGAGGGCACTTGTACATGCACACTAACCTCTTGCTATGTTGAAAAACCTTTTGTTTCACTCCTTCAGAATGCATATTAGGGTATCCAAAGCAAGATGAGGTGTTGATCTTGCTAGGTGAAAGCCTGAACAGGCTACAAAATAGCTGAAAGCGGGCGGGACTGTCCACTACAATTCAGCTGATTCTTACATTGTAATACTTTTGTAATGGATAGAAATACTGACTTAAGTCTACTTCCATGTCCCTATTACTTACGCTAAAGCATTCAACAGTAACCTCATTTTCAATTACAAACAAATAACCCTGAACTGAAACTTAGCTAATGAACCAATCTGTATGTTGCTGCATTGATGAAAAAAATATAGTAATGAGGATGCATTGAGAAGAAGCATTTAGTGGGATAGAGGTTTAGTTCTGTCGTATGCTTGTTTTTATTTTCTCTTTGTACAGTTCAGTTGTTCTGTGTGGGGCTGTTTATCTCAGTTCCATCCTGCTATTGAGCATAATAAACTGACATCAACCATAAGCGTGAAATGGTTTTTAAAAGTTGCCATCAGTTTTCTTTAGCGCTCAGATGCAAGTTTGATGTATTGTTTATCTGAGAGTATTGATAACTTTAGTTGACAGGTATCTTAATTGTATAAAGCTGCAGTACACGGTGAACTAAACCTTTGTGTATATAATGGGCCAATTTTCTAGACTATGTTCCTGGCTGATGTCAGCTAGGTATTATGTGTAGGGATTTACTGTGTCAACTTTTAACTTTCAGAAGTACCTGAATACTGCACAAGAAAAAAATCCTCCGATAGCCTAAAATGAGCAGGAACTCATTTTAGTTATTTGTGGCGGTCTCCGGTTTGTATCTGCCTTCCACAAACCTATAAGTGATTAGTTTCCTGAAAAAAGACTGTCTGGAGAATTCAATCTTTGTATTTTCCTTTATAAAAGGCTGTGTGGCATAGTACGTATGCTCTCATTTTTTCATGCAAAGGTTGGATTCTGGTGATGTTAGCTGAGATGTTTCCAGTGATGCAGCACTGCTAAAACTTCAAGTGTCTGGTACTGACAACTTGCATCATTGCAAAATGTACAGAGTAAAATAATGAAAATTTGAATGAGTAGGTAAAAAACAAAACAAAACAAAAAAAACCCAACAAAAACTCCTTGTCTGCTTACAGCTTGTATTTGATCAATTTCAAATGAGAATCCATTGCATGTGGATTTTCAGTTCTGTTAAATATTAAGACTTTGCAGTAGGATGTATGTGTTCTTGTTAATCCTTATGGAAACCTTAGCATTCTATTTCTGGAATTCTTTAATCAATCTAATGACTTAAATGTTTGCCATTGAATTGGGAGGAAAAAAAAAAACAACCAAAAAACAACAAAACAACCACCGATCAACCAGCTTTACTCTTGCTTGTAATTGTCTGAAAAAATCTGGAGGAAAACCAATGGCAAGACACGCTCAACATACTACCATAAACCCTAATGCTTGCATTTTGACCCTAATGCTTGCATTTTGATACCATGCAGGATCAAGATCAGAATTCTTACTTATTGGACGGTCAATATACGCCATACAGGGGACACAATTCATTCCGTGAGAAGTATTTCAGTGGTGTGACAAAGAGGATTGCCAAGGAAGAAAAGGACAATCATAAGTAAAATGTAATATAAACAGATTAAAAAATGAGGAAAGAATGAAGATCGTGTTTCTTTGTAAGGACATCTGGATGTGAACATTCATTTGGATGCTTCAGAAAAATAAATACTGCTTTTAATTTTAAAACAAGATGAAACCCACAACACAGGTTGAGAGCAGTTCTTTTTAATTAGCTTTGTTTATAGCGAATTTTATTGTACAAGTTTTTTGAGTCTTATTTAATTTATATTTGTACTTTCAAGTACTAATGATGATTGACTAAAACCATTATTATTGCTCTTTCACCATTAACGTTTACAAAAGAGTAGTAGTATTATTTGGCTTCTTAAACTGTGAACATCTGGCTGTTTTAGAAACACGTGGTGGTGATAAAGGGTTGCTTGTTAAGAAGATCATTTTCATTTGTTTTGTTTTTTTGTAAATGGTATACAATAAAACAGAAAAGATTGATGTGAGTTTTTTTTTTTTTTTCAATTGTTGCATGCAATAATTGCTTGTATGAATTCTGTTTGCTCTGGCTCAGGCAACCAGTGTTTGAAACAAACAAAAAACACAAAGAAACAAATGCACTCGTGCGCGCACACACACCTCCCCAAGAAGAAGAAGCCTCTGTGACCTGAGAAACTCTGGAGAGCTTGTTAAATCCTGTGAAGCCTGTCCACATCTGAAGCTCATCTGTACCTTGGATTTGCTTTTGCATTCCTAAACCTTGACTCTTGGTCAAGCCAACTGTCTGCAATTTTTGGTTCAGAAACTGATAGTTAAAGCAGTAACAACAAGAGCATAAAATCAGTAATGGTTCCCTAATGGTATTAAGCCTAATCAAATCTTTGAAATTGAAGCTGTATTTGTTGAAGGGCGAACTTTGCTGAATCCCCACCATGTCCATCATGAAAATACCTCATTTGAAAACCACTAAGCCCATTAATTCAAGATGTTAATGGCTCTTCTCATTTTGGTGGTCAAATATGGTCAAATGTTCTTCAGCAGGGCGTTGGTGAATGTATCTACTCGCTCCAGCCAGAGAAAGCCTTGCTTCTCAACTTGCTGCGAGTTACTGGCTGTGGTTGTGCTACAGTCTTTGTAGATTATAATCTTTAAGTGCCTCTCCAAAAAACAAATGATGCCTAGGAAGGCACGAGTCTTGTGGGTATCTGATCAAGTTCATTAACTAAATTTGCTCTTCTGTGTGTTGTAGTCCTCAGCTGCAACAGGGAGAGCTCACATACTCAATGACAACTTTGTCTGACCTTCTGGATCTAATCTATGGTGTATTAGGAGGTTCTGAAATAGTGATTTATTTTCTGTGTTTCCATTATAAATCACTTTGTTTTGAGACTTTTAATGTCAGCCATATAATAGTTGTTCTGGGCTAAACTTGGAGCGAGATCAAAGCTCTGAAAATTTTTTCAAAAGCAGAATTTGAATTGATCACTTTCAAATACTACATCAAAAAAATTACTGCTTCTGAAAAACTGTCTTCGTGTAACTTCTGACTTCAATTTTAGCATTGCAATTTGGCATTCAGCTTTTATTACTTTACAAATTAAAATTACTTTCTGTTCTTCATAGGCAAGGAATTTTTCTAGATGGATTTATTATGTATTTATAACTTCATTTTCATAAAAGTTACCTTACATAGACATGATCTAAATGGTTATACAAGATGTAAGGTAGTGGCAAATCTGGCTCAGTCTATTCAAAGAGAATGATTTAGTTTATTTCTCCTCTGCCTGGTCCAACTTTTCGTCCATTCAGCAGCGGTGGTGTGGCCTCTGTTTAGCAGTTCATACATAACAGCTCTATCATTACTGAAGAATACCATTTTGAACAGAAACTCTTAAGTGTATTTGGGGTACTACCTCAACATCTGCTAATAAGGAATAGTTTAGAATTGGGATCAGATGTTCAAGCTCTGCTTGGTCCCCAACTTTAAAGCTATCATTTGGAAATATTCCTGATCTCTAACTTTCTCCTCGCTTAAAGTGCGTCCTCCAGCTTTCGTACACCCAGACTCGCAAAGCGGAGGTGTTTATAGCTGCAGAGCCGTGTCACAGTCCTTGCGCTCGCTCTAGCGAAGGACTGAGTTATCCTTTCGGCAGGATTTGGCCATCGATGGCCGCGGTTTCTGGCGCTTTTGTTCGATCTGGTTCCATTCAGTCTCTTTCCGTGAGGTTCCAGTTTCCTGTCCCTGGCAGGGAGGGTCATTTCACGAGCCCGCGCTGAACTCATGCCGTTGTCATTCTCTCCTTTGGGGTGGTTTGTGCCATTTTCCAGTTTTGAAAAATAAACGTTATTTTTGGAGCGCTTTGTTGCGCTGCAGCAAATTGGATAGAGGGAGGAGCTGAAAACGGCTGCGAGGTCATATGGGCAGAGGCTGTCTCCTGCTGCAGGGAGCGATTTGTGGAGGCAACAAAGGGAAGGAGCCCCCTCTTTTCACAGAACACCTTTGCCTGGTGGTGGTGTTCCTGGCTGCCAAGCTTCCCACGAATCTATAGGAAGAGGAAGTGGAAAAGTAGCAGAAATAGATTTTCTCTGCATTAATTATGTGCCCTATCTGCTTATCTCTAATATTTTTTTTAATTAGTGGCGAGTTGGAACAAGTTTGATAGAAAGTCAGGGTTTGATGAAGTTTTACAGATAAGCCAGTTTGACAGAAGGTCAAGGTTTGATGAAGTTCTACAGATAACAGGGAGCTGCAACTTTTCTTGAAATAGGCAGAGGTGTTGAAGAAAAAGACCCAGGTAATCTCCTCCAGGGAAAAGGTTGTAATACGAGTTCAACTCTAATTATCAGAGAACCCACATGGAAACAAGACCTGGGGACAAAAACTCTAACCATGATTTTTGTTGCCACTGCTACGACCAGTGCTGGTCCTGTTGCTTCTTGATCTTCTCTTTAAAACAAAAAGACCCAAATGAAAGCATACGAAGAGCTTTTTTAGAAGGAACGTAAAGGTCTTGGCTGAACTTTCCACTTCTACTGAAGCTGTGAGACCAGCTCACAAAAACTTAGACTCGGTGGTTTCTCCTCATCACTCCAATGAGAGGAGTTAAGCAGATGTGTCAGCTTGCTGAACATCTCAAGGAGAATGCAGTCCTCCCTTTAAACCAACCTAAGAAACTGTTGTCTGTTATTGGGACAACATCTGACTCTGGATCTCCTCTAGTAGAGCGGGATTTTTGTTTCCATACCAGCCGTGCTGGGCTTTGTGCTGGTACCATGCACTAAAGCAACTTCCACTCGCTGGATGTGGGCACTTCAACAGCAGCTCTTGAAGTTTGGTTTTGGTGGATCTTTCCTTCCTCTCTACCTGTTCAGTGGTGCTGGAAGACTGTGGTGGAAGTCCTTAACTGTTTGCCACCTCTTCTTTGTCCATTAAAGTAGTATGTTAGTTCAGAGTTGTGACTTGTAAGAGGGCCATTGGTACATATGGAAGTTGGCAGTAGGCAGTGAAATTTTTGTGAGTTCTCAGTGAAGGGTCATCTGTCCAAAAATACTGAAAAACACTGCTAAGAAGATAAAGTATGGGCTTTCTCTCACTGTTTCGATATTACAGTGAACTGTAGAGATGTTACAGGGAGGAAGCACCTTAATAATTCTGAATCTTCTCTTTCTTTCTCTCACTGCTTTTTAAGATTTCTTCTTAATGATTATTTCAACTCTCTCCAGGACAGCTCCACGGCCTTAGGGCCGCCATCCAGGAAGGGTGTCACAGAGAAGGTGACCCTGTGACTTTGCACTGTCCTCTGGCCACAGGTTTTCCAGAGACAAACATGTCCCGTGGGAGAGGGCAAGTCTGGAGCCGATGATACGCAGTGGTTACCAGTTTCCCTGTCGGACAGCAAGCAGCTCTGGGGTTAGCTGACAGGAGGCCGATGAAGTCTCCAGAAGACAAAGGTTGTTCTCTGCTGGCTCAGCTCCCGTCACCACCATGTTTCTCTTTTCTGACTCTCTAAGAAAAAATTAATGCGTTCTTTCTTTGCTGTTTAGCTTGGTCTCCAGTCTGAACTGAGGCCCAGAGTTGAACAAGGCTCTCTTTTCAGTCTGGAAACTTCTTCCCTGCTCCTAAAAAGAACAGAGTTGTGGGTACCCGGGAGAACAAAGAGGCCGGTATCCCTCTGCCTTTCTCTTCTGTTTGCTATTTGGAAAAAAAAAAAAAAAATTTTAAACCTTATTCTCTTATGTCATCGATTTTGGTGATCACTCATTTAAAACAGTGAAATATAACTTACCTGCCTCCGTGCTACCCTTTTTAATATGTTTCTTTGATGTTCTCTTATTGGCTTATTGGACTGTAAAAATCTGTTGATGTACGTATTCTCACAACTGTTTTCATTATAGTTGTCTATCACTGTGGCTGTTATTTTGTACAGTGCCTCTAATCAGTTACAGCTTTGCTGAGCCTGTGGATGTGGAGGACACCTCTCAAAAGAGATGTCAGCTCTCTTTCAGCTAAAAGGCCCATCAAACCCAAGATCGCAGAGAAAGGACAATCTCTCTGGCTACACTTAAGGGTATCGGACCTCCAGGCAGGTTTGCCAAGTAAGATCTTTTCAAATTCTTGTATGTTGCTTAAAACGAGCTGGGTAGCTGAAAGGTAAAATCCATTGATTAAGAGGGGAGATCTTAATGTCTTACTGCCACTGTTGTGATCTTTGGTATCTGTGCGCTCAGTGAGGTTCCTGGGGTGATACGTTGCAGATTGCTGACAGCCCAGAGCAGACGCTGCATGTCAGGTTTCACAAGGAGTATTTTGAGTACAACTGGGTAGGAACAGGACATTTTCCTTCATTTAAAATTCCCCCAAAGTTATTTTTTTTAAATTCAGTTTTCAGGTGATGGAAAGAGACTATGTGGTACGAAGATACGATGATTGCCAATGACCATCTGAGATTCTAATCCAAAATTTCTGTTGGTTAAATTAAAAAAAATCTTACCTTCTAAAGACGTCAAAACAGTATAGTGTTATCACTGTTTTAATTGTCTCCCAAACGAAATGTTATTAATCTTATTTAAGAAATACTTTTCAATTTTTTTTTCAATGAAAGTGCCTCTTGCTGTCTAAAATTCTGATCTAAAACTTGTTCTTCATGGATTCATTCTAATAAATTTTGCACTAATAAAGTGCAAAATAGCAGGTCATGTTACTGTATGTGATGGGATAAGTAATTAATTCTAATCAAATACATAACTCGTAGCTAAACAATCTCATCTCCATAAGGAGATAATATTGGCACGATAGACATGTAGCAATTAATTGTCATACTTCCGTCTACAAGAGTCTGTCCCGAAAGATGGGATGTCTCTGAGTGATGACCAAGGATGGATGTTTAGTGCCACGACCGGACAGCCCAGGGTGCCTTTGCTTTATCCTGAGACTGTTAGGAGAGATTTCCGCTGAAGATGAGGAATTATGCCAATGATTGCATTTTGGAACAAGACTAATCCTTCATCTGTCTTTTTTTTCTGTCGAATGCAGCACTGGGAGAAACGCAAGCAGGTAATTTCAGTACAGGATAAATTTAGATATAAAAGTTTTTAATAAGTAATAGTCAAGGTTCAAAAATACTGTGCCTTTTGGATGGAAATGAAATGTAGCTTTTGTTTATGTGGACTGTGAGTGGTTGGATGTGTTCAGTTGGAAGGATAGGTCCTTACAGGCAGTCTTCTCCACCGAGTTGTGGTACTGTTCTTCATGTGAGCGTGTGCGATGGGTGGAATGATGCTTCTCTGGCCACACTTCATGCCTTTATAAATTGTTCTGCTCCACAGGTTTCTTTTGAGGCTGTTTGCATAAAGCTGTGGGATCCTGCAATTAGAAGCGCCAGGCAGACTGCAATGTGTTTATTGCGGTAGCAGTTGTGGCAGAGACTAGGATAACCCGAATCATGAGCAGGACTCATAGAATCATAGAATCATAGAATTGCTGAGGTTGGAAGGGACCTTTAAGATCATCAAGTCCAACCGTTAACCTACCCTGACAAAAACCACTTCTAAACCATGTCCCTAAGTACCACATCTACCCTTTTTTTAAACACCTCCAGGGATGGTGGATCCACCACCTCCCTGGGCAGCCTATTCCAATGTTTAATAACCCTTTCAGTGAAAAAATGTTTCCTAATATCCAATCTAAACCTCCCCTGACATAACTTGAACCCGTTTCCTCTCGTCCTGTCACTTGTCACCAGGGAGAAAAGGTCAGCCCCCATCTCTCTACAACCTCCTTTCAGGTAGCTGTAGAGGGTGATAAAGTCTCCCCTCAGCCTCCTCTTCTCCAGGCTAAACAACCCCAGCTCCCTCAGCCAGTCCTCGTAAGGTTTGTCCTCCAGACCTCTCACCAGCTTTGTAGCCCTTCTCTGGACACGCTCCAACACCTCAATGTCCTTCTTGTAGTGAGGGGCCCAAAACTGACTCAACGCTCCTGTTGTGGGGAGAACCTTTTGTCTCGCTAAAAAACAAAGCCCTAGCAATTTAGGGAAGTCTTGGGAAGTTCCCACACTCTCTTCAAAATGTGTATGTGGCAGGGGTACTCCCTTGGATGCCGTGCTTGAACCTCACCCCTTTGCTCCCTGGAAAAAAAGTAGTGAAGTTATGTGAGAAAAGGGGCTGATTTTGCTTAATGGGTATGTATTTGTCAAAGTTGGCATTTGCAAAATGTCGTGTTTTAGTCTCCGTGGCTTGCAACAGGAGCTGTCACAGGTGTGTGTGTGCACCCATGGGTGGGTGCTTTGATAGTGGCTGCTGGAAAGCAGCTTCTTCAGTAGCGCGGTGCCTCTGCTCCATCCGCGAATTGCAAAGCAGCCGATACGGGCAGTGGTGAATATTTGCCCAATATTCACCACAAAGCGCCCAGGCACCCCCTGCGTTTGTTCTGCCTCCCTGTTCTGGTGTTCCCTCCTGGGAGCGACATGAGGAGCTGCAGGGCCGAACTCCACAAACTACTGCTCTTTGCGACCGGGAATGACCTGCCAAAAAGCCGCACGGGCCCCGTGCCGCTGGGGCCAGGGAAGCGGGACCTCCCCTCTCACCCCCGGCCGCCTCGCCTCTGCATAAAGCAAAGAAAAATTCTCCTTCAGTAAGAAACGAATTTTGTAATCATCATCAAACAGCGTTTGTAGCCTTATGTAAAGATGTCAAGGAAGACAAAGATACGGACTATTTCTTTATTAAATATAGATTTTCCTTTGGTTTTTCTTTTTACTCTAAAAGGAAGTCAAAACATGTTTGCGCCAAGAACTGTTACATCCAACCCCCCCCCCTTTTTTTTTAATTGTATTTTTTATATGCTTGGCAGAATTAATGATGAAAATCTTTCCAGCTGTGACTTTGCCAGAGTCCCTTTCTGAAGCTCCTACTAATTTGGATTAAAACTGGATGGATGAAAAAGCCTCAAACAGCAAACCCTGGCAGTCAATTTGCTGAGGCCCCACAGCGTATACTTCTCCAACTGTTCTTATCTTCTGAGTCACAAAAAAAAATAAAAAAGAATGAAAATAAGCAAACATAATTTTGTAATTACACAGTTGTTAGCGTTCTCCCTGCCTTTCCGCGACCCGGGCAGGGGCAGCGGGTGTCTGCGTGCAGGGCATGGACCACGCAGCCCGGGCAGGGCATCAGGGCATGGACCACGCACACGGCCATCGCCTCTCGCCCGCCCGAGCAGCCTCCCTGGGCTCCCCTTTGCGGGACGGACCTCTGGCTTTCTTGCAGGGCGAGCTTTTGATTGCAGGGTGTTGGAGTTTTTGTAAGCCCTGTCTCATACCAGCTGCTCTGCGTGTTCACAGCCAGCCTGCGTTTTAGGGAGAGTCGCCACGCTGGGAAGGGGCTGTTCAACACGGCAAAGGCGGGTGTGCAGTCTTGCCATCTCGGGGACGTGAAGCCACCCAGCATCCTAAGTTCTGGCTGCTGGGTGCTCACCTCGCTTGCTTAGTTCTAGCAGTGTTGGCGCCGTGTTTTCTTACTCTCCAGGCTTCCTGCAGCCAACAGCTGCAAGCTCTCCTACTGCCACAAACAATTAAATTAATTTCTTTAAATTGGACAGATCGATCTCTGGCAAGCGGCCCACGTTCCTTTCCCTCCTCCCTCTCGCCAGGAGAGTCTTCTGGAAGCTTGTAAGCTTACTATGATCTTGCTCAGCGTGTTCCTCTCCTGGTGACCATGCTGGGACAGAGAAAAGGCAGTGCTCCGAACATGGGCAGTGCCCTGGGATGCCGACAGCCTCTTCCCGTGGCCTTGCCCGCTCCATGTGTGAGGCTGCAGCTCACAAGGACGTCGGAAAGCTACCTGTGAGTACGTTAGCTCAGATGCCAGCGCTCGCCAGAGGGGATGGCAGGAGCTCCTCACGGCAGGTGGTCTGAGCACCTTGCTGACCTGCATGGAGAAGGAGTACTACTACTTATATTTATGGCATATTCTGTTAATTATTATGAACAACAGCAACAGCAGCTTTCCCAGATGGACCATTTAAAATGTTTGGTGAATCTGAAGATCATGAAGGACGTGGCCTCTGCTAAAGATTTATGGGGGACGGTGTAGGCAGCAGCATCTCCCGTCTCCAGGCGGTGCCTGCTGGCGCTGAAAGCCGTGCAGTCCCTCTGATCTCTTGCGGAAGAACTACCCCTTCCACTCATTTCCACTTGGCTGAGGGCTTCGTTTTTAAAAGGTGCGCTCCTTGTCACCATTAGCTGCTGGTTTTCTCCATTGGCTGTTGAGCAAGTGTGAGCTGCTGCTTGACAGGCTCCGTGAGCTGTGTCCCACCTGCCATGGAGGAGCAGGGGAAAGGCACAGTGACCGAGCTCTTCTTTCCTTCTCAGGACGCCTTGAGATAGGGATGAATGTAGTCTCGAGGAGGCAGGAAGGGGAAAGTGAAATGTCCCAGCTGAAGTCCAGCCCGGCTTTCAGTCAGGAGAGGCAGCACTGGGGCATATTTTCAGCCATCTTCTTGCATATTTCCATACCAAATGGGCGCAGTGAGGCTGGTTAATTCACCTTCATTTTATATATGCATGTCAGCTGCTGCTTCTGTGATGCTGGATAAGAATATTTATGAAATAGTTCTGCCTCTTCATTTTCATCTACTTCGTCCATCCCAAGATGGACCAATTTGTTTTTGATATCCAGCAAAAAACAAGAATTCAAGAAACACACAGGAGAGCAAACACCTAAACACAGAATAGCATCAGAATTGTCTAGGTTGTAAGGGACCTTTCAGATCATTGCATTACTAAACCATGTCCCTCAGCACCACGTCTGCCCGTCTTTTAAGTACCTCCAGGGATGACGATTCTACCACTTCCCTGGGCAGCCTGTTCCAATGTTTGATAACCCTTTCCGCGTAAAAATTTTTCCTATTGTCTAATCTAAACCTCCCCTGGCACAACTTGAGGCCATTTCCTCTTGTCCTACATCAAAAAAATAAAAATCTCTCCTTTCTTAGTGTCTTAGCAGTCACAGAATTTATTTCCCTTTGTCCTTTTGGCTGCCTTATCAGTTTTCTGGCTTATGATTTCTAGGAGTTGCTGCCTACTTCTCCTTTTTGCGTGAGTTATCTAAATATTTGTACGGCTAACTTTACTTCCCCTTTCACTACATCGTTACTTCATATGTATGATGCTTTGGGGAGCTGATGGGTGAGATACGAATCCTGCCTGGGAGTAGCGGATTACATTTCATGAAAGGTTCTGCAGATGAGTTATTGCTCCGCAGCAAGTCCCCAGCCTGCGGTTTCACAAGCAGGGAAGCTAATGTGACAGTGCAGTGCTGCTGAAAGGAGGGGGGTTTGCTGCCTTTTCCCCATTCCTTGGTCCTGGCTTTTCTCCCGCTGTGCTCAGCGGAATTGCCCACTCTTGCACTGACTCTGGTTCTTACTGGAGCCTTTCCTGTGCCAGTTCCACTTACTAAGCCAGCAGAAAACTGTTGCTTTTTGCTGAAAAAGATTACTGCGAGGGAGTGCCTTTTCTCCCATTGGAGGTGAGCTGTTGGATCAGCTCGCTGTGGTCCTGAAACTGTGGTCTCTGTCACATTACTCCTAGACCTCAGGCTGTCTGTGGAGACTGTGCAGCTCCTCGCTGGATCACCCAAGAGCCTCCTGGCAGAAGGAAAGCCGCTGATGTTCTTTGGTGTCACAGTGGGCTTTGTTAAACGTAAAAATGTGGAAGGTTGAAGATGATCAGCGGGCTGGAGCGCCTGTGCTATGAGGACAGGCTGAGAGAGTTGGGGTTGCTCAGCCTGGAGAAGAGAAGGCTCCGGGGAGACCTTATAGCAGCCTTCCAGTACCTAAAGGGGGCCTACAGGAAAGATGGGGAGGGACTCTTTATCAGGGAGTGCAGCAATAGGATGAGGGGTAACAGTTTCAAACTGAAGGAGAGTAGATTTAGATTGGATATTAGGAAGAAATTCTTTACTGTGAGGGTGGTGAGACACTGGAGCAGGTTGCCCAGGGAAGTTGTGGATGCCCCATCCCTGGGAGTGTTCAAGGCCAGGCAGGATGGGGCTTTGAGCAGCCTGGTCTAGTGGGAGGTGTCCCTGCCCATGGCAGCGGGGTTGGAACTAGATGATCTTTAAGGTCCCTTCCAACCTGAACCATTCTGTGATTCTATGATTCTATAAGAAGAATCATTAGCTGCCTTTCTAAACACAAATTGACCCTGTCTTTGAGAAAAGGAAATACAAACTAAAGTGAGAAGGTTTGCCTTTGGGGGTTATTTACACATTTGTAACTTACGCTTTATTGTGTTTTTCTTTTAAATGAAGAGCTATGTTTTTGCTGCTGAAAGCTTTCTTTTCTTGTGATCCAGGGAGAGGGAGTGCCAAAGGAACCATGTAGCCCAGAGGAACCATGAGGATCGGTAGTGGAGCTGCAACTGGGCTTTTGGCACCTCAGAGGGGTGTGAAGAGATTTGCAGTCCAGGGGCATTTACAGCCTCTCTTCAGGTTCTGGAGGATTTTAAGGTGTAGAAAAGTCCAGCCACTGTATGTGTCACAGCAGCAAAAAGTTCTTTTTTGTGTGTGTGACTGTGTGTCTTTAGTGATTCAGTGCTCTCTTTTTCAATACCTCCTAATTATTACTTCTGATTTCCTTTCAAAAATTCTCTCTCCAAGCTGATTTCGCTCATAATAGTTTCCAACACCGTGAAACTGTCCCTTTTTGGAGCAGAATGTGTTTCTGATTTGATCTTTGTCCTATTTGGATTTGCATCTCAGTGGCTACGGATTTTTTACTGAGAAATCAGTTCTTTTTTCTCAGTCTGTCAACTGAGGGGTGGCCTGGGATTCCTTTAATTTAGATGCTGCAACTTTTTTTTGACCCAGGCATTTCAAAGAGCATGCCTGGGTAGTTGGTGTGAGGATGGGCTGGGTTTCTTTGCTCTCTGAGTGTGGTTTGGTGAGATAGTCCTTCTCTCTGTGGTTAACGTCTGAGTAGCAGAACATAAACCAGATTCAACGCGTGAAATCACCGACTAGTTAATCCCACCCTGAATAGTACAGGGGGGCGGTTAAGGCAGCTACCCAGCAAACAGCAAACAGGAGTTTTGGGGGGTGTTTGGAACGAGGTGGTATGTGTGTGCTCATGGGGGTATTTGTACCCCGCATGCTGAGATGATGAAGTGGTACTAGAGTGACAGAGCAGCAGTTGTGACTGCAGTGGGTAGCCCAGATTTTATAACCTGCCTGAAGCCTGAAGGGGTTTTCTGTGTGTGAAATGCAAGCAGGTGTTCATCTCTGAGGCTGAGGACATCTTCCCATGTGAAACATCTGTCTTTGGGAATTCAGGGTGAAGACCCCTTTTATCTAGGGCTGTGGCCATTCTTTGTACAAATACATTGGAACTCAGGACTCCTTACCCTCCAAAGCTTCCAGATACGGAACTTACGTAATTAGTTTATGTAGTTATATAAACCATATGACCGTAATACTTGAGCGTCTTGCATTCTTGAATGCATTTGTCCTCACCAGATCCTTATGAAATAGGTATTCCCATTTACAAACATGACTTGCCCAAGGTCATACATGACGCCCATGGTAGAGCAGGAATTGAAGACCTTCCAAGTCTCAGGCTAGCTCTCAAACCACTCCACCATCTTTTCCTCTAGAGTTGACCACAACCAGCTCACAGCGCAGTACCTCCACTGTGATTTTTTTACGTGCTAGGAGATTGGGGAAGCAAAATGTAAATCTGTAAATCAAAATCTGGACCCAGCTGTGAAGCCAGTCATTTTGTAGGGTTCTGTTGCAGTATGTACTATTTTAATGCTTGTGGGCACCATGTTCCTTCATTTTCTTTCTAACTGGGAAGAACCAATGATCCATAAGAGTGTAGTGAAAATACATGAAAGACCGACTGATTTTTAAATTAGTGGGGAAATTCACAGTGAACTAGAAAATAATTGTTCACAATATACTGCACGTTCTCGTGAACAAAATACAGGTTATGTAAACTGCTTGGTACCATAAGCAAAAATGCAAGCAGATCTGTCAATGATTGTTAAATTTTGCTGGACAGTTAGTATGATCTTCAAGTAAAACTTTAAAGTTTTTAATCTGCACAATTGGTTTCATTCACTCTGAATTGTCATTTGTAAGGAAGGTAGTCTTTTGTTTTAAACTGAACTACAGCAAACAGATTAAGACCCAGGAAACTAAGAGAATTAATCCTTTATTGTAGTGGTTATCGTCAAAGCTTGTCTGAAGGACTTTTTCCACAAAAGACACAACTGTGTTAGGTTTTCCAAAAAAAAAATAAAATGGATATTTGTGGTTGCTGATGTCAAGAAAGACTAATTTATCTACGGAGCATTGCTAGTCTGTGAGCACCAATGGTACTGGGACTAAAACACACTCACAGAATTTCATTAAAACCGGTAAATTACTGGTGCTTATCACTCCACATCTAAAATAAGTGCCTGCTTTGTTTAACTCAGTGTTGTGTTGAGGTACTCAGTACAAGAGACACAAGAATAACATTTAATTTTTAAGAAAGCTTTATCTTATTAATGGCAGAGCTTCACAAGAGTCATATGAGAACGGAGATGTCATTTAAAACTTGCTGTTCTTCCATGTCACCTTCAGGCACGTTTTGCCAGATCTGAAATCTAGAGCGGTGTTGACACTATTCTCTCGCTCCAGAGAGAATAGACCATTCAGATCCTCCTCCATCACTCAGCAGAGCTGTGACAAGGTGAAGAGAAAAACATCACAACATTTCAGAGAGTCTGTCTTAGCCTTCTTCACAGGATGCAACACATCAGCGTGAAGAGAGAGAGGGCAGGGTGGTGAGGTACCTCCAGCACATGCCTAGAAGATTATTTTCAAAGTTTTCTGTTTGTTCTTCTAGAAATGAATTCCCACTCTATGATGACGGATATTTTCAGTCTTAAAGGTAAGAGGCTGGACTATCAGATTACTGGGTACCAGATATGGACAACTGATCGCGTTGGCTCTTCCTGCAGCCTGTGTTTTTATGTCTGTGCTTAACTCTACCTTTCTAGCTTCGCTGCTACAGATGGATACCGGACTGCTATTCCTAGGTGAAATTAGAATAATAGATGCTAGAGATGGAAAAATACCTAATGGTCCATTCCCTTGTAGCTGCCAAATAAACTTTATTGAAAAAAGCCCAGGCAAATATATTCCATGGCAATCTTTTACCATGAAATATTACATCCTCTCTATAATCTGGGCAGAGAGCAGGAAATCTAACCACTTTTTGGCTTAAGGTTTTGCCAGTCTGTAAGCTTGGTGCCCAAAGACTCTATTTTGGTACCAGTTGCCTTTTGCTTTGTAGATTTGGAGCATCTGGAAAGTTGGATAGGGCTGTTTTCATAGTGTCCAACTAAATCTGTTGTATTAATACCTGAGTTCTGAAAAAGGGGGTAAAGGATATCTATCTGTTGCATCGCAAACATTGAGCACCCCTTCCCACGGGTTGCTTTATTTATGACGCAAAGCACAAGTGCTGTAATTTTGCAGTAGTCCCTGCCGTGACTGTAGGATGCCTTTGTAGCTACAATGGCTGCACGTGCTTCACTTTGACTCACTGTCAAAAATATTGCTGTTCTGAGTGGGACAAAAGGAGTGCCTTTCTCCGAAATGATCACTATCTACTGGCTCTACTATCAGATACGTAACTGCACGGTTGCTTCTGAATTTCCTCAAAACTAATCTCACTATGTGATTTTATAAACCAGGGTCTTCAGCGTTTGAAGGCCTCTCTGTGCGTATGTGTGTGAGGTTGGGGTTTTTTTGTGAATCTGGACTCTGTAGAAGTAACTAAAAGGCCTCATTTAGGTTATTGAACCTGTAATGGAAAAAAAGCCCTGCAGACACTGTAATGGTTTAATTGGTATTCAATTGCTTGCACTTTTTCTGGCTTTTAAAGAAAAATATCAAAGAATGAACTATAAAACCAGATGTATATCTCCAGAGACTTAAATTGTCCAGTTTCCAGCGACATGCTTTAATTCTCCTCCCACTTAGTAATTTCACATTGGCGCAAGTCCTTTCGATAAGAAAGGGCAACTGACCCCTCCAAAATTATTGTTCTTACATTGAACTGGAAATGATGGGATCACACGAAATCTATAATCTCATTAATTATAATTGTATATGTGTATTTTTTAATTCTGAAAGCTCTAATTAATGTCTTGGAGGTGATCCAGAGGAAGACTTGAGTGTATGCAGTTCTGCACATGCTTAGGTGCTTAGCCAGCTTTAGAAATTATTATAGGTAAGGAATTACTGACGACCAAGCTTTTCCACTCCTTTTCCCATTCCTCCCTCTCTCCCTTCCCCACATCGTTACTTAGATTTCAGTTAGTTCAGGTGCTCCCTGTTACACAAATGTCTGCCTGAAAAAAAGCATAAACAAAAAACCCAGCCCAAAAAAAACCCGCCAAAGCCTGGGTTCGTGTTCTGAAGGTCCCAAGTCTTTGGTTCAGCTGATCCTTGTGAAAAAGGGGATGCTGCTGCAGCCAACCTCGAGGAGACGCAACAGCAGCTTGGAAGGGGTGATGGGTCTCCTCTTAGCACCTGCCTTAGACGGGAGGTTAGAGAAGAATGGCATCTGTGCCTGGGCATCACAGGTCAAGAGACACCCATTCTCCCCTTCTCCACGCCATGGTGGAAAGCCAGAATTGATGTGTTGATTTGCTCCATTTTGTGCTGTCAGTACCTTTTCTGTTGAAGCAGGACGTTGTGCTCTGAGGACCAAATGTGGCCAAATGGCCTTCACACCAGTAAAGCCACGCACTGATCTGCAGGTGGTAGAGCAGCCAGTCTCATGGGATGGCCACTGACAACCGGAGTTCTTCTGGTGACTGCAGTTCTTCTGGGAACATATTGTGGTAATTCAGTCAGGCAAACGGTTGGGACCTCTGCTTATAATGTGCAATAGAGCAATAAGGCGGGGTAGGGAATTAAACCGAAAGGAAATAGCCTCTGTTTATATGAATTGGAAGAGAATTTGAAATCCCAAGGTCTCGTCTTGTTCTGGTTTCTTTGTGGGTTCACCTTCTTCTTTCCTACTCATTTCTTGTGACTGAATGAAGTTTACAGAGACCTTTCATTTTCCTGACTCCTGTCCCAGAAGCAGAAACTCAGGATGAGGTAGGATCTACGCCAGCCTCGGCATCTTTTCTGTTCTCCATCAGTTGTCATCTGAGCATTAACTACATTGATATACATACAGTAACATATATATTGGAGAAACAGATACAAAGTATGGTTTCTACTAAAAATGATCACTTTATTTATTATGGAAACGACGATTTTGCCTGTTATCATTGGTTTAAAATATGACTAATTGTTTGGACAGACCAGCAGTTTAGTTGGATGGTTGGCTAAAGAGTATAAGTTGTTTAAGAGTGAAGTAGTTGATTTTGATGATAAAATATGCTCAAATATTATTACAGTTGTGTGTTTGCCTGAAAATCGAGGGGAAAGGGGTTTTTTTTTGTCTTTTTTTGGCTGAATTCTTGGTTTTCTTGGCCAAGGAAATTGTTCTGTGTCAATCTGATTTGCAAAGAAATTGTTCAGTGGAGACCTGTAACTGTTTATTAGAACCATTGGGGTAGCGCTGAGATTGGGGACCTTTTGTTAGAGATGGAGGGCAGAAATTGCTTTTGTTAAAGAGTCCAAGGAATAAAATGAACCTAAACTTGTTATTAATTCTACTTGCAAGGGAAGAAATTGGAAAACTGCAAACTAAAGGATCACTCGTATAGTTCCAGCTCCATTTCTATTGCAGCTAAGAGTTTGGGAAAGGTTGATCTGTCTGTTTTAAGGTTATATTTTTCCCGTCTGAATCTGGCTTTGAAAGTCATATCGCAGAGAGCAGGGGGATCTGTAATGTCTTTGAATATTTTGAATAAAGGTACTATTTCTCAACCTTTCTTAATGGAAGAATGATGTAGTCTTATAAAAGTCTATGAACCTTTCTGTATCCCACTCTTTGTTGGATAAAAGGGTCAATAATAAGTGAGAAAATCTTTGGCAATTGAGCTAATCGCTTTGCAAAATCCTAGCTTAATCTTGTAATCAAACAATTTGATTATAAGTGTTGCTAATGAAAATGTCTTTATGCCTGCCTGTAGGTCCTGCCAGCCCATAAAAACTGATGGCTGGGTGACTGGCTCCCACTCTTTTCTCCAGCAGGCAGTGATGCTTCCCAGCAAACCCCCTTGGAAGCTGTGGGTATGTTTGAAGCAAGGTGTAGTCACTTTACCAGCCCCCTCCTGATGTCGTAGAAACCCCAGCGCCTTGTGGACCTCTGTCTGAGTAGCAGAGATGGGAGAGAGCAGAGCTGTGGCCCCTCACAACCACTTTTTCTTCTTTTCTTTCTCTTACAAAATGCCTGCTTTTGAGCTTCAGCTGGACAAAGTGGGGATGCATTAGAGTTGCTTCTTTACCAGGAATTGGGAAGCGAATCCAGTGTTTCCCAAAGGAAGGAAGGAGAGCAGTTCTAGAGCAGGAAACTGGGGCAAAGGATGGAGAATCCTTCTGTGGTTACATCTTGAAGGAGAGGGAGAATGTGGAGAAGCACTTAGAGCAGGCTGTTGTCCTTAGGCCGTGGCCAGCCTAATGGGGCTGGCTGCGGCGCGTGCACAAAGTGACAACAAATCAGGCAGAAATGGAAGTAATGCAGATTAACTTGTTCTACAAACCAAAGATTTTCAGGCTGATTATAGTAGAAATTCAAGGTGGTTTTTTTCAGCTAATTACAGCACTACCGTTGGCATAGCCTCAAGTACAAACTCTAGGAAATCAGAGTTTATAGAGTTGTATTCAGAGGTGAGGTGGCAATTAGACCATCTTCCACAGACAAAGGTTTTATCCAGCCTTAGCAGCCTTGGAGGAGATGAGCTACTTCCCGTGCCTCTTCCCGTTGTAAAATGAAGTCTCGGTTGTTGTCTCTAACGCGCTGTAGACCTAGAAGTAAAATTGGAGCTTTGAATGTGCTTTTCTACCTACGTCCTGAATATGAGGAGATACAAGTCCTGCAAAGGATGTTTACTGGTGGCTAAGTGACTGAGTGGGGTTAAAAAGGAGGCATTACAGTAACCTACTATTTGGAGTTTGGCACTCTGAGTATACTCATCATTTCTTAATCTGTCCCTGGGTCTGGTTATAATTTGCATCTTGAGCAATCGTATTGCATTCTGCATTTGCATTTGTTTTTTCTTTTTCTATTGTTAAACCTTCATCTTACACGTTTTTCATTCTTCTGCAGCCCGTAGCCAGTGATAGATGACAAGGTTCAAACGCAGGAGGTCAATTAGATCATCCAGTGTCCATCTCTGCCAGCACGGGATTATTGCTTTCATGGTCTATTTGCTATTGTTTTGTGCAGCCGATTGCTAAATAGGTTCTGTTTATTCGACAGAGTTTTGCCACCAGTAATACCCCACATAACCTTAATTATAACAAGGGAGTAGTCTGGGGTATTGTTGAGAGGTGGAAGATGGTCTCATATGGTCAGAAAAATTATCTGGTTTTTGACTCTTCTTACTCAAATCAGATCCAGTACGGTTTTCTGAAGCACATTTCATTTACTGGTCAAATCAAATATCTACATCAACAGCACTCTTGCAGCCCGGCTTACTTCAGTTCTTTCAGTCTAGAATATTCTCTTCGCAGAAATCAAGATGGCTATTGGCATGCATTTTCATTAACTCAAAGGTTCTTTGGCTTATTGAGAGCATGTTTGCTTGTATGTTTACAATCATTCTGGGCAAGGCGGTTTGCAGTTTGCTTTCTGTGGTTTCAAATCGCAGTGGTTTATCTAGTAGGGAAGCCTGTCTTAAGGAGCTCAATAAGACGCTACTGAAAATGACCTGCCTACAGAAGGAAATAGAGTTTCACTGGCAGCTGCGGAGACAGAAATCCTCTGAATCTGAGACTGAGAGTGATGCTGCACTGCAAACATCATTATGAAAATGACTTGGTGCACATTTGTCTTAAATTTCAAAAAATCCATAGCACAAGTCTAGAGCATGTATAATTCACTCCAATTTCAGAATTATTTTCTAAGGTTACACTTTCAAGATTACTCTAAATTTGACAATGAGAAGTATACTTTTAATTATTTTAAAGCAGGTTTCTTCAGTGCCTTAAGGTCTGCATACCAGCCAAAATTAGTGGAGACGTTGCCTGCAAGCAACATACAGCTGTCCGTGTTATAATATTACATAAGTAGATTCTGCTTATGCAGAAGCATTTTACTGTTAGCCAGATAAAAATCACATAAATATTCTCTGGGATAGTTGTTTTTTGGATGTAGCTCTCAGCTGATTTCACATAAATATTACTCTTGCACACTTACTAAGGAAGCCTAAGGAGGAGGTAAATTTCTGGCAGGGTTCAACAGATATTGCATCCAATATGAAAGAAATACGCAGCTGTGCTTCGTTTCCTCAGGGAGAGCAGAGCCTTCTTTCACAAGGCAGCATGCACAAGAGGAGATAACAAGAGTCCATCCATCAGTTTTCCATGCCTAATAGAGGGGTGAGAGAACGCTGACGAAGAGCTGGCTATGAAACTCTTCCACATTAAACTTTTACAAAGTTCATCTGCGTCTTCATGTTACTGTGAGTGATATAGGCAGCTATGGCATTGTTGCATTAGTATCAGAGGGGTAGATTTCTCAGGGCACCTGAATCCTGATTTCTAGGTGCAGTTGAAAGGCCGTGCTGTCCTCCTAAACCTCACTCTGTTGTCACCCCTGCCGCAGCATCAGTCTTGGTGTGGCCGGTCTCTTCGGAGCCCCACTTACCTCCACGCTCTTGCAGAGCAACTTCTCAAATGAAGCACGTCTTCCCCCATCGCAGCTGTAGGTCAGCCTTCATACTTCTCCTCAAGCTGGGTCTTGGTTTTGCAAGCAGCCATAAATTAGGCTTTTCAGGATGCATTGGCCAGATGTTACCCAGGAGACAGAGGAAGGCTGAACTGGGAAGTGGGGTATTTTTGCAAAGTCGCACACTTTAGCGAATTTGGAACAAAAATTTGAATGCCATGCTCTGATATCCACTGTTGGCATTCAGCTTACTGCTTCTCCTGGTGTTTTAGGGTGAGCCTTTCCCAGTTTCTCCTGTTGACACCATTTCACTTTGCATAGTCACTGGGGTTGGGAGAGGGAGCAGGTGAACCTGATTTGACGTGGGTGCTTGCCTGTGATGTGCAACAGTCGGGACCAAATCATTGCCGCAGATCAGGCAGCATGGAGGTTTAAAGCAGGTTTTCCTTTGTGGAGAGTGATCTACCTACCGAGATACAGAGTGCGATGGGAGGAGAAGAAAAGAGCAAAGTGTCTTTTTGCGACAAAGGGTTAACTGGGCTTGAACACCTACCTACCTAACAGGAGGAGGTTCGAGACTGAGCAGAGAGAGGTATTTTTGCTGTCTCTGACTGTGGTCCTATTCTGTTCTTCTGTGGTTTCTCCAGGCCAGTGTAAATAACTTCATGCTCAGTGTGCTGGTTTCTAGGAATGCTATTCTAAGGCACCTAATTCTCCCCGGGAATCGTATCTTGACTGTCTAATTCCTGGCTGAGGAGTCTGCTAGGCAACAGGAAATCTGCAAATTAAAACATTGCAACATCTAAGTCCCTGGCTGTACCCCAGCTTTGCTGGAGGACCAGTTTTCATCTGTTTGCCTATGAAAAATATACTCAGATGTATATCCTTTCTCTTGCATCATTTAAATGATTCCTCATGTTTCCCATCGGCTATTATTTTTATTACCCATATGCAGTCACTTTGCCGCTCATTTTGTTCATTGTAATGCAGCCAGTAGCACTCTCGTTTCTTGATCCCCAAAATGTGTGGTTTTAGGTCCCACATTAGTAAAAGTCGGTTAAAGTTAAGTGGGCTTAGCCCTCCAGCTTCTGCTCTTTTGTGGTAGGAGCTGGACCAGCTCATTTACCCATTGCAGAGATGGACTGTCCGTCCTGATTCACCGGGCTGGATGGCTTCTCCTCTTCCCCAGCTCTAGTCCTTTGTCTTTCCTTATAAAGAGGTTGGAAGGGACTGTGCTCTGAGTTGCTTGCTGACAGCAATCAGTACGACACTAGTCATCTTCACTTCTCCCATTTACTGATTGCTCCAGGGTCCGCTCTTTATGAATCCAAGTATTACTTTCTCTTCCTTCCCCCATAGCACGAGCCCACAACTCACTAACAGCAACACTAACCTAATGTCAAGAGGGAGCTTTGCTGCTGGCAGTGTCCTCTTTGAGAAGACAGACTAATCCATGGACCCGTGGCCGAAACACTCAGAAGTACGTAGGTGACAATGCCAAGTAGTCCAGTGTGTGCGTGGGTGCTCAGGCAGCCCATAAATTATTTTTAGAAATCAAGGGTAAATCTAGTCAACGTTTTTTCTCCACTGAAGAACAATTCTGAATGTTCAAGCAAATTTGTGGGCATTTGTGCTTGGAAGATCCTGAAACACTTGGAGACTCCCAAGTAGACTGCGTCTACTCCCTTCTTGGGAGAGAGATTTTTGGATTTTCACCCAGAAGGAGAGGAAGGTGTCTTGCCTCTGGGTGATGCTCAAAGGCAACCTTTGGAAGAAGGCATAAAGCAACAAAAATAAATTGCAGTGTTTATTCCTAGGGATGCCTTTTACTGTGCCCAGAAGTGTTTGTGTCCTTTCCTATTGATTGAGTTCTCTGTCCTTCCATCATAGTATGATACTCAACATGAAATAAGCTTTTCTTTCAGATGACACGCCTGCAGAAATGTGAGTGAATCGCTGATATCCTCTCTAGATTTCTGATGTTGACACCTTAACACACATTGCTCTGAAAACTTTTCATCAGCCTTCTACACTTGCATTTTAAAAAACAATGAAAATCTTACTAGAAAATCACCGTCGATATTCAGGATTTTCTGGTAACAGACTAATTGAAACCCTGGAGTGGGGGGCAGGGCATCTCTGCCTGAAGGTGTTCAGCCCTCCGCTGCACAGAGACGTGGTGTTCAAAGACAGGCTGGCTCGCTGCTTATCTCTGGTGGTAAAGTGAGATAGACCCCGAAGGACTGAGAAGGGATTTAGGCACTTCTCCCTCTACCTGCTTACCCAGTCTGTGGGACACCCAGTTTGAAACCCTTCCTTTGCCAAGGAAAACCAGGGCTGTTTAACCCATTTTCTAGGAGAAAAGGATTAGAAAGCTTTGTGGTGAGGGACCTCAGTCTCCCCATTGAAGCCATCATCTTTGTGTTCAAGGATTTAATTATCGTGTTCAGAGGAAGCACCAGCAGAGGCAAGGCTGTCTCGCCAGGCTGCGAGACCTCTCTGGAGACCGTGGAGATCTGAATCCCACTCTCCCACTGTACCAAGTCTTTCAACAGAGGCAGGATCCCACTTCTTACCCTTCCAGGTGACTGTCACAGATACTTCTTTGGTTCACATAAAGCAAAAGGGCTTGTACGCGAGGAAATGCCCCGCAGAATGGAGGGAAGACCCTGTTTTGGAGAGGTGGGATGTGGGAAGGGGAGGAGAAATCGAACTAAGAGGCTCAATGTCTTGTAAGAGGAAGGTGAATTGTACCTATTAACGCTAAAAAAATGTATGCAAGCAGTGCAGGGCTCATTATTGCAGTGTTTCAGTTCTGCCTGCGAAGCTGGACCTCTGGTCTGTGTAGCTGAGAGACAAATGAATTCTGGATTCGGAAGGACTTGCCCTGAGCTGTAGGAATAAAAACTTGTTTACGGTGCACGAGGTAAGATTTACTGAGCACTGTCACTATTAATAGTATGAACCTATGTAACGACTTACTCCTTCCTAGCTGACAGTTCCCTGGCCCAAGCTGAGCATCCTGGACTGTCATCAAGGATGTTGTTACGCGTAACATATTAACAGCATGGCTTCAGATTATTTCTGATTACATCTCTCTCTTTGTTCCTTTCCAGTTTCTTTTTCCCAGGTCCGCTTCATCCCCCCTCTCTTCTGGCTGCTCAGCTGCCAAATTTCTAGTCCGTTTGTGTGCTGACCCATAATCACTGCACCCGGGGCCAGCCTCAGCATCCCGGAGGAAAGCGGGCGTTGGGTCCCCACTTGGGTGGCATCGTGAGCATCCCCAAGGAGAAGGGGAGCCACTGTCTCTCCAGGCCAAGAGATGAGAGCCTGGCGCCGTTTTTCACGTGACAGAGCTCCAGGCTCTTGGCTACTGTAAGTTCGCATTGAAACAACCAGGGGAGCTTTGTAATATACATTAGCTGAGCATCTGCTTCAGAAAATGTGTCAGATTTAAGGCTGTGGAAATTCCTTCATTATTGGAATTCCCCAAACTTTAGCAGTCAGCAGATTTCCTATGCTAATAATATTTGTGACAGCAGGGAGCCTACGTAGGGATTAAAATAAGGCTGGGGGTAGAATTAACCCAAATTCCTGGCTTTTGCTAGTAACAAATAGTGTATTGAAGCTATTGAAATTTCCAACTTACGTTATTTTAAGAATGACTATGCTAGAGCCAAAGGTGATGGGAGCAGTCTTGCATTGCCCGATAAATTCAGCTGCATAAAGTAGGAGGTCTGTCTGCCTAATTAGATTTAATCTAACCTATTATTCACAGAGTAAAGTGCATTAAGAGAAATGGATTTATTGAAGATGCAATCTAAAGCAACTTATTTTAATAATTCGACAAGCGCTGAGCCAAAGGCCTAGATTTTCTGTTTATCAGCAACATTTGCTGCTTCGTATGCAAATTTGATAATATAATGAGTGTTGGGGCCTAGTTTGTCCTTGAGCGTACGTGCAGAGCTGGCTGACCCCAAGGACAGGAACAGGATACATGCCTCCAAAGGCGTAAGGGGGCCTCTTCATTTGCTCTTCATAAATCTCAGTCTCTAATGACTCGAGGGAGAATGTTCGAATACTTAAATGAACATTATTCTTGAACGTGACGTTTTAATAGTGCACATTTTAAGTTTGTCATCAACCTGTATAAATTTATAGCAGATGAGAGTCTGTGCGCAATGCATTATCTGCTCTGAAGCGAAAGCCTGTTCCATGACTGAGGAATCCATCCTCCGTGCACCAGGTCCCGAAGAAACCAACTCCCCAGCCTACACCTTGCCGGGAGAAACTAATGATGAGCGGGATGGGTAAAAGGATTTCTGCTGCCGCTGTCTGTGCAGACGTTAGGAGCAGCAGCTGCAGCTGCCATGGTGATTTTGCTTTTAGCTTTCTGTCAGTATGCAGAGGAAAGAAAAGCTAGAGGACTGTTTCTTAAACACAGCATTAATTTTTTTGGGCTGGATGTTAGTTGCATGTCAAAACTGAAATCTCAGTAGGTGGAAGTGATATATTTACTGGACACATTTGAAAGCCTTAGAATTCAAAACAATACCAAAATGGTTTAAATATGTATTCAGTCAAATATACTTTCAATAGCATGAAATGTGTAATCGAGCCACTTCTGTTTTGATTTCAAAACAGCTTGCTTTTGTTTTCTGTTTGAAACCGCACACCGTTGTAGTTGGGTAACTTTCTCACAGGGCGGGATGGAAAGCAGCCATGGAGTTGTAGAATCCCCCTTGCAATCTCCTATGAAACAGCCGATAAAGGAAACCCAAACCCAGAAGTTTTTAGGTGCTTCTGCCATGGGTGGTGGCAGGAGTGACACCTGTGGGGCCGGCCGAGCCCAGGAGCTGGGGACGCATCCCTGGAAGCGCCTGTGTCTGAGTCTACGCAGCAGCTGAGCTCGGGCTAAATTGGAAACAGAAATACCAATTGTCATGTCACCCGGATGCTCTGCCTCCAGCCAAATGGTAGATGGAAAAAAAACGCTACCAGATGTTCTTATGTTATTAATATTGTTATTATTGTTATTATAAATAATATTTCTTATTGGCTGGCTTTCACTCCTGGCACATCTGGAGCGCACATGCTTGGGAGGAGAGCCCCGGCAGCCCGTCGCTCCCCCATTTCCCTGCACACCTGTAAAAAGAGGCCAGGCAGACCCTGCTCCCAGCGCTGGCGGGCAAGGGGGGCTGCCCTGCGGCGGGGTGGTGCCCCCTGACCCGCTCCCCTCCCGCTGCCGCTAGGACTAGCCCAAGCTCTGCCGGCGTCCCGGCGATTCTGGCCAAGCCCAGGTCTTCATTCCGCTTTCCTCTTTCCAGCAGGGAGAGATCCTTTCATCCACAGCTCTGTTTTGAGAGCTTTGCGTCCGTATGCAGCGCTGGGTTTATACGATGAGGGCAAGCTCTGCTGATGCTCCTCTCGCTGGATGTTTTTCCGACAGAGATGTCGACATGACATTCCCATGGTCTGAAGGACCTCTGGCCAAGAAAGCAGGACGCTAGGTGCTGCTTTGGAGGAAATTTGCTGGCTAAACCTCCCTATCTAATGTTAGACCAGAAACCCTTCAGAAATGTTTCTATGTAGTTGCTCCCACTCCATGCCAGCAAAAAAAATGCACTGGTTTTGGAGGTGAAAACGGAGAGTGTGGCATCACTCCGGTGTGGGTCTCACCATAAACTTCAGCAGACTCTGTGTCTCAAGGATGCACCAGCTACCAGGCACTGTTCAACGCAAGCGCCAAACCATTGCTGCAGTGGAAATTATCCCATTATACCCATTTAGGTCAACTGTCTATGAATACAGGAACAAGAAAAAAAAATACTGGAGGAGGTGATGACAGTGGTTCATTAAAAAATAATAAAATGCTAGGGTAATATTAATCATGGCCTACCGGTATTTGTATATCTCTAAGCTAAGGAAACACAGCTCCAGTATAAATAAATGGAGCTTTATAAATGGACTTTTGTGGTCACACTAACTGTGTAATAACACAGTGTATTTTTAATTATTACATTGTGGCAACATACAGAATGGGTAAAGCCACTTTCCATGGACAAGGGAAGATGCTGTGCCTGACACTAGAAGTTTACAACTGACAAAAAATGAAGTACAGCGTTCTGAAGGTCAGGTTTGCCTGGGATGGCTGTGTGCACAGCACATCTCCCTCCACGTCGCTCCATGCCAAGGGGAGCAGTGCTGCCCAGGCAGCTGAGGGCCCAGTGAGGCTCTCAGTCCCCCACCGTGGGTCACGATGCCCAGCCAAGGGAGCACAGACCCACCTGTGGTCCTTGCATTCCTGGCTAGAAACGGGAGAGGTGCCCAGTGCAGATGCTGAAAAAGACCAATACCTGCAGTGGCTGGAGAGCCTCTTCCCAAAGGCAAACCTGAGCGAGGGACCTCTTGGCTGAAACAAGACGGCTGCGTTCTGGGTGAAATCTCAGCTGTGCTGCGCACAGGAGCCGGCTGCAATCACACCAAAACCAGTCATTGCATCTGACCTCAGTTGCTGTGGGTCCGTATTGGAGCCATTCCTTTGCCAATGGCTTCAGTGACGATCGTCTTGTTTTTATCTACGGTTTGAGCGAGGCTCGTCCCCTGCCATGAGATTCCCATGCAATCAAGTTTTTCTGGAGGATGTCTCCTTTTTCAGCTGGAAGGTTTCTCCAGGCCGAATTGAAGAGTTTTACACGCTGGCCAGGGGTTTTCCAGTCTGTGACTACATGAGGATGTTTGGGCTTCTGGAAATGCAGAAGCCAGAGGGGAAAAGGCTGGGGTCACGCACGGCCCCTCCATGCACACCGGGAACTTCCCAGGCAGGTCACGCAGGCACTGCCAACCACAAGCCCTCCCGGGAACAGCAGGGCCCCTCGCGGGTCTACGGTTGCAGACTAAGCACTTCATTTCTCTACAGACTAGCTTGGTATTTCTTCCTTTTTTTTTTTTTTTTTTCTTCTTTCTCCTATTACTTTTACACCTCTGGGGAACAGAATCAACCAAGTATAGGCTGGTGGAAGTGGCTTTTTCAGACATCTCGCATTCCCCCAGCACGCTGCTGGAAAACAAAACCGGTGCTAGTCTGAAGCCATAAAGAAGCAGCAGGAAACCTTTTCTTTATTAAATCAACGGGGTATTGCCATCGATGTGAATAAGTCACAGACTTCATGCTTGCCACCTGAGAGACGTCCACTCATCCTATGGAAAAGAAAGAAGCAATTAGGCTAAATGGTGGGCAAATGAAGAGATAAGGATGTTTGTTCCTCTCTTCCTTTGCCTGCTGTTTTAGAACCCAGTAGTTTTCTGCTCCAAGTGGAAAATAAGGATCATTACTGTATTCAGCCTTGTTTTTTGTTAGATGCTTATAAATCTTGCTAATTAGCTGTAGAAATCATAAAAGCTCAGCATCATGTTTTAATCATAAGCTCCTCGGGCCACTGATGTTCATGTTGTTCCCTGGATCCTCATTTCCATGTACAAATTACTGAGCCCATAACACTTTGGCAGCTCATCCCTCATGCCAATGATATTTCCAGAATTATTATTTCAGTAACTAAGCCACAAGCCTACACCTGCAAAAAATAAAAATAAGAGAATAACACAGCAGTGGAAGGTCCCCCCCCCCCTCCTTGTACTGGTGGAATATTAAAGCTTCTTCAAAGTAATTAAACACAGGTTTCAAATAGAAAGCCTGGCTGACAGATCAGGAAAACTGTTTTCTCTTTCCCAAGAAGCCGAAGAAAAGTTCCCCCGCCAGCAGCCGAGGAGGATAGGAAACTGTAAGCACCGCACTTAGGCACCAGTGCTAACATGCTGAGAATTTCTGGGGCAGTACAACAGGTCCAAGGCATGGTGGACACAGCTGTGAAATCAAACCTCGGTTGAATTCTTATCCAAATCACCATAAACGAGGTCAGCATCTGCTAAGACACTGGGTAATAATAGCTTGCTTAATTATACATTTTGCCTGTAATTTAGTCCAGACCAACTTTCCTAGTGGCAGCGGAGGAGGGTATTTTCCAGTTCTTTTATGTTGCTGTGATTAGTGGATAATGCCCTCAATGTATGTGCATGCATCTAATTTTCACTTTCAACTTTAATGCAATTTAACGTTGTCAAAATAAATATTATTTTTCACTTTTCCAAATTTTGTTTCAGCACTTGTAAAGTAAATATTTTGCTTAAGAACGTGGAAAGCCTGTGCCTGCTTACTGACGCTCTTGCCAAGGGGGAGAAGGAGCCCGTCCCTCTATCGCAGCAGCTCAGGATGACTTGGTAGCCCATAGTGCTTCTCTCAGAGAGGACAAGGTCTTCCTAACCTGTGACAGAGGAGCAGGGTGGACGGCCAGGGATACCTGCTTTGGCCACTACTGTCAACTTTGCCTTAGCTACAGTCCAAATAATAAAGGAGGGATGGGATAGTGGGATAAAACCTTCTTTTTTGTTGTTCATTTACATGAATTGCCATACTAAACTCATCTTTGAACTGTTAGACATCAGTCACGTTCATTTACTGTCAGCAAGATGACAATGTCAGTCAAATTTCTGAGCAGCTGAGAGCTCCTGTGCTGGGCACGGCTACCAGAACTGCAGAAAATCGAGCTGAGCCAAGTTTGGATTCCCCCACCTCTGCAGTGGCGTGGCTGAGGTGTCACAGGCCTCTGGTGGTTACTCCTCATACACCTAAAACGGGTTGCTGGCAGTGAAGATCACCTTTGAGAAGAATACCTCGGTTTGCAGCTGCAGGAGAATAGCACAGAGGAGCTGGCCTGCCCCAAGCGTTCATCTCCAGCCCGCGCGGGGGGAGGCTTAGGTGAGTAAAGGGAAGCTCTTTGGAACTGTTCCCTTGGTCAAACAAAAGCACCCCTCAAGATAGATAAGTTACATTTGCTAAAAAATTGGATTAAAAAGTCACCGATCATGAGTTTCTGGTTAAGTCTTGTTTTCTGAGCTGTTTTCAAGTAAAAGTGAAAATTGGAAACTGGCAAACTTGCAAGATCAATAGGGTTTGCTTAAATAACTCACCAATTAGCATGTCTGTGGCTTTTAGTAACATTGTATTCTTGCCAGTCACACTGGTTTAAACTTTCCCTCATATATAAATTACACACCCAGATTCGTCTCCCTTTTTTTCTTTTTCCCTTCCCTTCCCTTCCCTTCCCTTCCCTTCCCTTCCCTTCCCTTCCCTTCCCTTCCCTTCCCTTCCCTTCCCTTCCCTTCCCTTCCCTTCCCTTCCCTTCCCTTCCCTTCCCTTCCCTTCCCTTCCCTTCCCTTCCCTTCCCTTCCTTCCCTTCCCTTCCCTTCCCTTCCCTTCCCTTCCCTTCCCTTCCCTTCCCTTCCCTTCCCTTCCCTTCCCTTCCCTTCCCTTCCCTTCCCTTCCCCCTCCCCTCCCCTCCCCTCCCCTCCCCTCCCCTCCCCTCCCCTCCCCTCTCCTCTCCTCCCCTCCCCTCCCCTCCCCTCTCCTCTCCTCTCCTCTCCTCTCCTCTCCTCTCCTCTCCTCTCCTCTCCTCTCCTCTCCTCTCCTCTCCTCTCCTCTCCTCTCCTCTCCTCTCCTCTCCTCTCCTCTCCTCTCCTCTCCCCCTCCACTGACTCCCACATCCACTGTCTCCAGGACTGAAGCAGAAATCGAGGAGAGATTGGCAGGCTCCCTATGAGCCGTGTAACCAGTACTTCTTATTTCAAATTCAAAGGTCTGCGGGGTGTGTGTGTGTGTGTGTGTGTGCTTAATAAATGCGCTTTTTAAAGAATCAAGTGAGAGCTGTGGTCAGCACTGCTCTTTTTTCTCCAAGCCTGTCCAGCGTACCATGGCTGTTACTGTTTTGGAAGCATCCCTAGCTGCTGTCATCCATGCCTCATCCCCTTGTGCTGGGAAGGAGAAGGTGCAGAGCGCAGCTGGCCGTGCCATGTGGGTGGCTGGGCTGGGGCCGGCAGGTGATGGCCTGTGGACAGATTTACCTAGCACGGAGTCTCGAATTGAGTGTAAACTCTGGGTTTCAGCTAAAACATCTGCAAATAACTCAGAGCTTGCATGCTGGAGAGGCCTGTCCCTGTTCTTGACTCTGTGTGTGCGTTCCTCCCTTTGGTTTGACTTGGCTACCCAGGAGAAAGAGCTGTGAGCCCCATGCCCTTCATGAAGCTCTCTTTGCTTTGGCATTGGCATGCGAGATGCTCGGCTGCCTTACCCTGGCGTGAACCGCGGTGACCCCGCCATACAGCTCCTCTCAGCCCCTCGGGAAGCGAGGCAGGAGCCCGGGGATGCGAGCTTCGGCAAGGTCGGCTGAAGCTGGGCTGCTTCACCTTGCGCTCGCCGTGAGGGAAGCGTGCTCGCCCAGACGCTTGCCGCATGGCAGCTCGTTAAGCAAAGGGAACCTGATCTTGTGTCTGAGTCCTTGTTCAGCCTGAAACAGGCCAGATTTGTTGACCTTAAAGGCACGCTGCAAACCACATTATTCCTCGTAGGCATTTGCAGAGGTTATGAGCCTGGGGAACATGTGGTTAAAAGGGAACTGAGCCATGTATTTACATGGTTTCATCTTGTTCTTTTCCCTGCCCGGTGCAGCACGTTATTTTATATGCTACGAAAATGCCTAAGGCAACTGGACAGGCACTTTTCTGCTTGCAAGAAATCTAAAGAAATCAAAAGTCTTCGAGGGCCTTGAACATCATCTTGTGTTTAGCTAAGAGGAAGCTTAACAAGAGCCTGGACTAAGATGAGTTTATACACGGGTGCATAAAGCTCCAGGGTGGTCTGAGCGGGTCTGCTGAATCCGCCCTTCATCCGCAGCACTCCAGCCCCGTTTCCTGCTGTGAGTTTGCACAGGTGTCTGCATAAGTTGGCTTCCAGCGTACTCATTTCTTACGATGAGACACCAGACTGAAAAAAAAAAAAAAGTCGCATTACACCAGCTTAGCCTGAGATCAGTTTTCTGGGCTGGCGGTCAGGGGAAAACCTCTGGTGAACTGCTGGCATCTGACACGGAGAGTGGGGACACCGTCAGGCTCTGGACCCCTCAAGACCATTTTTTGAGATTTGCTTTCCAGGGCTGACCTGCCCTGAGCATGACATAAGGGAGCCCACACAGTGAGTCAGGGCTGGAACCGAGTTCCTGGCGCTCGGTCCTCTGCTCACTCTGCTAAACCACACCGAGATTAAACCAACAGAGGCAAAGAGGGAGCCTGAATAGGAGGGAATTTAGCAGGGAACCTGCCTTGACTCATTAATGGAAACTTTTGAAAACAGGCAGCAGCAGTAATTTTATTATATTTTTTTCCGCATGCTGAAACAATTTGTGTGCAGTAGAGTCATTCCCTGGAAAAACATTTCTTTAATTTATCTTCTTTAATTATCACTCATCTTTAGCAGCATCTGGTTCTGATATTTTATTAGAAAGTTTGCATGTTTGAACCAGGCCTGGGTGGTATTTCATTTTTTCTTGTTTCCATTTTCTACTGTGATGGTACTTCCCGTGGTGGGAAGAGATTGACTTTGCTTTATTTCACAAGGCATAATAAATCATACGGCTGTTCTACTTTAACATCATTATTACCATGTAAGCATGCTCAGCGACATATCCTGCAGATTACTTGGTGTATTTACTTGAGGTTAGAATGCCAAGCATTACAAACAGCAGACTGGGTTCCTGTTGTGAAGATGTGCATAGCGCTTATGGGCAGATGTACTTTCTAGCCAAGATCTTAGCATCTGACTGATGATGCTGAGTAGCTTATGATGTCCAAAACAAAGCCTGATTTTTAAGAGGACTCCTTAAAACTGGGCCCCTCTAATATTTCTCAAGTTGTGCATCCAAAGCATGAGTTACTCGGCATCCAGCTCCCTGCTGAGAATTTGAGCTGTAGTTTCTATGAGCAATTGTGGACAGAAGAGGAAAGATTGCTGCTCTTATGGGCCAGTTCTTCCCTTGTTAGTATTGCTTTTCAAGACTAGCTCCCTACTAAGGGACAAGGTGCTGCGTAGGTTATCTGAAGTTGACAAACCTTTTGGGTTTGCTGCTGATTCTTTCTCCGGCTATATGTCCTTTTCTTTATGATTATATATGACCTTCTCTAAAGTAACACACCGGTGCTGGTCAAGAAATCGTCCAGTAGGTGAACACTAACTCACCTGTAACAAGAAGATACCTGATTTTCTGAACAGGAGAAAAATGTCTTTTGGAGAATCGCAGATATAAGGTATCACCATTTTACATTTGAAAGAATAATAATAAGATCATGAAGCCAGCTGTTAAAGGAGACCTTTAGATAGAAATAAAGAAATGCAAATGCCAGTTGAAGGTTTTCAGTACCTACAGTATTGTACTTTCCTTCCAGTGGCATCTGCTTACTCAACACGCTGTACTGGATTTTGTGGTGTATACTTAGTTCGTGGTCTGCCTGTTTTCCCTATCATGCAATGTTTTCTTCTGGTTAGACAGAATTATGGCCAGTGTGGTCAGGGTGAATTAAATATGACCTAGCCGTCACTTGTCCTCATATACATAAGCCAGGGAGTGTTCACTCTTGTCCAGCAAGGGCTGTGTCCTTTCTTAGTGATGCACATCTATAATGCCCACAGAAGTCTCAATGAAATTTAATCTAAATAAGCAGTTTGGTTTTGGAAGAGAACTGCTAGTCCTGAAACACAATGCTGTGAGGATATGCTCAAATGATCATAAGGAGAACATGCATTAGCACTTCTTGTTACTGCCCTGAAGCTGGAAGGCAGGAACCAAGCAGGAACCAAGCAGGAACCAATGGGGTGCCTACCCCATTGCAAATGTAATGCAAAATCATTGCTATGATAAAAAATTAAACATGATTTCAGGTGACTTTAATTAGCCTAGCTTACTTACCTGCAGTAGAGCAGAGGATACAAGGTCTGAGCAAGAGGCGCCACCTTCTTCAGCACCAGTAGGCAATGCTTTCTCCTGATGGTATAAGCTTGCCCCGTTGAAGTACACTCAGTGCCGCTCAGGCTCACTACAGGACTAGCAACGCTTATGTCCCTCTGGTGTCAGGACTCTGATGGGCTGCAAAGCCCACAAGAGGAGAAGAAAACAGTTTGGCCCAGACATCAGGCTCTATCTCATGTGCGTCTTGGCGGGAGAGATATGGAGGAACCAAGTGCCAGCGTTGAACCAGGGTGATCTGGGTGACCATCTAAGCTGTGGGGCTCACAGAGTGGCCTATGCATCCATATTCCTACCAAAGCTTGCTACTGGCAATTGCGTCTTCACTTCACCTCGGGTGTCGAGGCTTGCCTACCTTGGGGAGATTTCAAGAGTTTGGGTCTCTTCTTGAGTGGCCAGGGGCTGCAGTACAGGGAGGAAAGGTTTCATCAAAATATCCAGACATGTTTGCATGCCTGTGAATTTTTTTTCAGGAATGGTGTCACAAAAGATGCCCACAAAATGTCAAAACCGTTTTCTCAAAACTGTAACATTGTTTCCTTTTCCAAAACGCACTTATAAAATGAGCCGTTCTCCCCCATCCTCCACGTTATCCAAAGCTCTGTCCCTTTGGCAACTGAGGCAGGTCTCTCTTCTGCAGACACTACAGCGAGTGCCTGGGTCTCGGTCTGGTGCCCCTGAACAGCTCCCCAAGATCTCCCTGGCTCTGAAAAGAGAGTCCTGCTGATGCAGCCAGAGTTCATTTGTGCTTCTCGCTTGTCAGACTTCTGGCTCTGTTTTTCCCAACCAGTTCAGTAGGCCCTGCAGGAAGCTGAACCAGACTCCTGCGAGCCCATGACTTTCCCATTGTCCCGTGTTAACTGCAGGGCTGGCTGACTTCAAGCCATTTTTCTTCCTTTCCGATTGTTTTCCTTACAGCCTGCCATTAAACTCAACCAAAATATTTATGCAATAAACAGTTATTAGGCCAACGCACACTGTTAAAATTATTGCGGAGTAGCTCTGTGTCCATCACACCATGCACTACCCAGCCAAATATGCAACCCTAACCCCTTGTCCATCACATATACAGATGTCCCTAGGACACCAACTTAAGAGTCGTGCATGATTAACATAAGGAAATGCGCGCCCCAACACCTGAGGCCTTCTGATCAGACTAAGCAATCTGCAGGTTCAGGGATGTTTCCGAAAAGGTTTTGCTAAGAAAATTTGAACTGGGGACATGTGGCAATGTTAAAGTTTATTCTTGGGTGATTTTGGTCTTGTTTCACTGATTTCGGAACAACAGGGAACAGATTGCCCAGCTCTGAGGTAAAGTACAAATAGGCCGCAGCTCAGTCTAACCACGGGTATAACATCAAGGTAGTGGAAGGTCGTTATCATTTGTTCAATGGACTGTGTGAAACACATGGCATCAGAGTGTCATTGCAGTGGCTTTTTATCCAGGTAATAAGAAAATCACATCTCCAGAGTCTTTGCTGGATCTTAACAGGTAACACAAAAAGAAAATAAACATGGACACTAATGTGCTCTTTCATCTCTAGCTGAGTCCCATCTCAGCCCCCCTCTGAGAGGGCAGGAAGTTTTTGGTAGAGGTAGTTTTAGGAGGGGATATGAAGGGAGGAAGGCATTACAGAGAGGAGAGACTAGCAACCCCACTCACGTTGAAAACAGCCTGGCCTCCCACCCAGAGGGGACAGAAACTGCTCCGAGACACTCCTCCTATCCCAGCTACCACATCTGGGGGAACAACAAGAAACTTCATCTTCTTGGGGTACCAAACGAATCATCTTTTACCCGGAGAAAGCCACTGAAATAGAAGGAAACAAAACTCTCCCTCAGAAAGGTTGAAAATGGTCATGTAATTAGCAAGCTGGATCTCTTTTTTTTTTTTTTTCTGTGCTGTTTTTCGGCTGTCATGGATGTAAACTTGGCCTTGTGGCCGAAATGGCAACAGCTGTAAACTTCAAAGAATAAATTCCTCCACGCTTTTTTAATAAGCGTGTACCCTCATCAGCAATCTGCATGGTTCAGCTGAGTTTCTAATTCTCCAGTACTTTCATGCACGAAGTACAAGCTATGGTTTCCCAGTCTTGTTTTAGGATACAGCACTCACCCATTAGAGGGAAATTTTTCCATATTGCTCACTGACAGGATATGGAAGGAGTGAATATTTTGCTGGAAAGACCTGGGGTTATTCCCTAACAAATTGAGTGTGGTATCTGTGGCTTGGCGTGAACATCAGCACCGATTTGTCTCACTCTAACCCAGAATCACCATGAGCTATTTGATTGCCCCAGCGGGCACGTAGGCAGGTTAGTGCACTCTTTCTGGGTATTTTTTTCTCTTGCTTTCTATTGATTTCCCTCCCATAGGCATCCTAGAACTGACCCTCGTTAAAGCACACACTCATCTCTTGCTCTGTCTTTCTTTTCAGCTGTTCTCAGCCTTCTTATGTCTAAAATTAAGTGGAGAAAGGAATAATTACACCATGATATTTAGGCCAGAGGTCCCCTGGCTCATTTATGTCTTATTTGGTAAGCACGTGTTTTTACTGTTGAGCATTTCTTTCCTTTCTCTTTAATATTTTCCTCTTGTGAGCCTTAGTGGCTGGGTGCTGCTGAATATTGACTGCGTGGTGTTCGGGTCTTGGGATCGTACCTTCACAAAATTTGGGAAGAGCCTCCTATGTCTTCATCTCTCAGAAACGATCACAAACAAAAATGATAACCTTTGCATTAACTCTAATTGAATGATGTGGGGACATCTAGACCTTGCTGAGGCTGACTTCAAGATCATAACTCATGATCCGTGGCTGGTCAGTGCCATGGCCTGTTACTCTGGGAAGTTCCCAGATACACTGAAGAGCCATCGGGATTCGGTTGCCAACTCATCGTCATGCTGAGATATTTCTCTTGTTCTTGTGCCAGTAACAGTAGATTTCTCTTTCAAAGAGGCCATTTCCCACTTCTTCCTTGTCCTCTTCTGACTCTTCTGGAGAAAATAAGGGCACTTGGCGTTAGCACTGGTAACACTCAGTACTTCTGGTAGTAACTGACAAGAAAGATGTACCTTATTGCTTCAATAAAGCCACTTTGCAGATAACATGTAGGTCAGCTTGGAGAATACAGCCATTTGCAAGGCAGGTAGTGTGTTTTGAATTCATTTCCTTCCCATAATCTCCACGTATATCCATGGCTTGACCTTTATTAGAGATTTTTAAAGAACAGATTGAACATATCACTCTCAGCTGTATTTAGCTTGCCTCACATTCAAAGGATGGAGTAAATGAGTTCTTGAGATCCCTTCCAGTCTTGTTTCTAGGATGTTTATGACTCTGACTTCACTAGAACGAACACGCTCTGCAAAAATGTTACCCTGCATTTTATGTTTGCTGCCTGTGAGGCTGTTTATTCAAGCTGGACCCCTCCCTGGGGTGTTTTCAATCTCTATAGGTCGACTGTTCTCCAACTCAAGATGATGCTTTTATGCCTACTGTACATTTGACTTTTGGTTCTTTTGTCTCCTTTTGGATATCCTCTTACGCATTTCACATTGAGCAACCGGCTTCTTATTTGCTTGGTTCCTTTTTTAGTAGCTGCAGGATCTCTACTGTAGATCAGTTAGATTGCGCTGAAGGAGAATAAGGGGAAGCTTTCAAGCAGCGTTCCCTCACTTCTCTGAACATAACCTATTCTGGTGATACAGCTCTGCTATTTTAGGCACTAATAATGGGCAGGTTGTTCAAAAATCCTATTTTTATTGTTGCAGATCATTGGGAGCTGGTACTCATGCAGTTAGGCTCAACAATGCTGCGAATAATTACGAAGTTTATGGACCTGAGTTTCCATAAAGGATCAAGTAAAGCTCTGGAGGGTTGGCTTGGATGTATTCTGTGGATAAATAACTAAGAAGTGATTTTTTTCTTTTTCTCCAGTTGTGTCAAAGTCACGGACAAATCCACAGGAGTAGCGTTTAAAAGGCCCTTTCAGGAATAGCTGTTCCTGAGCAGAAACAGCTCCTGCCTCGGTCAGCCAGTTGATGTACTTCAGGGCACGCACTAGGACACTGCAGCATCAGTGATAAGTGTCATTTACTGAAATGTTAGAATTATCCCCAAAATATATAAAACAAGACATTTCGTTTTGTCTCTGAAATTTAATCTAGTCAGATGACGAAATGGATCACAGAGCTGTAGTTTTGAATGCCTTTATTTTGTGGGGAGCTGTTGTTTTGTAGGGATGTTTCTACTTATGTCAAGTAAATGTTATTGCTATTTGGTATGGAAGCCAGATACCACTGTCTGCATAAGAAAACACTACTTTTTTGGTACACTGGGATGCCAAGTAGACATGTTAATATATGGCTACATATATACATGCCCTAAAGTCTCTTCTGCTATCGATAGTGGGTGAAAAGAGTACAGATGTATTTACTGAAATATCCGTAGATAACTGTAACACTTTTACCTGCAATTATTTTGCATTCTTGATCAATCAGAAATACAGTCCAGATCCTCAGGGGGGGAAAAAAAAAAGCAACTCTGTAAGAGCCATGAATGATCAAGCTACAGGCCTTTTTTTTTTTTTTCTTTTTTTTTTTCTAGGGGAACAATAACGGAGGTGTTGATGAATGCCTTCTCCTGGTCTTCTTCAGCCACAAATGTTGTCTGCAGAGCACAGGGCAGAGCAGAGTAGCTACAGGCACATACTCTCTGCCCATACCAGGGGAACAGCAGGGACACTTTACAGTTACCTCCTGGGCCATAATTTGGGGTTTCCACTGCGTGGGATGGAGGGGACCAGTCTGTAGCTGGGTCTGCTCCCAACATAGCATTGGATGTAGCTGGCATGAATACCTCGGCAGAGGAGCTAGGAAGCACTCCCAGGTCCTGCTGGACAGACATGGGCAAAATGCCCGGTGCTTGTAAAGTGTTTTGGAGCAAGGATAGATGATAGATAGCAAATCTTGCGTGCTTACTACTTACAAATTACCTTTCCAACGACACACTTCCTTCCTTTCAGCCAGCTGTTCTGCCTCACCACTCTTAGCTGGTAGTCTTCCAGAGCTGCAATGTGAGTTTAAATTAATTTCTTGAAAAATCTTCCTCCTTGCTGCAGTTTTCTTACCCCTCTTACCAGAAGTGCTGTCAACTGAGTCTGCTGTGCTGTATAAGAAAGAGTTAGTTGAACAAAGGTTATTTTCAGCAATTCTTATTCTATTTCATAATAAAGCTTGGTGAGAAAAAGACTGGTCAGTCAAACCTGGTCATCAACCTTTTCTGTCCATTATTGTCGAAACAAAATGTTTTTGGCAACTTTCTTTTCATTTGTGTTATGTGGGTTTAGGTAAGGGTTCAATCTAATACTTAGCAAAGGCAATAGAGTCCTTTCATCTACAGGCTTGCATGGGCATTGGATCAGCCCCTAACTGCCTGCGTCTGTATTTTTTGCCATGGAAGTTGAAAACTTGGGGGCCTAGATCGGAGCCCTCACACAGGAGAGCTAAACAGGGGAAAATGCAATGCATAGAAACGGAAAATCTTCTTGAACTACACCTTCACCCTTTTTCTCAAAGTCTGGAATTCTGGAGGGACAGATTTTGAGCCTTTGTTGCAGACCCCAGCGATGTAGGCACTCAGCATGTAGGTACTTTCACGGCTCCCACTTATCCTGGCGGCTATCCCTATTCCTGTGTACTAGGATCATGGACTGTGTATGGATGTAGGGTAGAGAAGGAAGACCCTTCTCAATCTGATGTGTAGGATAATGTGCTCAGATCCCAGTATTGTCAGTCTGCTTGTCTGATCATTCACACAAATCTTTACTTCTATATATGCCTCAGCTTCTTATCGATAAAATGGGAATAATAACATCTTGAGGAACAACCATGGTCTACTACAGCAAATGTCCATCCAGCCCATTATCTCCTCTCTCTTACCACCCAGTGGCAGGTTCTCAAAGCAGGAATTCTTGGTCGCAACCTTGGTGACTTATGTGGGAGTTTTTAAAAGCCGACTGACTGAATTATTTATTTTTTTTCCTATCTCAACCCTTTAGCAGTCGAAGAGACATTAAGTCTCCTCCTCAGTTGTCATAATTCACAGCCTGGCATATTAACTTAAAACTTGTCATTCTCACTTCACCTTAACGCCCTGGTCTGTGACCTGCAACAGACACATGCTCTGATTCATGGTCCCTGCTGCCTGGTGACTAATGGCCTGTGGGAACAGTAACCTCTCCAGCCACCGCCACTAAATTTGGCAAGGACTGTGAATCAGAGCCCTAAAATCAGGGGAAGTGAATGCATCTCTCTGTGCCTCTAGCTGTGGTTACACGTCATGCATGTGCACCGGCTTCATGCACAACCTCCCCCACTAGATTATTTATAGAATGTAATCATCTCTGTGTGTTTCGGAAATGTTTAACCTTTCCTTCAAAACAGTCTGATCATTTTATTCTTATTTAAAGACAATGGCTGTGAAGTCTCACAGGTGAATTTATTACTAAAAATGCCCTCTCCAACTGTGTGATGCATTTATTGCAAAGACTAATGGTCTTCCTTTCCTTTCTCACTATGCAATTTTTATTAGGGTCTTCCATGATTAATTTTGGGACAGAAACACGAAAGGGGCAGCTCTCCAAGAATGGCATTGTCTGCATTCACTCTCAGATGGATCTTTTTATTTATTTATTTCTTTGTTAAAAGATATTTCATTCAGAGAATCCCCGCTGAGCTTTTTATTGCAGAAAATTAGGCATCATAAATCGTCTCCCAGAAAACTATAAATCCAGTACTATTGAAACATTCCATGGGCAGAGCTTGGTTCTTTGATGAAATCACTCCTTTTTCTTGTATAATTTATGAGCTTTTTTTCAGCATGGGGGGATTTATGCTTTTAAATTGCTCACCAGGGTTTTATTGAATATAATTTGCTAGCAAATTTATATGAGCCAAATATATTGCATTTTATCCACAATTATGAGCAATAAAATTGATGGGGCTTTACTTTTCATTTTCTTCTGGCAAGCAGAGGAAACATGAGTTTATCCTGAGCTTGGAGTGAGGTTTCTCAAGGATACACGTGTACAATTAAAAAAGAAAAGAGTGTAGTCAGCAAGGCAGAGGTGCCATTTTGGAAACTTTATTTGGTGTATGGGAGGAGGCAAGCTAGGTTTCTCTTGCTCCAAAGGGACTGTGAAAAACTGAGGAGCTGAGTTAAAGCGACCGAAGCCTATGACACACATCGACTTCTGCAGGGTTTGAATCGCACCGTTGGGAGGGAAGGTGTAGATAAGCTGTCTAAGCTGATGGGGAGACCTCATCACTCTCTACAGCTACTTGAAAGGCCATTGTAGAGAGGCTGGTGCTGGTCTCTTCTCACCGGTAATTAGCGATAGAACAAGAGGCAATGGGTTCAAGCTGCAGCAGGGTAGGTTTAGGCTGGACATTAGGAAAAAATTCTTCACAGAAAGAGTGGTCAGACACTGGAATAGGCTGCCCAGGGAGATGGTGGAGTCACCATCCCTGAATGTGTTTAAGACTCGTTTAGATGTGGTGTTAAGGGATATGGTGTATGGGAGAACTTTGTAGAGTGGAGTTGATGGTTGGACTCGATGATCCCAAGGGTCTTTTCCAACCTAAATGATTCTATGATTCTATGATTCTAAGAACCGCTTGTCTTTCAAGGTCCCCTTTGGTCCCATTTTCCTGTGACATGCTGGTTTTCATTTTGTTCATCCTGGTATATTCGAAGACACAAACAAAACCCCCAGTATAACCCTACCTTCTATGATTTATTTTATTTACTGTATCTAAATTGTGTTCATTTCTGTATGCCTGTTTTCCTTGAGGACTTTTGTAACTGTCAGAGAACAGGAATAAAACGCCATGTATCATTAATCTCTCTAAGGCATGAGGAGCGATAAAAGTATTTCGTGGCCTGATTCTTAACAGGCTGTTCTGTCCAAATATTGTTTCCTCAAAATGAGGCTTCTAAATGCATCATTACTTTCATAACACAGTCAGATGCAAATATTGCAGCTTGTTTCTGAGTCAGCGTGTGACGTTTGGGGCGCACCAGACCACTTAGGTGACAGGGTATGTGATGGGAAGAAAAATTAAGGTGCAAGATTACACCTGGGCAAAATATTCCTCCCAGCAGGGCCTTCACCCTGCCTTGAGCTTTCTGCCATGGACTGTCACCTGATTGGGGCCAGCATAGCTGCTGCAATCCTGCCTGCCTCTCTGGCTGTACCTCTCTCTGGTGGCTTCATAGGCTCCAAATCACGTCCCTCCATAGGAACACCAAATCTTTACAATGTAGACTTGCAGGAGAAGAAATGCTTAAGCCAATTTAGCTGAACAGGGGCAAGCTGGTTTGTAGACAGACATTACAGAGAAGCTTGGGAAAAGGCTGAATTTAGCTGCTGTAAAATGGAAATAACATGGTGGGAGTTTCAGAAAGCAGGAAAGCACGAGCCCCTGGCCCGGACCCTGTGGTTGTCCAGGGGACGGGGGACTGACCCACCCCTGTCACCTCACTCTTCACAGGAGGGAAACCACCTTCTGTCCCAAGGGAAGCATTTGGAAGAGACATCCTAAGGAGGATCCTCGTAACTTGTCCCTCCCTTTTTGGCCTTCTCCTTCTGATTTTACTGCAGGAGGGCTCCATTTGGCACAGAGAAGGTACCTAGAGGTTTTCTTTGCACTGAAGGAAATTAAGGCTGCAATTTGAAATGGGTAAATCAAAGGAAATTCAAAGTTTAAGACCCACACACTCTTTCAGCTATTTGTCCCCCAAGAGCCTGAGCTGTTGGTATGGCCAGTGCGTTAACAGTGAATATCCTGTCTGGCTCATGCCCGTTTCTTGCCATAGCTGTATTATTATTTAAACATTCTATAGGTTTTGTACTTAATGTATACAGAGTGATGATCGCTGGGGCCATAATAATGAAATATGACTTTCTTAATGAAATTTCAGTCCCAGCTCATTTCACTGCTGACATTGAGGTGACTGCAAATAAACACTTTCCAGAAGAGTCCGTTAAATGGCTGCATAAGCAATTTATCAAATACTGTAACATTTAAATAAATAAAAAAGAAGTATTCAAGTGTGGTATATTGCTGCCTGTGGCTTTGTTCCCAATAACCTCACTCCTTGTCTTTCTAATAGTTAGATTTGCACTGACAGAAAACAAATCTCTCTCCAACTCGGAGAATTTTATCAGATTTATCTCTGAATGTCAGATCAATGTGTAGGAAACAAATGGAGTCAGCAACATGATTTAAATTAGAAGTCTAACAATTTACAGTCTCCACTGGTTTCTCATAAACCTTATTAACGTTTGGCATTGGGTACCAAGGAACTATAAATAACATTCCAAAAGAACATTTATATCTGCTTAGACTCTCGTTATATGTCTTCAACACAGCTTAAATAATGTCAGTAATACCTTCATCATGAACAGGAAATGAAAAAGTTACCCCATACATGTTTTGTCTTTTAATCAAATATTATTTTCTCCTTAGAAGTGCAGAACTGTTTTTTGTTGTTTTTTTTTTTTAAAAATATTTATTTTATTTATTAAAAACTTATGGCTACTATTTCCACTTGTTTTTCTAGATCTCAGTAGGGTACAATTCCCTCCCATCTGAACAGAGCGGAACAGTTCCTTCACATCTCTCCATGCAGTCCTTCCCTCCCACCCCTTCACCTCGGCTGCTGTTGGAGGCCAGGCTCTCTCCTGGGCGACGTGGGCAGGGGCAACACCGTGACACCATGAGCTGCCTGCGGGCAGAGGTGGCGCGAGGAAAGAGGGCACCATCAAACATTTCTAAAAATGCGTCTGATTGTAGCAGAGCAGGAGATGAGAGAGATTTATAGACTCCCTCCCCAAACTGCCCTCACTCATTTCGTATATTCTTAATCCTCTTTCTTTCTCTCATCGTAGTCTTTTCTCCTGCCTGTGTGCAACGACCCAGATTTTCTTTTCCATCCAACACATCCAAACACTCCTGTCCAAAATTCAATTCTCTTCTGAAATCATCTGTTCCCAATCTGCTGCGTGGTCCTTGCTATTTTGATTGCCTCTCTCAGCTGGAGGACTAGTTCCTCAGGAAAAGATGTAGAATTACTCTCTGCTTCTAAAACATTGTGCAACTTTTAGGCTCTGCACCTAAGAAGCCTCACCTAGGGTGGGATTCATTGGGCCAAATGTCAACATCTACACCGAAAGATCTACTTTTCCTCAGTCAGTGAATTCAGAGTGAATGTTTTGTGGTGGAACTGGCACCTAATCATGTTGCTGTAATCTAGTAAATGAACAAGGCAACAGAGAAGCAACAGACGTCATGCATCATACATATAATAAAGGCAAATAGATTAAAAAATGAAAAACAGTGGTCTGGAAAAGAACAAATAGTAGAAAGAAGCAAAAATCCAATGAATGTTACCCATGTTAGCATTTTAAACATACAATTAGTTCTTACAGATATGCGAAGCGCATTCATCTGAACTAACTTTAAAGGCTTACAGAGGCTTCCTTCATGGCCAAAGAAAAGAAATAGGTATGTTGGGAGAGCAATTCATCTGCCCTCTTTAATATGTCTGCCTTAGGAAGAGGTGAACTGCATTTTAGATGTGTCTGTTTCTCCCCATTGAGTGCGTTTAGAGAATTAGTCCAGGTGTAGATGTCTATTGGCATCTAATAGTAGGTGAGATGGGCCTCGGTGGCTGTAGCAGAAAGGATGCTGCAGCACACACCGTGCTGGGAGCGATGTGGCAGCCTTCCACCGTGACTCACCACAGGGAGCAAAGAAACGGGCTGCACAGCCAGAGCTTCATGCATATTGGTGCAGCCAGTCCCCTGGGACTGGTGCCAAGTGGTGTCCAATAACTCAGCCCACGCAATGGGAAAGAAACTGTGACAGCGTCCTATGTACAGCAGCTCCCTCCAGCAGCTCCTTGTACGAGATCAAATCAGGGAAGAGTTGCATCCTTGTAATTAGCTTTGCTCCTTTTGAAGGCATCCAGACCCCAAGTCACCTCGTCTGCTAGACTCTCATCATGGCCTCTTGCCTTTCTTGGGCAGCCTTCCCACAGCACTCCCAGAGCCCACAGCTAGAGCCTGGAAACCCTCAGTCAGCGGCTTTCCAGGGCTTCTCTCTCCTTTCTATCCCTCTTGTCAGCCCCTGTAATACTTTTCTCCCTCTAGTCGTCCACTACATGTATTCCCATGCAGGCTATTGCGCCTGTGAAGCAAACTCTGGTGGCTGCCTCTCCCCCCAGCCACCCACGCTCCACCCCTCAGCCCAATGGGTCAGGTGAGACCCTTTTCTAAGGTATTGGGGAAGTCAGCACACAGCGGTGAAGCTCCACTTGCAATTTTTGTTTTTAGCCTGGCTCCTAACAGGGCACTTTTAGATTCAGAAAGGCCTCTAGAGCCAAAAAAAAAAAAAAAAAGTGCCAAAGGCAGAAAAGGAAAGAACACAGACAAAAATTACAAAGCCACAGAAATGCTCAAAGAAATATTTCAAAGAGGTGGCAATTAGATTTAGCTCCTTAGAATGATGTGACAGTTTCAAGGGCAGAAATATTTGACATTCAGTAGCATAAGAACTGGTGGAAAATTAATTCCAAGACTGTCTAGCCATGAAGCCAAATGTTTCTTCACCTACAGAAGTCAACTGCAAGAAAAACAAAACCTTTAGCTTGACCTTCAAACAACAATTAGTGGCTGATTTATTGACGTGGTTTTCCAGAAAATGGACAATGCTTATGAAGACATTGAGAAAACTGTATAATAAATTATATTTTATTTGAGCTTCAGGGGTTGTAGCCAATTTTCCACTTTAAACAAGTTCTGCCAGGGTGTCCTTTTGTTAGGTCTAAGAATTAAAATCAAACAAAACAACAGCTTTATTGTAGCATGTGGTTTAGCAATAGACCTGAGGCTACTACTCAATATTAAATCTCCACAACAAAAAAGAGGAATAATTACACACTTTGTTATGGAAATTACATGATAAATTCATTAGAAACCTCTCTGAAAATAAAGCTAAGTACATGGTAATTCAGTTTTCCTCTACGAAGTTATCTCCTCACTGTGACTATTTGAGGGCAACGTGCTCTGCACGGGAGTCAGAAATCATTGCAAGTTGCAAGGTCCCATAGTGCCTTCAGTTGGGGGAAGGAGAAACTTTGCCAGTTACCTTTTATTTTTGAAAGCCTTTTTTTTCTTTTCCTCTCAAGTGCTGTCATTACTGGTAGCAGCCATCTCTAAAAGTGCCTCCAAAGCTACATAGCACTCACATGCTGAGTTTAGGTTCTCATACAACGTGCAATTTTTCGAATTGCCCAAGTTCCATTTTCAAAAGGGATTTGAGAACCTAAGAGCCCAGATCAAACACCCAGCTCCTGCAGCGTAGCAGGTTACCACGTGTCCGCTAAGCAGCAATACCCTTCCGTGTGTCTGCTTTCAGTCTGTGGCAGCTCTGAACTTACCTCATAATACAAGAGGTTTAAATTAGGTCAAATTACATTGCATTTGTATGCACACAGACATTTACTGCCATTCAGCTTATGCACAACCTCTGGTAACTCCTGGCCGGACAAGTCTGAGTAACCTGACCATGTGTTTGATCTCTAAGTACCACTCAAAGTCAACGGGGCTTAGTAACAAAGGCACTTCTGAAAATTTTACTCAGAAAGTGGCAATTCCTTGTGAAGCACCCACGCCTGGCTGACTTAAGGAGACCCCAGCAATTTTAGGAATACAACAGTAGGCAGCTTGTAAGAGGACAAGACTTGCTAAAGGAGCTGCTTGTCATCAGATGACCAATCTGACATTGGTCCTTATGCCACGTTATACGATTAGTCATTCTCACAAAGAGGTTTACTGATTAAATTTGCTTTAATGTCTTCTCTGTGAAAAGTGTATAATCTGTGTGATGCCACAGGCGAGGGGGGTGACTTTCATTCATCACAGGCCCACCAAAAACCCAGGTCAAGGAGCAGAGCAGAGCACGATGACTTGTAATGAGACCTCAGCCCCAGCGACCTCCCCAATTGCCTCCTATTTGGGGCACACAGGATGACAATGCTCGAAACACAGCAAAATATTCTTCACCCAAGCACTGACAGATGAAGACCCAGAGCAGAAAGCCTTGGGGAGTGCCTGAGACACTTGAGAGCAGCCAAGGTTTCCATGTGGCTGGTCACCTGTGAGTTGTGGATTGTTTTTATGACACATTTTTCTGAAATACTCTCATTCTGAACACTTAACGCTTTGCTGTAAGGAAGCTGGGCAGCTCTTTCATAACTCTGACATTTTCTCTGGACACAGCAGAGCAATAATGGTTGACAAAAAAATGAATGCCCATGATTCATGTGAGTAAAGTCATCTGAAGCAATCACCAGAATGTGGCTTTATTCAGACATAGCTTATGCTGGAAGAATTTCCTTTTGCAGATACAATCAGGGGTTATCCTACCCCTGCTGGCTCTATAAGCTTTGGTGGTAGATCACAGATTTTAGCAATTCCCTACTGCCTTGTCACTTTGTTTGGCTGGATATCGAGCTCCTGGTCTGCCAGCTGTCCAGAAATCCTGTACGAAGGACACTCGGAGTAAGTGGCAACAGTCAACCTGCACATTTGCACAAGGAGTCCTGCAGCTGGGACTTGTTGGACTTGCAGTAAACGCTTCAATCAATCACCATTAGAACTGGGCTGAAATCAAACCATTCTGGATTGCCAGTAAAGGAAGGACTCCTTATGCTATATAGCACATGTACATCCTGATTCGACCTGACTTTAATTCTGTATTGAAATAAGAGACTGAACGTGAACTGATTCAAAGTGAACGTGAAAGGTCTGTATGGATTTTAAGTAACTGAGTTTTAGTCCATGTTGATGCAGCAGATTAATATTAACATCCCACATTTAGAAATGGGAAAACTGATATACACATTTAAACTTTAGGTGGTTAAGTTGTTAGGTGAACACTTCAGGAGAAAAAAAAAGAAAGATTTATTTTTTACAGCTATGTAAGGAGAAGGCCTATAGTGTCTCGCAGCAGCCAGGAACTAGACAGTCCTGCTCAGAGGCTGTTTTTAAAAACTGCTCTAGCCCAGCGTCCCAAGCCACACAGGGAGTCAGTGAGAAGAGCCAGGTGAGGGCTAAGGAGTTTCTAATCACTGCTTGTGTTTTCCCACTTCTAACCCAAGCTTCTGGACTAAATATAAAGTGAGCTGTCAAGTAAATGCACTCACGCCATATGCTAGAAACATCACAAAGCTTTGTTGGCCATATAAAAATCGCTGCACATGGGAACAATAATTCTTTCTTGAAAGCCAAATAACTATTCTGATCTAAATCAATCAGGCCCGAGAAAAGCAGAGAATCCCTGCCCCCCCTTTCAGGTTACAGTCATTGTGCAAGTGTTAGGAATATAACAGAGATTTAAAAAAACTCACTCTCTGGTATCTGCCCTTCTCAGAGCTATTGCTTTTAAGTGTGAGCTGTAAGACTTCTTACGCCAACATTCTAGCCAGAGGAAATATCCTTGTCAGTGCTATAACCCCTTACAGGTCAGAGTCCTTAACTAGAAGCCAGCCCTTTTGGCTGATGCAGTGATCACATACCGCAGTATCAGTCAGGTTTTCCCTTGCACTTTTTCTCCTCCTTTCTTCATTTTCAATGTATGATAACTTCAGGATTAAAGTCAAGACAAGTAATTTGGAGAAAGCTGGGCAGTCACTGCTTTTTCAGATGTGTAATGCAAAATTTAAAGGTAACTATATGTCTCCTAGTTCAGATTTTAACTGCAAATCTATTTGAAGGCATAAGGACAGTTGTGTCTGGGTAGATCTAATTTGCTGTTTGTATTTAAGTGGAGCTTTGGAGGATTTTGAGCATATTATTGTACAAAAACCTAACAACAGAAAGGAAGACAGCACATCAGAAAACCTATGCACCTCATAGAGAAGTGACAGAGGCATATATGGGGCAGGAACTTTCACTTTTATTTTCACACTACCTTGTGTAATGAGCTTAGCTAGTTTCTGACCAGGACTCTCAAATGCAACAAAAATATAAGCCAACAACAATAACAGGGACAAGTGAAGTCAGAGGGAGGGATCTCAGTTTCCTCTGTTTTGCCAGGGCTTTTTCTGGCGGGGACAGGGGTGCCCGGGGAGAGGGGACGGGCTTTCCCTCTTCTCCATTTGGGTCATTCTGGGATATGTTTGTGAACTGTGACCGTGTCCCTACCGACACCCCGAATGACCCTGGCTGGGGCCACAGCTGCTCCACGCGGGACCAGGATCTACGTAGTTCCCTTTAAAAACAACTGGCTCCCCTCAGGCTGGAATGAATGAGCCTAATTAGCTATGGTTTGTATCCCACGGCTGAGCAGGCACCGGCCCTGACCGAAACCGCTTCTGGGACTGGGGCATCTCTGGAGCCCTGCTCACGTGTGTGCTTGGCGAGCTGTGCAAAGGGCACCCTTCCCTTGGGCAGGGAACATCTTCTGGGACTCCCAGAAGAACTCCAGCCTTGAGCACGATGGGCACGCAGCTTCAGATGTGGCTCTAGTGGAACGGAAGGACAGCAGATGAACGTGCACACGGGTGGAATGGCTGTGGAGTTTCCGAGGCAGGCAGGCAAACAATTCAGTGTTTATGATTATAAATGTTACGATTGCAAATGCAATGATCCATGTGGGAAAATATGAGGGAGAGAAAGGAGGGTTATGGGATGACCTGGAGAACACAGCAATGTTAAATAGGGGGGTTTGCAGCCGGGCTCTTCAAGGTCAGCCATCAGTGCGGTTATCATTAAATGTTGCAAACAGAAGCCAAAATAGAATCATGTGACAGCAAAATTCAATTTTTAGAAGTGGTTTGGGTTTTGTTTGTTTGTTTGTTTGTTTGTTCAGCTAGCATCCAACTGCTTTATCCTTATCCATGCTGCCTGAAATCTTCTTTGCATATTTAGCAAGTCCCCAACAAAAATCTCTCAGTCTGATCAAAGCCAGTGAAGGGAAAAGGTCAAAGCACAGGTTATAATGCACGCGGCCCCAGGGAGCTCTGTCTCACACGTGCCTGCGTGTATATAAACAAAATCCTCTCTGCATGATGCACTGGCAGCAGATAAGATTCATGGAGCGCCCTGGTCAGGAAGCAGCACTGTGCTGACAAAACTGCGTGGTGGCTGTGAGGCAGGCAGTGTGCGATGACCAGCTGCAGAGCAGAACCTTCCCAGGCAGGCCTGGATACTTGTCCCCCTGCTGAGACCTGGGTCTTGCAGCTATTTTTTTCACATATGGAAAAAATACTGGGAAATCTTTAAGATTTTTCCTAAATAGTAGCATAAAAAGTGATTGCAGTAGCCCCACTGCCTGGCTGTTCGTGACTTGACTTTCCCTGCGTGGCTCCCACTTGGCTCACCACTGAGGTGCTGCTGGAGCCACAGCATATCTTGCTGGGCAGGAGAGAGGGCTGCACTTTCAAACACAAGTGCAAAAATTCAGAGATTCATGAAGTGGTAGGCCAGCAGAGACCGTTATGATAATTTGTTCTGACCTTCTCCATCACGTGGGTCATGGAGTACCATATATATACACATATATACTTACATATATCAGAATCACTGAGTGCCAGTTCATGGAGCTTGACTTTATCTGATTCAAAAACCAGACTAGCACGCTCCTTGTCTTTCCCTCCTCACTGCTTAGGGGTTTTATTTGGCTTCAGTGGACTTGCGTTTCTTGAACTTTTCTCTATATTCCTGTTAGGTCTCTGTGGGTAGATGTACCTTCAGACCCAAGGTCTTCTGCCTGCCTGGCACCATGCAAGGCAGAGCTTGCTGGGGGAATCTGCCTAACCATGTTTCATGGCCAAGGCCAGCTAAGCTTTCTTCCCAGGACGAGCAGCTACTCAGTGCCTGTGTGGTGCCGTTGAACAGAGCTGCTTGGGGAAACTCCAGGACTGGGAGTCTGTCTCCAGCTCTGCTTTACTGTTTCTCTCCCACAATTTCCTCTTCTTCTTCTCCCTCTCCCTCAGACATTTTTCCTGTTGAGCTCCCAGTAACTGGCAATAAGTCCTCCTTTGCTGCCCTTACTCTATTGCTTGGATGTACTAGTGCTCAGCTACCTGATTGCTTTTAATTCCTTACTTCGCTCTATTGATTTTGCCATAACTGAATCCATGTGCTGCATCTGGCCCATGGGAGGATGGGAAGGCTGTTTTTCAAATGGCTTCTTTCCTCCTTAAAAGGGCAGTGTTTTACAGAACTCAGCATGAGAGTTTTGGTGCTGTCTAGAAATTTCCACAGAACATATTCTGTATCATTTCATTACCGCTCAGCTATTTGCTGGTTATTATTAACAAATTTGATTATAGTGGGTCAAATTGTATGTGAAATATACAGTGTTCCCTTTCCCTTGTTCCTCCAAACAGCTATTTGTGCCAGTCATGTACCGTGCTCTGAGCCAACGACAGTCCCACAACTGCCAAAAATGCAGTTGAAGCAGGAGGCTCCCGTATTTTTGTCTTTCCACTTGTTCCCTGGCCAACATCCTCAACTTCCCTTCAAACTACCAACTCCCTGCTTGGCCCGTGCAGCAGCCTCCTCCCCATCCACAGCTCCCTTCCCCGGCAGCAGGCCAGAACGAGGAGGTGCGCTGTAAATAGGAGGCACCTCTTTGGTTTGATTTGCATGGGGTCCCGATTGCCAACAGTCTGCCCGTTTTAGCTGGTGGGAACTCTTTTTGGAGGAGGGGGAGGGGGCCAGATGCTTGGCAAAACTCACCCTGGGAGCAGCACTGAAGGGAGCAGAAGAACAAAAGGCAGCAGAGATGTTTCAAAAAGGATGAGCAAAAAAAGTGGGAACACGGGTTCAGGAAAAGCAGGCTTCCTGACAGCTGCTAGTTGTGTGCTCCAGCACCAAGCCTTGCTCCATGGCCAGTTGGGACCTATACGCTGTTCACACTCTTCATTCCTGCACGTGCCCCTGCTTGACTCAAGCAAGTTGTTCACCTGAACACCTTATGCGGTTGTTCTGTCTCCAGATGGCTGACGGTGATACCAAGACAAGCTTTGCAGTGGTTCTCCAGCTGTGGATGCCAGATGGTGCTTCTTGGACAGACACAAAGATAAAGCCAACCTTTTCCTGACTCAGCTTGGCTTCCAGAAGCTCAGCTGCTATCGCAGAGGTGAAAGATGGTATCACAGCGACTCGCTCATTACACACTGTACATTTCACAGAAGGTTTATTAGTATTTTTTTAATGCAGATGCACTGAGCAAGACTTCCTGCCTGATGGCCAAACATAACCTTGAGGCCACGTGAAAAAACCATCAAAGCTCTGTTTCCACTGTGATTAACTGCCCCGAATACTGGATTTGTGCATAACAGAGAGGAATTCACCCCACAGCCTGCAGGGAAGCTTTGCTTTTCAAGTAGCAGAATAATCAAACACCTCAAATCTGCAGGTAGGACCAAAGAGTTGGCCAACATGACTGATGCCACCCCTGTTTTGGCCTGTTCTTTTGTTCTGTGAAACGGGGTGAATAATGAATCCCAGCGGGTGTGCTACCAGACTTTTGCATCCTCCCACGTGTGCAACAAATCTGCAGCTGCGCTCATCTCATGGTTTATGGTAGTGGACATAGCCAAGGACAGTGTGAAGGTGGGTGAAGGTGAAGAGGGCTAATGGGTGGAGGTGGAAAAGATTCCAAGATGATGCAGAGATTAAGGGAACTTCTCCCAGGAAGCTGAGAGAATGCCTTAATGGTTAAGTAAAACCTATCCAATGTTACTTCAGCCTTCTGGCTGACATTTTGATACAACATGTATGATGGAAATCAGCATTTTAATTTTTGCAATAACCACCACAGTACAAAACTATTGTTCAGAAATTTTCTATTACTGTCTGGAGTGTTAGTTTTTATGGTGCCATATACATGTGCAGTATGGACAAGTTACAGTTGCCGTGGGAATGTTAGTAATGAAATTCTTGAGTTCTTGGTGCTTAAAAATCTCAAATGAGTTATAAAGGAGACTTGTTTGCATTTCATTTCCTTAGTTAAAGGCAGAAAAAATAATTCCCACAACCCTTTGTGACAAAATTTGCCAAACTAACACCCCTCCATCTTAAAGCTCTGTTTGACTTTTTCTCCAACAAATCTCTCATGTATCCCTCATTTACTACCACGAGAGCAAAATGTTTTTTGAATAGGCCTGAGGAAATGCCTTCCTGCCACTGTCCTTTTCCCACTGATACTTGTTCAACATGAGTTCTGGAAAGGTTCGGGTTACAGAGTGAGAGCCCTGCAACCTGGGATTTAACTCTGGTCTTGGGTAATTTTGCACCTCCCCTGACTTCTGTTTTTTTGATTTTTGCCTTCTGTAGAAAGATCTGGATGCTTATCCACCCTTTTGGGTTTTCCTGTGTGTACTCAATAGTGAGTCTAGAGTGCTATTGGAAGTCTGGATGAGGTTGAGGTAGGGAACTGGAAAAATCCAGGTGAGTATTCATGCTATGTAAGTTAGTTATGCCAGAATATGTAAACATCAGGTCTGTTTTGGGAATGACAAAGAAGAATTTCCCCCCCCCAGTAGGTATCACAATTTTCTGTTTTAAAATGCTTGTTGTCTCCATGTGGTCTCCCACTTCCCCATTCCCACTAGTGCTCATCACCTGGCGTACATCAGCACCCTCTTCTTGTTCATTGAGGCAGTCCATTATTACACCCCCAAGCATGCACACGACTAAAAGGTTTCATGCTCTTATCTGTGCACTGAGATTGAGCAGTATCTCATATGAGTTTCTTCAATTCTCACAACATCAAGTGGGAGGGGAGTTTACTGTTATCACAGCCCAATGTTGGTTTTGTTGCTCTGTGAAATCCTCTCTTTGACAATGATTTTTGGAAAGTGTCTCATACTTTTGACCCCTCCTCCCCCCCAGTTAAAATAAGCTCTTAACCTCAGGCAGGAAAGGAATAAGGGCTAGGGCCTGAAGACAACAGGCAACCACATACAGCCAGGGAAAGAGTTCATTTATTTTCTGATAAGGCAATAGTTGCTGGAGCAGAAGCTGACCATGGGACAGCCAGAGCAGCTCTTTTGAGTTAAGCTGCTGCCCCTTTGGACCTCATTCCACAGTGCAGATAACAATAAAGGATTTAACAACAGGCAACGTCCCATTTAGAAAGGCACCGTGAGGCTCCCTGTGCATTTGAAGGAAACATCAACAGGAATTGTAGGATCTCAGGCTAACGTATGTAGGGTGCCTAATAACCTGTTACTCTCAAAGCCATAGTTTAGAGAGGCTAGGTACGCATCTGGAAGGAGTGTATTCCTAGCAAAGCAAGGGTATTTGTAGAGCTTACAACTGCAACATAGAATGCTATTTTGCACTCAAGAAAGACGTACGGTTCTGTTTCAGACATGTATCTAGATGTATGTACAAAATGCAAAATCACACTGCTGCTTTCCAGTCTTTGAAAACTGCATTCAGGCAGGACAGTTTTAAGTGAAAAACTTTGCCAGGACACAGCTGAGGATTGTAGGGGTGAATGCGGTGTGTGAAACAATTACAGAGAGCTTGGGAGCCACAATCCCAATTCATTTGTCTGGGAAGAGGCATGCAAGTCCTTAAGAGTAATTTGCTGCCATTATGGTACAATGGTGTAATGGTCACGAGTCCATGTGAAGAGGGTGAGATGGGTGCTTGATATTAAGGATATGGGTATATGGATGGGAAGAGAGAGAAAGGATGTGGGGGAGCTGTGGTAAGAGATGGAGGGAAAAGAGCATAGTCTGAAGTTATTTGAGAAAGTGAAAGAAAAAATGAAAGAGGGGAAAGAAAAGATGAAACGGACAAAGAAGAAAAGAACATATAAACAACAGAGACCCAGAGAAGTTGAAAAATGGATAAGACAACTTATTGTAAGATTGATTAATATATTACATAGTCATTAACAGTGACCAAGAATGAATAATAAGACAACGAGCAGAGGTGTCTCCAATCTGCTCTGCCTTCCAGAGTGCTCCTTTGCGCACCCTGGCATTTTGGAAACCTGCATGTATTGAGGAGGTTAGACAGGAAACTGTGGAGAGTAGGTGTCTGCCCTGTCCCAGCTCTACCACATAGCCTGTGCATTAACCATCAGGTCTTAGAATGTGGAGCAGAAGCAGTAGTTTGGGGAAAAGTAAGAGGCAGGGCTTGAGTGTGAAAGAAGGGTTTGGATGTAGCATTATAGGAAGAGTGATCTAGTGATTAAATGCTACTAAGAAGATGACAGAAATATTGTACCTTTCATTAGCATTTTCTCACTCATTTATCCAATAGCTCTCTGCAGACATCTAATCGTTGACTGCAGAACTGATCCAACCTTAATTTGAGCAAAGGAAGCATCTTCAAGGAACCTTGTATTGATGTTTGTTCTACTCCAAATTAAAAGGGTACCTAAAGTTAGTAGCTTAGGTCTGATTCTTAATAACACTGACATTGTCTATATTTATATAAATATACATTTATATATATAATCTTATTTTTCATTTGCTGAAAATAGAGCAATCAAAAAATGGGTGGGAAAATTGTTCTAAAGGACGCAACTAGGATTGATTTCTGAAAATGTCAGCAACTTGCTTTATATCTGAATTTGCATTTGAGAAAAATCAACACGGAGACAGAGGAAGCAGAAGAAAGAATAATAAAACATTACTGAATTACGCTATGAATAGCATTGTCTAAATGAGTTGTTTCATAACTGTGAATCAGATGTTCTTTTTCTAATCATTCCCAACACATGGCCCGTATTGGACAGTGTTAACCTTTCAGCTCAGAGAACATGAATTCTCAGTTTCAAATGTCACCTGAATTCCTAAGTCTTTAACCTTTTTAGAGTTCAAATTACTCCTGTCCAAGTTGTCTGACTTCATGAATGGGACTTACATGCTTGATTACAGCAGTGAAATTTGGTTCAGTGGGGCAGATCCTTGGCTATCAAGCTTCAGAGGTTTGGTGACAGCTCTGCCAGTCAAGGGCCTGACTTGTAAAGAGCCAGCGGCTTAGTCCTCTACAAAATACCATGTGCCCTCAACATCTTGTAAAGGTGGTGGCAGCTGTGTTAGCTCAATATCTTGAAGAATTGTTTAGCATCTCAAAAAACTGAGTCCTAAACTGACTTAATAATCTTTTTTTTTTTTTTTGGCTGGTTTTCTTTGTCTCCTGAAAAATCACAGGAAAAATCACAACCATGCTGTTAAAGCTGGAGATGGGACATAAACGGAGCCTTTAACCAACCCCATCCCCTCCCCCAAATTTAATGATTCAGATAAAATGGAATGACATCCAAACCAACCTCAAGTTGTTTTTGTTTTTGCAAAACCAAAACCTGAGTGATGAGGTTTTGCAAAATTCAAACCCAAACCACTCCAGTTTGCCCATTATAGACATGAGACTGAACTCAAAACCTTTTATCTGAGCCCTCTATCCCCTCTGGACCTTGTCGGTTTGGCTAAAAATGGAACCTGGATTTAAACCATCCGTGATTTGGGTTGTGCAAATCACAACCTGACTAATGTAGTTCTTCAAAACCAAAACCATAACATGGCCTTCTTGTTCCATCCCTAATTAAATTAAATGCTTTGTGTCCAGAGCACTATGGTGAGTGAAATGTACAGAAGAATATTATCAGCGTAACACAACCTTCTATTTTATTCATTCCCAAAGGGCCTGATCCTGAAATCACAAAGCCCTCTCTCGCCTCATCAGACCATACTTGTGGGCACTTGGCGAGATACTTCTGCTTTGACAAGGGCTGCTGATGCTGTCTTTGAAAGGAGTGAATTAACTTCCATTGAATTCAAGAGCAACGTACCCTTTATCACTTGTATTTTCTGTGTACCTTGCCGTCCGATGTATGCGCAGGTTATGAAATCTTTTCTGTTTCAGGAGGGGCTGAAGTAGAGCAGAATTGGCCATGCCCCGTCACCAGAAGAGAGCAGGTTTATTTATTGGACGAGTTTTTCAGCCTCTGACCTCATATGAGTCTGGTACCAGAAGGAACAGGGCTCCCTGTATGGTATCTTCTGGGATTTCTGATAGACTCTACCATCTTGTCTATCTTCCTAAGAGAGTGTCTCCTGGCATAAAAGCAGCCAACGCAGCTCCTAGGACAGTCCTAAACGCCTTCTTGGGTGGGGGTATAGCAAGTTCTCAAAGGACTTTCTGTGAACCTTTGCCCATCCTGGATTTTTGCTTGTGATGGATGTATGCTTTCTCAGCTCTGGCACTGTCTCTGCCTTCCCTTGCTGCCACAGGTGAGGGTCCAAGGGCGGTGCTTTTCCACCTCTGGACTGTCTGTAGACTACTTTGAAAAGGCCAGTGAATGGTAACTAAGAAAAACTCCAGCATAATGTTTTAGGGGGCTGCAAATAAAGACATGCCTGAAAACCACCACTGGTGTTCACAGACAGGTGTCCTGGAGATCTGAGAAGCGAGATGAGTGCTTCTGAGAAGCCAGCTCCACCCTGGCTCCCGAAGGAGGCAGAGCATCCTGGCTTCCCCCTGCCCAGGACCTGCTGCTTTCCCAGTAGCTATGCTAACAGACCAGGAGTCTTTTTCTAGGTCTGAAGGACTGTTGCAGGCTAAACTTAAGCTAATGCTTCAGTTTATTTCTTTAGCTGGATCCCATTTTCTGATGTTTTGGTTGTTTCTTACAGGTAAATTGTTACTTCTCCGTCAGTGTTTTGCTGTTGCTGCCTTCCTCTGCTCATTTTTTCTGTTTTTTTTCTTTTCTTTTTTTTTTTCCTGGATTTGGATCCCAATAGGTCATTTAGAAGGAATAATGGCAAAAGGGAAGTTTTTATGAGCAGCACAGGCAGATTAAAAACACCCCACCCTTTAAATATCGAAACCTGTGAACTTAACAGTAATAGTTTTCCTTGTCTACTCCAAGTGCTAAGACTCGTACCCTTTCTGTACAGCTACAAGCTACTCTGAGGAGAAACAGTCACAGAACCAGAGCAAGCTGGACATTTAACTAGATAGCTGGCACAATTACAATTATACCACAAGTCAGCTTGGACTAATAAGTTGAATGAAACTCAAAGCCCAGTGTCTTTTTTCGCCCTAAGCAATGACTTTTATCCAGTATGTTCTCTTAAAAAGAAACAGGCTAGAAGCTAAGGACAAAAATGCAATCCTGTGTGTCTAAAGTTAAACAGTGAAACCCGTGCCAGCAGTGCCTCCTTACCCTGCCTGGGAGCCCCAGGGGAGGGGATGTTGTGGGTTCGTCCTCTCTTTTCATCCACAGCGCAGGGCAGGAGGAAGAGGGAGAGTTTTGTTTCATGAGAAGAACAAGAGAGGGATCTTCCTCCTTTCTCCTCTTCAAAGTCAGGAAGGAGGAGGCAGTAGAGGTGGGGGTAGGGGAACGGAGGGAGGTCATGGGAGAGGGTTGTACCATCCCTTTGGCATCATGGGCTCTCTCCAGAGAATCCTGCCACTTAGCTGTTAAACAAGTAAAGCTTCCTTCCCCTGTCTTGTATCTTCCTGTTGATCCAGAGCATCTCCCTCCTAGTCTTCATTTGGTTCCACCAGGATATATCGCTCTGCAGTGATCCCACCTGTTGGACAGTTTTCAGGGCTGGGGTGGAGCAGTAAATGTGCATGCCTTATGTCTGAGTCTCTGTAGTTCTGCACATCTGGGTAAGATTAAACAAAGCCAGGGGCGGGAAGTGCCAGTATAACAAAACGTACGAGCCATAAGAGCTCAATTTAGGACCTGTGCATATGTTTTCAATGCTAATTTGAAGCAAACCTTTTCAGATTCATGCTTCAGTGTCTAGAAGTGATGTAACTCCAATGCCTTTCATCCTTAGGAGCATGCCGTTACTTGGCCTATCCTGCCAGGGCTCCTAACACAAAACCGTATGGTTAGCATCTCAGACATTTTCCTGTCAGTCCAGCTGCTCCTGTATAGGTTCTTTTCAGGACAGAAATTTGCTTCTGGTGTGAAGCCAGGCCCAGCCTTAGAAGTTTATGGAGGGGGAAGAGCCTAAAGCCATTGAGATCCATTGTATGGGCCTTGATACGTCTCCTCTGGAAGGGCTGGGCACAGGCAGGTCTGAGTGTTGTGCTGCTCAAGACCCTGGGCTCAGATCCTGCTGAGGATGGTGAGGACTGAGACCAAGTGACAGCAGGGCAACATGCCTGGAGGGGAAGGCTGCCGCAGAGCCGTCTCTTTCTCCTACTGTCTCATGGCATCCAGCTGCCCTTTGGGAGCTGAGAGTAAGTTGGGCAAATGTCAAACCATGTAAAAATACGGGTGTTTCAACACTTGGTGCTCTGGAGCAAAGGGAACATAAAAATATTGGGGGCTTATGTAGCTGCACTAAATCTGCAGGTTTGATTTAGAACAGGCTGGATAATATTTTTACGCTCCTGTGCCCTCCACTTTTTAACAAGATCAGGCTAAGCTTCAAAAGAGACCCTCTGAATCTGACCTGCAAGCTCATATCCATGGTTGCCCCATATCCCTCCTGGTGCCACCTGTAGGTATGAGCAGAGAGGAGCTGAAGGAAGCACCACCAGCTGAGGGAAACTGGGAAGACCATGACTGTCCTGAGGGTTACTGATGTGGCAGGTCAGAGAGGAAAAGTGGTAGAGTTTGGGTGCTGAGTTTTTCAGTGAGAGAGAGAGAGAAAAAAAAAAGCACTAGAAAGAAGATGCTTGTGAGAAAAATCCCCTCCAAAGACAGTTGTGGTGGAAATATTTTCGAGAAGCCCAGTCCTCAGATCTGCATACTACATTTGATTGAGTTGCACTGTACAGCTCAGTTCTCAAAAGTTGTTAAAAGCGTTCCTTCTGAGAAGGGCTATCCCTCCTCCCATCCATCTGCCATGAAAAACAGGTTTCCCACCATCAGATGCAGAACCTTTGAGTCAGAACTGGCTTGAACTATAAAGTTAATAGCATGTCCATAAATAAGTGAATTATCCTCAGACATTTTGGTGGATCTCTTAAAATATTTACTTTTTAGGGGCAAGTTGGGTAATGGGTTTTCCTCAAACCTTAAAGTTTTAGTGGGCAACAAAGAATGCAGAGTAGAAGCTGCTGACCAGATGTTGCACAGCCTGGAGAGATAAAAGGAGATTGTTTTTACAAGTATAAATGGTGATATAGTAGCCCGCACTGTGTAAAGTACATATTTTTATTAAATCATTATGCAGTCGGACAAATAATTTTCCATATTTCCCAGTCATAACCTGCCTCATCCACATTGAATTTTTTGCCAGTTCTGACAGCTTCTTTTTCGCTTTACTGGCAAACTTGTTAGGATTTTTTTTAAAACCTCCTCTAATTTATGGCTTCAGTCACTTAAAATGACATAATCTTTTGAAACTTTAGATAAAGCTAATAAAGCTAATCTCATTAATAGAGTGCAAAAATCTCCTAACACTCCAAAGTGATTAAACAGTTTGGGGAAATGACTTACTGCAGAAGACATACCCAAAGGCAACAGAGGCTTCAGATCTGAACTCATGTATATGAACTCGACTTGGTTAGTAGCAGTGCTGCATTAATTTACTAGGTGTTGTAGATCTGGTCCTTAATTTATAAGAGTCAAACAATCAGAATAAATTGAGTGAAAGTCTTTAAAGCAGCAGAACAGCAAGAAGGTAAAGGTTTATTTTCCAATAGGATCTACCATGTTTTAAATTTTCTGTACTATTTTGCATGAAGTGAAAACCTTGAAATCTTCTCTCTGTTTTCAGATCACAGTAAATAAAGAAACCTGAAGAAGCAGACAGTGTGCTGTCACCAAAAGCTCCCCTTTTACTCCTGTCTCAAACAGGATTCCCCAGAAATTTGTTTTCTTTTTGAGATTGCAGGTTTGGTTTGGTTGTGTGTGCTTCTCTGTGTGCAGTTAGCCCCTTTACAGCCTTTTGCCAGAAAAAAAGGAAAAAAACCAAAACCCCCAAACCAAACAAATCCAAAGAAAAAGAATAAGAAAAATATTTATTTTTCCCCTCACCCCTTCCCCCTGGGCCAATTTTTTTTTTTTTTCACTGCTTTATATTATCAGGATACGTAAACTTCTCTCTATTCAAACGGATTCTGTCCTACAGATGCTTTTCAAAGTTGCAGGTGACCATAGAAAGCAGGAGGATGTGCAACCTTTGCCTTCATCCTGCAGAGGAAGGATGACAGGAGCCCAAGCAGGCAGAAAGTGATAAAGTTTTGCATTAAGTCACCTTTAACAGGACACATAGGATACACGCTTTTATTAAGCACTGGATTCAGGTGATACAAACCACAGACAGATGAACTGCTCTGGCATAAGCGTCACCCCTGTGCTTCTGTCTGCAAAATGCAGGTTATTTGCAGAATCGATGCTGAATAGAACAGTAGGATGCTGAAGCACTTCCAAAATTTCTTTGCTATTCTGGTTGCGATCAGGAGTGAACACACAGGTCCTGTGATGCTATTAAAAATCCTGGACTTCATGAAATCCTAGACAACAGGTGGTAAAACGCGCTTCCAAGAGATTTCTAAGCCCATGCTGTGAATTTTGTAGTTTGGGATAGGCCTAGCTTTGAGGATTCATCAAAACTGAACTGAAGTTAGAACTATGAAAGAATAGCCTGTTGCTGGTGCTATGAATTAAAGCAATATTATATGTAACAGATCCTTGTAGCCTATATGACATCTGACAGAAATTGCCAAAATGCTCCTGAAAAGACTTATTCTGATTTTGACATTTTGCGACCACACTGTTTGTTTTAGGCATAAGCATTTATATTAATTTAAGGTAAAAAATAAGATAAGATAATACAGTAAAGTGCTAAATTGGATCATCTCATGTGCACCGTCAAATATAAACCCCATGCATTTGAAAATTAAAGCTGTAATTCCTGAATTCAAACCTGTGGGATTATACGCTACAGTTCTGACTACATTTGATTTGTGAGATTTAAAGCACTTCTGTGCTTTCTTTCTTTCTATTTTTAATCTAAATGAGAAATAAAGCCATGGAAATAAAGGGAGCATTATTCTTGGCTTTGGTCCAGTTTCAGATCCAGACCCTGAACCCCAGCTGAAATGCACCGTGGATCTTAAATGCTGCTTTCTTCAACTGCCTTTGGTTAGAGCATGCTGCATTTCACATAGATCAACGCAATCACTACCTCTGAATTTTATGCTTGAAAAACAGACAGAGTTTTAAAAATCCAACGCTGTCTCAGTAATTGCTACCTGAGTAAAAAATATCAGAATATATTACTTGAGAATATAACTTATAAAATTTTGAGATCCTGCTAAGAATGAATGGCCAAAATATGAGATGACTGAAGAGATCCTTCTTCTTTTCTCCCAACCAGTAAAAGAATAAGAGATAATTTAAAGGTTTCAGAAAGAACCAAACAAAAATAAGGAATTGCAGAAGAAAACTGGATTTCCTCCCATGAAAACATGAAAATAGGAGGAGAGATTTCATTCAGGAGAAAAAACAATCAATGAAAGTTTCTTATTGAAATGTAAATCCACTTGTATTTTCCACAGATGTTTAAATAGAAGCCAAAGAAACTTTAACAAGCAGGGCAAGATAAAAATAAAAAGATTAGAGACATCCCAAAATAACAATATCAGTGTAATATTTCAGCTGGGAAAAAGTCTGAGCAACAAAAGGAATTGTATTTGCAGTTTAAGAGTTCTGTAAATAGCATTAGGAAAAATACATCTGCTTTGAAATTGCATATTAAATGACCCATGGGTGAGACTGTTGGCATATGATTCACCAGAAGTATCGTGTTGTAGCTGCTTTTTATTTTTCAGTCTTCATTTTCCTTGGAGTAGGGTCTCATCAGCTCTGTGCAATGCCTTGGTCACACTGTCATATGTACAGCAGTAAGTCCCACTGAAGAAATAGCTGGTATGTGGTGTAAGGAAAACCATTATTTTTACTGAATATTCCTATGAAATAAGCCTTTTAACTCTGTTTCACTTCAGAAACTCCTGTGAAAGATGGATCCACTTCTGCATTAGCAAGTGACTGAGGAAAGTCGCAACGTGCAGAACAATTCTCTTTAGTACGTGAGCAATACCCAATACCATTGAGCTAGCAGTCTGATCTCATTTTGTATGCCCTCCTGCCAAAAACGTTTAGCGAGATGGTGTTTGGGTATAAGTCTAGCCTGAAGCTCCGTTGGAGAGATGTCTGGCAGCTCCTGAAAGACCACAGGGGGTATCAAAACCCCTGCAGCGAGATCCTCCTCCAGGAGGGTAGGATTTAGATCATATTTTATTTAACATGGTGACTTCATGTCCTGATCCTCTAGCAGGTACATCATTGATCTGCAAGGCTTACAGTTACTGCAATGATGATGTGCTGCTTTTCGTATTGCTCATTCACTGAACTCTACCAACAGTCTTCCCAGCAGCTAAAATTTCCAGGGTTTTCTATTGTCTAAGAGCCTTGAAAGGTCCAGCCACAGCTGGAAAGATGTAGGCATGGTATTTGCTGCATAGGAATTATGTAGGAAATTCCATATATTGTAAGAAACACTACCTACTATATTAAACATAGGTGGAATTTAGGCTTTGTGGACTTAAGCTGTTGTTACGAATGATTGTTCAGCATCTCGGGGTTATTTGGCTGCTCTGTACAAACAGGTGTAGCTGTTGCCTCCCAAAGCCAACACCAAGAGGGCAGACAAAGCAGCCATCCGGCCTTCCCAGTGCTGTGTTTCCACGTACCTCAGGTGCTGCTAAAACTGGCCTCCTCTGTGTAAGCACCAAAGGGTAAATTCAATTACTGTGTCTCCTGCTAGAGTGAGGTAACCAGACATCCCAGACTCCCTGCTTGGCCAGAAGACCTGCGATTTTTAATAGCCATTAAAAATATATTTATTTTTTGCTGTTCTTGGCTGATCTTCTCCTTTCATGCTGATTAACAATGCTCTGATCTTTTACTGCTGCCTTTTAGTAACATAACAGCCTTCCAAGATGGAATAAGTCCATGTTATTCCTCTAACTAGTGTTTACGTACCCGGTAATAATTTTTCTTCCATGGTTGCTGCTTTTGCTAGTTGCTTCAACATCCTATTCCATACATTTTATTTTAAATGTAGGGGCACTTGTCTTAATTTTCCACAAGGACTTTTATTTGCATTTAGTTTAGAGATCCTTGCAGACATTTCAGTTACCAGCTGCAATTTTATGACATTGCTAATAATTTCTCCTATTGTTCTAAATGGAATATTCTCTGATATGTATTCTTCTGATTAATCTGAGGTTCTTTTCTGTTAACAAGGGACAGCATGGCTCCGGGAGTAGGCAATGGGATATGAAAACATTTACCAATATCTTGCTACTCCATGTCTAGACTGAGGAAGTTAAAGGAATGTTTTTGCATGAGAAGGGTTTACCTTTTTTTTTTTTGCATTTGGTTGCTCTAATTTGATCCTCAAGAAGCGATTTTAATAGCTGTTCAGAGTGTGACGTTGCTAATGAAAATGAACAGATTGCTACTTCATTCTACAATAAAAACAAGTGTGTGGTGATATTATTAGAGGAAAAATTCTGCATGTGTAATTGATATTTTCCTTTCCTATATCCTATTTGTTTATAGTGTAACGAAACAATTTACAGCTAAAGCAATTGCATGCAGCAAGCAGATTGTTTCAAATGAAATCAAATTTGTTCTTCCAAGTGGCACACTGTGAGACCTGTTGAAGATTTAAGTAGCAGACACACATACATGAATCCCTTTAATGTGCTTCTTTTTTTAATAAAAAACCCTACATGAATGGAAACTTTTAAAAATTAACTATAATCACAGAAATGCTTCAGCTTTTGCAGGTGGGCAGAGGAAATTCTACTTCACTGTATAAATCACTTTAAAATGTCTTGGCTTGCAAAGCTTCTGAACTCTGCTCCATGCAGTATCAAAGGATTATGGGTGTTATGGAAAGAGAGAGTGGATTACAGGTATTAAATAGGAAGACTACCAGGGTACACATGGCACACACATCAAGAAGACCTTGTGGATAAAAGGACTTACAGGGTGGAAGACTTTTAATCTCCCCTTCATGACTTGATGCCTTCATAAAAAAAACAAACCAACCCAACCCAAATATTTCTCTGCCAAAATAGGTTGTGGGCTACTGCTGAACTATGTGTTTTATCTCACATTGTCTTGGTTCAGCTTTGGCTCACTGGGTTTCATTCCGGGTAAGACTTGCTGCAGCTGTAATGCTTTTGTTCTTACAAGAGGGAGACTTATCTTAATACCTCTATTAATTTACTAGGTAATGACAAGGTCACAGTGCTACGGAATATGGATGCTAGTGGGAGAAAGAGGCAGGGAGTACTATTTTATCTCTGGAAAAACACTTTTGAAAAAGATCTTTGCAGTATGTTTGAGTCAACTCAATTGGCAATGACCCTAGCTACGTTTGGAGTCATTTGGTGGTACTTATCTGAAGCTAGCAAGCTACTGCTTCTGAAGGTTTAGGGGTTTTATTTCAAGGTCAATGCTGATTCACAATAAAAATGTGCATTCCGTTTTTACTAATAATATGGGTATTTATGTTTACAGAGCATTTGCAGGGGCTGTGCCCTCGCTGTGCTAAACATTGCGCATGCACAAAGCAAGAAAGTACTCTAAAGGTCTTACAGATCAAAACAGACAGTATGGAGCACGGGAAAATGCAAATATCTCTATTTTACAGAGAGGGAATTGAGGCCCGGATCCTCCAAAATGCTTCCTGTTTTCCGCACATAAATATCACTGAAATCAGTGTGAGCCAAACACCCAAATGCTTTGAGCATCTGAGATACCGATGCCGGTGCCGGTGCCCGTGCTGGCCTGAGCCGGCACCACACAATGCAGTGGAGGTGAGCCAGACACATCGGGCAGGGATGGGGGTAGCTTGGCTTGTGGAGCAGCATCCCTGAGCCCACTCCACAGACTGATCAGACAGGCACACCCTCATCCATGCTCACTTATGCTCTGTCAGAACCCTTTGCCTATAGCCTTCTGGTTTTTGGGTTTGGGGTTGGGTTTTATTTTTTTTGGTTTTGAATGTAGTGCTAATGGAATCAGCAGGGTCATCTGTCTACTGACCTACACTGTCACTTTCCTAACGACTTGCACTTGGGCATTTAGGAAGCCTGGAGCTGAGCCAAGGCCATCTAAACATCAGTCTTTGTCCACTGGCTCTATCCTGTGTCCTTCCTACGTTCTTTCAGAAAACATTGCATATGAAATTTCTTTGTGTAAGTACAGTCGTATTCTCTGGATGGCTTTTTTTTTTTTTCTTTTTAGAATATACTTCAATACACACAGTCTATAATGCAAGCATATACATTCCATGGTATGTTTTGAACCAGCTGGGTGCTCCTGACACAGAGGGAGCGCAAGGGCAGAGGTCTGTTCCCAATCTGAACAATTAGTCAGCTCCACTGGCATCACTGAAGCTCACGGATGTACTTATGAGAGGCTTTCCCGTGCCCTGTTCACCCGGGTGTGCCACTACCCAAAGCCCAAATTAATTGTCAATACTGAGCTAAGTGAGGACTTGAATGACCCCTCAACAAGACAACTTTTTCTGTACAGGAATGAGTTTTACCCGTGGTGAATAAATCTCACAGGTTCAAACCTGTAGGTAGTGAAAAGTAAACAAGATGTTACCAATCTACTTTAATCGCACTGGACAGTTATTAGTAACCGAACAGGAGGAAAAAAAGGAATAAGTTATGCTGAGTATCTTCCTTTAAAAAAAAAGTTTAATAGAAAAATTATTTCCATTTGCTTGAGCTGCTCTTTTCCTATCCCGCTGTCTTCATCTCTCAGCTGCCAAGGGCAGGATGATGTGATTCATAGACTTTTTAATTGAAATTGTACACAGCCAAATCATAGGGCTGCTACTCCCTTGCAAGTCAGTGGCAAAATTCCCACTGGCTTCAGCAGAAGTAAGCTTGGTCTGTCAATGGATAGGGAAAAATACAACATCAGCCTGGGTGATCCAGAAAAGGGTCCCTTACATTTGTGGGACCATGCCCTGGTTCATGCCCTGTGGTACCTTACTGGGTCTTGCATAGCTGCAGATCTTGTGGTTTCATCTGCCTCTTTTGAGAGTCTGCACTTCTGCCCAACTCATTTTATAGTTAACTTCTGATGTTTAGCTTATATTTGTCATCTCAGTGTGTTAGGCTGTTCCAGCACGTCCTGTACCTTGTCAAAACAGGACTATTTTCCTTCAGTGCATTCTGTGCAGAGTAAGATCTCTTAAAACATCTGGTTTGAAGTTTTTCTTTGTTTGCTGTAAAGAATACAGCAGTGTAACTCTCCTTCTGATCATCTTCCTTCAAGTCTTCCGTGATTTACTTACTCATCTATGAACATTCATCACCTTTTCCTACCCTAAATGCAACTCTACTCAGAGTGCTGGATGTAGGACTGCAGTCTCCAGGGTTGCAGTGCCAGATCCTGGGCGGTGCTGAGTGGCTTGGTTTGCTCCAGCAAAGCACTTAAGCACCGCTCAAAAAGCAAGTGAGTAATCCCAGAAGCAGAAGACAGTGTCACTCCTTACATGCTTTATTGCCGAGTGGAATTCAATGGTCTTGTCAGCCTCCAGCTAATAAATGGGAGTGACTGCAGAGTAGCTGGCAGTACCAGGGCTGTCAGACACACAGAGACCAGGGAGACCAGGCCTGTTGAGCAGAGCCTTTACAACGCTGACAGGAGGAGGACATTTTTTAAAGAGAAAGATGCTTTAGTTAGATGTATGTTCAAAATCTACAGCTGGAACTAATTATTTGGTCTCATTTTGAATATTACTCAGATGCCTGGCTGATCAGTGAGCCTGCTTAGACTACCAGTGATCTATGGGCGCTATAGATGGGTTATCACCTCTTCTACAACTCAGAAAAGATGCTGGATTGATTAGGGCCAGAAACTGAGGCTCACTAACACGGCGATCCTCAATCTCTTCCAGACTGCGACCCCAAGTCACAAAAAGAGGGAGTTTCAGGATTCCTCTTCTCTGATGCTAATAAAAGAAGGGTGTTTCTTGCACATGTGTATACATCCCTGCAGGCTCATCATGTCCAGTAGACTGATTTTACTATTATTTACTCGTTGAACTGATTAAACATCTGCAGCACTGCAAACATCATCACTTTTGCATCCAGTTATAGTGGAGTCCTCCGTGGCTTTGTAAGCCAGTGATCTATAGATCGGCCTTGCTGCAGGCTTTTGCACCTCCCAGTCTGAATGTGGCCTCTCCAACTATTTGCTTTCTACCAGGCTACTCTAAATCTTCTCTTCTCTCTGGAATAGATAGATCATCCTTGCTGATTTGGGGGAAGCGGAGAGAGCTGGTTCATGTAAAGAACCAAATAAAAGATTTTGTAATGTTTACATGAATGGGTTGTTTGATCATAAAACTAATTTGATTTTCATTAACAGCTAGCTCCACACTCAAATTTTACATGATAAGAGAGAGTTGCGGTGTGGACTGTTGTAATTCCTACAAACTTTTTGGTGCTATTGATCAGTTCAAGCGAAAACAATCGAGTCAGTTCTGCCAACTCCTCCGCCCGTGTACTCCTGGTGAGGTAGGCAGCGCTGTGCTACTGCAGAGCACGGCACTGAACATCTGTGCAAATTTGTAAACATAGATGCATTGCAGGGCAATAGATTATTCTGGGTAATATGTGGAAATGGCAAAAAGAATACTGTATCTCCTAGATGCAAAGTTTGTTATAGGCAACTTTTGTTCATTTTATAAGTGCAATTTAAGCTATTTTGGTCCTTTTTATAAGTGCAATTTAGGCTATTTTGGTCAGAGACCTTGCCATGCCATATAGTCTGGTCTGCTGCCTCTTCCCACAATGTCCATGTTTGAAGCAATTTTCTTTCAGGAAAGAAGGTTGCTTTTCCTGTTCGTGAGCCAGAGACACAGACTGCAGACATCTGGGAGGCAAAGCGAATTTGGGGCAGCTAGTTGGAAGGGGGAAGAGTTGGCACAGGAAGGGTCCTACTCTTCCCTGTTCCTCCTGCCCCTTCCCAAATTTCATTGTAACATCAGTAGTACTACATCTGTGATGGCATAAATCAAGGCACTTTATGCTAGTTGTGGAATTATATAGGGTTTCTCTAGGTGGTGTTGAAATTGCAGATTTTTTGGGTGTACTATCTCACACAAGGAGAACAGGACAGATGTTGATCTTTTTTAACCAGGTACACTCTCTCCAAGCACCTGTTCTTCATGAAGTAACTAAATCACAAGGGAGAGGAGAATGATATTATTCTTTGACTAAAATCCTAAATCAGTTTTCAGTGAGCCATACATTAAATTTACATTTATCTTACTATGCTGAATAATACAAGGTTTTTCTCTGGTCTGCTTAAACATATCAATGGATCTATAGTTGACAGTAGCAAACCACTGTATCGGATCAAATGAAGGGTAAAAATGCAGTTTTGCCTGGAAAATTTCACAGTGATTTTCTTTCCCCTCCTCCCTCCAAGTTTTCAAATGATGCTGTGTGGTTGACATTTCCCAATGGACAATAACTAACCTGTTCAGCTGAGGTAAGTCTGGTGCAAGAGGGAAGAGAGCTGTGAGAGCAGTGAGAAAAGATGCCTCTTGTGTTTATTCTAGAACAATGCTCCAAGGAGTTAAACAAACTCAGAAACAACTCAGATCTCGTCAACATCTGGTTTGCATCAGCAGAAGCCAAAAGCTTATAGCAGTCTGGCTGGATCATTACACTTTGTCTGTGTGTGTGTGTGTTTAAACTTCTCCTGACATTACCTGAGAGATCACTAGACTGGAAGATGCTCATGTTTCTTCAAACACACACACATATGCACAAACCAGCATGAGATGTATTCTACATCTGCTCAGCCTCCTCATCCTATTCAGTGCCAGTCGCATGAGCTGTGCCATCGCTTATGGTCAGTCAGGTCACCTAATTTAGGTACTCCCCTCTTCCACTAAGAATATAGCAGATCTTTTGGAAATATTGGGTGCTAGTCTCTGCTCAACTGCCTCATCTGCATGCCTTTCTTCTGAGGACAGGTACCTACTGGGAGAGAGGACCAGGGGGACACTCCTTTCACATAGTGGTCACAGTGCTCTCACAGGCAGCAGGATGCCTGCAATGCAGGATCTGCTCAGCTGGACAAGGAGAAAACTCCTCTCTTCATCTTGCAGGAGTAACCAAGCTTCCAGGCCATACTATACACCACACGAGAGCATCTCTTTCTTCTCTTGAAGGTGAACCATAGGAAGCAGCATCAAGAGACGTATTTGCTTTAGCTGATTAGTTAGATACTTGCCTGGCAAGGGAGGAAGCTGGGGGTTAGACCCTCCTTCTTGGGATGGGTATGCATTTCCCTTCAGTTTGTCACTGGACTAGTTGTGGGTTAAAGAAAATCCAACACAGACCCGGGAGAATGGGCTAGGCCTTTCAACCATCTTCCTCCAAGTTGAGTGCCCTAACCACTAGCTTACAATCGTATTCCTTCTTGCCTTTTCTTGGGCTGCCTCTGTAGCTCTTGCATGCCCAGCTGCACTGTGGCTCCGTTTCAAGAGGGAGAACGAAGAATGCTCTTGCCCAAGCGTACCCTATGATCTGGTGGTTAGAGCGCTCTTTAGGGAGTGAGTGGGCTTAATCCCTGTTAGGCTGATCAGTCCTTTTTGCTTCCTGATTTAATCCTTTACTATCCAAAAGGCAGATACCAACACCACTTCTGACTGTCTTAAACTCTTTGTGCATCTCCTAGAGACTTGTGCAGTGTTCTGGCACAGTATTCATGCGTCAAAATGATTCTGCAGCAGAGCTTTGTGTGCCTGTCTCTGCAGAGCATGCACTTTTGGACATAAAGTGAATAAAGATGGAAATGCCCAAGGAATATTTATATGGGAAGAACAAACGAATCGGGGTAAAACAGTGAAAGGAGGATTGGATTAGCGTTTGTGCAAACCTGCTTGTGCAGGTAAGATTTAAAGATTTAAAAAATGGGATGCCACCTTGATCATCTGCAAAGTTTCACAGACAGCACTGCTCAGGATCTCATCCTGAAGTGCTCCAGTCCTTGAGAGTAGCCATCACTCAGAAACCCATACAAGATTTATTCATGGTTTAAAAAGAGGCAGCACATGCTTTGGAGGCCTGTTTCTCTATGCAAGCACCTTTACATGACTATGCATATGTGGTTTCTGATTTCGACTACTTTGATTACATTTCTCCTTGTTTGAATATTGGCAGGGATTTTGTTTGCAAGTTTCTTGTTTTTCTTTTATTGGAAATAAAAGTTACAAGTGACCCGTGAATCTCATGGGTTCTTACATCAATAAAAAATAGCTAAATCTTCTCCTAGAAAGTATGATGTGTGATATGCTTCTAAAGTTACTATCTAACTAGTCAGTTAAAAGAAGTGCTAATGCAGAGTCCAAAGGTTTTTAACATCTTCTTAGTGTTTACCAAGTTTATACTACAGCTTAGCCAACTAAAATCATCTTCCTATGCTACAATGTGTTTTAACTTTTTTCTATCTTTGCAGAAATGTTTAGGGAGTATTGAGCTGAAGGTGTCCTGATTCACTTATACATCTTTGTACCCACATATCTTTTACAGCTAAAAATATTTCAAAGCTGCTTTTAGATTTTCCCACCTTCCAATGTGGAGTATTCCTAAGATGCAATGATCTGCTGGTACCTAGAGAAAGAGACACATGAATGTGCTTCTATGTCCCTGTGGGTTTTTTCTGCCTTTTTTTTTAATCAATTTTTTTTAATGCAATCCTGTGCTATAGTATAGCGAAAAAAATGTGCTAGGCTTGTTGACTTGTAACCTGCTGTATTTTGACTTTTAATATCAAAAAGATGTGATTAATAAAAGCAGAAGAAAAGTTTTCAAAGCTTTTGAGACCTCTTTGGGGAGCCTCAAAATCAGCGATGGAAAGCAGAAAACATACATTTCCTATCATACGTTTTTTCCAATTTCCAAAACATATATAATTATGGCCAATCCTGTTTAAATTATACTCTGGAAAAAAAAATTATTTAAATAGTAGAAGATTCCACTGCATTAGGAAAAGCTTCTAGCTGCATGAGAGAGGCTGTGTCTAGCCGCCTAGAAACGTGGTTGAAGTCCAAACTGACCCTGCTGAAAGGATCAGAAAACTGTGCTATCCCTGCGAGGCAGTATTCGCATACGGGTGGTCAGGGACAAATTTACTGAAAAAGCTAGAGGAGGAGAGCAGTGGTGGAGTAAGAATTGCTAAGCTAAAACATTTAGAATGCTGAGGGCAGATACCCAGCCTCCCTGGCACTTGTGGGGTGTTAGGAAGGTCCCATTTCACACCTGTTTGACTTTAGAAAAATCCATGGGATTATTCCCTTTCCTGCCCTTCAAAACTTTTTTAAGAAAGTTGAATGGAAAATGGTGTCTTCGAAATGTTTCTGATTTTTATTTCTTCATGAACTGTTTTGCCATTTTCCCACCATTCTCTTCTGAAAGAAAAGGAATTTCTCAGCACTTCTCTCCCATAATGCAGTATTAAGAGGTTGAAAAGGTCAGGTTGTAACATTTTTCATTAGTAGGCTTAGACCAAATAGATGATTGGAAATAGCCTTGTTTTGGTTCTATTTAACCAAAGAAATGTAGAAATTACTACTGCAGCTATTTTCAGCCCTATTGGTATGTATTCAGTAGAGCATAAGGAATAAACTGGTTTCAAAGACAAACCAGCTACATGAGTCTTAACAACAACAGGTCCCTGTAGGACAGCCACGTGTTCAAAGATAAATAGAAATTTCTTTCCTCTCTGGCAGGGCCTGAGAGATGAGGCAGGAGAGCTCCTGGGAAGGCTCAAAAATCAGTGCTTGAAAAGGTGCATGTGTGTGTGGGTAAATGTGGGCAAGGGAGTGTTACCTGCAAGCTCTTGAATAGCATCTTGCACTTCTGATTCTCATCCTGGAGCCCAAGGCGATGTCTGACTTTACTGGGCCTTTGAATTTTAACCTGTTTACATATAAGCTATACCTGGGTGAAGGAAAGTACACAAAGTGGCTGGGGGTGAATGAGAGGTAAGACACAGGGATACTGAAATGCTTTTTGTTCTCTCCGGGCAGAGGTGAGCAGGCCGAGGAAGCCTGCTTGTCTCTCTGCTCTTCTTTCCCCAGGCTTATGCAGCGTTTGGAGACGTGTCATTTATTCACTACACAGGTTGTGCTTCTGACTCCAGGTCTGGCCAGTGACAGTCAGAGATTACGATGACTTTGATGACATTTGATGACTGTGGGGTGTTTGGGTGAAACGACTTGCTCTCAGTCTAAATAAATCTCCTCATTGCATGCTCACAGCAGGGTCTTTGGGAGAGGAAGAGTGTGGGGAGATGAGCTGTAGTTTGCGGTATAGCCCTGCCGCCCGCTGCATGTGAGGTGTTTTGGTGGGGTTTTGCCTCAGGAAAACCAGTGCCGTTTCTGCCACACTGGTGCAGAGAGGCTCAGTCGGATACATCCAAGCTTCGGTGCAGTACCTTTAAGCTCTTGGATATCCCTCATTGTTTTTGAGTACTTGTATATTTAAGCAGAGCTTTTTGTGCTGGGTTGGACTGGTGCTATAATGAGCACTAAATGAACTGAATTCCTTCCCTTCCTCCCTTTTTCAAGTTGTCAATATCTTATTTTTAGAAAGAGCACAAAAGAAGCAATGGTGAGGGGAAAGAGGAAACTGCTCCCAGTGCTAAAACCTTGTTTTGAGTTGTGGACGTAATGACGAGATGTATTGCCTTTATTGCCTTTTCTAGTTCTGCAGATTAATGATTGATTCACCAGGAAATGTGATGTTATTGCAAATGTGGGGCCTAATTTGGATTTTGTTGCTTGGGAGTTGCCTGGGTGGGGAAGGAAAGTGGGATCCAGACGTTATTTTTGCTCCTTTTCTCAGCCTTGGGAATGTACATGTTCAAAAAACATTTGTCTCGCTCCTTTTGCACGGTCTGGTCGTCACTGCCATTTGCTGAAGCAGACCAAATACTGCGAGCACAGGGGAGCCCAGACTGCACACTTACTCTGCCCTGTCAGGCAGTAGCTACATTTTAGAAGGAAACCGCAGCACAAAAGTGGGATCTCAGGTTCCATGCAGTGTATGCAAAGCAGTTTCATTTAAAATGTCAGGTTTACCTTGGCAGAGCCAATCTTTAGTAGGGATTAAGGCTGCAAAAACCACTGAATCATACTCTGTGTTTCCATCTGTGTGCCAGGTCACAAACATAAATTGTAATGTTGGCCCTCATCCGTCATCACATAACGCTCTGGCATACTTTTTCATTCCCCGAATATGAGTGGAATGAGAAGGTTACTTGGAAAGTCATCTGTCTGAGAAGCTGTCCTGTTACAATTAGTGGGCAATCTTGAATTTCATCTCTGGAAGATTTTGAAGTGAAGAGGGGAGGGAATGGGATGTCTATAGTAGGTTACCAGAGCCTCTGGAAAGCCAATCCGACCATGACCCAAAAGGCCGAAGCAAAAAAAGTTGGAGGAATCAGACAATGCTATTTTTTAAACAAAAATGTGTAAAGATGACCTCAAACAGCCAAATTTGGATCTAGATATGAGTTTAAATTTCAAGCAATTCTGAATTTCAGGGCTATTTAGAGGTGGGAGTTTGTTTTGGCTTGCAACTGGTACCAAGAAATCGCTTTCCTTTCTAAAGGCTTCTCAGACGCCAGAGTGAATGAAAGGCAGCTCTTAGGTGGGGGCAGTAGAATAAGGGAAACCAGCAGACAACTGGCTGGGGGTCGTAGATGTTGGTTAATCAAAAGTTAATAATGATGACCTTGCAAGTTGTCTGAAGCTGCTTTCTTCCTCTGCAGCTCTTCACATCTGTACTGCAAGTCAAGGACTGCTGTCCTTAGACGTTCTTCTCTCACAACACCTGCAGGTTGTGTACAATCTGATTTGGCAGTATTTTTTAGAGACCTGCAACCGCCAACCTAAACCACCCTGGTGCTACAGTAAGGCAAGAAGGGCTTTTTTTCATACCACTTATATTTCTTTCAAATATGCAGAGGACATTATCCTTTCAACAGCCTTCAGACAGACTGCAAAAGAAACTTTGTACTTCAAACTTTTGTGATAAATATGTTTTCTCTCTCTTTTTTTTTTTTTCATTTCTTGGTCAGGAAATGTATTACCATTTTTCCACCGGCTGCAGTGTGGGATATTAGATGGTCTGAGAGGAAAATAAATGCTTAAGGCTTCCTTCCTCTGGCACTTCATTAATGCCAAGAAGGAGGCTGGGTAGTGTTGCTTTAATTAGCAGGCTTTTGTTAAAAGAAGTGGTTGGAACTACCTGATTGCAGTTTTACCCAGCAAAACAAACACAAAAATTACATCCTAGAAGAGAACGTTGCCCCTAGCAAGAACAATTCTTATAAGATATTTGGCTATATGTGTCATACTTCACAATTTTATTCCTGACTCCTGCTGGGGACTGACTTAGGCCTTGAAACATGAGGACTGTGTTTCCTGTACTAACTAGTTTAACTGCTTGGTGACTTGGCATTACTGTTTGTTTGCCCACTCTCTAAATCTATGTGTCGTGTAGTCTTTTGTTAGATAGGTTTATTAGATATTTTTTCTAGTGCTCCTGGGTTTCCATTGCTTGCTCAATTCTACCTGAATTACTTCCCTTTTGTGTTTGCTATCAGTCTGCTCATATGAGGTAACGCTGAAAATCACGGCATTTGGGCCCTGACAGGGTGGTGCTCGGTGCGAGTGTTTGGTCTCATCCTGGATAACACCCACAGAATTTCGTAGGTGTCCAGTGATGTGTAGAAGAACCATGATTTGGCTGCAGGAGCAGGAATTTCTGCAGCCAAATTTATGCACCATGCAATTTATGCACCATTGCCATGGTGAATTCTGTTGGCGTACACACAAAGACATTGCTTCACGTATACGTCTCTCTGCAAGGCAGTCCTACAGCATACCGTTCCACGAGAAAATTTTCTCCTGAACCCTGGCAGTGCATGCCTGGGTTGCTTCCTGAAGTATGAAGCTTTCTATTTTCTCTCTGCTTTTATCTTACCATCATTATTGCTGTTTTTGTAATTTATGTAATTCTGGTTTGAGTTCCCGTGAGCTCTTCCCCAGCATTGTTCCAGTTTGTTCTGCAAGCACATATTAGGCAGCAAATTACAAAAGAACTGTTTCTAAATGGGGAGCATTTTGAACAAAAGAAGAAAACTGTAATTATTCCAATGAGGATTTGAGCAAGCCATCAGAATTAACAGTGCTGCTTTTCCAAATGTGCCACTGTTTTGATTAGCTTATGTGCTTATACAATCCCCGCCGTGGCAGTGACCGTAACTGAATGCCTGTAACCGCAGGCAGAAAGCTATTAGAGCCCATCCACAAAAAAGCAGCTATTTCAGTTTTCTCATCAAAAGTCTACAGTGCCCAAGTGATGCCAGCTAAGTATTTGTTTCTGTGGGAGTGTTATCTCTTTCTACCATTCAAAATACTTACTTTTCCAGAATGGCTTAAACTTGATCTACTAATATTGTTTTTAAAAAGTGCATTCTTCAACACATTCTTCTGGCAGTGCCAAAAAACAACCCTTGAAGCTGAAAAAACAACCCTAATTTTGTTGACCACTTGAGGGAGGTGGTGTGTTGTCTGGAGGGTGGAAATGAAACCAGTCTTGTTACTAGCTTGCAATAGAAATATCAAAGTTTTGAGCCTTTTGTAGGGAAAAGGGAATACTGGACTTCAGCAGTGACTGCTTTTCCTCATGAAGCCATTCCCCTTGCAGTCTATGATAATTCATTTGTGACTAGCCAGTTTCTGCTTTCTGAAGGGCATACAACTTACAGAATAAAGAAAAATTAAGTCAGACCAAGTAAATGTCTTCGTTCTTGTCAGACACAAATTAGAAAAAACAAAATCTAAGGAAGGATTTTAAAAGCCGACAGAACAAAATGTGAGATTTCAATAGCTGTGCAACATATTTTTCAGAATAAGAATGTTTACTGACTGGCCTGAACTCAAGTAAAATTATGAATGTAAAAGTTCTTCATTCCGCTCAATGAGTTATGTGGAATACTTGGAGACCCGACCTTTTACCCCTTCTGTCCCACGGACATTTGGCCCGGTGGTGCTGCAGAACGGCCGAGGTAAAGACAATACAAATGTGATACAACGTTTTCCCATTTGATGGACTTGGAGGTGAGCCTAGAGTCTGGGAGAAATTAGGAACAGAAACATTTCAGAGCAATCGTCAGACCTGGGGTTCGGGCCCACCTCCTCAAATGAAAATGGAACAAAAAAAAAAGCTATGCAAAAGGAGCAGCCCAGGCCCCTGCGTGGGGCACTGCGTACAGCAGAGCTGCAGAGGAAGGAGGAACCGCAGAAGCCCCACTCATCCAGCACGTCGTCACCAATGGTGGCTAGCTCCATGTCCTCTGAAGACAGTACTGCGAAGTCCAGAGTAACGATCATCCTAGAAAATAGAGCTAGAGTGGATTGAGAAGTGGAGACATCAAAACTGACTAAAGCAGAACACCAGGTTTTATTTTCTGAGTAGAACAGAAGCTGCTGCATGTCTTTTCTCCTGTTTATAAATCCTAGCTTAGTGTTTGGCCTTTCCAGAGCAGGATGACAACGGCTGATTTATACTCGGCCAGCAGTGCTTTATAAGCCCGGGATCGTCTTCTGTCCTTGTCCACCGAACCAGTTCTTCTCCATCCCGCATCTGAGACGCTGAGTCTTCCTGGCTGAGGGTGGTACTTTGCATTCTTCCTTGTTGAATACCATCCTGTTTTTTTCATGTAACTTCAGTTTTCAGGATCATTCTGAGCTCTTCAGCATGTCTGAAGCTCCACCCTTCCCATTGTCTGCAAACTTAATAAGGACTTTCTGTTTTCCATCACCTAGACTGTTCATGAAAATATGCTCGCTGAAGGACATTTCCCCCAAACCCCAGTTAACAGAGATTGGCTTAAATCTAAAACACATTTAATTGTTTTCATAAAGCTTTATATATGCCTACTGTAACTCAGGATATTATGTATTTAATGTAAGCCTTGTAATTAGCTGAACTTTCTAAAACATATAGTATAATCTTTGCAAGGAATGAGGTACCGCAAATGTGGGTAAAGACTTTTCCAAATAAGTCCCTTTAAGTGTGTATCCTGTTTTCTAAAAAGGTGAACTGTCCCTTATAGATCATCATTTAGATTAGATATTAGGAAGAATTACTTTACTGAAGGAGTGGTCAGGCACTGGAACAGCCTGCCCAGGGAGGTGGTTGAGTCGCCGTCCCTAGAGGTGTTTAAGAAATGTCTAGATGTGGCACTTCAGGGCATGCGCTAGTGGCAGAGATTGTAGGGGTTTGGTTTGGTTTTTTTTTGGTGTGTGTATGGTTGGACTCGATGATCTCAAAGGTCCTTTCCAACGATGAAGATTCTATGATTCTCTGATCAGGCTTCCTACATGAAATATGTTAGATTTAGGAATCTGTGCTCAATGGTTTGTGCTCTGCGGAGGGTTTCTGTCTCTTCCTGCTTATCTGCGACTTTTACTCTGGCATTAAATAGAGTTTGAACCCCAGAACAAAAAATAACTGTGTGAAATTTCAGATTACTAAGAAACTGAAGTCTGCAGGGAAGTGAGGGCTCCGAGTGACAATTTTGACACAAGTAAAGCTCAGCCTCCGTATTAATAAGAACATGCTGATGAAGTGTCAGAAACAATATCCTGTAGCTAAATACGTTACAATAGTCTTCTTTTCTTCACCAACAAAATAGATTTTATCCTACACACTTACATCATGTTGACTGCTAATTTTGACAAGGTCTGTGCTGTCCTACATTTAGCTGGCAATATTTTAAGAAGCCACAAAACCTCTCATTTATTATCCTCTCACTTTTTATTTTTCTGTGTTTTGTCTGCTTGACTAATATTTTCTTCCATGACAATTCTTCTACCAGGGGCATGCAGAACCCCTTTTTGCATATTAACCCAATCAACTATGACTGCTTTTATTTGAATTCCTAAATGGCACTTCTAAAAGGACCTAGAAGTGCTTGTTATTCCCATATGAAGGAGACAGCAGTAAGTTAGATAACTGACGATGGAAAAAAAAAAAAAAACAAAATGTTTGATGAGCTCCATACCAAAAAAGAGGAGTTAATATGACTGTTTTAAAATATGCATAGTATATATTACTTCTTAATCTTGACAAAGACTTACCAAAAATTTAAAAGATACAGACGAAATACAGTTAAGTTGCTAGTAAATGATAACTGCACACACAGCACTTCCCAATGCACTGTTTTTTAGCATGGATTGGATCTGATTTGTCTAATGCAAGCTTTCTTAATTTTTGCCTTTCTTTACCGTCATAGTATTTCCACGTGATTGTCTGATTGCTACTTTCATTGCTGCTGAATCTATCAGTCAGGGATTTCTTGGGATTTGGTTTATAAAGATGAAGACCAAACAGTCTCGGCTCACTGCCTACTTCAAAAACACCTACCTTTTCGCATTCCTGGTAGATGTAATGCTCAAATAACATACTTCTTTAAGTAAGGAGATAGTTTTCAGTTGGTGGTCTTTGGTAGGTATTATAAGGGCACTGATAAAAATGTTTAGAATCCATTTTTTAGCTAAATTATTGTTTATTACATTTAAAAAGAGCCAACGGCAGAAGGTTGCACCCATGGAGGGTGAAGGGTTCAGGTAGTTTACATCTTAAAAAAAAACAACAAACAACCCACAAACAAAACTACCTTAGTCAAAGAATTCTGCTGTAAATATGTCTGGGAGTGGTTATGCATTTTATTATCCCCTCTTTAGATTAGCTTGTTACTTTATATTTCACTGCTGGTGATTGAAATAAAAGTTATGTTCACATCTACTCAAGCTAGTGGAGGGAAAATAGACATAGCAGAAGACTTCCGCTGTGAGCTACGGTATGGTGAGATTTGTTACACCACACACCGAAACACAAGCTAATATAATGCACTGCAGTGCACACGCTGTTTCCAGGACTGATTGATGACATTTCCATATATAGTTAGGAGTAAGACATTGCTTTTGAAAATAGAATTAAAACTTTCCCTTTTTAGGAGCAAGCACCACTTTGGCAACACAATCAGCCTCAAGTACATTAGTTCTTTTGGTCAAAACATTAACAGGGTACTTTGTTAACAAAATGTTCAGGTCATGATGAGGTCAAAGCATGAACTGTAAGACTTTTTATGAGCTAAATGTTTCCAAATAGCACTCCAAGTTGAAAGTGCTGAAATTAAAGCTTTTCTCCTGTAAACAGGGTGTTGCTGAGATGAGTATATGTGGGTTTTTTTCAATTACTCAGCATAAGGTTATGGGACTGTGCAATGACATGCATCTGCTGAGCAAAGACAGATGTCACCAGAAACATCTGGATGGTAGGAACGCTTCACGGAAAAGATAATAGAGACATATTTGTGTTGCCACTTTCTGTCTCTCTTGCCAGCTTGACAACTATTTGCCTGTTTTCCATAATGAAAACTTTGTGCAACAACGTGTTGTCTCAATTGTAGACATGAAACTGATATTCTGATCTAGGTAGCAAAATAATAAGTTTCCCCCTTGTATTCCTACTTCCGTAGTCAAGTCTAGATTTGCAAATCCCTGTGGATGTTCATTCCCAGTGGGATGGATTATTGGCAGGTGGGAGCTCACCAGCTGAACTGAAGGTAGGTAGAGGTGGCACTGGCTACTCCATGACATTCCCATGAAGAGTGAGATATGATTTTGGATGCCGTTTTAATGTAGAAATTATTTTACTTTGCTACTATATTTTTAGTGACACAGTTTGTACTATGGAGGAGGTAAATCGTAATTAAAATTTATATAGTATCTACTGATGTACAAGATAGTTCCTATACAACTAAATCCACTCCTTACCCCTCATCAGAACACAAATTAGCAGCAACAATGCAAGGTATTAATGTGAGATAATTTTGAAAAGAACAGCCATGGCTAAAAGCATCTGAATTTTGAATAGAGAGCCTAAGCTCCTAAACTCTGCACGGCAAGTCATCACGTAATGTAGACATTCCCAAAATTGCATGTGAGTCTGTGCAAGTTTCAGCTACCCAAAAAAATTCCAAGTTTTGTTTTGTTGTAAGAAAAGACGCAAAACACGGGCAATGCTCACCCAAATGTTTTTATGCACATTTTTCTACTACCCTGAATGAAGCATGACAATGTTAACTCTGAAATCCCCAGAACTGCTGCTTGCATCCAGAAACGCAATATTGTTATACAAGTGCATCTAATTTGCTTTGTACACAAGAGAAAATTGGAAGGAAAACTGTTGAAATAAATGGCATTGAGCTAGAACTGGGCTGTCTGTTTTGCCTGTCAGGCCACGAGTAGCTTCACAGTAGAAATTATGACAGACTTCAGCATTGTGGTCTTAATAGACAGGATCACGGTTTTGGACATTGCCCTGAGTTTGTCGTGGAAGCAATGAAGTTGAAGACAGCATGAACTGGCATATTATTTGTGCAAGACAGTGTTCAGGAGAATACAATATGAAGTTACAGAGCTCAGAGGAGAGGTTTTTTTTTTTATTACATACACTTTATGATATAATCTGGAGGGTCCTGTAGTTAGCATTTAGTCTGCATTTAGCCCTTTATGTTAAATGACTATAATGTGGTTAATAGAAAAATCTGTTGTAGTGACTCAAAAGCAACAACATTTAAAAAAGTGAGAGCCGAAAACAGATGTTTTCCATTGCTTCTTTCTGATCTCCTGAATTCAAAGTGACGTTCAGACTAGTAAACAGAATAAAAAACTACATTAAATAAAGGTAATGTCAAATATAAATTTTAATTCCTTTCTTGTACTGTTGCAAAAATTGTCACAGTGGTCTAAACAACATAAAATGAGATCTAGCTAGTATAATTCCATCCTGCTCCTCATTCCGAAGTACAAAATTATGTCTTTCATTCTGGATCTTGTTTAATTTGATAAATGCTTGTGCCTTATTGACATACCAATTACAAAAAAAAAAAAAAAGGCAAAAAGGCTAGATAAAAGGGGGAAATCTGAGGAATGACTGACAGTCATTCCTCATTTTTGAAATGAGGTACAATGAAAGTGCCACCATAGAGGGGAGGCTGTTCTTTAGGATCTCTATTTTAAAATTTTGTCTCTGACTTCTATTACTTCAGTACATTATTTTGAGAAATTGAAAAAGGCAAAAGGGAAGAACTACATTTGGAATATATATACCTAGCTATAGCAGGGGTGCAGATCTGCAGCTGTGAACCGGCACAGCTCCTCTCACGAGAGATACAGCTGTAGCTCTATATACATCCTCCCTGCTACGGGCAAGCTACCCGTGGATGTGTTAGCTGGATGTGTGTGTCATGGACAACCCACCATGCAAATCCCAAGGAAAATTCCTGGATCAGGACAAGCTACGGCAGCTAGATGTGGGGTGTCCCTCCTACCACTTATCACTGTGTGGGAAGCATGGGCGATTGTCAACCTGTGATAATACAGTTGGGGATATGACTGACCACTCTTTATACAGTATGAATGCTAAATGTGGTTTTGGGGTCTCAGGGAATCATTTCTGCTTGTCCTGTTCTGGATGAAAATACTGGTACCGCAGTTTGCAGTGGCAGAATAGCTACCTCACACCATGCCAACTAGAGAGAGATTGTGTAACCTGTGCCCACAAGTTGGGTCCCGTAAATGAGTCCAATATTATAAGAATAAGTGAAGAGAAATAATAAAGTGAGATAACCTTAGCAATGACTACTGGTAAAAGATCTGTAAACTGGATACACAATGTACTGGAGCAGTCAAGCCAAAAGAAGTTTTTATTGCAACTCAAAAGGCATGTTAAAATCCTGTGCTGTAATCAAGAATACATGCCCCCAAATTAATGGATCATAATAAAATTTGCAATGTACAGTCAGGTCTAATCTAATGAATCATACATGGTTTTGAGTCCTGTTATCCCAGCTGCTTCAAAGAAGCTCAGGAAGAGGCAGCTGGAGTCGTTTCTCTCTCATGTATCAGCCACAGAACATGCATTCGTCCTGTTTATGGAGTCTCACCACTTCATTTTCACAGTAACTTGTGTAGGAAAATGCATTTTCACTGGAAAGGAGAGATTTGTAAAAACTGTGACTTTTTTTGAGGAATTATAGACTGACCAACACTAAAGCTGGCATCAAGTTAATAATGGTATTTGATACTCAGCTTCCCAAGAGTTGCAAAGACTTGAGATGAAGAAACCAAAGTGCCCAGAACAGACTTGCATAAATTCACCCACTAAGAGCACGACAGGCTGAGGAACAGAAATCCAGCCTTCTTGGATGCTGCTGTCCTTGTTCCACACACTCGGCAACAGAACTAAAGTAAAAAAAAAAGTAAAATCAAACTATTTCTTCCTTAGTTCTCTAACGAGAGTCATCACCGAACAGACCTAATGCTCCACAGGCCCACGCTGGCTCTGTGCCAGCATTTGCAAAGGCAGCGTATTTTCTCTCCAAATCCTTTTCCTGCAAGGCACAGACCATGCCTGTCAGCATCTCTGTCTATGGCATATCGAATATGACTTTTCAGCACATAAGGACTTCATTACGCGCCACAGGCTTTGGTTTTCCTCTCCCTCTGCCCTCACCCACCTCAGTGGTGGCAGAGGTTCAGACCAGATCTGTCACTGACAGCACCACCTGGACTGGAAAAGCACAGGCAGGATTTCAACACACTCCCTCCCTTGTTTGCCACCCATCCATGCCTGCTCCCCACCGGTGGGATGGCTCTCTGCGACCCAGAGCAGCACCGCAGCTCCCTCTTCCAGCCCCACCAAGGTTATGGCCAGTGAGAGTCAAGAGGAAACAAAATGACACAAAGAAGAGACACCCTCCTCTGGTAAAAGGGCCTCTCACAACGAACAGATCCGGTTTCAGAGCAGGTGAGAAAATATAAGAGGAGCTCCTTTATCAGTGAGCTCAACCTGGAGAGATGGAGAATGAAAGCAACCTTTGAAACAACCTCATGAGGCAGGAGGTAGAGCTGGTGGGGACACTTCTAGCACAGCTTGCACCTTCCTCCTCACCATGACATTGCTCAGAGGTGCCCTGGGGAATCTGAAGCTAGATGGTGTCTACCTGACCACAGCTTTGGCCATCAGAGGCAGCGGGCAGGGGCGTGATGAGCTGTTGGGAGAAGGGTGCAGCTCACCCAGCGTTGCCTCACCGGGCTCCACCTCTGATTTCAAGGTCATCTCAGGTGCGGAACCTCACATGCCTGCGCCTGAGAAGCAGACCACCTATTTCTGCTCCTTTTTCCCATTTCCTGTGCATTTGGGTTTCTATCAGCAGTGAAGCAAGTCTTCCTGAGAGAAATATCCAAACCTGCCTCCAAGCAGAGGACTGGAAGGCTGCATTCCTCTATCTGCTGGGATTTTCTTTTTCTTTCCATGAGCTAACACTGTAAATCCCACAGCAAGGCATGAATAAACAAAAACTAGGAAGGATTAGGATGTACTATTTAGCGAATCATGACTAACACAGCCCTGTCTTGCTTCCTCTGAAAGCGTGCCACAAAAGTTCAACAAATATTATTGTGAAATGAACCACAAAGTCTTTACACACTTTAGAAATGGCATCTTCACCCATTTTCCCTGGCAACAAACAAGTGGATTTAGTTTCTGGTTGATGGGAAAATCTCTAAATTTAAAACACTTGATAATTGACACAAGACTGAAGTTTTTCAATTCTTTTCCTCCCTCCTACACCCTTCCTGTATGGCAAATATAATTTAGCAGAAGATTCCAAAAGTCAGAGGGTTTTAATCAAGATGAGAGGATACTTGCTTTGCCTTTAGCTACGAAAACACTCAGCAATGACTCCTTCTGTGAAGTGAAATTTCTGTGAAATTTAGAAATATTACTGGGACACCCACCTCTTGTGCGCATAATTGCTGTAGATGTCAGGGGCAATGGAACATACATAACGCGGTGTTTTCTGGTGCACAAGAACAGCGAAAGAAGAAATTCTTTTTGTAATGCGATCTGTGACGTAATTTGGGCTTGTGCGCTTATATGTGTACAAGGTTCTTCCTAGGCACTGATATATCTATGTTTTTGAGATGCCGGCCATAAGCAAGTTGGTTTTAGAAAGTAATTGTCATAGTCATTGGGATGGATTAAAAGACCCATTTGTAAAAGAGGGCAGAGGAAGTGACAGAATGGGAGAACAGGCTGAGGTTCTGAAGTTCCTATTACAGTATTATAAATATTTGCTATAACACCATTTTAAAAACAAAATCCCCTAGACAATATAGATATATCCTTACCCACATACATAAATCTAAATAAAGACAGAAGGAAAGAAAGAGCGAGCACACCTGGTACTGCTGCAAATCTCATTCCTTTTAGTAACTATAACTCCACTCCCTCGGCAGTTTAATTTAGTGCTAATTCCATTCCCTCGGCAGTTATGGACACTTTCAAGTTCCATGAAAACTGATCACAGGATTCAGCATTTTAGAAAATATGACCGTGAGTATCATGATCTTTCAATACTGGGGAAACAGGCCTTGGAATTTGAGGCTTGCCCAGATATTGCCTATGCTGCAGATGAGTATTTTTCTTTCACACATGGGATCAATTCCTTTGCACTAATAAGGATCCATCCACTCCCATTCCTTGTTCCCTGGCTTAGCATCTTCCCTAAATCCTCACATGCGGTTCCTGGTGTCTGCAAGAACCAGATTTTGGAGAAGATAATCCTGAAGGAGGGGAAAGGAAATATTAGGAATGAGTGCTAAGAGTGGCGTAGAATAAACGTTCTGGTTAAACCACCCATTCTCACTGGAGCTTTAACTCTTACAAGCTTCAGAGCCTTACTTCAGACTTTTATTTCCCCTCCATTTGGAGAAAAGATGTTGTCCTTTCTTTCCATAAAAGGTATTCAGTAACTGTCTTCAAGCTCCATTTAAGAGTAGTCTTTTGCTACACTAAGGGAAGTCCTCCCTTGTTCACAGCTCAGGAGATGCTGGGGACGTTTTTAATTACGATGACCCTGTTTTAAGTACAAACACAAAGAAAGACTGAAACAGATGGCAATTTATTCATCTCTAAGGTTTGCATGTATGTTCAATGACATTTTTGTAAGACTTTAAAGATTCTTCTTTTCCTGACATCAGTCATGCCAAATTTCTTTTTCAAATAAAACGAATCTGCTTGACTGTCAGTGATGTTGCAGTGCCAGAAGATAGCTGTCTCTTCTTCATAGTTTTGCTGTGCTAATGTGCTAATGCTCTTTCTCTGTATATTTTTTAAGACTGCCATACGCTTTGTTATTCAAGGGTGAGACCTGCATGCAGCACCCAGCATGAATTCATACAGTAGTTTAATGAAGTTTTTGTTTTCCCCTCTACTCCTTGTGCCTGAAACACAGAGCGGACACTTCTGGAAAGCTGTCTGCATGCTCACAAATTACTTTGAAGAAATATTTAATATTTGACCTGTGACTTTCACCCAGAAAAGCAGTTTTGACTCTTCCTTACTAAATCAAATTTTTCCATGGGGCTACTAATTCTAGATTTTGTTATAATTTCCATAGTTCCCCCTGTATGGAAGCAATACTTATTGATCTATAGTTACTCAAATCTTCTCCGACGGCTTAAAAATGGTGTCACATTTGTTGCTTTCTGTTTCTCTAGGAATAAAATTGATTTTAAGTGACAGATTACACATAACATTTTCACGTTGGTACGTGCGTTCCTTCAGAAAGCCTGGGTGAACACCATCTGGTCCTTCTGATTTTCTACTTCTCATTTTATAAATTTTATTCAAAAATCTCTTCTGACACTGCACTTTGAAGCAGACTCAGTCCTCTGTAAATAAAGGCTGTGGCGGAAATATCCCTTACTAAGTAAAGATTTAATTTAGCTTTTCTCTAATGGTCTTATCTTTCTTGAAAGCTTCTTTTACAGCTAAATCTGGTGATTCCACAGACTCTTTGTCATGCTTCTTGCTTCTGATGCATTTGAAACCCTGTTAATTTTTTTTCACTCCTCCCCCTATTTCATAAGAATTCATCATGTTTTGAACGCTCCTGTGAAACTGTAGAACTTATGCTAAGTATGCAGTGAAACTTTGCATTTATGACTAGAAAAGCTAAAAAAAGGACACGACTTAAAAAAAAATACGCTAATGCCTTTTAAACCAGTGGACTAACTCCATAGCCTTTTAAAAAACTCAGTGTTAATAAAGTACAAGTTATAATATTTCTACTGAGAAACTTCTAAAAATATTGATTCTTCACAAACAAAAAAAATCACAAGATTTGTTTTCCTCTTGGCTAACAAAACCATATGGTTACAGATATCACTGTGTTTCATGCACCACAAATGTATTCTAGCTTTCTGCCTGCATGTCTGAGTGTATATGTGGTCTAATGCCAAAGAAGAAAGTTCCTCTATGAATTGCAAGAACACATCACATTATTCTTGCAATTCATAGAGGAACTTTCTTCTTTGGCATTAGATCACATATACACTCAGACATGCAGGCAGAAAGCTAGAATACATATATACACGGCTTTGTCCCTTTCCAAGTGCAAATGCTTGGGCTTCTTTCAGCATCCGTTGCAGTCAGCTCCAAAAACAAGTGGTTTAGTTCATGGGCTTTGGTTTTTCATGAAATAAAATAGTGGAGACTGTCATGGGTGAGTGCTGTTATGGGAAGCTAATCTGACTCGGACAGGAGAGAAACTGAATATTAGCTTTTTGGTGAGAGGCAAGAAGGAAAACATACAGCTTATGTTATTCCACGGCGAGGTCTTCCCCATTAAATCTGCTTTATCACAGATGTACCTCTAGACCAGAAAGACGAACTGTCAGGAACTCTATTTGGAGGCCACATGCAGGCTCCCAGAAGGAGCTGTATCGTGGCAGCTATACACACACACGCAGATTTATGAGCCTTCACCTCTGGTTTTATTGATTTAGCAGGTTTAGAGCCACTCTGACAATGTTACTGGCTGGAGTTCACATTTCCATCTTGCCTTGTAGCCTATAACCAGGCCTAGACTTACTGACAAAGCAGATAGCAGACAGAAGATTAACTGGTAAACATAAATTTAAAAATCAATCACTCATTGTAGAATGGCTCCCAGAGGATTTTGGAATCAATAACAAAAACAGATAAAAGCACGGATATGGGGCTGCGTATTTGTATCCTACCTTTCCTCAGATCATGAAGCTAGAAACAGGAAACCATGCATTAAACCTCCATGTCCTGATACAGCAACGTGGCTCCGCTCACAGCAAGTGGTGGTGTTTCTTAGACACCCTCTCTGCTATGTCAGCTGAGGACATCTGGATTCAGTCCTTTTTAGTTGCATAATTAAATTGCACACATAATACACACACAAAAAAGCGTTAGCAAGGTCTTGCAGCCTGTTGTTGCAGTGGAGGTGGGAGAAGATGACCCATGTGCTAGCAAAGACGTGAGGAGTAGTGGTGGGTTGGCAACTACAGAAACGTCTGAGCACAGACAGGTGGGAATAAGGGCTTGTCCGCCCAATAAAGTGACAAGGCGATTAGCGCAGCTGAATTGCATCTACATGAATGCACGCAGCATGGGCAACAAACAGGAAGAGTTGGAGGCCATTGTACAGCAGGGAAACTATGACCTAGCTGCCGTCACAGAAACGTGGTGGGAAAACACGCACAACTGGAGTGCGGTGATTGACGGCTACCAACTCTTCAGAAGGGATAGGCAAGGAAGGAGAGGTGGTGGGATGGCCCTCTATGTGACGGGCAGTTTTGAATGCCAAGAATTTAACAATGTACATGACGACATTGTTGAGTGTTTATGGGTAAGAATCAAGGGGAAGGCCAATAAGCCGGACATCGTGGTGGGAGTTTGTTATAGACCCCCTCAACCAGGATGTAGAGGCTGATGAAATATTCTATAAGCAGCTGGCAGAGGTCTCATGATCGCTTGCCCTTGTTCTTGTGGGGGACTTCAACTTCCCAGATGTCTGCTGGAAGTACAACACAGCAGAGAGGGAACAGTCCCGGAGGTTCCTGGAGTGTGTGGAAGACAACTTCCTAAGGCAGCTGGTGAAGGAACCAACTAGGAAAAGTGCCCTACTGGACCTGCTGCTTGTTAACAGAGAAGGTCGTGTAGGGCATGTAAAGATTGGAGGTCATCTTGGGCAGAGTGACCATGAAATGATAGAATTTTTGACTCTTGGTGAAGCAAGGCAGGGAGCCAGCAGAACTGCCACCTTAGATTTCCGAAGGGCAAACTTTGGCCTGCTTAGGAGCATGGTTGAGAGTGTCCCTTGGGCGACAGTCCTGAAGGGCAAAGATGCCCAGGAAGGCTGGTCTTACTTCAGGGAGGAACTCTTAAAAGCTCAGGAGAAGGCCATCCCCAAGTCCCAGAAAATGAGCAGACAGGGAAGAAGACGAGCCTGGCTAAATAGAGAGCTTTGGCTGGACCTCAGGAAAAAAAAAGAAAGTTTATGATCTTTGGAAAAGGGGGTTGGCTACTTATGAAAAATACCAAGATGTAGTGAAGCTATGCAGGGAGAAAATTAGAAGGGCCAAAGCTCAAGCAGAACTCATCTTGGCCACCATGGTTAAAGATAACAAAAAGAGGTTCTTTCAGTATATCAGTAGAAAAAGGAAGACTAGGGAAAATGTAGGCCCACTGACGAATGAGATGGGCGCCCTAGTGGTGGAAGACACAGAGAAGGCAGAGCTACTGAATGCCTTCTTTGCTTCAGTCCTCACTGCTAAAGCTGTCCCTCATGAATACCAGGCCCTGGAGGCAAGGGGGAAGGTCTAGACAGAGGAAGAGTTTCCCCCAGTAGAGGAAGATCAGGTTAAAGACCACTTGGCCAACCTGGACATCCCTAAGTCCATGGGCCCTGACGAGATGCACCCGCGAGTGCTGAGAGAGCTGGCAGATGTTATTGCTTGGCCACTCTCCATCATCTTTGAAAGGTCATGGAGAACAGGAGAGGTGCCTGAGGACTGGAGGAAGGCCAATATCACTTCAGTCTTCAAAAAGGGCAGGAAGGAGGACCCAGGGAACTATGGACCAGTTAGTCGTACCTCCGTCCCTGAGAAGGTAGTGGAGCGACTTGTCCTGGACGTCATATCCAAGCGCGTTCAAGAGCAGGAAGTTATTGAAAGTGGTCAACATGGATTTACCAAGGGTAAATCATGCTTGACCAATCTCATAGCCTTCTATGATGTTATAACTGATGAGGGCAGAGCAGCAGATGTCATCTACCTTGACTTCAGCAAGGCTTCTGACACCGTCTCTCATAACATCCTCCTTAGGAAACTGAGGAAAGTGTGGACTAGACGAGGAGACAGTGAGGTGGATTGAGAGCTGGCTGTGTGACAGGACTCAGAGGGTTGTGATTAATGGAGCAGGGTTGAGTTGGAGGCCTGTAACCAGTGGTGTCCCCCAGGGGTCAATACTTGGTCCAGTATTGTTTAACGTATTCATCAATGACCTGGATGAGGGGACAGAGTGTATGCTCAGCAAGTTTGCTGATGATACCAAACTGGGTGGGGTGGCTGACACCCCAGAGGGCCGTGCTGCCATCCAGCGTGACCTAGACAGGCTGGAGAGCTGGGCAGAGAAGAACCTATTGAGGTTCAACAAGGACATGTGTAGGATCCTGCACCTGGGGAGGAAGAATGTCAAGCACCAGTATAGGTTAGGGGTCAACCTGCTGGAAAGCAGCTCTGAAGAAAAGAATCTGGGGGTCTTGGTAGACAGTAAATTATCCATGAGCCAGCAATGTGCCCTTGTTGCCAAGAAGGACAACAGAATTCTGGGCTGCCTAGGGAAGAGTGTGGCCAGCAGGTCAAGGGAGGTCATTCTCCCCCTCTACTCTGCACTGATGAGGCCACAACTGGAATACTGTGTCCAGCTCTGGGCTCCCCAGTTCAAGAGGGACAGGGAACTACTGGAGAGAGTCCAGTGCAGGGCAACAAAGATGATCGAGGGACTGGAGCATCTCCCTTATGAGGAAAGGCGGAGAGAGCTGGGACTCTCTTCTGGAGAAGAGAAGGCTGAGGGGAGACCTTATTAACGTTTACAAGTATCTAAAGGGTGGGTTTAAGGAGGATGGAGCCAGACTCTTTTCAGTGGTTCCCAGTAACAGGACAAGGGGTAATGGGCACAAGCTGGAACATAGGAAGCTCCGAACAAATATGAGAAAAAACTTCTTTACGGTGAGGGTGACAGAGCACTGGAACAGGCTGCCCAGGGAGGTTGTGGAGTCCCCTTCTCTGGAGACTTTCAAGACCCGCCTGGATGCAGTCCTGAGTAATGTGCTCTAGGGAATCCTGCTTTAGCAGGGGAATTGGACTAGATGATCTCTAGAGGTCCCTTCCAACTCTGAAAAATTCCGTGAAAAATTCCATGAAAACAAAAGCCTGGTTACCCGCGTTTTTCAATTACGCATTTACTGGAAAAATAGCTCCTGGATTTAATAAGGGCCAATGTGAAACTACAGAACCTAAGTAATCTATTAGCACTATCTCCAGGTACCGCTACGAAGTGAGCTTTCCTATGAAAAGGGGTTATTACCAGCTTTTGGCATAGACCAGATTGTTCTCCTGTTAATATCAAGGACTGATGAGGGTAGATCCAGGAAACTTCAAGTACAATAAGATGTCTCAGCCACAGCACTTGCATATTTAATTTCAGTTTTCCAAAAGCAGCGATGATGCTTTCTTTATATGTGAGATGCCTACATCTCACCAATCCCACTCTCTCTGCCCTTGCCATTGTTCCCCGTTTCCTTCTTTCCCTCCAAACAGCCATAAATGAAACAATCCTTTCGTCGTTCAAGACAAACCTTTTTTCTGCACTGGCTTTTCATATCTCATCCACCTGACCCCTCTCTGAGACAGATGTCTGAACAGGGCTTTCCTCCACAAACATTCCCTAGACCGGAGTTAGAACTCCAAAGAAAATCAAGAGATAAAGCAAAATTTTTCATATTATTTTTAGTCTCTGGAAAAAAATATTTTGCATGACAATGGTCCAGCATTGCTTTTGCTTTCTGAGACTAATCAATTTGTGGGGAAAAAAAAAGTGGGGATTTTTGTTTGTAAAAGTTAAAGAGTTAGGAAGGAAGTTGAAAACAAACACAAAATAAGCCAGTTAATATTCAATGAGTTATCTATCAGAATCTCCAAGCATTTTTAGTAGACTCCTTGTTGAAAATAAAGTGAGTCCTAAAAAGGCTTACTGTGTTTTCCCCATGTTTTTCATTTACCTATGCTGAATAATAGAACACTGACCTGAACCCTACTTACCAAATGGTCCAGGTCGGTTTCAAAAGTCTTTTCTTTCCAATATTTATATACATTTCCAGTGTTTGTGTTATTTAGAGATTGTATAAATAATGATTTCAGGTTTTCTCCTGGCTCATTGATAAAAGCTGTTTACATTACAGGGCCATGAACTGATTTCTGTGGCCAGCGATGGCTCTTGCTATTTCACTGCAGCAAATGGAATAAATTTTGCTGTCCGCTTCTGCATGTTCAAAGGAATTCAGACTTGGGGAAATTCGTTTGTTTTACCTATGCTGGAATACAGTAATGAAGATGTAAATCAATTTAACGGTCAATTCTACATTTGGAGTGATCTTTTTTAAAATTAATGGCATAATAATAACAACTTCATGCACTATAGGAAGAAGAGGCTTAGGGGAAGGCAGTCTAGTGATAAGTAGCCACATCAAGCACTTAGAAGTCATCACTGAAACTCAGAAGCCTCATTTCTGCATTTATTTTAAGGGGTAATGAACACACCTCATTCTTCAAAACAAAGTCACTTGACTGGGGTCTTGCAGAAGAACGAATTAGGATTTAAAAGAAACCCAAAACTATGTTAACTTTGCCCTACAAATTCCTAGCAACTGTTTAAGGGCAATGTAGTCCTCAAGGATGAAACCCGCAGCTGTTTACACTGTCAAAGAGATATCAACACATAAATGCTGATCAATTATATTATATTTCTTTTCCTTTTCTGTCATCCTAGGTAGCTACATAGTCTGCCCCTGTGACACACCAGCTTTTCCCGAGAGACCTCTGGACCCTCATGTCCCCTGCCATTTCTTCCTGCTTTAAAATTTCACTTGAAGGCCTATTACCCAGTAATTAGTGCATTTAACATGACCTGTGTGTTTCATTTGCTGTAGTGTCTCAATCAAAATGTTCTACAGTACTAAATCAAATATCTCACCATGGAAAAGATTTTAACCCTATTACTTTTATCAAAAAACCCCCATAACTTTATTTTAAAAAGTAGTTTGACGTAGGCTCATGGGAGAAGGGTATGTAAATAAGAATTCACTGGACAGCACCTTCTTTTAATCAAATCCAGTACAGGTCACATCATTTTGTTTAGAACTGAAGGTAGCTTGCCAGGCCTGCAGATTACTTCATCACCTTGTTTACCCTTTTGAGGAAGCCCATCAGATGGCACTGTTGCACGTCATCTTGTAAGTCCTCTCTCAGGCCATTTGAGCAAATTTTTAGTCCTGTAAGAAAAGGTTTTGTTGAGTCTTTTTTTTTCTCCCAGGTCTATGCCCTCTGTGGGATCACTGAGAAGATCCATAGTCTCTGCTTTTTTTTTTTTTTTTTTTTGGACTTCATGACATAGAAAGACTTTCACCAGCTAGAGCTGTCTGACCTTGAGAATCAGGCATAGGCTTTCGAACAGTGGTCCTTGAAAGCAGAAAGAAATTCCTGGGGTGGTGTGTAGGTGAATTATAAAACTAGTTGCATCAAGACAGGACTGGTATACCATTGATAACAGTGACAGAGCCATGGTGAGAAGGAAAGTCATTCTCCCTTTCCCCACTTCTTCCCCTCTTGCCTGCTGTGCCAGGTGGTCTCTACTGTATCTTTCCCTCTGGTCAACCTGCTCTCTGGGTTGTGTCCTCCCTGGGTCAGGGTAGGGGTCAGGGTCTTCATTCAAGACAAACATGGAACATTAGAAGAAAGAAACATGGGAGGAAAAAACAAGGTGCAGGTCAGGAAAAGGCCTGATTTGTTCTACTTGGCTTTATCACCTACCTTGTCTGCCTTAAACCAACTGGCATCACATATACATTCATTTTGTACGCATTCTTTACACTTGCTTTGTTACTTAAAGAAAGAGGCAATAAAAATTGATTAAAAAGTGCTACAGTAGCCACGGAGGGACCCATGTACTGCAGCAGAAACACCCTTAACAAAATATAAAACATCGAACAAACATGAAAAGTGAACAGCCGTATCCTTGCCTACGCTGTTCAAGAATTTTATTTTGTTTGAAATCCAGCAGAAAGTTAGTAAACAGTCAATTTGACCAAGGCACTCCTTTTACCTGCCAACAACATCTCCTACGCTAGCTGTTCTTGGTTTCTTCGCCTCATGAAAGCAAACCGGCTTGAATTGTACCTAACAAAGATTCCAAATGTCCTCCAAATTGAGTTCCTTTCCTAATATAGTATCACATTGTTATGGTTATAATAGAACATTCTCTGTGGCAGATATTCAGCATCTGAAGAAAAAGCCCAATCATGTAAAATCCTAAAATAAAACTGAGGAAATGATCTATGTGTGTGTATATGCATGTGCACTGGGAGGATACAGATCATCTTTGGCCTGAAAGTTTTATTTTAAAATATGCTTTATTTATTAATCCAATCATAAGGTCAGTGATTTACTTCGCTTTCGTATTTACTCCCAGGAAAAATGCTGTGCTAGTCAGAGAAAGCAAAAGAAATATCCCATACAGAAATGATTTATCCAGTCATTGGAGGCTTCAAATATCTTCAAGTGAACACCCCAACTAATTTTGATGATAAATGACAGAGAAATTAAAGTTGCAAATACTGGGCCAGACCTTCACCAAGCAGTGTCAGTGTAATTATATGAATATAAACCGGGAAAGAGCTGATTTGCAGAATATATGACATATATCCAAACTTGGCTTAATTGAGTGCAATGGGTCAGACAGTAATACTAGCATGGGTTTAGATAAAACACAAGTCAGACTCCTTCCAGTTCCATTGGCTTTAGCCTGACATTAACCATCACCTTCATCCATTTGTTTCAACTGAATCAATTCTGGTTTACACCAGTGTGGCAGGAGGAACAGGTCCCTTGCTGTGCCCAGACACTTTAGCAGTGAACACAGTAATGGATCACAGAGTTATTCTGACGCAATAAAACATTTATAAACTATTTGTGAGCCATTTGTTTTGTCTGTAGTCTTGAATTTAAATTAATTCCATGCTGCTTTGTGAAACCCTCATTAAACAGGAAGATAAGTTTGAACTTTAAAATAATTCCACAGCTAATCAGTTGTGCACGGGAATTGCATTACTTGTAGCTTGAGGAGAATGACTTGCTATAGCTAATTCCTTTTTCCTGACACCCAAGTTTAACAAAGATCTTTCCATGTTGCCACTTTCACAGGCTGGTGTGGATGCTCTTTTTTCATGATGCCTTCTTTGAAATAGAACCAGGCTTTAAAAAGTCCTCTTGGAAACGTGAACGTGTCTTGCCATGTGCCCCATGGGGAATGAGGAACGCCAGGGTGACTGACGGAGATTTTGTATCCTAACTAGAGGCCTAGCTAAAGGCACAGGCTTTCTGCAAAGAAGACAGAGGAAGAGGCTTTTTTTTTCCATATGTGGTCTATTAGGAAAGGTTGGTTACAGTCTCAGGGTAAACCTGTATCGCCTTCTTCCCACCACCCCACTCCCACCCCTGAATCTCAAGACAGTGAATGCAGCAAATGACCCACTGCACACAAGTTAATGTTTTAGCAGTCTCACAGATGGGCCCTACAAGGATGTGATCTTTGCATGGGGCAGACACAACATGGCCATCTTGCAGGGTTCAGCTAAGCACGTGGTATCTTGGCCCCGGTACCAATCATTTTAAACTGACTGTGACCTGAAGATACGAGATGCTCATTAGAGGCCTTAGTAGCCTAATATCATCAGTAGATTGAACAAAGCTGTTCTAGTCTTTGCCAGCACAAACATTAATAAAAGGGACCATGTCAATAAAAGTTTCCAAGATGAACCCATAGAATGAGGCACTTATAGACTATTATAAACAATTTGCCCCTTGGTGGTTGTCCGTTATCAGGCCCAGTCAAAGCCTTGATAAGCCTTCCCTCTTTAGGAATCATTAATTTCCTTGGAAATTTAAACAGCTGTCACTTGTGATATTCTTCAGGTGTACATGTGGGAAAGATTAGCTGGTGTTTATAATCCAATCTGTTCATTAAGTGCCTGCCCATGTGGAACCTCCTTCGCAGGCTGAGAGTCAGGCTTGCAAATCTCCCACAGATAATTGGAGGCAGCCATGAATTATGCGAATGAGCTGTCGACAACAGGGATTGTGAGGCCTCACTAATATCAGCTGGTCTCAGTACAACGTTTAATGATTTCTTGCAAATGGGATTCGGCCTTTCTGGGCATGTGTGCTTAGTCCTTATGAACAAGGAGAACCAGGCCGATGGCTTGCGATTCCTGCTTGGGCTGCTGTCCTTCCAGCTTGCTCTTGCTCCCTGATGTGACATCTTTCCATAATACAGTGAAATTAGGGCCACATGAGGTAACTTTCAGTGCTGCAAGTGCACTTATAGGCCTTAATGGCCCCAGTTGGCCTCACCTGGGATGCTCACCCACTCATCCTCTGCCCAGGGGCTCTCTATAAGATTAGAAATGGGCACCTGGTCCTGTCCTGAGCTATATTGTAGGTGTGCCTGTCTCCATCTCTGCAACTCTAATGGAGCTTGGACCTACTCTATAGTTAGATTGTATCCTGGATGGACCCCTCAATCATATGTCACAGCTTATCTCCAGCCCTGGCTCCAGCTCCTTTTGCTCCTGACTGGAGCCCCTGGTCCTGCTTCATCACTTGTGTTGGGAGCTGTTGATGGTCCCTGCTACAGCCCTGTGTGCTGTGCTCAGTCCCTGTGGAATGGTGTCTTGTTGGTGAGGGGAAGGCCTACACTGGGGTCACCCTTGCCTGCTGACTTGTCCTCCTTCATGAGGCAATCCTGATAGGTACAAGCTCCAGGGCCTTGTCTGTGCCGCTTCATTTGGAGCACGCTTTGTGTCCCTTGGGTCATGCTCTAGGATTGAAGATGCTTCTGAAGCTCCTGGTTCAACGGCTGTGGTGGCAGTCAAGGGGACAGGTGTCATTGGGCAGCGTGTTTTCTGAAACAGTGCCATAGCTTAAGGAATCAGGGACTTAAGCACAACCAAATCCTTAAGAGCACAAGTACTTTTAAACACATACTTATTTCCACTCTTCTTCATCATGTAACTCAACTCAGGCAGCAAGATCAGTCATCATCACAATACTTGGCATATGATCATTTAGCACAAGCTAAGTGTCTCAGATGGCTCACGGTTTTGCTAAAGAAGCAGGCAGTAGATGACAGTACAGCCTCTCCCAGTGAAGCTACTGGGAATGGAAGCTGTTACATGCCTTGCAGAGGATGCTTAGTGTTTAAATAAAAAGTAATTTTCTCAGTTTACTGCTTCTTCATTATTTAAAAATTTTCCTTTTTTCATTCCCCAACCCTTACCCTTTCTTGAAGTTCCCAACAGTCAGATTGAATACAATTCTCTCCACTTTCCTTCTTTTCCACTGCTTATCTTTAAATCACTGCCTTTACAATGAAAAGAGAAAGACTGTATCTCATTTCAGGGTCCACCCAAGCCTGGTTTAGGCAGACTGCAAGACTGCCAGGATTTCAGGCAAAATCTTTCATCTAGGTCAGGGTGGAAGGCTTGAGTTTTGAGTGAGAGTTTTTGAAGGGATGGGCGGGGATGCATATCAATACTTCTACAAGTCATGCTCTGGCTTTGAAGTATTTTTCAGAGATAGATAAACAGATTCTGCATATACCACACACCGGTTCTGGAATTTGTGCTACTGCCTGACCTCCTTGACTAAGAGAGATTGATCTTTGATTTTCAGATGGGCTCCATTCTTACAGCAGAAGTCTGCTCTGATCCACCACATAGACCAGCAGAGTAAGTCAGTGCAAACTCTGATGGTGTGCCAAGTATCAGATTGACTCAGCAAGGCTCAGTTTGATTGAACTATTTTATTATTTTCTGTTCCGTTAATTTATTGTGGTCAACTGTTTTGCCACTGGAACACGAAACAGTGGACTCTGGGGTATATCTTTCAAGAGCAGCATAGGTTAACTATGTCATTACATTTAATGATCCATTTCAAACAATGGTTAGATATTTATGTTTTAGAGCAAGGACAAGATTTGACTGAAGAACAAATGAGTGAATAAAGCAGACTGCACATTGGACTACTACGAGGAGCATGGCTAGTTGATCAAGGGGAGTTATAACTACCCTTTACTTGGTTCTTAGGAGGCCACACCTGGGATACAGAGTCTTGTTTTGACCCCAGTTCAAGAGGGAGAAACTGGAGAGGGACTGGAGGAGGTACCAAGCTGGTTGGGAGCCCAGAACACGTCACCTCTGAGGATAGTCTGAAGCTGCTGGGCTTGTTCCTTCCTGGCAAAGAGAAGGCTAAAAGGTGATCTAATAGCAGCAGAAGCAGAGTTACAAAGATGACAGAGCCAAACTTTTATCTTTTGTGGAAAAGTATATAAGAAGGGTCAATGGACACAAGATGTGGCTTGGGAGGATATTAGGAAAAACTTTTTGACTAGGAGGGTAGAGCAGGGGAACCAGTGTGTTATGGGAGCCTGACGCGTCTCAGTAACGGCTGGTGAAAGGACAAGAGGCAACAGGTGCAAACTGAAGTACAGGAAACTCCATTTAAACATAGGAAAAAAAAAAATTTATGGTAAGAATGATCAACCATTGGAACAGGTTGTCCATAGAGCCTCCATCCTTGGATATTTCAAAATCTGAATAGGGAAGGTCCTGGACAACCCGCTATAGCTGACCCGGCTCTGAGCAGGAGGCTGGACTAGAGATTGTGAGAAGTTACTTCCAAGCTCAGCTATCCTGTGATCCTCTGAAGTTTGTCTGTTGCTAGACTGGTCAGAATTTGGAAACTTGTTTGTTTTTTTTTTCTCCTGAGTATATGATAGATACAGTTAACTTTTAAGCAGATTTTCAGGTTGTGCATTAACTACGAAAATTGTGCAGAGACCTCAAACCTAGCTCAGTTTGAGACAGCTCAGGTCCAGAATAGTGCCTCTGAGTTTGTGCAGTGCCATACATCACTAACTTAGGTCAGCACTACTTGAATGACTTTTCTTGAATATACCCTCAAGGTACAATATGATATCATCTTATAGGAGCTGTATTTTGACACTGCCTGGGTAGTATTTGCTCTGTAATAATCCCAAGAAATTAAGATGCACCTCTATTTAAATGTCCCTACTGATTTTGAAACAGTACAAGTTTGGGGTTTGTTTAAAGATCAGGTTCTACTGGTGTCACACCTTATTTTCTCTCCCTGCATGTATCAGATTATGCTCAGTTTTTAAGAACACAATTTATAAAGGAAGCCACTTTTCATAAGAGGATATAAAATGTGATCTACATGTATCACCATTGTGGAACTCTTACCTAATTCTTCTCCCAGGCGTACCGGTACAGTCACAGGCATACCACAAGCTGCTTCTCCTGAATTTTCCTGTAGCTTCTTAAAGATAAAAGAAATAATCTAATGAGTTTTATCCAGTCTTCAGCAATTCACTTTTTCTAGCTAATTTCAGTTTTAAGGTGCCCAGCTCCCTTCAAAATGTACTACTTTAACACTGCACTGTGCATCTACCCATTTTCCAAGGCTGCAGACTTGGGAATTTTTTCCTGGTGGGAAGATCTCTAGAGCCTTCAGCCATATAGCTATACTGTTCATATAACACAAACCAGAGATCTTTAGCATATACATTGATGTAAAAACATTGATATTACACTATCTATTGGAAAGTACACAATTTAAAAAAAAGAGATAAATTGAAATTATTCTGCAGGGTAGACAGGAAATAGTGTGAGGATGGCCATTGCATTTGCACGGAGCAATTAATGCCAAAGATGAACATCTAAGTGGTTTAGTCGTACTACTCTTTTTGACTGTGTGCAAGCGGGTGGTCAACTTTTCTTCTGTCACTAAAAAACAATATCTTGCAGGAAAAGTAGCTTATATCAAATTGCCTTAAAAAACCCAGTTGCATTCCAAGGGTCCTCACTTTGCCTTGACAATAGTAAACAATTTATAAGACCAAAGTGGGTGAAAGAGGACCTAACCGCTTCACATACACAGATTTTATCAGTGTATCCTTGCTTAGTGGCAGTGTCTCTTAACACTGCGCTGAGGTTACTGATGTCTTTGCTGCTCTGGGAAAAGTCTCCACCCCTGTCAGAACCCAGAGCTATGTGAACCTCTCCTTTTGGTCTTTATTGAAGACAAGTAATTAATCCTGTGAACTGAAGGAGGAGAAAGACACTACCTGACCATTTTTTTTTTTAACGGTGATTAGTAAGTAGTTCAAAAGGGCACTACACATTGAAGACCTAAGTCAACCCTAATATCATTTCAATGACTCAGCTGCCTTACGCTAACAGTTAGATGGTGAAAAAATGAAAGCTACTTCAAAGCCTGCACACTCTGGAGGAAAGTTAATAGTATATTCACAGTGTGCTATGTGCCCAGGTTCACTCTTCACAGACCACAGGTCTCTTTCTCTTCCTCTCACTCTCACTGGAGGAGTGATAACGCTGAACTGTCACAGGGTTTGAAGAACCGCAACGGCAGAAACGAGTTCCTCAAAATTGTGCAGTAAGTGGAGATGAAGCTCTGTGTCCCACCTGCAATGTGACCTGTTGGAGGAGATGTAACTTCTTCTGGTCCTTATAACAGAAAGCTCAAGTGGGAGTGTCAGGTTGACCCATCTTGCCCTTTTCTGTTAAGAATCATGCCCATGTCTTCTACTTCACCTGCAGAGTCAGACTCCTCCAGGCCATGTTAATTTGCTCCTCTTTTCTTTCCCTTGGGAGGGCCTCCAGATGAAAGGCTGCTGCCCGCACTGGCCAGGTTTTTGGAAGTAGGTGGCCATGCTGTGCTACGTGCCGACCTCAGCACTCTATGTGTGTTTGAAGCAGGCTGTAATGGACTTCAGCTGTAGACAAGCATCCTTATCTCTGGATCATGGTGGAGCATAAGCAAGAACGTGCCTCATAGCTGAGGCCCTACTGCGGATGTGCAGGCACTTAGGGAGCTTTAAGACCATGAAAAGGCATAATAGAGGTGCCCACTAAATTTTAGATGCCTTTATGATAAGGCACTCCTGGATAATAGCTTTGTTCATGACTTTTCTTGGACCTAAATTTTGTCTACATTTCATGCATCTTGGGTGCTCTTGATCCTTCTCAAAAAATTGGAAGCAAAATTTTTTGGTATAACAGAGTTATATTTTGATACATTCTGCATAAATATTTTAATGAAGTTTTGGAATTCTGTTTCCAGGATGAAGTTTGAAATTTTGATATATTTTCTTTTCAGTTCCTCCCTTTCCTTGGCAATCCCCTGCTAGCGTAAGATTAAAGTATTTGCCTTTCTGAATTGTAGCCTAAATGGTTACAGCTGTTGAATCATCCCAGGCTAATCAGGATGAATTATGGTATCTGATATTTGAATAGACTTAGGTCTCTCTTCACTTAGCTTTGTAAATCACTTTGTCTATGTCTATACAACCTTTGACATGAAACCATGCTCGTGGCATGCTCCCTGACACAGCTGCCTCCCAGGCGGCTCACCAACAGCCTGTCTGGGCAAACCAGCTGGTGAGGTCAAGGCTGTGGGATGCCACCTGTTGCAATGGTCTCCAAGATCACCTGGGGCCAACCTTGCAGACTGGCTGCCTGTCCATGAGAGCTGTGAAAGCTGGTACCATGGTCAGACACAGGGCAGTTCTCCAGACTGTGCTGACAGCAACCAGGGTCAGCCAAGAGTCTGGATCACCTGAAACATCCATAGTGAGGAGGCAGGTTCAAGGTCAAGTTTGGAAGTCAAACCAGCTGTCAATAGTCAGGCACAGCTGCAAATGTCTCTCAGGGAGAAATCAGTGGTGGGGGTCTGAGCTTAAAAGCCGCTCCTGAGGAAAGAAGGGTAGAAAACTGCCTCTCACAGCTCCTTCCCCACAGCTCTCTGGCTGATGGCCATGCAGCTGTCTCAAAACCTGGCTGTAGGACCAGGCAGCCAGGCTCTGGCAAGGGGGAAAGAGGATGCATGCAGGGCCCTGACAATGTCTCGTAGCCTTGCTCTTGGAGATAGCTGGATATAAGCTATTGTGCACCACAGCTCTCCCATTCGGAAAAAGGTTTGCCAATGTTTGCACTGCACTTGGAAAATTCAACACAGCACGTATATGCGAAAGTTTCTTATCTCACATTACACTGCCTTTGAAAGCACAACTCGGTCGGGCCTAAGACCATGTTGCTTTGTGGGTCATAACTCTGTATAGCACAGACCATATCCAAAGACCAAATAAATTCCTTTAAACAAGCTTTCAATATTTACACATAACAATACTTTCTACATGCAGCTGGATTCCTCCTCTGAGAGCAATTCATTATTCTTTCACCCTAAACTCACCCATAAAACCAAATTTTCTCATACAGATTGCACAAGTGTTGGGTTTTTCTTCCTTACCACATTTAACTATGGTAATAATATGGAAGAACTTGCATTTGAGGTAAAAGTATTGGATATTTGAAGGGCACTATTTGGACTCACTTCAATTATCTGCCATCCAATTATTCTGCCTACCTTGTCTAAATGCTGAGTCGTAAACTCTGAGGTTGTGGGACTGGCATTTTTATTTTTTTTTCTTTTTATTTATAGGGTACATTACATTGATATTGTTGGTGATATTCACACCAAAGATTGCCTCCTGACCAAACAAGGTGGATTGGCTTGTGTCTGAACTGCTTAAATCTTGGCCATTTGAAAGGTTAGGTCTTGTCCTTGGTGCACATCAGCAGTGTGCACTGTGCTACAGGTACAACCTCTTCCTCCCTCGCACACAGACACCATGGGCCATGCTAATGAGCACCACAATCTTCACTCCTCTCAGAAGGTGTGAGCCCTGCCTTGTGCGAGATGTGGAGAGAGAAATGTGCCAAGAGAACCAGAACTGGGATGGATGATGGGCAGCCTGTCCATAAAGCCTGTACCCCAGCATGGACTGGCCCCAGTTGGTACTTGGATTTTTCAGCTGAAAGAACTGTTGGTAAAAGTAGAGCATGAACGCAGACTATGCTGTATTCAGGGAGAAGATGGAGCTGGTACAGGGATGTTGATTAGTGTTGCACAAAGTGCAAGATCCCTGACTTTCAGTGAGAGAGGGGCTGTGGCATACATGTACGTTGAGTGCACAACCCTGCAATTCTTCTGTTTCCTTCAGTCTTTGAGGTTCTGGCTCCATTTCTCCCCTCAGCTTCTCATTTAACACTCTCCTCACCTGAGGACCCACAAAGTCACAAGACCTTATTGTCAACCTCCTCCTGGCTCTGTCTATGCTGGCTGTTCGCAGCTTCTAGGAAAGGAAACTTGATGGGATCTGTTGAGTGCAGGACCAGCCTGTGTTCCCTTGTTCTGTCCCTTCCGTTTGGGAAGAGCACCACTGAGCAATACCAATTATTTCCTTGGGTGCCTTGAGCTGGATGCCTTGAAGGAGTGGTGATGCTGTTGGCATGAACTTCTTGGAGATGTTTTGGGTTGCCTCTGCCCCACCCACACATTCTACTTTTTTCTCCTTTGACTCTTTGACTCTCTTCCTTTTTGATGTCTCTGTAATTTTTTGCTGCTTTTTTAATTTCATCATTCTTTACCCTGGCTGGATAGCTGTATTAGGCATGAACAGAAGTCTGTCTGTAAGGGGAAATCCAGTGAGAACAACGGTAATAAGCAGATGTCTCGGGAAAAACAAGAAGAGAGCAAGTAAATATGAGTATGCCCTGAGGAGTCCCTGTTTTATACTATCTTCAGCTGAGGGATTTTCTGAATCAGATGTACTTTCTACGTATTTAGTAACCTGTAATGGATTTTTCTTTCATGAATTGCTCTAGTGCCTGCCCAAACACATCTGACCATACTGCATGAAGAACCACACTCTCACATTTGTTTGGATCAGAATTTACAGTCTTCACTTCAGGCCTTCCTGGTTTTGCACTGGAGAAAATAGCGAGCAGCTGATCCCTATTCACCTCTGTGCCCCTTATGCTTCTGTAAACTCTTCATATCTTCCTTCAGTGGTCTCTTTTCCAGAATAAAGAATACTGACTTACTCAGTCATTCCCTGTACCTTTAAATGATCTTTAAATGGGCTACCATTTAAAAATACATATTTTTTTTTGGTTCTAGGGCTGTTGCTTATAAGCAATTTATGTTTTCTCTGGATAATTGGTCTTTCATGGATGTAGAGCCACCACTGTTGAAGGTCATCTCTTTGTGCTGACTCTACTTACACAGAAAAATATCCATAGCACTATCACTTCAGAAGTAATTGTTTATGATTATCCTTTGAACTGTCTTGTAAACAGTCTTGTAAGAGTCTTTTACCCCTATACCACAAAGACTTTCCTAGCTCTATAAACTTGGAGGCTTCCTGTAATGCAATACAATAATTTCACCGTTTAATAGACCATTCTCTTGTGTCTGGTTTGCAATTTAATTGAAGCAACATATTAAAAAAGAAGAGCATGTCTAAAAAGTTTTGGAAGGTACAACTTAAGCTATGGCAAGCATAAGCCAAGTGCCTGCAAATGTTTCCGTGTGTTGTTCCTCTTTCAGCAATTGCAGTAACTATATAATGTGCACATGAGCCTTCAAGGAGGCTTGTCCTGAAGGCTTCAGAAATGCTGGTTTAAGTGCTGCTGCTCATAAATAAAATTACCTCCCATGACTCAAATTTACTGGCCTTGAGCCTTCTGTTCTGATTGTTGCTCATTTGTAAATGTAAAGCCCACACTGTCAAAGATAATCTATAGGATGCTCTAAGAGATTTTCTTAACCACAATAGGCTAAAGGATCCATCTTGTATGATCAGACTGTATTTTTTGTAAATGCTGTTTCTTTTTATTGGCACATGAAGCTCTATTGCTTGTGTGTCTTTATCTATATGATATGTAAATCATCTTGCTGATGCCAGCATCCTAAGAACCAAGTATGTGAAAGCATTTGCAAATAATACTTCTTGCCCTTTGACCATTTAAAAAACAAAACAAACAAACAAACAAAAAATCCTCCTGTAGCTAAGATGTGATCTGTTTAACTCAACAGGGGGTTTCCAGGACTTGGGTGAATTTTAACCATCCTTTTTGACATAAGTCAAGCTGTGCAAAGCAATGAAATTGCTGTGTGGTGAGACGACTGGATAGTGTTACAGTTCCCTCATTAAGTGGTACTGGAGTTCAGCAGGGGGAGTTGAACTTTCCTCTGCATTAAAACAACAAGTGTGGGAGACAAGGAGAGCAAGCTGGAGCAAGGGAGTTCACCTTATAACAACAAAGACTTAACATGCAGTACATCAAGTCTCCTGAACTTCGTCCTGCTTGGTAGTTTATCACACAACCAAGATGAATAAAACAGCAAAGAATGATTTAAATCCATCCTGATATCAATCTTCTGGCCTAATTTTCAGCTTCATACTTTTTCTGTTCTGTCATTTCATTGCTGTGTGTTCCCCCTCCTCAAGAGATGTTCAGTCTTAAGAGTTCAAATTACATACAGATCCCATTAGTGGAATAAACCACAGTGAAGATGGGTGAGATGTAAGGCAGGAGTTTTGCTAACCTAATGATGATTTCCCCTTTTTCAGCACTGTATCCAATTTACACTAAAAAGGAAACATGGTCCACATAGTCTCCACTAATTCTTTTTGTCGATGCTAATGGTACCTAACCACTGTTAAAATCCATGACAATATATATATGGCTTTTTGCAAGCAGCGACGAATTTTCATACCACCAAAATGTGAATAATCCTTATGAGTTGACACTTTCAGTCAAATTTTACAGAAATTCTGAATGAAAACCAGAAGAGTGACATTTCAGTTCGCAAAGTTAACAGCAACATATTAGTATTGGGGGGGGTTGGTTCCAGAAAAAGACACCCCACCAACTCACAAGACCAATGTTCAACCTTGCTGAATTAGAAGCAATCCCAAAATAGTTTGCCCTGGAAAAATCCAAATGATTGAAGTCTTGATGTTGAGGCAAAATCAAGACATTGAGAAACACTTCTGTCGATTACAGCTGCATGAAAGCAAGTCAAGGAAGATAATTATGCAATAAATGAGCAATAGAACTGGTGTAACCTGGTTTCACAAGGAATTGTGTCCCAGGCTCTGTCCTAATCTCCTTGGGAATTGCAGCTCCCTATTGTATCTCCTAGTCTTTCCTTCGTGTGTGCTCAGGCTCCGTTATAGCCATACATGCACTGAGCGACTCCTCTATATGCACAGATTGATCGCATCGGTACATCTTCTTGGTTGAGCTGTTAACAGTCTTTTATTCAGAGACAGCATTAATTTAAGGTTTGGTAAGTATTTTTGCAGGATATTGAAGTACAGAGTGGGATGCTGCAGTTTATGCAGAGAAAATGTAGTCAGTGGTAGAGACGGGAAAAGAACCTGGTTCACTTGCAGCGAGTATGAGTTTCAAACACTGTCGAAGCTTGAGCAAGGTGCCAGTCTTCCCATCCAGACTCTGTCCCTTGCTAATGGGGCCGGCAACAGCTAGCCGCTGCATGGTTCGTCTTCTCTTCTGCCACAGGATCTCAAACAACACACAGGGACTTCATATCTCTGTGTCTAAAATGTGCCATGGAGTTAGAAGTCCGTAACAGAGTGCTGATGAGCAGACTAGAGCACAATCTTAATCGCATTTTCTCTTCCAAGAAAATAGAAAATTTTTGCTCACTGATACTCCCTCAATGCTTGGAATCACTGTGCTTCCTAAACAACTTACTTGTGGGTTAGATAGGCTAATGTCTGGGCTAATAGCCAGAGTTCAAAGAGGAAAAAAGCAGTCATGCACTTAATTTTTCCTTTCTAAATTATCTGCTTTTTGATTTATCTTGGTAAGCGTTTCACTGTGGCAAATGGATGGCTCTCCGATTACTTAGCCCTGGCAAGCAATGCTTCTTAAGAATGTAAATGACTTGGAGCAGGGACCTCATGCTTCTCTATGGCGCCTAATACAACAGGGCATAAGATTGGCTGCAACTGCTGGATACTGCAGCAGCATAAATATTTAAATAAAATGGTACTCTGTTATCCTGTATGTTTGAAGTTTGGCCCACGTAGATCCTCTCAGCCATCTGCAGGGTCTGTACTGAGGGGGCAAATGAATACGTTTCTCCAACAGAACAAGAATATATTCTCCGTTGCCTTTGGTAATACCACCTGACAAATTCATTGCAGGCGCTTCCAAATGTATTGTGTGACTGGACTTATCTTCAGTGTAACTAGGAAAACCGGAGAAATTTTTAGCTTGGATGCCTGACCTAGTAAATACTTATGACCTGACATAAGCCCCAATTCAGCAAGGTACTTAAGCACATACCTAAATACCCACAAGAATAAAGTCAGCCACACTTTTAAGTGTCTTGTTGAATCTGGGCCATACAGAAGCTGAACACATCAAGCAACTACCCACATCAAGTTCCCGTAAAAGAAAATTGACTTCCAGAGTGTATTCCCTCTGGCTGTTAACACTGAAGAAGAGTGAGTGATAAAATTTCTGCTGCTGCTTCTTCTTGGATAGCGGCTGTGCATGTACTTGCTTCCACTGAAATATTTTCTCTCTGGTATTAAAAGTGTTTTGCGAATTTTGGGAACTAAGCCAGATAATGTGAAATAAAGATTCGTGTTTTTTGGTATTATTTAGTCCCTGAACCTTTCATAATATCAGAAACAGTCAAATAGGAAGATCTTTACAAATACATTAAATAAAGAAATGAGAATTAGTAACAGGAAAGTCTGTTGGATCTGGTTGAACTTTGTTGCGTGCCTGTTCTTGAAGTGGTTCTTCATTCTGTGAACTAGTCCTACTTTTTATATGTGGAGCCTACAGCTTCAGAGTGATGCAACACAGCTCTGGAATAGGCTCTGGTCTGTTGGCCAGGGACCGGTCAGTATTTCAATGTATGCTTTGTTGCCATTTTGAAAAATATCGTAGTGCACTACTGTTGCCTAAGTTATCACTTACAGATGCTTCATGGATGCGATACAGAAGACTCTTCTCTATCTGTGATCAACAATTTATTATACATTCAGAGACAAGTGGAACTTTGGACCACAGCCCTTTACATTTTTTTAAGGTGACTAAAGTACTTTCTTAAAGTACATTGAGTGCTATCTTGGGATTTATACTAGCACTATTGTTCCAGGGCATGAACACAGCAAAATCACTGCCTTTACTGAAATGATTATTCACAGTGCATTATAAAATAGTCTGGTCACGTGAAATTGTTAATTCAGAATGCCCTCCGGCTGGAATCTATGATCAAACGCTATTGCAGTGTATATGATCGGAAGGATCACCACTTTACTATTACTAGACACAGATACAAAAAAAATAGTTTGACTACTAGCCACAAAGGAGTCAGAATGAATCCTCAGAACATTAAGTCCTCTGGAGATCGGTGCTGAGAGAAAACATTGGGCTTTTAAAATTATATTTTTTCGGACTCAGTTTAGTCTGATCTGCATTCATCTGCCCATTTTTAAAAGTGTCTCCAGTTAAACCTGCTGCTGGATCAGATGACAGAGCTATTCTAACTTGCTGTACGGAGCTCGGGGCAATCTTGCTATACAGCAGTGGAGACAAACCCACGGCTACCAGGAATGCAACAGCACTATCACTGCTCTTTTATCTGCATTGTGATAGTGCCTATGGACTAGGGAATCATTATACTCTGTTCTAGCCAAGTTCAGTAACATGGCAGTCCCTTCTCAAAAGGGTTAAAGCAATGATTTAATCAGTGTGTTGAAAGCAGTGATGATAGTAAAAGAAAAATAGGCTTGCATGGTTTCCTATTATATGCAATTTTTTATATATAACCCAGACATGAAAAGCTAAGAGATATTAATGACTCTTTGGATGGGACGGTAGCTTGGTACCTTCAGGGCTTTGATAAGAAAGTGACATTGTGGATTACGTATAGCTGTAAATGACTGCCTGAGAGAGAGGGTGAAATCATTTGGACTTTAAAAATTGCAGGAAACACTCCTTTTCCACGCTTCTTCGGTGGAAGTTCTGTTGCTTGGATCTCTTCAGCTATCTTTAGAGTGGCCCAAGTTATATCCACACCTCCACACTCATATCTGTGAACAAAGTCACTCTCAAGTTATTCTTCTATTAAAATTTTCAGTATAGCAATTTTTTAGGTAGAACAGAATCGATCTCTTCAGACACCTAAGGAACCAGAAATATTTCCTCACTGGCAGACAGGACGGACCTCATTCCTTACTTCCTTGATCTTAAATCAAACCTGAAGGACTTCACTTCATATCTCCTTATTGACTTACTGGTCTAGGGAGACCATTCCTCTGAGGGACTTTGTTTCTGTTTTGAGCGCCAGTAGCTATCATCGACTTTGCGAAACAGCAGCTTGGAAAACTGGACCACTGCGAGGCTGAGCAAGGACTTTGATCTCAGCTTGTCAAATAGCGTTCATCTGTCTTATTATGAAACCTGAGCATATTACTCAGTTTCCCATTTTACAGTTAAGCAATGTTTTCTTAAGACCATTATTTGAATCTTCATCTGAGTTGTGAATTAAAAGGTAATGCAAAGGTAAGATCCATTTCACAATTGCCAATGAACGGGAAGATTTCTGGACATGAAAGGAACTGGCCTCACATTTTTTGGCTGGGGACTCCTGAAACCAGATGGTATAGATTTTGTACCTAAGCTTATTCAGCGTTTACTGCTGGCTGCTATATTAGTCCTGGCAGCTGCTTGGAAACCTCCTATCCCCCTGAAAATTAACACCTGGTTTCAGAAATACTGAAGTACAAGTGATGGAAAAACTATCTAGCTGCATAAGAGGAAAATCCATGTATTATTAAATGGAAATTTGTTAGCCCAGAAGTAACTCCTCTTCTAAAAGTAGCAAAAGGCAAACCTGCTGAAAAAGCTAACTTTGCCTCATGAAAAAAAAAAAATCTAAAAAATTAACAAATTTAAAGTATCCGTAAACACTTTCAGATAAATAATTATTACTATGCATGGTTTAAATGTCTGGAAACTAAAAATGACTTGAAACAGTATTTTCAGACTTGGACATCTATCTCCACAGACCTTAAGTAATACTTTGATGTTTTCTGTCTTGATAACTCTTACATCACCTGTTTGTTATTAAGTATGTCTGCAGGTGTTCAGATTTAGGGTAACAGTTTGCTCTTAATGTCTTAGAGTCAGTTACCTTGTCTGCAAAGTCAGGGTCGCGATTTCTGTATCAACTTTACTGTAGTTTTGTGACGTCTAGGTACTTGTTTGCAAAGGTCTGGTAAGTGCTAAAGCCATCGATGTATGTGTGCGGGGAAAAAAGGATTAGATTTTACAAAAGGAATGAAGCACCATTGATTTTGCCTATTTCAGAAGGAATTACGAACCATTCTGTTTTTTAATTTTTTTTTTAAATACAAACGTACATCAGAATCAATCCCCCTCAATTTTAGAAAAGAAGTAGATTTAATGTATGTGAATATATAAGGTCTCTCTTTGAAATCCCATTTCCCTAAAACCTGCATATGCTCCCATGCCTGCTCAAGCAGTGCCTCACGCACCTCAGGGCTGCCCTGAAAAACAGTCAAGTGCAATGAATGCCAAGCCCATGGAGCTCGTGCCTCAGAGGCTGCAAAGATTTAAAGGCTCCTGCCTATGGGGTGTTGCCTCTGTTATATATTCCAGCATTTTTTCAGCTGAACCTGCAGTTAGGGGCAATATGAGGCGAGGTAAGGTGTTATTGTTGCCTTGAAGGTGGGGGAACTTCTCCTTTTGTCGTTCTCCTTTCCCCTTTTTGCCTCCTGCCCATGATCAACTCTATGCGCTTCAGACTGTCTCTACATAGAGATTCTGACAGTGCAGTATGCATTTCTGCCACCATTTTAGGCAGGTAATAAAGGATGATTATGTTGTTCGGCCACCCACACTGCTTTTTATGAGTGTGTGGGCACGTAAGTGTCAGACAGTGACTTAAATTTACAGAGCCTCACACAATTTGATTTTGCGCTAATCACCTATTTTTGACCGCTAATGTATGTCGTTCAGCTAAGACCTCAGAGAGCTTAAACTCCACCATTAAATTTACATCATCTTTAGTTTGCAAAATTTGATGTGGCCAAAATCATGTTTAAAACACACTTTCACACTACAAATCAAGCCTTTAGATAACCCAGTAGGAAAAACGCGTGCTTTTTCTTAATAGCTGCAATTGCTCTTCCAGCTGTGCAGTATGTCCACGCACTGATACAGGGCTTGGTATCTGGCTCTGCATCTGTTCACAGGAGCAGACATACACATTCCTGAGTTGCACTCGGGCACACTGTTTTACTGAATTGTAGTTGAGCTGAACATGAAAGCAACAGAGAAGGTGCAGAGTGGTACAGTTTGTAGCACGTATTTACAAGAATGCCTTTCCAGCGCTCTTGTCCTTGCACTCCACTATGAACTACGTTTTCTATTTTGGCTCTGACGTGTGAATGAGAGCTAGTGCTGAGTCCGTGTTTTCCTGCCAAACATTCTACTGATCTCTGGAGTAAGTGGACAACTACTCATGCAGCTATTGAGGATTCTTTTTTTAACATTTCTGTTGTGCTTCATTTGGCAGTCCATGGGAGAAGACATCTTGTAAAAGACAAGCTGTATTTATTTAACATATTACATAGTGAAGATATTGGTTTACAAAGATAATAGATGCTGAAGTTGCAACAAATCCTACAAAATTCAGGAAAGATTCTGAGTCTTTTGCAGACTGTAGCCTTTGAGTAACAAGAAACACTGGTTGTATTTCAAACATGAACTTTATTAACAAGAAATGCAAGACACGAATGCAAGACACAAACTTACATCTCACTAACATCTAAGCGTGTTTTTTTATTAAACTGTATCACCTGAAAAAGCCCAAGTCTCTGAGACACTGAATTAGATGTCATGGTAATTTTACATCTTAAGTTATATTTGTAGCTTTCATTGTTTGCACCTAGAAGGAAAATTCAAGTGTATGAAAAAACTACTGCAAGTGATTAGAAACTACCCAGTAAAATCTATTAATGTATTTCCTGATGGGAGGAAAAGTTAACTAGGGAGTGGAAAAGTTAGCCATCAGCAAAGTATCCTCAGTATCCTCATTGTCTTCTGCATAAGTATAGGGCGACAACTTGGCTAATACTTTTCAGACGCTTACTAAACTTTAAGAATTGGAGGAATATTTGGGATCACATGATGCTTTTCATGTATTGAAAAATGTATAAAATATTAAAATTTCATTTAGATTTGGAAAAGGATCTATATGTTCTATCTGCTTGGACCACAGGCTTTCAGGACGCATCCTAAGAATAGGCTTTTCTCTTTACGTGTCTATATGTAGATTTGTTAACCTGAGCAGATAATAGACAAATCAGGGCTGACACTGGAAAAACAGTATTTGTTATATTAATGCACGTACTTGCTTCCACTAATTTATGATATGCCAGAATACAGGTAATGTTGTATAAAACCACATTGATCACTTAGTTATGCATATGGCAAATCATATCCCTGATAGGTTCAGTCAGATTTTTTTCTACGTACAATACAGCGCACTCGTATATTGCAGACCTCAAGCTATGAGAGAAATGCTAGAACTGGAAATCTGGAATCAAATCTTTCCAAAGAGAGAACCTCCAAACCCAGTGATGTATTTTGTTATGGAGACGTATTCATGGGCCCACAAGGCAGAAGCTCCCATTGCTAAATTCAGTTTTATGTATGTATGGAACAGTGTACTCAGAGGAACACAATCTAAATCAAAGCCCTGGATCCAGACACTGCTGCTAGGAGAATTCAGATCTTTCATATGTACAGTTATACAAATACATACAACACATTCTCCCACAAACTTATTCTCCAACCAGTAGCCATTTACTTGCAGGTTTAACTTTGTTGCTATGCTATTGCACTAGTTTCCTGTTTGACTAAGATAAAGTCAAATTTTGAAATGAAAATGTTTCTTGGAAGATTTCATAAATTTCTTATCCTATGTTTGCCGGTCCCTGACATCAAGCAACTCTTTGAGTGTCAGACAGCATAATTCTGAGCTCTGCTTAAGCACTGATAACTATTTCATTCCATGGTTGATACTGTCCAAACAAAGCCATGGCAAAACAATGAACGAACAAAAAAAATTGTTTACAAGGGCTGAAATGCAGGGCAGTGCCTGTGAACCAGGGTCTGCATCCCCATTTGCCAACTGGTACGTCCTACTTACTCTTCTGTACGATGCCTTTGTGGTGAGTACAATTGTCCTAGGAGAAGGATCCTCACAGTCCATTTCCTCCTTAAATTTTGTGGACAAAGACTGCATTTCTCACCTCCCAGAAGCATGCCTCAGCCACCAGGCTGTGGGCATGCAGAGACATCTACTTACCATTCTGCCTGCTGAAATACTGTTGCCATAGCAAATGGAGCATGATTCAGGATTAGAAAGAAAAAGTACAAGCAGCTGATCTTGTAGGCTGGTGGTAAGGACAGCCTCCAAGCACAGAGGAGATCCATGTTCTGGACCCTGGTCCTGGCTAGTTGGAGCACAAAGTAAAACCCAGAAACAATCCTGACGTGGACCAGGCTCCTTGTTGAGTCTGACTGTTGAGCTTTTCTAATTATGACATGTAACTTCTTGTTTAGGACTCTTGACTTTTAGCCCCACTGAGAAATGCTGCACAGTCATTACTGCATTACTCCACGGCTACAGGTACAGTATGCTAAACCAGAGAAGAGAGAGGCACAAATTCTGGTGTGCAGTTGTAGTAACTACTGTGTTGATAGCATGATACTAGCAGGCACAGCTCTGGCCTGAGCCAACGAGCGCTCTCCCAGCCAACTCCTGGCCACAGTCCAGAGGATGGAGCGTGGCAGGATTTGCCCCCAGTAGTGGGGATTGACTAGATTCACCCTATATTTAGGGAGAAGAGAATTTAGCCATAGGTAGCTGAGGCATAGCATGTCTCTTGCTCTCAGACCCAACGCAAGGCCTAACATTATACTCATTAGTACAGATCTAGCCTATGAGACCAAAAAAGAGAGTCTTAGTCTGAATAAACAACCAGTCTTTGCTGTTTGGGTCTACACTAAAGGCTCACAAATAAAGAACAGATGCACACACACACAAAAATGATAACTATTTCAAATTGTCCTCTGTGCTGGGAATCACAAAGAAAAGCAGTAAGGCTGTGAACTGTACATCAAGATACTGATTTCCGTGGCTTCTTTACACAAACACCAGTATTTCAGGACCGTATTCAGGACCCTTGCAGCTAAGGGCAAATGAAGATTTGTCATACACACATAGAATTCACAAATATAAGAATTGTGGCAGAAGGCAATTGTTAAATTTATTTTGGAAATAAAAATCAATTTACTTCTTTGTAAAAAAAAATGTAATAGGCAAAACTAATTAAAGTGCAATCCTGGTAATTATTGACATCAGTGAGAGTCCTGAATTCACTAGGCACCCAAATTGGATTAATGTGCTCAAAATATAATGTTACAAAGAAACATTTAAAGTCTATGCATTTATGAACATGTGTTCTATGGTATAATTTTGTTTAATCTTCAGAGGCCTCTGAGAGGCCTCTAAATTTAATCTTAGACGAACTGGCAAACTTTTGCCTGAGTATAAAATGCCAAATAAAGCCTAAAAAGGGATTGTTAGGATCAGAATTACTCGTTGTCTCCAGCTGCTTTGTTCTGCACTGGTATTGTAAAGATGTCATAAATTCAGCTTAATTGGAGAGTTAAGTCAGTTTTATAGCTGTTTCGCTTACTTGTAGCACTGCAAACCAGCTGAGCATGCCAACGAGTATGGGCCTTCAACTGAATGACATTTACACCAGAACGCCCCCCAGAAGAACTATGTCTAGGTCCAGCTTTCCATATTCTTGTACACACTTATTTTTTTTTCTCTTTCTCCTGATGGCTCTCTTCCAGGACACTCTGCACATAAGAGCACAGACACAGACCTAGTGACATCACTTCATCATCAGATAAAAGTGGGAAGAATGCTACAGAGATGCAAACACATCTTTTGAAAAAACAAGTATCTTTAGACTAGTTTGGAAAATGTGCTGGAAAAAAAAATATCCTACTGTCAAGCATAAGTATATTTTTATCCACTCTACAAGGCAAGGCAGCATTCAATATCAATGTATTACCATTAAAAATAAAAACATCTGAAAAAGCACACACCTGCCACCTTTTTAAGCAAAGAGCTGCCTCTGAACAGCAACTTTACGTTTCCCTCTGTGTTGTTTAACGGCAGCATTGAGTAGTTGCTGTGTATAGGGGCAAAGTGCCATCAGTCACGATGGTAACTAGCCGCAGTTTGAGGCTATTGACTTGCTCCAAGAGAACTGTTCCACAGCACATCTGGAAGTTGGTGCATCACTGGTAGTATCAAGGAGCCACAGCCCATACCCAGGTGAAGGTACTTAAAAACACCACAGCAAACTTATTTACTATGAAGAACATCACTGTACACTGGGGAAAAAAAAAAAAAAGCTTAACCTTTGCTAATATACAAGCTAGGTAGTCTAAATACAAAATGCCTATCTGCAATACCTGGGATAAAGGTGAGAGACCTTAGAGCTGATTTTTCTTTTCCAAGTGCGTCAGCTAACTTCATAGTATGCTCTTTCAAAACAAATCTTGCCTTCATGTCATGATTCACTCTGTGTTTTTATGGGGTTAGTTTTGTTATAATTGTCTTTGTGCAGATGCAAGACATCATCTTAATAATCATCTTAAAATAGATTATTTTTTTAGCTTTGTGATAGTTAAGTTACACTACGTAAGCTCAGGTAGGTAGCCTCATCGTGTCTAGAAAACAGTATGGCAGCTCCATTTATTAAACCAGTTCTACTAGCTACTGTGCTTCCACGTACATTTCTGTTTTAACAACAGGCTTACACAGCAGTTTGGGGTAGCTGAAGAAAACTTTGATACGGCTTCTCTTCTCCACAGACAATACGGTTATTCTTATATTAAGGCTCCAATGCAGTTTCTTACAGCAGGGAGCAGCATCTTGCCTCTGTGCAGGGCTACAGCTACAGCTGCTATCTTTTAGTTTTATTAACCTGAAGGGTTACACCCTCGCTATTTTTGTGTCAAGCACTTTTCTTTCTGTCACTTTTCTTCTTTTCTTTGTGTTGTTTTTCTTCGCATCACACTGAAGAAAGTGTGTTTGTTCTGTAGGAAAACAAAAAGATTCTATCAGCAGTTGTTTATTTACAAAATTGTGGTCAAAGTTACATTTATTTAAGCAATACTAACTGGTGGTGTTTTACATTCAAATAAGTACATACAGTATCTTTCACTCTGTAAACTACCACTTCCATTTAATCACATTTGAAACTGCAAATATTATTGTCCCCAGAAGGCAAATGATTCTAAGCTAATAAAAGATTTCTTAGCTTACTGGATAATTAATGTTTGAAGCCTTTTTCTATACACAAAACAGCAAGATACTTAAAAAACCCCAAACCTACGTTCCTAAGAATAAAATTTGCAGTTAACTAGCTGAAAGGAAAGGATTTTGTAATTCCTATTCCTCACCATATTCTCCGATGAAGTATTTTTCCTTCATCTATGCTATAGCAGCAGCAATTTTTAAAAAAATATCTTTTTCAGTTAAGTACCTTCAGAAAGCTACTGATTCTCAACAGAACCTGTTTCAGACGGGTTTATATTTTGCTTATTATTGCTTAAAGGAGGTTTGCAAATTTGAAAAGAGCATGGCACAGAGTCATATTGAGGAAGATTTCTGTGCACTCGAAAGGAAAGCAATCGTTTCCCTAATGATGGAAACTAAAGAGTAATTCTGTCATTCTTCAGAGTGTTCATTCTTTACCAATACAGAACTGGCATTGAAATTTCCAATCACTTTTTTCCACAGAAAAACAAATAGTTGGACTCTATGCATCCCACTCTTGATAGCTCATATTAGATCATTGATTTCTTAACATAATTTTGAAGACCAGTGATTTTACGTCTGCTTGCTAAAGAAGGTGGATCACTGAGGAATCGTTTGTGGTAAACTGTTTTGCATAAATTATACTACTTCATTCTCAAGTGACAGTATGTTACATTTGGCAGTTAAAAAATTCTCTTCACTTCTGAAAATCTGCATGGAAAAAATATATTCTGATTACAGCCTACTCTGATATTCGTATTTAATCTGAAATGGTTTTTTTTAAACTCCCTTATTAGCTACGGAAATAAATATTACTTAAATTTTCCTTCTCCTGTCTTCCCCACTGCAGAATACATGCCAACTTTGTGCGCTTAAGACGATTCCTATTGTGTTATAGGCCTATTCCACGCACCTGCAAGTCAATACTTAAATGCTTCCGCCACTAGAGCTTCCATTCTTCTTTTTTTCTACTGTATTCACGTATCACAATAACGGTATGGCTTAGCTTCTGTCACATGAAGCGAGATTTAAGGAATCAGCAATCGATTCACCTCATCTGAAACCTAACCCGTCTCTCGCTTTATTGGTTCACTTTGAATTCAGTTTGTTTTAATCCACCATCAGGGGCATCAGGGAAAATCAGCTGGCAGGCAGGCATCCCACTGGTTATCACCTACTCTTTATTAATTAAAAAAAAAAACCAAAATAACTGTCACATACATGTGACCAGTTGTCTAACTGGCTTTAAAGTTAACAAATATGCATGTACGTCCCTTTATTTCAGTACATTCCCAGGGCATATAGGCAGTACCAGGCAAGAAGCGGGCATTTTTCATTACAGTGGTCTCATGACTGCTTCCTCCACTACTTTAGGATAGCTGAGGATTAGTGACAATCAGAAACACCACCAAGAGGCTATTGTTTTTTTGCTGCAGGGGTTGATATCTCAAATTGGGATCACTCATTTTCCTCTGCAGCCACGGCCAGAAAACTGGTGGAAAGATGCATTACTAAGCAGGCCATTCTGGAGTACTGGAGAGCTGACATAACCTGAAGGAAATCAATAAAGAGGTAGGAAAAATACTGTTGCCTATCAGACTTGTAGGGGTCTCTTTCTGACTGAAGAAAAAGTCAATGGGGAAAAAACATAGTCCTTGTGAGATGTGGAAGCTAACGTCTGTTCTAGTGGGGCTAAAAGGTGTTGCTACCCTTCATGTGAAAAACAAAGGGAAGAAAAACCACTAGTCTCAGTCAACACCTCTGATCTACCCTCCCTGATAAATATAATATAAGAAGTTGGCAGTTGAGTAATATGTATCTACCTACTAGTCTTTTTTTGAGTTCTCTATTGATGGCCATTACTATTAAACATGTTATGCTAATTAGACCAGTTTTCAGTAAAGTAAGATCCCAGGGAACGTCATTAAGTTTTGCACTGTCCTTTGTTCTCTGTTTACAATATATTTGCATAAAGTATGTTTTTTGGAAGATAGAAAACAAGTATTTTTCAGAATACTGTTTAGGTTTGTGACATTTTCTCAGAGAAGGTGGTCTTTTTGGCAGGTCTGGATTATCTGATCAGACTAGAGGTGCCAGAAGATCCTTATGGCTTATCATGGAAAGCATGACATATGCAGAGGATAACATTGCTCATTCTGGAATCTGGAGGAGGAAATATGACTATGGGTGTAGTAGGTACGGGAGCAAAATGCAAATAATGTAAAAATCTAAAAAAGTAATGAGAAAAGTTACATGAATGCAAACAAAGTGGGTATCAAGTAACTATTTTTGGTGTTATTTATTCATCTTTATGGATTTCATTGACAACACCTACAATAAACAATTTTCTCTTACAGAATTACAGAAAGTAGTGGACTTATATCAATGTGATTCTGCATTAAATTACTTCAAAAGCAGTGAAACCAATAGACTTTTAGTTGATAGCATGTCAAGTGCATGAGGAATATTTCTGAAGGTAAGAGTGACTGCTGAGCTGTAATTTTTATGCCTTTACTTTTTTCATGAATGCGATCCCAACAATTACAACAGGCAGACGGAAGTCAACTGACTTTAGGCAGGCTCTTCACAGCCTTATATACGGAGAGCTGGTATACAGAATGTCCTGAAAAATAAAACCGAAAGTTAAATTGTAAAGCCTAAAACCGTAAAATTTTCACTGTTTGGCACTGGGCCTGAAAACAGATAGAAATAGGGCTAAATAAATAAATAAGAAAAAGTAATTTTAAAAATAATTGATCATAGAGACTTTCTTTTCTTCATGAAAACAAAAGGTGAATGCCAAACACATCTCTGAGCTTCTAGTATTTACTATTGAAACTAAATTATTGCCATCATATTATTAGTGACTGCCACAAGAGAAAAGTTTCTTGTTAAAATTGCCATTTCCACCTTCTTTTTCAAGCACGAGATTTGTTTAAGTTCCACAGAGGAGAAGGAAACATACAATTTGCTCCTTTGTATTCTCTCTTTTCCTGTTTCTCTACAAGACTATTCAACCACATCTGAATTATCCTACATACAACAGAAAGAATATAGAGATGTAACAGGAGAGTCAGTCTGTGCACTCCAACCACTATGATCAAGCCTATCAACTACATTATAGAAGAGTTTACTTTTTCTGAATTGTTATGTTCTGTTTTAGAGATATCTTTTCATCACTGAAGAAAACATCAAAAGATTCTAGGCTTTGACATTCATACCCAGGATAAGTTTCAAGGTCTTTCATCAACCACTGAAACTGGATTACACCAGAAAGTATTTAACAGTCTCTACCTGACTAGAGAAGAAACCGAGGGACCTTTGGCTTAGCAAGAATCTATAAAATGTGATTATTAATTTCAAGGTATCACACATTTAAAATTAAATTCTTCAGCATTCTTTGGGAAGGTTGACTCTAAAATTATGAACTGATGAAGGGTCTGACTGAAGATAATGTCAAAATCCGGAAACAAAAATGATTAAACTAATAGTTAAGAAGGACAGGCTGGGAGAGCAAATTTAACAAGTTAAGATGGGCTTATAAAAGCTTCAAGTCAGAAAGGAAACACTGCTATTCAATTAAATCTCCAAATATTACCCTTGTTTCAACTTACAGTGCATTAGAGGAGTGGATAAAATTAGCCTATAAATTCACCTCTTTCCTTACAGAAACAGAGAACAAAATGTTTACTGGCCCCAAGCTTGGCCTCTTTTTAATCACTGAAATGTATGGAACCATTTTCAAGGAACGCGGATAATCTGGAAGCAAAAGTCACAAAATAATGTCACTGAAATTGCCTTTACTCAGAAACACTGCAAAGGCTGTTTGTTTTCTTGAAGAAGTCAGACCTGGATGGTGGCATTTTAATTGCTGAATTTTCCTAGCTCTTATCATCAGTACCAGATGATGTATTTAGTTCCAAAACACAGCTCAGTATTGCTGGAAAACTGGGAAGATGCTGTGCTGCAGCTGAAGCCACGAAACACACCCAGTTCATAAAATGAACTAACGTAGGCTTAAAGCATGCAATAGTTAAAAAGTGAAAAATCCAAAATTCTTGAAATATTATTTGAAAATAAGGTAACTGCTTGTAGAAAATTGATGCAAAACTCCTGCACCTTTTGAACAGGCAAAACATGAAAATATGCCTATAAGGCACAGAACTACCTTTTTTATAAAGCTGCATGAATATGACAAAATTAACAATTTCATCTTTTCAACAATTAATTTAAAATATATTTTGCATGATTCTTCTACCTATTTAAATGTTATTTCACGATAGCATTATATCAGAACTGCACAGCTTCTATCAGAAAGACAGAAAAGGAAAACAGTTATGTTCAAAATCAGGAACACAATGCGAGTTTGCAGTTTTCTATGATTATCTGTAATGTAACCATTAATCCATATGTTAATGCAAATAAAATAATTTTTAAAATGTTGATTTTTATTACATTTAGTTAACTTACAAAATAATTTTGTCCCTTGAAATGCATAACAGCAATATAATTTTTTCTTGTTCTACAGTATTTCGGTATTAAAATCAAACTATTCAAAAATCATGTTTACTGAAATATTTACTGACAAAGACATTGAAATATATATTCAAGGAGAAATTTTAGCTATTGAAGTTCATGTTCTTTCAGTAAATGAGAACCTATAATTTAACATTTTTACATTGGACCTCTGTTATCAATTGCTTGCAGTAACCAAGGTCATAAATTTTTCAAAACATAAGAAAAAAGGAAATCTGGTAAATAAGTAGATTTGAAAGGGCACTTTAAATTATTATTCACTGTGGCTAAAAACAAAGAACAGTCCACTAGAAATATCAAACTACCAGAACCAACAAAAGTCTAGTAGTATTAGACTTAGTAGTAGATTTTATTATTGTCACTGTCTATATAGCAAGCACATAACTAAAGATACAGTTACTAGTCTTGAGTCTCAGTATCTGTCGTTTTATGCAGATCACTGCATAGTTTCAAATTTGTGTGATGCATTTTAATCGTTTTAGACCTATAGCGGAGGTACTTTTGCAACCCATACAGTTTGTAAAATGCTTGCCCATACTAGTTTCCCACAGATAAAGTCTGAGATTTCAAGGCCCAATTCTCAGCTCCAGTAAGGTCCAGTGGAGCTACTAATTTATCCCAGCTGTTGATTTGAATCTGTTGACATGCTGAATTATTGTTGATCTCAATGCAAGTTTCTATGTGTATGTTATGAGCATTACAGTATATGACCCTATGTAGCTCCTGAGCCATAGCCATTTAGCTAACTGACGAAACAAATGTTTACTTCAGTCAGTGCTGCTGAGCCATTAACTGTGCTTATTAAACTGCAGAAAAAACCCCTATGTTTTAGTGTGCTTATCCATTCACAGAAAAAAATGTTAAGACCCTGATTTTAAAACCTGCATTGCTGTTGGTGATTAATGGCAAGCGACAGTCAAAGCTGAAAGAACAAAGCATGATTTTCAAATATCTGACAGAGTTTGAAGAACTGGCAAATCTTAAATTCTCTCCTGCTGTCAGATATCATACTTCTGTTTGGACTACATTTTGTGGATATCGCCAAATTAACTAAAATACCAAATGATACATATTTAAGAACATACTTCAATAAAACTGATTCACATCTGGGTGCTGATAATTGTGAATATAATAGAATAAAGACAATATATTTATCTCATTGATTTAACATTTAAATTTGCAAACATCCCATAGGCCAAAGAAAGCAAAAAACTAATAAATATGCTGAAAAACTCCATACCTCAGTATGAAATCCTGACCCCTTCTCCAACTAAGTACACACAGCCCAAATACACTGAGAATGCCAAGCTACAGGGGCCCCTCTGTGGGGAAACCTGTATTTCAGTCAGCAGCATCCATCAGCCAAAATAGAAGCGTAGGGACAGATGCTAGGGAAAGAATGACACTTTAAAAGTGGTGGTTGCTTTCAGAACGAGTGTGTGTTTCTCCGTACAATGAAGTCAATGCCATACCCGTACTAACACAGTGTTTTATCTGGATTTATGTGCAGAAGGTAACTCTAGGCTCATTTTAGTCTAAGTTTATGGTGCTAATTGTGCTCCTGGTCCTGCAGGGCACCCAGACGAGACCCTTTGGTGTCACACAAGGAAACGAAGGAGAGAACATGCGTGTTGTACAACGCCCTGCACTTCTGCAGCAAGTAAATTCTGCCCAACTTGGAAGACAATTGCCAACCTACAACCCACGGGTCTTGGCCTGAGGCTTATTTAAGCAGCGCCGTTCCATGCCTCCAACTGGTGCCGCTTTCCCTCTGTTTTGGGAAACCTCAGCATGTGTCAGGGCCCAGGTCTGGAGGTTAGGTAAAGGCAGCCTGAAAACTGCCGCATGTATTTTCTTTCTTGTTGATTAAAAAAGGGCTGGGTAGAGGTGTGGGTAACTTGTTAAAGCCAGAGCTAAAGCACCGTTTCCCTCAGCTTTCAAGGGAAGCAGTTCCACACGTTGTTGCTTGTGAGGGGAACGACTGTGGCCGTGTCCCTCTGGGGCCCGTTAATGCACCTCACACACCAGCCCGGGGAGCTTTTCTGGCCCCACACGCGCCCCAGGGCTGTCACTTGGGAGCCGGACGCCGCTGTCGTCGGGTCGCCACAGCCTCCGCCCGAAGGCAGCGGCTGTGGGGGAAGGCCCGGATCCCAGGCTAGCACCGGCCACGGAAGCCGCAGGTGTGATGGCGCCTCGCTCCCTCTCGACTTATCCCGGCGGCGGCTCGGGGCAAACGCGCCGGCCGGCTCTCCCCGAATTGCCACCATTTCATGCGGTTTCCAGGGAAACGCTGCAGCGCCGCGGCCGCTCCGCCGGGATCGGGGCGGGGCGGGGCGGGACGGGGACTCCTCTCCTCTCCGCCCCGTCCCGCCCCGTCCCGTCCCGCCGCGCTCCCGCGGGGGCGGTGCCGCGCCCGGCCGTTGGGAAGTGCGTCACGGCGGGCGCGCGCGCCTGCGCCAGGGCGGCCGATTCGAACGGCGGAGGGCGGTTGGGCGGCAGCCGTTGGGCCCGGCCTCGGCGGCGACAGGAGGAGAAAGAGGAGGAGGAGGAGGATGAAGCGCACGGCGCCCCGCAGCACTTTGCGGAAGATAATAAAGATGCACAAGCCGCAGTTACGCCTGGCGGCTAACACCGACCTGCTGGTGAGGAGGGGTGAGGGGCGGGCGCCGAGCGATGCGGCCCGGAGTGGGGTTTCATGCCGCTCCGCCCCTCAGCTCTGGCCCCGGCGGCCTCCAGCCTGCTTTCTCCGGGCATGGGCCGGGGGGCAGAGACTGCTCCAAGCAGCCGTCCGCAGCCGCTCGGGCTGCTCTATGAGTACTCCCTCGGGCCGGGAGCAGTTGTGCTTTTGGACGTGGGGGGCAGCTGCGATTATTCTGGTTGCCCTAGGGGCAGGTGTCCCTAAATAGGAGCATTTAGTCTCTAAATGTTTTCTCGCTTGAGATACATGTGCCGCTGGATTGTGCGCACTGGAGCAGGTTGGAGTTGCTGGGTGCAGTGGGATGTCAGGCTACTACTAATGGTGTTTCTGTAGTGACCTGGAGGCAGAGTTTGTGGGGAGACAGGTGATTGGTTAGTCTAATAAAATACTAATACGTAGTGATGGCAGCTTTCTGCTTTGCTGGTTGCTACTGTACTGTAGGTTTCTGACGGTGAGTTTGGGGATTCAGGGACAGGCTGATGCATAAATACTGTGTCACTACGTGTACATACTGCTGTTCAAAGAGTTTGATATAGGTGGACTGAGAAATAGGAATCTGGATTATATGGCAGGCATGCAGATGCTTGTTGTTTACGTAGAGCAATTTGGGTATATAGATCTCGATCAACTGAATTGTGATTGATGAATTGCTAAGCTATTAAGGCATCTTGAATGTTCATATTTTTGTAGAAGGCCTTCTAAGTAATCTTTCTCTAAATCTGAGGAATGACAAGTCTTGTTAGTAAACTAACGAGAATAAGTGTTTGGGAACCTGTTCATGCTTTAAAAACAACTGCCAATAAAGGTGTAGGGATAACAGCCATATCAATCAAGTTTTAGAGAACTCAGGCTATCACAGCTGGATTCCATCTGACCTGCAATAAGGGATTTGTGGCACAGGAAGGGTTTGTCTCACCAAGAAATCACTTGACTACAGCAAGGAAGCCTGAACTCAGGAGAGCTTGTGGTAGCTGCCATACTGAAAAAAATAACATCTGCATTAAAAAGTATTCTTTGAAGTAACTTAATAGGCTTAACTTGCTTGACTCTTATGCCCTCTTGTTTTCAAATGCGTGTGATTCTTGGAGCATTAATGCATATTGTATACTAGCATGGTCGAATTGTCCATGACCCTGACTCGAATTGTCCATGTTTGATATGTGTATAAAAGCTGTGTCTTGCTATATCATGAAGGTTGGTATCTTGGTATATGAAGCTAAATGTAAATATACAAAATTAAAAAAAAAATATGATGAGATTAATATGAGTGAATATGGTAATTAGAGGATTTACATTTTAATGTAAACAGTACATATTTTTCTAATTGGTCTAATAAAAATATGATCTCTTCCTTCTGCTTTTGTTATCTTTGGAGTATTTTATGGCATAAGGACCTGGGCCCTTGCTGCTCATGCTCAGACCCACTCAAAGCTTTCTCAGTGGAATGCAGTAGTGAACTAATCAAACTTACACAATCACTAATAAAATTTTTTGTAGTTGTTAGTAACGGTTGGTCTGTGTTTCCATGGTCGTGTTAATTTGGCTTCAAGGTTGTGTAGCTGTCTGAAAAGGGGGAAGTGGGACATCCCTCCAAATCTTGGCCATTGTTTCCCGTCTCTTCCTCATCCTGGCACTAGTGTCCTGCGAGCTGCAAAGACAACCAGGGAATTGAATTGACTGAAGCTAATGCACAGCAACAATATGATTTGGCTTAAAATATGGCTATGAAAATACTCATTGCAACACAAAGGATGACGTGAGAATGAATTTTAATAATGTGGTGGACGCTTAGGTTATCCCTTCTGGTGATGTCAAATTAAATGGCCTTTAATGTTAGGAGGCTTGGTTTTTTTACTTTACCTTTAAACAAGAATGTCCAGGGGTGATTGCCAATGATGTTCTTCAACTAGGCATGTGGCTAACAGCTCTTAGCTCTTTATTTCTATGAATAAATAAGCAAAATTCCACCTGTGTTGATTTATTAAAAAAAATAATTGTGTGTTATTCCTGTAATTAGACAAGTGATAAGTTTTGAGACTGTCTTTTTAGTGTCTCTGTTAATCTCTACAAACCTTTTAAGAGTGATTAAATTGCATACTTTAGAAATTTATATAGTAGCTGTCTTAACAAGACGAAACCATATAGGTTTTGAGCAGAGTGCTTGCGTCTTCTGAAGGGAAATATGAGAATTGGCCAGCTCAGTTGCTGGACTATCTGCCTGAATGATCCATGCTTTATGTTTGAATCTGCTGTGGAGTTTAGGAAGTCCAGTGAGGAGGTCTGCCTACCTGTTTTATGACATAATCAGTTTGTTTTCCTTTTCTTGACTCTTCAGAGATTATTTTTTCTCGATAAACCAATGTGATCTTATGTGATGCTTATTAACAAGTTTGAAGGACATAAGAATTCAGACAATTTGATTAAATACCTGAATGGAGTTTCTTCCTCGCTTTTCAGATTCTTTTGATCAACTCGCTTTTTGAAATTTGAAGCTTTGTCAGAACCTATTTCCTAAGTGTTAATGTCTTTCTCTGTGCACAGTGTAGCTAACAAATTTCATCAGACTTTCTCAAGAAGCTGATTTTTTTTTCTATAGTGTCTTTAATTGAAGAGTTAAAACCAGTACTTTTTTCCAGTGCTCTTAGAACTCAATTATTTACCTTTTTGAAAATAAGAGGTAAAGATTTTATTATGGAAATTCAGATGTTCCCCCCACAATGATCTGAGACGAAAAAGCTGCAAACTTTGTTCTACCTTGAAATTACAGAAGAAAAGCAGGAACTCAGCTGCTTGTTTTGTGCTAGAAGGGCAGGTTTGTATTTACATTCCAGCAAAAGCTTGAAGTGTTGCATTGAATGCCTCCTTTTGTCTTTGTTATGGGCATAGAATGATGAAATATCAGTTTAGTAAATTGTTCTGAAGTTATGGCAGCAAAACAAAATTACGGCGCTTGTCTCTACTATTCATTAGTCCTGCTGAGCAGGTGTGTGGAAGTTGCTCTGCAAGCAGTGTTGTGATTTTTTTTTTTTACGTACATTCTTAAAACTGTACAAACTTTCTTATGTGGGAAGTAAGCATTCTGTTGTGTAAGGTGGTTTTCACAAGTAGTTCAAAACTGTTTTTTAATTTTATGCAGAGGGACAATAATCTAATACGTAGTAAAGCAACGCCTTTAAACAGATGTGGTATCACTTAGGTATTTGTCAGTAACTGTCGAATTCATGCTATTCAGTCATTCTGCCTTTCATCTGCCTTTCTTAATTGCCTTGAATAATCTGGAATATTTATTAACCTGTGTGCTCTATTGTGGAATGTTCTGATTTTAGTTACGTGTCTATGTTAAATCTATATGAGTTCAGGGGAAGCTTGTCAACGTGAAGCAATTCACTTTGAAATTAGAAAAATGAAGGTACAGTGATTCTGAGAGAAGATGCAGTTTTTAAAGGCAGTTTTAAAATTAACACTTTTGCCTTTAGGTATCTCAGCAGGAGGACTTGCAAGTATGGAAGCTTTTGTTCCACCTCCCTCCTCTCCTCCAGGCTGTTTCCAGAAATCTAACCTCCATGTTGATCAAACTAGTGTGAGAGTTCTAATGTTGAACACTAATTTAGTGCCACTGCTTGATTCTTTCAGAGATTATTTCTGTAACTAAAGGCTAGTTTAAAAACGGCTTCGATAATTTGCTAACTACACCTGCAAGAATGTCTGCTTTTCATGTAGTAGATGCTTCCAAATGATGCCAAATACTATCTAAATTGATCTGCTGCACGCTGGCTTAATTTAGTTCAGGAGACTGAAAAAAAGCCCCTAAATTGCTTGTCATACGAACGCTGAAATGCCTGCACTCTAACAGATTCTTTGTGCTGCAAACTCACTGCCAAAGTATTTTTTATAAACTCTAACTTGTAACTTTCCTTGTCATATGTTTCTAGGCTTTGCAGATCAGGTATGGCAGAATAAATAATCACCTAATTCATATAAATAAAATTTTCATATATATCAGTAATATTTTTCTGAGGTCTTGATTGAAAAAGTATTTTTGTACACTTTATGTAGCAAAGTTAATATTGTTGAAAGTTTAATTTACAAAAGGTGCAATTACCAATTTTCAGGTTGGACTATTAAAATACTTCACATGTCTGTATAATGCTAGAGGTTTGTATTACAGGTCCCTTATTACACAGGGGTGCTTTTCACTGGCAATTTTTAGTGCAAGTTGGAGTTCTTTGGCTGCTGAAGTTTTTGCTGCTTCTGTACTAGCAGAGCAGGATTCTGTATTGAATGGAATACTGCCCTACAGTTCTTGTCATGTAAAAAGGTTGAGTAAGTGATGAGTTTGGAAAAAAATGGATGGAACCTCCTGACAGTTGAGAATTTTGTGTTCTGGAGAAATTAGTGTCAGTGCTCCTTTGCACTGGAAAAGGGCACAAGTCCTTGAACTTGTCTGTGGTCCATTTGGTGATAAAGCAGGGACGAATTTGCTGTCCATTAAAAGTCTGGCTGTTGTAGTCAGTGAAAGCTGACTATTTACTAGTAGGCAAAAGGGCTCTTTGGTGTTCTCTGATACTTACGTTTACATTTTATTATAAAAACCTGCTAATAAAAATCAGATTTGATTTCTGTTAGATTGGTTGTTGTTTGTATGATCATTTCCAGAGCACTCTTATAATTTAAGTATACTAAATTTAAACTATATTTACAAGAGTCTTGCAGTAAGGAATGTCTTGGGAATTTATTAAGATTTGAAGTGAGTGGTACTTTGTTTTCCTGAGAACACCTTTCAGGAATTTCGAAGCAGTCTAATATGCAAATCCTCTGTCTCAAACGATGAAGCTCTGAAAAAACCCACCACTGTGCTTAAAGAGTCTGAATCCTTCTTGATTTTTTTTTTCTTCCCTCTTTTAAAGGTGCATTTGAGCTTCTTACTGTTTCTCCATCGGCTAGCAGATGAAGCCAGGACAAATGCTTTTGAGAACAAAAGTAAAATAATTAAACCCGAGCACACTATAGCTGCAGCAAAGGTAATAAAGCATTTTTATTATTTTTCTTTTTTGTTTAATGTAAAATGTATTATGACAGCATATCCAAAAGTTTCTGTGTTAGTGTTGATATGTTTTTATTTATAATCCGAAACCTGCAGAAATGTTCTTTAATCTATCATTGACATAATTCAGTGTCACCAAGACATTAAAATAAGCCTCCTTGCCCTATTAAATATGGCCTTATTTTAACTTGATTATTCCATGTTTAAATTCATAGTTTCAATATGTGGGTAAGCCTACACAGTAGTCTACCAGCAAGCATGCATGCGCTGAAGGCCCAGGGAACAGGAGCCAATTCCAAAGTTGGAGGATCTTTATTTCAGATACTATATCAAGGAAGCGTGCTGTCTTAACTTCAGTAACATAAATGAAGCTGTATGGAACAAGTGGGAAATAGTTCAAAGAGGTTCAAATATCTTACTGACACCTTCAGTTCTTACCTGCTGTGTCTGAAAGATGTTCTAAGTGGATTCTTGCAGCGCTGTGTGGATGCTACTTAAAAAAACAGATACTTTGTGCAATGTTGTGTTCGGCAAGAGAACTAAGGGAGCATTAGACTATGGATTGCTATATGGGTAGTTAAGCATAACAAAAATTACTGTATGAATATCTGAAGGTGGAACCCTCTGCGTTACAAAGCATGGTAAGTTTTATGTATATGCAAAAGAAGGGAAAGAGGGAGGTGTTATGCAGCTTTCTCTCTATAGAAAGAATTAGAGTAGTGTGAAATTATGACTGAAGTCTTTTTGTATTCTGTAGCTCATTTCACTTGCTAGGATATGTCTGGTTTACCTAGGTTTCACGAAGGAACTCAGTCTGTTTAATTTGTTATCGGTTCAGCCACCTACTACTGCTGGGCAAATTGGAAGAACAAAACTCAGTGCTATCTGATATTTGGGTCCTGTGGCTTCTGTTTGTCTTTAGGTTGTGTTTTTTTTCTTTTTCCTCCAGTGAAATGCTTAGTTTGATAGTTTCTATTACTATGGTAACAGAAATATATACAGGATGTGTAGGGTAGCCAAGTTAATGTTACAGTTGGAATCTTACGCATTTGTAATTTCTTTTTAACTGCGATCTTAACATTATTTGAACATTTTTGTGCTCCATTTATTTTTTTAAGATGAGAAGAAAGGAAAAACTGCCTGTATTTTAATAATGTTTAACACTTAAATGGTCCCACTTGGGCTTTGAAGTTCATTTTTCAACTTAAACTCCAAACCAAAAAATGTCCTTCCAAGGGTCTGGCACTCTTGATATAGAAAGAAACAAGGCATTGCAAACAAAAATTGAGCATAGTAGCTGCATAATTGCAAATTATTTTTTTTTCTTTTTGTCTACGCCTAACACAGGGCAAGAGCTTCAATGAATCTGCTGAGAGTGTCATTGCCATTTTTCAGCATTCATTTTTAAAAAAAGCCCTTTATTTTAGAAAATTCTTGGTTATGAATGTTCTAATTTAAAATAAAATACTTTCTGATATGGCCTATTTCTGTATGCTTTTGCTTTATTTCTAACCTTTTCCCTAGACTTTTACCCTTGGTGACTCTATTCTTTTGGAAACTGATTGTTTGGCTAGGTGAACCTTTGGTCTGAGTAGCCTAGCGTTTTGGATCTCTTACTGCTGCTTGGATTGTAGTGATAAAAGCAGTGATAAATATACTTTTTTTTCTTTTTGCAGGTTATTTTAAAGAAAAGCAGAGGCTAGAAAAAAGAACAATGGAATTTCAAAGCATGTTTTTCCGTGTTTTCTTACTAATGTGAGATCCTGTGAGCCAGCTTTTGCACTTGTGGAAGTCTTTAGTTTTATTGATGTCTGTCTCCTGACTCTGAGTATCTTGCTGTTTCTTTAAAAAAATAATTTAAGAACCTTACAATGTATATTTTCATACACTTCATGCATAATTTTAAAATGCGTGTCACTTGTCACTTAAGACTTTTGATGTACCTTATTTCTTCCATAATAATGAAGGAATGCCTATACCATACTCACTCTTTAGGTACAATGTGTCATTAATTATTAGATGTGTGAAACTTTAAAAGGAGAACAGTAATAAAAATGCAGGTTTCACTAAATCCATTATAGATTATGAAGTTCAAAGCAGAGTCACCAGCTCTACAAAATCTTGGCTTTCAAAACAAGCACTAGAGAAACTACTGTATTAAATATCTTGGCTTCAATTTATTTATAAATGTCTTAATATTTTTAAATGGCTTTGAAAAGTAGGCTAGAACTTCTGTGTTCTGGGAAAGAATACTTATTTTGTATTTCTAAATCATGCTCTGAACTGTTAAGCTGGCCTATTGTTTGATGTGGTATATGAGACAAGTTGGTGGTCTCTAATTCAGTTGGTGTAGACAGATGCACATTATGGGAAAGAAAAGATCTGGCACAGCTGATGTTTTTGAAGTTAGATCCTGTACACATAGTGAAGATAAACTGGCATGAGTGCCAAGCTACTTCCTTCCCCTTCTGACTCAAAAGTGTCATCCCAACTTGTTAGAAGTCTGGAAATCTACATTATATAAAAATATCTTTAATTTAATTTTCTATTCCTAATCTAATATTTTTAAACAGTCGCTGAACACTTTGCTTAATAAATCTTTTAATGAAGATATAGTTGTATCTCACAGTGTGACCTGATAATACAGGGGTTTGGAATATGTGGTAGCTGATCCTTCACACACACAGTGAGCTATTCTTAAAATAAAGTTTTTAAAAACATTGTTTACTGAGTAGTCTAATTTTGTTTAACATGTTACTGAGTGTATTCTAGATATGCAGAAAAAAGAATCACATTGTATAAATATTTTGTAGTCTAAGGAAACCGGAGCAATGCCAGAACTTAAAATTTCATATCATGTCCACATACTTTTTGAAATCCTATACAAAGTCAACCTTTTACAGTATGCAGAAAGGAAAGATCTTTCTTCTGCTTTACTTAACTCATAGGGCTTAGTTCAGTCTGCTTCTTGTATATAATAACTAAATTCTTGATTCTTCATTTTCTTCTCTTACTTCCTTGAAATTCACAAAGCAAGCTGTGAATATACATGTGTTGAGGGTATTTGGACTGAAGTACGTAGTCAGGAATAAGGGAGATCTGATATTTATATTTTTCTTTGCAATTATTGTCCATGATTTAACAATTTTATTGCAACACTAAATTTTCCTTTGTTAGAAATGTTTTCTCTTAATTTTTCCCTGATACATTTTCTTGTAATTGTCGTGTATAACCACATACCTTTCCTCATTGTATAATTGCTTGAGTGCTGTAGCTTTTTTTGGAACTTGTTTTGATGTTCATTTTAACTCTTTTGATTTTCCTAAGAGCAAGATTTACTCTGAGCTTAGTGGAATGTTCTCATTCTTACGTAGAATCAGCTACCATTGGGGAAGGGGAGGCAAGGAAGGGTTAAAACCAGCCACCAGTGTACTACTTTAATGTTTTGTACAGTTTTTTTGGCCTATATTTTTGGATAAGTAGGTGCCTTTTTTTTTTTATAGGAGAGGTTTGTTTTTTTTTTTTTCTATAAGCCCTGAGAAGTTTGAGTCAAAACATGTCCTGTTGCTAGATTTCCAGAACTTTGTGAACATTTCAGAATAGCTGAAGCAGGCAGGTATTTAGAAGACCTGAATAGCTTGGCAGGTATACAGGTTTCTCTCTTAAACTTTAAATAAATGTGTACTGAAAATTGACGTGGTTGATGTAGTGTGGGTAAGCATTCAGAAATATACAATGCTATTATGTTTTTCTGGTATCTTCTTGAATGTTCACCATAAGGTTAATTATATTCCTATTTGGCAGCTCTTCTGTACTCCTTCACATATACATAGGGTCTCTCCTCTATCCAATTTTCCTTACTGGGTTTTTAAAATTAAAGCTCCTTACAGCAGTGTTGTTTAAATACCTATTAACCTTGCAATTAATGTAACCTTGGAGGATATACTAATAATGTTTTCTGTAAGGGAATCTCTAATGACAAAGCAGCAAAGCAAGTAATTGTACAAAATGTCTTTTTAAACTAGATCTGTGGTAGAAGGCCTAAAGAAATTGGGTTCTATTATTTGAGTTCCTGTGTTGATTCTCTGCCATTAGGAGGAAAAAGGGAAGGATTATTGAGGGAAGAGCCATGGTCATGCATTAGTAAGGTGTCTCTTCTACTCCACTATCTTCACAAAACCTTGAGAAATTTACTCAAAAAACATTGAGATTATTGACTCACTGTTGAATTTCCTCTGGTTTTAAAGGATAATACAGTTGTGACTCTTCATTTCCTCTGGGAGGCAGGATAGAAGGCCTAAAAAATTAAAGGCACACTAAGACATTATCTAGTTTTTCCATTCTCTTCTCTCTGCAGCTCTCCCAGTGTTGTTCTGTTTCATGTCCTACCCCACCCTTTCACTATGACCAAGGGAAAAGTCAAAATGAAGAAACAGAAGAACTTGGCAAAAGTACTTCTGGTGGCCTTTGTCTTCGTTTCCAGCTTTTCTTGTAGCTAATGTTAGTCACTGGGCCAGTGAGTGGTATCACAAGATATTAAGGCACAAAAGAAGAAGAAAAATGTGTATTAATACACATATGACTATGTGGGAAGAGTGTGTTTTGCCTTGTGGGGTGCTGCTGCTGCTATTTTTGTTTCATCTCATGTATGGAGTGATGAAAGAGGATCTAGTGTTTGCCAACTTGACTAAGTCTTCTTGTGAGGAGTATGCACTATTCCAGCTGTCATGGTTGCATCATTTTGCTTGCAAGATAAGCGAAGAGAGAAGGTAGCTGTGAAAGCTTTAAAACTAGATTTGTGTGTACTTTTGTTTTAATTTGTAGGACACGTTTATTTTCTGAGTGGTATAATTCACTGATTATTAAGTTTAAAACTATTTTTAAACAGTGTGAACATTAAGAATGTTGTATCAGTGAAGGTTAGATCTATGGAGAGATGTAGCTGCTTAGCTCTTAATGGAGTCAACAGGATTATATGAACTTGTATACTCTTGTGGGTGAGGGCCCAACTAATCACTTGGCTATTTGAATCTAAAGTTACATCGGATCTTGAAGTCTTTTGATTCAGAAAATCAGCACAGGTGCTAGAGACAATATTTATGGCTTGGAGTTTCATTCTACTTGTTTGTGGAGGAGTGCACGGTTGCTAAAAAAGAATCTTAAATTGCATAATAAAAATAGTAAATATTCTCTGGCTATAGTGATAAGTAAAGGAAAAAAAATCCAGAAATATGTATGCTGTAATATGAAAATTCTTTTCCTTGCCATAAGGTGGAGATAGAACAAAAACTGTCTTTTTCTTCTGTGCAGTTAACTTCTCATTAGAGAAAATATTGTTTATTCCTATTAAAAAGTATACTATAGGTTGTGACACTTACAGATATTTTTTTGAAGACTACCAAGCTCACACTGATGACATATGTAGGGCAATTAATGTTTTAAAAAAAATTCTCATTCACATCAAAAAAGTGTGCTCTGCTGATCCCTACTGAGAGTGTAAAGACATGCGAGGCTTTGATGGATCTTTAAGGTTTTTCTTTCTTCGAAGATCAATATTTCAGCATCAGATAGTTTTCTTATTTATAGGTCTATAGTTATTTGTACAACGTAGCCTTGTTTTTAGAAACTGGTGTGTTCTATGGGCAGTTGTATGCAGGAGGTTTTTGTACAGGATATTGCTCATATAGCAACTTTAACTATAAAACATATAGCTAGTATTGGTTGAATTGTTGACTCGGCATTCCGTTAGTCTTTTATCAGCTTAGAACAACTAATGATAGGGCATTGTAACTCCTAAATACATAGGGTTTTGAGGTGACTTATGAGTATATATTTAGAAGGTGTGACTTATATTAAAACTGCTGATTACAGTAAAACAAAATTCCTTTTTCCAAAGCTGTAAAATACATGTCAAATCTAAGTTCTTTAGACTGCTTCAAAGTGCTGTGTGTAATTGTTGTTCAATTTAATATACTTTATATATGTATTGGAATATAGATTCCTTGATATGTTTTAATGGTACTAGTAGCTGCAGTGGTATCATATCCCACTTGGATATGATAAAAGAGTTTAATAGGACAAATTTCTTACACGTTGGAGTATTTTGAATTCTAGAGTGAGAAGACGCTGACAGCATTTTTGTTGTGCTAAATACAGAATTGCAGCTTTTTGAGGAAGTTGGTGAAGAATCTTCCCACCTGACAGCTCATGATTCTCCAGATGTAGTCAGTTGGAATTCATGCATTTACTGTTTGGTGAGCAGTGTTGGGGTTATGTCAGTTTCTTTGCAGTCCACATTCATCAAATTCACCTAGGCTTTGGTACATAATATTCTCCTGTGGGCTGGGTTATTAATGTTATCCTGACTAAACTGCTGAAAGATCTTTTCAGGTCATTTGATACCTGTAAGATCAAGTTTCTTACAGAGAAGGTCACTTTCCTGGGGGAATGATTTCAGTGCGTGGAGAACTTGGTAGAGCGTAGAAAAATGCCTAAACAACCCTAAAATTACTTCTGGTTTACAAAAGAAATGTAGACACAGCCTTACTACTGGTTAATAATGTGATTGCAGCAGTTAAATAAAACCAAGAGTACTTCCTACAGGAATGGCTTGCTTTTAACCTCCTAGTGCTAGGTCAGGGTCAGCTGAAACAGAGACTCTATTTTGTTGCCTGAGTGTCCGGAAAGCACAGAAAGCTATGTATTTTGGCAGTTGAACGGATCCTGAATCAAAAATTATAAAGGGCAAGCACTTCCAAATAAATGTAATAAGGAATAGGGTTTGGATTAGGTGAAGATTCTAATCCCTTATGTCAGGTTTAAATTGGTCTAATTGTGTTTGTGCTAACCTCTAAAATTGACAGCGTAATGTGAGTTTTTTCGTTTGTTTAACTTCAGCAGGTAAGTACACACACAGATTAGATTATATAATTTAAATCAGTTTTAATGAAATTTGCCCAACTTTTATAAATAAACCAGATAAAAGAAAACATTTAAGTAACATGTAAGCCAGTTTTTAAAATTTTATTGCGTTGCTGAAATTAGTACAAGCAAGTCTCTAGTGCTAGCTGTTGGAGGGTACTCACAGGGTAAAAGCTAAAGTTAACATACTGATGGTGGGTTATATTTGAACATGTTTAAATTCTTTATTCTTTAGTTTGTTTTCACTCTTCAGAGAAAATTATGTGTGTACAGTGCAGTTTCCAAAGTTGGTCAGCTGTTTAAGTAATACTGGTTTCTGAAGGTTGGTTAGCAATTAAAAATGAGTTAAAGACAGACCCTAATTTAAAAAAAAAAAAGAAGAGGAACAGTAAGGAAAAAGGTAAAGGTAAGCACATGGCATTGTAAATGATTGTCTGACCAATCTTAACTGTGTTTCTGTAGTTTCACAATTTTTCATGCTGAAGTTTAATTGTGAGTTCCCACACTTTCCAAATTTAAAGAGCTGGGTTTTGGGGGAGCACAGCAGTAGTTTTCACGTAGTCTAAGTAACAATGCTCTTCTAAAACTTTTTCCAATAAAGCACGTGCTGTGTCCGTTCAGCCTTAACTTCAGTTTAACTGATGTTTTTTGGGATATGGGATATCTTCCTAAATTGTTGTCAGAGTTCCACATAGTAATTAATTTTGACAATACTTCTGTTGCCTGTTCTGGAAGTTTTTTCCACAAATTCATATGAATAAACCTGGAAAATTCAGATCAGAAGTGGACAAAAGAAGTTCATTTTTCTTGGTCCAAGAGGTTTACCGCACACTTTTCTATAATTACTAACATTTTGCAAAATACCTAACAGTATATGTACATTAACTTACCTGCTTTACAGTAATTCATCTTGAATTTTTTTTCCTTATTGTTTCCCTTTCCTTTTCTGGATAAGACTGGAGAGCATAGTGAAGTCTTATTTTAGGGCAGCAACAACATTTAAAAGTCCACTGGTGCCGGAAGAATGGATTAACTATCAAATTTTCTTTGGAGGCACATTGGTATTCTTTATGTGAATTTGGGCAATAATGCATTTTTCATTTAAATGTTCAACAGGTTGTTCACCTATAGATGTTTGTGATAGATTAGTGTGTGTGTATATATATAAGTGTCTGCAGAATTAAGAAGGAGAATCCTTCACCGCTACTCGTGGGGTTTTTTTTTGGATTTTTTTGTTTTGTTTTGTTTTGGTTTTTTGGTGTGTGTGGTGTTTTGGGTTTTTTTTCAGGGTGGGAGGTGAGGGGGTTGGTGTTTGGTTTTCAGTGGAAAGAAGGAAGAGTCACCAAAGATGGTTAACTTGATGAATAGTCACTGTAGTTAGTACAAGAATCCTTCAGCAGTGTGTTGGGTTTGAAATGTATACTGAGTTCAAGAGAATTTAAGGCAAAAGCCTCAAAGGAGCCATCAACAGCTAAGTGAAGCTTTCTTTTCCTCTCTTTGACTGAAGTTTATAAAATGGGAAGGAACAGTTGGCTAAGAAAGCTCCCAAATAGGAAAAAAAACCACAGTCTAGCTCCATCACTGGTATTATTTCAGATTTATACAATGTCTGGTGGACAAATGATCTGAAATTAGTTTGAATCCACTGTCCCAGAAGATACCTGTGCAGGAGAGAACTTCAATCTCGCAGTCAAGGCAGGATATGGCTATTGTAGCTCTGTGGCGTGTGCTCTCCTGCTCTCCATGAGTGTGTGAAGTAAGAATCTGCTTTGGGCAGATAGCCAGGTCTTGGGAGATACACTGCTGTATCCATAACATCCTGGGGAGTTTCTCTGGATGTCAGTATTGGAATGGCTTTGATGTCTTTCTGCATGATTTCATAGCAGGTCTGCCCTTGAGAATTTTTTAGCTTTTTTTAACCTTTCCTGTAGGTTTTTCTGTGCTTTTTTGGACACTAATGAAAATATTCTACATTAATTTGCTTTAGTTTATTCTAAATTGTGAGTAAAATTCAAATATTAAATGTTCCCTGAAAACATAAGTCTTCAGGGAGTAACCAAGCATAGGAGCTGGTAGCCCTTACACAAGATTTCTGAAATATTGCTTGCTTATCCCTGTTCACTTGAATATTTCCGTATACATGCAGCATAAATGCAAACATTGTGAGGTTGTGAAAGTAAGACCTAGGCTTTAATGATACTTTTTGTTGACTGCAATTTTTGAAGTCAAGTTTCAACAAGGTATGGAGTAACTTACTGGCTTGAGGAGGTGTTAATTGTACTATAATTTTGTACCTACCATCATAAAGAAACTTTATTGTTAATGTTATTGTTCAGGCTACCATGCCTTACGTTGAACTTTTCTTATTTGCTAAACAGCTAGCTGGCAGTGCAGCTATAGCCAAGAGTCGGAAGAATAGGCAATATTAAAAACACAGGATGAGTGCAAGCACAGCAGTTTTACTTTGGCATATTATTTTCATGAACCTAGCATCTTTTGCAAGGTTTTCCTGGAAATAAAAAGAAAACACCTTTCCAAATCATCTTTACTTGGGTAGAATGGATGCTTAATTATACTGAACTTCTCCAAAACAAACGTTCATGTATTGACCTGAATTGTACCTTGGATATTTCTGCTAACATGTTTTTTTCCTACTTCTTGCTTGCCCACTTTCACTCACAAGGGAAGAAGATGGGATAAGCTAGATATTCCTTTGTTCTAAGGAAAACTCTTCTAATGGCTCTTTTTTTGGTGAAGTTACTGGTGAAGCAGAAGGCCATGTATCTCTAAAATGGTGTCTTAGAAACTCTTTGATTTACCAAGAAGGTTTTTTTTTTTTTGTCTCTACTAAATGGAGTTTAAAACGTTTGTTCTGATGTGTAAAGACCTTCTCTGCACGTACTGGATTTTATGTATACACCTTTTAAGAGATTTAGATTATTTTATTATTATTTTCTTTTTTTACGATTCAGGAACTCTAGATATTTTCTAATGTATAAAACTCCAGATGGAACCTAGACTACCTGGGGTTATGTTTTATTCTCTGAAGAACCCATCAATTTAAAATATCAGGCTACTCTCCAGTTGAGAATGGAGAGGATTTTTGTTAGATTATTTTAAATTTGTGTTCAGGATCGTTGGTTGTATTTTTATTTTGTTTTACTTGGGTTTTTTGCTAACTACAGGGGCTAATAGATATTTTAAAGGTTTTTGGTTTTTTTTTCTGAATATTTGATATCATATTCCTGTATTCAAGCATGAAAATCCAATTATGACTCATCTCCTGGAGAAGTCTTCCAGTTTCCATAACATTCCTAATATTCTTAATTTTGAAGACTAAGCAAAGTTTCTTCCCAGTATTTTCTGTTCCTCTTTTTCCGACACCTAACTTCAGTGCTGAAGGGAGGAGAGGGAGAAGAGAGGATGGTTGCAGTGTTGCAGAACATTTATACTGGAACCTAAGCAATAATACCAACAGGTACTAGGCTTTAAATAGCGAAAACAGTAGGTAAAGCAAATGCTCCAAGTTCTTTGCCAAACTTGGACGGTCCTTTGGGGAGACAGTTCACAAGATGAACCTTTGTTAGCAATGCTGTTGCTTTTGCTTAAAAATTGTGTAAATGCTTCCCTCCCCCCCCCTTTTTTTTTCTCCTTATTAGCAAAAAAGAAGAAAGCATCAGAACCAATGTAAACGTGAACCAAGAGAATTTAATTTCTTTAGTGTGTCAATTATTGATTGAAAAACATTTTGTTTAATTTTCTTTATATTTTTTTTCTCTGAGGATGACATATTCCTTTGAGAAAACTTCTAAAAATTAAAAGCTGAATGTTTAAAGCTATACTACAACTGTGACTTTATAAATTGTACTAATATCAGTTTTTTAAAAAAACTAACATGAAGTTATTGCACAAACAATCAAAATACTAATAGTAAAGAAACACTTTTGAAACACCAAGTTTTTTCAAGTTTTCTCTTGCAAATTCCATGTAAAATTATGTTTGCTAAAAAGCTTATGTATGATATTTTTAGAGCTTAGTAAGTTTAATTCCTGTCTGCATCCCTCTTGAAAAGAAATGTGGACCATGTTTGAGACATAATTTGTGTAACAAAATATCTTTATTTCTGACTTAATTTAATTTTTACATGCCTCTGTTACAGAGGAAGTATACTTTTAATAAAAGTCATGTGTTTAGAGTAGTAATTTTTGCATTCAACATAAATTATTTTTATGTTGTAACTGTTTGATGTGAAGTCTACATTTTCTGTGAGTAAACTTCTTGGCAGTTACAGTATGGATCTCATCTTACTGTATCAGTACCACTGTGTTACCAATTGCTGTATTGGAAATAAATCTTTAGAGGTTAATATCAACTTTTGAGCAAAACTGCGACTGTAGTTTTAATACAAGATGCACTCACAATCCTTTTTTACTTAGGCTGCTTGTACAAGCCTTGGAAACGCAGAGAAAAATACATTTTGGTCTGTTCTTGTAATTTCCCATTTAAATACGGTCTAGCACCACATGAAACACTTTCCTGACCTTTAGCAATGTCAGAACATGAAACAGAGGAGCAGGATATCCCATGGTGTATAGTACATTAAGGGGATTACCTCATCAGCATGAAAGGTCCATAACTAATCTACACCAGAGACATGTGAACTGTTGGAGGAGGACGTTCTTGAGAATATAAAGAAACACATCAAAACATTTTCTCTGAGAGTTGTTCAGCATGTAAGTAGAACAGCCGGCACGGGAATGTTTCTGAATTCTAGTGTCAAATTAGTTCTCTGTTTCCAGTGCTTTTTATTCATATACATATGCACACCTCTAATTTCAAGGCTAAGACAGGGTTGATAAAAGACACAATCAAATTCTGCTTCTTATGGAAAATTAGACTTGGGGGGAGCTTGTTCCTGGTATTTTCCTTACAGTAAGAGGCAAGATTCTCCCTACCTTGTTGACTGTGGAGATCTAATAACAAAAACATTGCAGGAGGTAACTGATTAAAAGGGAGGCAAAATTTTTTGGTTTTCAAACTTCCTAAACCTGTTTGGAACTGTACCTTTACACTAGTTTAATGTATTCTTTGTCCAGTTTTGCTTGAGCTTGTATGAAGCCAGTAGAGGAACTAATTCTGAAGATTCAAGCTTTAGCACTAGACAGATAGGCTACAGTTCTACCCATCCATCCTACACAATCCTATAACTGCTGCTGTGATAGGCTTGTTGTATCTTACAGCATTTGTATTGTCGTAATATATGTTTTCCTATTCATAATCTTTTTTTCTAACACAATTGCTTGGTGATAAATTTGAAACACTGACCAAAACCTGTAAATAATTTTCCAGAAATAAAGAGCTCATGTAAATCAGTCAACCAAAAGTTTTATTAGCCGTGCTTAAATCTTGCAAATTACATGGTTTTTAAATCTTTGGGTTTGAAAACCCTGTTGTGATTTTTTTGTGTGAATCCTTGTTTGAAAACATTAGTTATTATTAAGAGTAAAAAAAAAATCTGACACTGAATCCATGGAAACTTGCCAAAAATTGTTTTAATTATCCTTATTAGGTCACAGTAATCTATTATTCAAACATGTGCTAGAATTGTTGGCTCCTATACATTGCAATATATCCCTTGAGTAGAAGAGCAAGATAACAGAGTCAGGCATCCTGAGTAACGGAAAAAACAATTTTTATCTTGTTTCCATATTTTTCAGTTTCAGGTATCTTTTCTAGTTTCTCTGATAAGAAATTAGATTTTGTTACCCTATAAGACTGTCTCATGTGCTGACTGATGAAATTTTGTAGCATCTCTGAAATTCTTATCATTAACCATCCATTTTAATTATATTTCTTTTCAACAGCAAATGTATCTTATCTAAATGCTTTCTCGCAGCTTGCAGCACTCTAAAATGTTTTTGAGCAGACAATTCGGAAAAATTTCCTTCTTTGCCATGAATTGTTGGTGAAAAATTCAGTTTCTTCAAGTGTGTACTGTTCAGAATCGTTTGCTGAATATTCTCAGTGAGTCTTGGTTTTTTAGCTCACTGATCAGCCGTCTGGTTTTGCTGATTGCCGTTTGACAGGCAACAGTCTGTAATCAGCCAGTTGCTTTGCATGTCATGTTTCTTTGTCCTGATTGAACGTATGTAATATTTCTTAGCTGGAAGCTTGCAGAAGACAGATGTAAACATGCCTTTCAGTAAACACTTTCTGAAGTGTGCTTAAATTGCTTAAATCCACGTTCCTGATGATAACCTTTATTTCATTAACATGGGAAAAGCGAAGCTGAAATATATATATCTTTAAAAGAATCTGAATTAACGCTTGTGGAAAATATTTCACAGAACTTGATCGGTTCTAGCTGCAGAACTATATATGTATAATAAATAATACAGCCTTGCTGAAGTTCGATTTGGTGGGGTTTTTTTTGGTTTGGTTTGGTTTTTTGTTGGAGTGAAATACCATGTTTGTACAGAATATAAGTAGTAGATGAAAGATTTGACCAAGTGCATTGGGGAAAACCCTTCCCCTTAGGAAAAGTCAAGGAAGAACAGATGTAATCTCCAATACAGGTGCTTCTAAGAATTGAAGCCCTTTGATCTGAAAGGAAGCCAGCTACTGAAAACTTGCAGACAATAACTTCTTTACGATACCATGCCCTCAGTTACAATTTAGACAGGCAAGCTACTTTCTCTGTTTATCTGTTATCTGTTCAGCAGTAGGAATATCTTAGTTCCAAATCTTAGTTCAACTGAGGTAAATAACAGAAGTTATTAATGTTTAAGAGATGATTATTTAAAAATGTAGAATATGTATCTTGTGTCCGATAATAAGAGCCATTCTTGTCGCTGTCTTCAAGCATTAGATTTTCTTAGGGACTCAGCCAGATGGACATTGCAGTTGTTGAAAGGAAATTATCGATTCGCTGAGATAAAGAACTTTTTAGGTGAACTTTTTGTAATGTCCATAATTTTTACTTTTTAGGATTGTTAACATATGACTTCCCCCCCCCAGTTAGACTGGTGTAAATCCAGTCATACTAAGTGATCCATACTGCTGAAAATGGGAGTAAGATTTTGCCCCAATAGGTTTGACTAGTGCATCTTGCTCTGAAGAGCAGTCTCCAGACCGTACTTAATTTTGCTACGACACTCAATGTTAATTAAGTAACGGCATCTGTACTACTGCTAAATTGAGGGGTTTGAATGCTAGGCTTCCACACTAGCAGATATTTTTGGCAAGTATGTACCTTTACCGCAAAGTTGTTGCTATTATGGGATTGTTTTAGTCATATGCTGAAGCTCATTTTCTTAAATGCACTTTTAATTCTTTCTTTGTTTTGTTTTTATTGTTTGCATAAGAACACCACATGCTAATTCACCACATGATGTGTATGTGCAGTCCAAATATCACAAAGTCAGTTCCAAAGTCCAGACATTTACCAGTCTCCCTCTCATAAAGCATATAATGGCAAAATCCTTATTCCAAATTCAAGTCAACCAGAACTTTGGAGTATCTTCAGAGTAAAATACTTTTCAGAACAGCTGGAGGAATCTTGATATATAACCCACAGTGGGGTGGACATAACCCTCTAATACTGAAAATATACTACATAATTTACACATGATGACAAGATAAACGTTTTTATAAGAATTTCTTCAAAAGACGAAGGAGTAAGAAAACAACTAAAAATAAATAGAAACACTTTCCTGTTCTTCTAAGCCCACATCGGGTACAGCCATGATGGCAGCCAATACCTTTTTGGCACAGAGCCCTGCCAGTTGCTTCATCCCAAATTCAGAGAGACACAAAACTCATCTCCTCTTCTGGAGCTTTTCCAACCATTTTGGGAGTTTGCCTTCCTGAAAGAGGCTGGGGGAAGGAGAACACATAATCCTTTTTCTCTTGCTTCCTGCTTGTTAATAAATTGAAAATGACATAGTCTACACTTGCGTCCCCTCCTTATTTTTCTGGATTCCTCAAAAAGCATAAATCATCAGAAAGTTAAGTGCTATTAAATATTTTTATACCAATTATTTTGTCCAAGATCACACAGTTCTCTTATGTAAAGGAAAATTAATGCATTTTAAAAGTATGCACTGTATTTTATGAGCGTATCATAAGCCATATAAAATAAGCTACTTAAGTTAATGTCAAGGGGAAAAAGCTTTTTGGACTTTCCTAGGATTTTATGTAGCCAATTTTGCAGCAGCATACATCCATGATTTGATAAGGGTTTAGTGCATAACCTTTTCAACCAATTTGGTCTTGGTGTGTGTTAGAATGACAATTTTTAATGCAATAAATTTTCAAGAGCAAAGTATTTAGAGAACTCTTTCTACCAAGAAACAGTGCTGAAGAGTTCTTCCAGAACGTTGTTTTTAAATCCATAAATATTGTAACCTACAGGGGAGAGAAAGTGAAATTTTCACATGCACACATGTATACTAACAGATGTATGTATGGGTACTCTTCTACATGTATGCGTAAGAAGACGCGTCTAGCCAGCGCATTGGATGTCAGTCCTGGCCTCAGATCCCAGTCCTTTGTTTTCGTTCTCGTAGCAGAGAACTGTAAACATCTTCTGAACTGAAAGAAGAGCAAGAGTAGAGTTCAAATGCAGATTCTCGAGTCCCAAAGGCTCTCTGCCATACACAGCAAAGTGACAGATGTTCGATCTGTTTCTCTAGTTCACTCGGGTTCTTGTACGTCACTCCACCAACAAAGAGTTACATTCTGGTCGTGAGGGACATCCAGGTCTGTGCCATCACATCTTGCTTTCCTGCATCAAAGGCCCTAGCACAGGGTAAGGTATGAGCTGCTATTGCTGTAGTTACTCTCATCTGCCGAATGGTGCTTTGAGTCCAGTTGACATCCAGAATATGGTAGAATAGTTTCAGAACTTCCCTTACTGACCCCAGAAACATTAGGTTGGACAGTCTTTGTAGTTCCCCTTTCCTTCCTCACCTTTTCAGGTGAAGCAGCAGAGATTATGTCTGCTCCCCCTCCAACAAGTCTTGACCAGGTTTGTTTGGTTTTTCTAAATTTCAGACTGTGATGACTGGCTATTTATGAGGGCAAGAGTGCTATTCCATGTTATTGTTTAATATTATTAAGGAAATCTGGAATGTGTCCAAGTCAGAATCATTGCAAACTCAGTGAAAAGGATGAGTGACTTTACCCCGACTCCTGCATTTCCAACCTTTCATCTCCTGATACAAGTGAATTTTTTGAGTGCCGGGTTTTACAGTCCTTTTAAGTGAGTAATACATCTTCATTTTGCCAAGATACATTACTTGGATATGCTTTTGAATTGAATCATAATTAAAGCAATATACGGTCTTGAAGAGAGGTGAGTCCCCTTGGAATCTATTTCTCATCCTTCCTCTGAAGAATATGACTTAATTGTGTTAGCTACGGGGAAGCACAGTTGCTTTTCTGAAGCCAAGAAAGGAAAAACTAATTTGGTTTCAATAAGAGGTGCTGGAAGCTGTCTTGGGCTCAGTTCCATGTAGGTGAATTTTATTTTGTGTCCCCTCTATTAAATATAGTTCCATGCGGTCCTGGTTCTGTTTCATGATATATCCAGAATATCTGGAGGAGTCTTATAACTGTAAAGATGAACTGACTAAAACATTGTTTCTTAACTTTCTATCAATCAGATCCATTTTTACCGGATTGTTATACTGAACATACCAGGCTTCAAGCATATGTTAAATTTTAGATTGGTTAGATTGTCCGGCATTGTATTTTCTGATTCATTTGGAGGATCTTGCTGTTAAATATTTCATATTAACACCTGGTTATCTAAATGTTTTTGTTAAAAAGAATTTAGTCATATTTTTTGCACTTTCTAGATACTACGAGTGCTAAGAACGTTGTCTGTTGTGCGAAGAAATATGTGGAGCTTGTCCTATGTGTATTGGGAGACTGGGTTAAAAGGCCAGTGCTTTCAAGCCTTAGCTCCTAAAACAGAGAAGTGCCTAAGTCAACTTTTGGATATGTTAAGTGGGATTTTCCAAAACACAGCATCCTAAAGATGGGTCTAGACTACATTTGTTTAAGTAAAACATGCATGAGAGATAGAAAAGAAATGGTGGAAGGATGGTCTAGACATAGCAAAACATTAATTACAGTGGAGTAAGCTATGTATGTTATGAATTTCTTTCATCTTACTGCAAATGTGACGCAATTTAGCTTTCTGCTACTTTGATTGAACTCACATTCACACTGTAGCTTCTAGTGTGAAGCCAGTTTCAAAGATTTCATGGATTCTGTCTTTGTTAAAATATTTTCCTGCTCTAGGTTTTTTTTGGTGAAGTGAAGTTTTTTTGGTAAAAAAAAAATCTTTTTTAAAAAGATCATATAATCCTGTACTTCCAAACAACAATTTTATTGGGTTAGATTGTTCCAAAGCAAAAGGAAGGGTCTTGTGTTGACCTGAATTTCTCTCATTTGATTTCCATTTCATTCCAGGTGGACTAGTAGGTTTGTTGATCCAGAGTTTTTCAAATTTTAACTAACAGTCCATTTGGAGTTGGGTAAATGTTCTTGTTTTAAAAGCAAATGCTACAGAGCAATGAGATAATTGGATTTCCTTGTTGTATTCTTTTAATTTTACAACTTTTTTCTCTATAAAGATGGAGGAAGGAGATAATCGCAAACCAAAATGTTTTGCAAAAGCGTTTTAATGAAATTAAACTTAAAAAGCCTACATTTTCAGTAAATCTCGGTGCATGAATGTTTTTTCCCTTTCTCTCTCTCTTTTTCTCTTAAGTTACGCAAAGGATCAGTAGCTGGATGTTCTTAGTGCTGGGGCTGAGCTCTGGATCTTGCTTTACTCAAAAGATCTCAATTTTAGGGCTCTGATAGAATTCCTGAAAGCTTTTAATCAGCTGGATATTGAGATAGGTATCAAGTCAGAGGAGACTGGTTTAGTTGATAATCCCCTGTAAAAAGTTTTCTTTCTGTGCTTTACTTAAGCTTGTATGTCTGCCTTGACTCCTGCGGGGTGCTGGATAGTACAAGAACGAAATAAATATTAATTCTGAATCTGATCTCACTTACTCAGGTGGAATCCCCCTTAGGAAACATAGTTTTTAATCATAGGTATTGAAGTGAAGCAAAATATTCCATCATCGACCATTCTTAAAGCCATACCAAAATTTTGATATGCTATTCAGCTTCTTTGGGTTTAAAAATAATAATAAAAAGTAGTAATATTTGACCTGACAAAAGAATTGTCTGATGTTAGACCCCAGCACTTTGTGTACTATCATAAAGATGAAGTAGATGGCTCATCATGCCCAGAGGCTGCTCAACTTGTAATACGCTGAAGCTGCAAAACCTTATACCCATGTTGAGGTTTGCATGGCTACTGTAACTAAGCATATTAGATACAGCAAGAGCAGCTGCATTAAAAGCGTTGCTGGAAGCAAGCAGAAAATGCTGTAGTGTCCTTTTCTAAAGAAATTACATCGGCATTACTTTTCAGGGGGCACACAGAAGCAATGGATGATAAAATATTGGGAAACAACTATCATTGTAGAATTTTTATTCCGATAATTATTTTTGTCCTTTTGGAATTATTTAAACACACAAAGCAGGAACTCTGGTCCTATAAATGCGGACTGAAGCAATTCTTTCAACCTTCCCGCCTCTGAAAAGCTTCCATAATCAAATCAAATGCAGTTTTCCTGGAGGGAGAAAGTCGAGCTATATCTTTCCAATGCACTGAGCATGGGGGTTTTTTTCAGAGAGAAGGGAAAGCTTTGGGTTATACACTAGTCATTACCTTTCAAATACAATACAAACTCTTTCTGCCAAAACAGGTGTAAGAAAATAATTGGGCCACTCGCAAACTGCATGCTTTATGATGTGTAAATCTGCTCTTTGCAGAAGTATTCGGATATTTTGTATAGTGGGAGAATGGTTAAGGAAATAGTAAAAGCTTGAAAATGTATTTCAGGAATTGATGGTATGGGAGCCAGTAAAGAAGGATGAGTATTATTGTTTGGTTCCAGAGGCAGTACTATCAATACAAGGGAAAGAAACATATAGTAGAAGAAGCTAGCACAGTCCTGAGTCTTTTCTAAGGGAGTTTAGGAGCAGGAAAGCACAAAAAGAGAAAGCTGGTGTGAGTTAATGTCATAGGTTTTATGTAAGTTCATGGGAGGGAAGAACAAGTGTGGAGAAGGGAGTAGGTGATGAGGAGCAACTCTGCTTCAATTTGTGTCCAAATTTTAAAAATACTTTTGATTCTTTATAAGAATAGTAAGTTGGATAAGAGGGTTATTTTCCCCTTGAACATTATTTTTCATTTGATTGAAATTATCAGTTCTGCTTCACAACAAAAGCAGGCACATCATAGTACCATCATGATGGGATTACTTTGCTTTTTTTGAACAGAAATCTTACGAGGAGATTATTTGCCTTGGTATTTTCAGTCACATATTCCAGACATTAGTGGGTCTGATAGATCTGGTAGGAATCAATACCAAGAATTTTAGGGCTTGGTTGGGTGAGAGATCTCCAAACATTTCAGTCCTAATTGTCTACCTTTCTGGAATTTGTGGGTACAGTTCACAAATACATATTCTTCAGCTAAATGGAACTCTTTCAATCAGACTGTGCAGACTGCAGGATTAGGCCCTGTTTTGAAAAGGGTAAGTATCTTATCTCCTGTTATACTTAGCTGAAACTAAATCAGAAAAAAGAATTCAACTTTAACCATTTTAGACCAGATGATCCTTTTCATCTGGAGTAAGTTTATCCTTAGGGGGACTATACAGTACAGCCCTTATAGTAATACCTCATTAAAAACCATGTATTGAATAACCACATTTTCAAAAGAAGCATTTCAACTGATTGCAGAAATACAGCTGTCCTTGCAGAGTCAGCATGCAAGGGAGGATCATGCAGATTAGCACAGACATAACAATGTGAGCCTTTTGGGTCAATTTGAGGAAATGGCAAGAGTCGCAGTGGCTGGGTGCGCACCTATTCAAGGAGACCACATAATCATTTCATCCTGATGATATAATTTCATCAGCATGCTAGTATTTAAGCTGCTTTTTCCTCCACACATTTTACTCATCTAGTTATAGCTTGCCTTAGACAAGTAAAATGATAGCCTTTTCCTTCTACAACAGAAAACAAACCGGTCCAAATAGGATTCACTTTTCTGTGCAGTAAAGATTAGCTGATGAATTATTTTTCAACTGAAGAATAAAATGTAGGAAATTCTACATGACGACTTCCATGGACTTCCAGGAAACAAAACAAAACAAAACAAAACAACATAAGAACACTCCACCCCTGCTTTTAAAAAGCTGCTTTGTGCATCATTTGAAATAGGCAAGATTTCTCTGGTGTTCCACTGAAAATTGCAAAGCACCTGGTCACTTCAATTGAATTACTAATCTTCAAGGTGTACACATGGCAAAAAAAAAAAAATTAAAATCAGTATGGTTTCTTGTAGCCCCATCTTCTAGTCTGATTATATCAGAGGCCAAAACACCCCCTACCCTCCCACAAATGAAAAAGCCTGCAGTATATCCTGGCGGAATAATGCAATGCCATGGAGAGGTGCATTTGGACAGTGTGTTAGCTCTGCAAAGCCGTAGGTTTCAGGCATATTTGGGAAGTTCCTTCTTTATCATTTATTTTGAATCTGACCCCATGTCTGTTCTGCTGTAGCCTATGCAGTGCAAGGACCTTGTAGGGTTAGGAAAGAAACTGGAGAAGAGCTACTTCAACTAGCGCTGCTGCTGAAACTCGTGACATTACAGTGGCAAAAGCACACTAAATTAATCATAGCGAAGTCCTGTGCTAATTTCATATTGTTTATATTGGTGCATGAGTTATCTTTTGGACAGATTATCTTTTGGACAGATTATTATAGTTTGAGTGTTGCACTGTGCATCACTGTGTAGTAGCTGAGAAGTCTCTAGCCTTTGCAGGGATACATCACTCGCCATACACACCCACGCGTAAGGACAGATAGAGAAATTCCTATCTTTGAATTGTCTGATCTGGGCAGTGCTAAGAATTGTCAGCTTTTTGCAAGAGGCTGAGTCCTTTTTAGTACTGAGGTTTATGACTTTTTATCCTATCCAGTTCTCCACCTATGGAGAAGCATGGGGTGAATACATATACTCTGTGCAAATGAACTAAACCCCTGTCACAGCATTATATCTCATGGTAAAAAAGCTTTTTGCAGTGATAACTCTGTAAACATTTTGTATCAAAAATAGTGAGTGTAAATAGTTATTGAACTAATTTTTGTGGTGACACAAAAGATGATGATCGGGTTGCACAAGGAGCTCAAGGTTCTCTGTACAGAGAACCATATATTCTATAATGATGGAACTGATTTTGCTACCACCAATTTCTGAGTAACACTCCGGATGCAAACAGTCTCACAGCTACCATCAAGCAGAATAGGATTGATGGGAATCCAGCAAGTTTGGGAACCAAGCCCCTGAATGACTTTAGTTAATTTTACGGTATGTTTATAAAGCTTGTAGTCATGGTGAGACTAAGGAAAGAATTACAGATTGCTTGTAAAGAAATAGTAGGAAGTTCTGTTTCTTTGCAGTCTCTGAAAGCAAGGCTCCACCCTTCTGCTTTGGTTTAAAGGTAGTATAAACCGAAACTGAGTTATCTTTTCTGTAGAAAGAGATCACCTTGCCCAGAAGGAAAAAAAAGACAGACAGAGGGGAGAATCTGTCTGACTAACAAGTAGGTAGTCCATATCAAATATTAATTTATACTTTCATCTAAACTATCTTTGTGATATTCTTATAGTTTCCTTTCTTATTGCTTGACTCCTAAAGTAATGTGTGAAGTCATTCAGTTTTTGTTTTCTCACTCAAAATATTTTTTTGTCTGCCAACTTTCATTGTTTAAAAATATGGCATATTCCGCTGAAAGTCGAACTTATGTGTTATTACTGTCTGTGAACCTGGTAGAATCATTTGCAAGTGTTTAGAGCCTACTTCTAGGAAAGTAAATAGAATAATACCCACTGATAAAGAGAACTGTTTTGTAAAAATGTCTTTCTTTTGCTAATACTGAAGAAGGAACTGAGCATTAGTGACTTACAAATTCTGAAGAATTAAACATGGTAAAATTAGATGAAATGGCAATAATAGAGGGATGGAAGTTATATAGTGAACTTTTGTATAATAGCTTTACTGACATCTCTTCAGATATCCAAATTAGTATTCACAGTTCAATACTATAAGCACCCATTTATGAAGATACCAAATTCTATTTTGGAAAGCAAACAATTATTTTGCTTGAGAATTTTGGCTAATCATTCATTTATCGGTTTCAAGAGAAGAATAGGTCCCAACTGCCCCTCACAGAAATGAGGTGGACATGGCGTATCAACATGACTCAAGCACACACCTGAAATTTGATTTGCTTTTTTCTTTTAATGTGGATGGGTAGACTGAGATAAACTGTATGAAAATATGTTGAGATGCAAAATCTGCTCTATTTTCTCCATAAAAGATGAGGGAGCAAAAAGCAGCCAGTGATGTACCTGTTGTCCTCATTTCTGGTCACGTGCAGGAGCTTGCTCAAATACTACCAGAAACATCCCTCTGGGATGCTGGGAAAGTCTACCTTCTAGTCTCAAAGGAGCACTGGTCCCTTGTTTATGTTTCCAGACAGTTTAGGTGCTCTGCAAGTCTTATGGCTGTAAGGAACAACAACAAAAAATATTTAAAACCTATGGCTATTGCTTTTATGGCCTGGATTTAGAGGGAGAGGAAAGCATGACGTGTCCTGTGCCAGCGTACTTGCTTATTCGGCACTACTGACCCTGAGCCAGCAAAGGTCTTGTCCACTGCCCTGGAGCTGTAAGACTTCAGCCAGTGAATTCAATCGGATCACAGTTTGCCCTTGACAATGAGGGATTTGACAAAAGGACTCTGCCAAAAGCAGAAAACAGTGAAAGGTGCAGTCACTACTGCTCCTTTTACCAAAGGAATTTGCGAGTGCATGTCTGATGGTAAATGCCAGGCAGTGTTGTGATCTGCACGGTGAGCCATGACAGGTCTCTCCACTGATCTTTCTTAAATGTATTTTCAGAGACTGCTTTTAAAACTTTGTATTGAAGTGGCATGCTGCTCATGTCTCTCTCACAGATACTGGAGCTTTCAAACTTATTGAAAGGGTTTTGTCTTGGAATTTAGTGGGTTTAGGAATTTATGACAAGTCTTTACCATACCTAGGTGACGCAGTGCTTATTGAAACACCGCCTGCCTCTTAAATGCATTGCACGTTGTGGAAGTTTCAGCCCCAGGTTAGGTGTCTAGTTTTTTAAACATTGCTGTGGTACAGTTGGTACAGGGGACCAAAGGAAGTCATCTTGGGAAACAGGCAGGGAGTTTCCTGAATTGCCAGGAGAAGGATGGAGAGGACAGAGGTGGGAATCTTGCTCCAGGGAATTTTTATACTTGCTTGTAGCTGAACATGCAGAAAGGAAATTTTCTGTCTGTGAAAAATGTCTTTTTATCTTAGTGGTGCGGAACCAGAATTCAGTGCCTCTCCGCAGGGAAAGTGTTTCTACAAATGGAACCGGTCAGGAGAGACTGAGAAAGATCTGCTCTTCAGTGGCCACTGCCCAACCAGTTAGGGCTCTCAGCTGGGACCAGCCAGCCTTGAATCAAGTTCCTGTTCCACTTGGAGCATGGGAGGAGCTTCAAGCAGCTCACCAGCTGTGGCTCACCTTCACATATATGGACTAGCAGAAATTCAGATCTTCCTGGATTAAGTGGCAATTGAGTAGCTGAACGTCATAGATGCCAAAACGTAGGTTAAGTGTGTAAGTAGTTATGTGCATCACGGAAGATCTAAACCTAAACTCTTCAACTTGCTGAGTATTTAATCTGCTCAGCAGAAATGCATTGCAAACTCTGGAGCAACCATTGGATAAATTCATAGGCTATGTATGTTTGCTATCCCAGCAAAAAAACATGCAGCCAAATACTTGATTAACCAAGTGAAACTTTATGTACAATATTACCTCCAGTTTGTACTGTTATTTTATAATCCCAGAGAACTACTTGTTTTAAAACAATACAGTAAGCCAAACGTTTAATAGAATCATAATCCGTAGTCTTTGCCACAGTGCTCTGTAGACAAGTGGTGTTATTGGAAGGAACAGCACATTGAGGAATTGTTTCCAGATTATTATTGTACTTTCTTGCTCAGTTTTTCCATACAAATGCTGTATGTATACAGTCATCACGCTCACTTGAGGATTTTGAGATTTATAGGAAAAACATTATGATAAGTGTTGGGTAGAGTCCCAGTTATACGAAAAAGCAATAATGTTCTATGGAGTGTTATCGCAAGACTTTCCCCGCCATTATGCTTGTAGATGGTATATTTATCTCATTTGCTCAAGCAGCATTTGTGAGACAAGAAGAGCTGGTATCATCATTTGTCTTGGAGAGTTTTTTCCAAGCTCAAGAAGACAGGAAAAAGTAATTTTCACCCAAGGAACAGCTGAAGAAAGTGTAGTGCTTTCTCCGAGAACATGGCTAAACCTTTTAGAATTTGTGTCAGAAATTTGATTCTCTTGGAAAAGATTTATACCACATAAACTTGTGATTTCATCTTTTTTCCCCTCCCTATTAAAATTTTATTTGCCAGTTAACTAGAGATCTTTTCAAATGTATTTGTTCTAATTAGCCAGTGAGTATATCTGATTGTTATTCTTCTGCTGAAGTCCCTGCTTCCTACACCTATTTCTCTTTCTCAGGCATATACACAATGAGGGTAATTAAGTTTTAGAAGACGGATGACTTTTTCAGTAATACATTGTCCTTGTTAGTGATGCTGATCTGTCAGTTTACCAATTGTCTTTTTCATGAACAATAGTAAATCAAACTTTTTTATTATCATTTCAAAAGATTTCTACTCCCCACTGCTCGGTACTGTCGCTGTGCCTGCCAGAGACTTTCAAGTCCTCTGTTACAGAAAAAACACGTTAAAATGTTCATCTGACATTTGGCACAACCAGTAGCCAAGAGAGCGGATGCAAAAGGGGACGTTCTTGAAGGGGACCTGCCACCAGCAGAGCCATTTCCTATTCCTCCAGCAACTGATTCACTTTAAGAGCTTTCCAGCTTCTTGTTCTGACCTGTCTTTCAGGAGGTTTCTGACAACTTTGTTGTTTGCTCGTTTAATATTATAATTTTCACACAGTAATTTAACTGCCTTTGCTTCTACAGATTTACATTTCCTACTGAAACTGGACAAAGCTGAGTTATCAGGCGTTAGATTGTGCTGCCTTTGGGAGGTACCCAAAAGAGGTGCCATGAAAGTTGTTTTTCTCTGATCTTACGTACACCTTGCAATATCCATCTCTAGGAGTCTGAGAGAATAGGTTAAACTACCTTTCTGTTCACGCGTTAGCTTTGCCGATGAGAGGAAAAATAGTGTCTTCATGGTCCCACCTGGTGTTCCACAACCACCCCCCTGGCTGCTCAATGGCAGCACTGCCGGTGGTTTTAGACAAGCAGCTATTCAAGCATTGCAAACGCACATCATGAACTGAAACAAAGTCGTGCTTAGCTGTCCTCTTCACGGTGTTCAGCTTTGTGCTTTCACAGAGAAAGATCTTGAGAGGAAGAGCAGGGAAAAGTAGCACCTCTCAGCTTTTTTATCAGAGTTTTTACAGCCTGGTTGAACAAACGCGTGCATCTTAGCCAGAAGTAAACACTGAAGCACATTTTGCTAGGTAAGCGTTTTGAAAACCTGAATTTTTGGGTATGTCTATACCCAATTACCACAGTGTAATATTGGATGATGTCATCTAGCTTTAAAAAAAAAAAAAGTAACAGCTGTTAAAAGTTGTCAAATGGCTGTAAACAGGATGTACCCAGCATTACCTGAGTGTCTCCTGCCAAGAAAAGGGTTTGCTCCCAAGGAACAGGTAACAGCGGTTATTAGGGCAGGAAACCGAGCCAAGAATTTCGAAAGATGTTGAAAAGAAAGGAAGGATGTGGGATTGTGCAGAGTGGTTCAGGACACTGTAACTAAGAAGAATAACAGGTTTAAATGTAGCATAGGAAAATTAGGCTGATTTGCAGGATTTCTTTGCTAATAATGAAGTCTATTAAGCTGTAAAAAGCGTTCCAAGAAAAGTGGTAGAATACCCATCCTTTGGGATATTTAAAAAGAGCCTGAACAAAGCTCTCTAAACCATAAAATAAGGAAGAATCTGGCGCTGACCTGCAAGATGGAAAAAGTGAAGAAATAGCTTTCTCAATAACTAATTTCCACAAGTCTATGAGGACATAAAACTAAACAGTTAAAAAATGAGTGAGGCAAAAATAGTGCTGCAAACACAAGAGATTTATCTGGAAGCACTAATTGGTTGTCAATAAATCAGTTCCCTGGTGAGAAGAGAAAACTTTAAAAAGTATTTCTACACCATGAAATTGTCCTCAACTGAAAAAAAATGCAAGACTTCTTATTTTTAGCAGTGTATTCATCAACTGTTATTTGAATGCATATTTTTCTCCTTTGTGCAGTAAAATGATGCTTTTTGTTTCCTAATGGTAACCAAAGGAAAAGGTGATCTCTGAAAAATTAACATTATGAGTAGAAAAAGGGACTTTTGGAATACAGATATAAAGGTCTTTGTCTCTCTTCATAACAGAAGTGGACAAGCCTCATGAATTTTAGCAGTATTTGGACTGCTTAATAGTCTAAACATCACTTAACAGTCTAGACATCGTACAGGACAGCCACTGTGTAAAAGAATGAGATCAGAGCAAGTCTTAAATGTACCGAAAGCTGCCTCTAGTGATATGATCTCATTTTTTTTCCCCACAAGAAAAGCTAAATGAAGGAAAAGTTGGCTTTAGAAAACATCATAAAAATAAACACATTATTAACTTTTCAAGTGTATGGGGAACTGGTGATGAGGGTGAGATATGAACATTAGTAAAACTATGGTTACTGCAAGTGCTTTGGGAATCAAAAGTCCCTTTAATTACTTTTTGACAATGAGATTAAAGGTATAATAGCATTTTATTGATTTGGCATGGAAGGCCTTCAGACACTTGGATCTTACGCTGCTACCACAGTTAGATGGTACCACCTTTTCTTCCTTTGCTGGGCTTTGTGTTAAATGGAGTGCAGCCTCTCCAGAGATTTGGCCCTGAATCTCCTCTGCCAAAGTGAGAAGACCACCAAGATTTTCTTCAAAGCCCTGTGAGGTGGTGGTCCCAGCATGCCATTATTCGTGAAATATTTTCAATTTTTGCGGTATGTATTGAGACCATTTTGGCCACAGTTATATTTCAGTCAAACAAGAAAGTACTCCTGCTGAAGTGAGTGAGTAAATTCTCCCCAAGGCTATGTGCGTCTCATTACCCATGATTTCCATTAAAGAAAAAAGCAACTAAAAATATAACTCAAGAATTAAAAAAAAGAGAGTCATGCTTTTTGTCACATCAGCCAGCCCGCTATTGAAAGAGACTCCTCTGTGAATTTTCACATCTCCAGCCTAGTGGGGAATAGAATTTTAAAGCGTTTGAAACTGTTAGTTTAATAATATTAAAAAGTTTTAAAACCACTTTTATTATGAGGTAAAAGATATTGACTTTTCTCATGATTTCCCAGTTCCAGCAATCTATTATTAATTAAAACATTGTGTGCCACTGGCTTTTCTTTCCTTTTCCACTTCTCTCTGCTCTTTTCAGTTGGCCATGGGTTTTATGTATTTCAGTGTTGAAAAAAATAGTTTATTCTCACTCTTGCCATGACAAACAACCAGCTCTATCCTAAAGGGAAGTACGGCTGTTTAAAAATGATCAGAATGGAATAGAATAGAATAGAATAGAATAGAATAGAATAGAATAGAATAGAATAGTTCCAGCTGGAAGAAACCTACAAGAATCATCTAGTCCCACTGCTAACTGCCTAATCCAACTGATTATGGCCAGCCAACTCTATGGCTAGCCATTGATCTGAGCTGGCCATATTGCAAAGCAGGTCTCTCCAAACGCTCTGATCTTAGACTCTTGTTCTGCATCACTCTCTGAAAGTTTTTTGCCTATGTTATGTCCACTGTGGGTAGGACCAAAATAGTGATTGAAGAAAAGACTTGAATTGACAACCATACAGGTAAGGATTAGGAAAACCTTTTAACACTAAGAATTATGAACCGTTAGATTGCCTTGGGAGGTTGTGAAGCTTTCAAAGAATTAGCAGCTTACAAGGACGGGTTAGACTATCCATCAGGAAGGCACAAGTAATGACTGATCTTGTCTTAGGCCAAGGAACAAGCTAAATGATCTCTCAAGGTTCTTTCCTCTTTTTGAATCAACCCGTGGGCCTAACTCCCTTCATTGAGTAGAGAGCAACCTGCTGGCTGGGCTCCCTGCCCAAGGCTGGCTGATGTGAATGCTCTCCGTGCAGGTCTAGCGCTTGGTAAATTCTGTTGCTACACTGCGACATTAAATTTGAAGGACAATTGCTGAATGCAAAATGTGCTTCTCATTCATGTCTGGAGGCTGATTCACACAGAATAGAGCAGCCTTCTGTTTCTCCCCGTTACTCTATTCACTTCCAGTTAGTGCAGGTAGCAGAGATTTTTGCCAAGAAACCAAAGACACCAGCTCTGCTGTAAAGCCCACATGGGCTTTTATGACGAGATTTATCTGTTGTTGGTTTTTTTTTTCTGATTTCCCAAGCTTTAAAAGAAACAAATGCAAAAAAACCCCACAACCAAAACCCACCCCAAAACTGAACGCAAACCCCAGTGTATTAAGATTGTAAAGGCAAGCTATTATTAAAAAAATGGCATACCATTATACTTCTGTGGAATTATAATCCATTATTCTTCTGTATGGCTTATGATAACCTTAATTTACCTCAGTCTATAGTCCTGTTACTGGAAGTCACTGTCAGTTCAGTACATTGAGTAGAGTTCCTCTGGAAATGCATCAGGCTTGAGTGGAGCACGTGGATGCGACGCAGTTTGCCTGAGGAAGGACATGCCATCGAGGGAAGCAGAGACATAGGGTCCTGATGAGAAGTTCCCTGCTAAATCTCTTGGACAAGGTGGTTGGTTTGATGCTCTTTACTGTGAAATAGACTGGAAATAGAAGGGGTTTTTTTTGGTGAAAATGTATTATTTTGACAAGGTTTTTTAGAGGGTATTAGTTGGACAAAAGACTTTTACTGTGTCATTTTATAAACATACACACACACACACACACATTTATAAAAGCTTGATTTAAATACCTGTTTTCTTTTGCTACATTCTCTCTGTATAGGACTTTCTGTAACCATGACAGCAATTGTATAAGAGATGGCGGTTTTCACCAGTACTATTGCTATCTTTTAGTCTTCAGAAACAGCCTTTTTCAGAGAATCTTGGCTCCATTAGCACCAAGAAAGCTGTATCTTGTCAGATTTCTTGGCTGATTTTCTTCTTGATGTGACCTCTCGCTTTGAGATGTGTCAGTGACATTGAGTTCTGGTGCAAAGCGTACTATAAAGTTGTGGGATCACCACAATGTGACACCACAACAGGGCTCTTTTAAGCTGAGAAGATTTTCTTAACTGATGAGTTAACAAGATGATAGACCAAAAATACACTGGGACAAATTCAGTTCCGTATGCTGGCCTCTCCGTGCCTCAGGAATTCAGTTGTATCTGGCCAAATGAAAATTTCCCAGCAGAAGGGAGATTTTAGTAGACCATGGATTGGCACGGCTCTGAATTTTACCAGTCCCAGCCTATACAATAACAATGCCCGAGGCTGGAGGGGATGAGACTGGGGTGCTACTGTGCCCCAGATAATCCCAGCTGGCAGATTGCCACCATAAAACCATTGTCATCTGGTGTAGGTTAGACCAGCCTGAGGGTTGCTCTAACGCACGCTGCCTCTGTGGCCAGTGCTGGCAGAGAATCAGAGAGTTGTAACCAGATCTTCCTGATTATTCATTTTCTCTCCTGCACTGATCAGCTCGTGGCCACAGCAATGATTTGCCTCAGTGGGCTCAAGGGTTTCCAGACAATTGTAGCTATGTTCAGTAATGTTCAGGTGCAAAATTAGAGATCAGTAGGGGAGCTGGGTAGGAAAAACATTTTTTCGTCTTGCAAAAAGTATACAGAGAAAAAGGCCCTTTTCTAACCCAAGGAAAATCCAGAAACCTTTTTAAATGGTTATGGACAGCAAGAGAACAGACAGTGTGGACTAGACTAGGAAGTAGGGCACTCACGTGAGATGTAGAAACTCAGTTTTGCCTGTTTCCGACCAGGAACGTGAATTAGATCTTTCATGCACCCTGTGAAATGCTTTGGCTATTCTAAAGTTAGGTGTACTTGGAGTACGTGGAATACTGTTCAGCAGGTGAGAGTCTTTCTTTCTTTGACGAAAAAAATAGTTCAAATTGTGATATTTCTGCTGAAAACTTAGATTTAACTAAAGCAGTATGTTTCGATGTGTGCACATAAAGCTGTCTTGTCAAAAAAAAAAAAAAAAATCCTGACCAGCTCTAATTTGAAGATCTGGATTCTTTTCTAAGGTCTAATTTATCCCATGGCTCCTGCCAAGTTGATTTTACTTCAGCTGTACAAAAGAGTGTACAGACGCCGACTTTTCTCTAAGTGGAAGAGAGAGGCTAGTTATTTTTTATCATTGTTTGCCGAATGCTGAAGCAATCGGGTTTATCCTTTGAATTAAGAAAGTACAGAATCTACTGCTGTCTGCAGCACTGGAAAAAGGTGAGGAACAAACTTCAGAACCTTCCACTTGTGGTTTAGATAACTATGGTATAAACTGAGAGGAGAGATTGCTAATCTCAATTTTTTCCTTTCTTTCACCGATTCCCTCTATCCAGAGTGACTCAGCTCCTTCCTGCCTTCCCTGCCCCTTTCCAGTGTGTTGGTGGAGATACTTGGGCTTAGTTTGTTTCTGTTTCAGGCATCAAGATGTCTTCTGGTCCCTGGTTCTGTGCAACAAGAACTTGGCCTGTCCAGTCTAGTACTTTTTTATTTGCTTTAAAATCCCCTTTTATTTCTATGTAAAGCACACATTTTAGAGCATATGCAAGCCTTAGGAATGGAAGAAAATAAGCATTTTGTACCCCAGCATCTATACAGTCTCACAGAATAGTAAGCATCACAGTCTAGTTCATAGTGTCAGTAAGTCAGTCAGTGAGTGAACTGAGCTGGAGAATTTCTGTGTCCATCAGCAAAGCAACCGGGCACGTCCTGAAGAAGAGCTGTGGTAAGAACAGACCAGCTTTTCCCTGCTGTAGTTCTCCAAAGGAAGGTATTAGGTATTATCCTCCTTCCCCTTGTATGTAGGAGGACTCACTGTGCTGTTCAACCAAAGCCTGAAAAATTAATGTGACGCATTCATGCATCGGCTACTTTTGTTTTTATAACACATTCACCACCTAGCCTAAGGCTCTGTATTGTGAATTCTCAGTGGACGTTGCAACAGTAGATTCACATGTCCATCAGAAACTTAGCAAATTTTATTGGGAGTCCTTTTTAGCAGATCATGATTTAGGCTCAAATTTAATGCGAGTTTTCTTTTTCGGATATTTAAAAGCTGAATAAATAACGAAAGGAATAATGCAAAGAGTTATAGATGATAATATCACAAACCAACAATAAATGGGAAATAGATACTCTAAACTAGAATTTTGTCCTAAATAGAGCTGTGTAGAAAAATTTATGCAGAGTGAAAAACCAGAACAAATTCTGGTTTCCTGCAGAAATTTTATATTGTGTTTCGTGCATCCGAGAAACATCTGTATGGCTGATTGCTTCAGGAGAGGGAAATTGTGCTGTGTATGAAGCAGAGAGCCTAGAAGCTTGCATTTGGTCATTCTGAAAACACTTGCTACATTAAAACTACAGGGTCGGATCAAGACATTTTAGCACCATATACCTAAGTGAAGTCTTAGGTGAAGTCTGGATGTCAAAATCCAAATTTCTGTCTTGCAAATGGAAAATTTAATTGAATTTTATTGTCTACATTTTCAGAACTACCCCAGTCCTGACAGTTAGTCTGCTTAACTCCTAACTCTCATCTGTGCCTGTTCGGGGAAGAGTTAAAATGACAGCATCTATATTAATAAAATAGACTGTGTTGGGAATGTTCCTGGGCATGATAACTCAGTCATCTAACTGTTAAATTGTTATAAGGGTTCCCAGTATGGTTTTGACCTGGACCAGCTAGCACTATCCCAAACAATTGCCGAGTGCAGTAAGGATTTCCAGAGGCCAAAGGTCATTCAGAGATCACAGGCAATTTGGCTGCCGCCAGCGTGTTTGGGAAGATGAGAATTTCAGAGTATGGATGTAGGCTGCTCCATGCCAGTTGGACTCAGTGACAGAGAACAGTCCCACGCTCATTTGATTTAGTAGTATAGATGTAGCCAACGTGTTTTCTATCTGTCTCCCAGAGAGGCTCAGTTTAGTAGGTGTTGCTGAGAAAACTAAACACTACACAAAGTTGGGATCTTCAGAAAATGAAGTTATTGTTGACGCTTTATGTCCACAGTGTTGCATTTTCCCCTCTCCCACAAAAACAGTTCCCCCTCGGTTATCCTAGTGTAAAATACTCAGTTGCCTACTGACTGAACTGCTAAGGGAATACCCATCTGCATTCCCAAAATGTTGTGACACAGGGCAGCCCTCAATCCAGCCTTTAGGGGAAGAAATTGAGATGTTGAACCTGAGACAGCCTTCATCAGTATTTTTTTTCAAGTAATATCCCAGCACAGAGGATTTGTTCCATCTAAGAGAGGACATAAAGGCACATAGGCAGAAGTCTGACATGTAGCCTAGCAAAGAAAAAAATCCGTTTGTAGTGCGAAGACTGGGGTTCCAGGCCTTGCTTCTAACACCATTCCTCTATTTTTGCAGTCACTGGGAGGTAGGACAGACGCTCAGACCTCCCTCCCCCTAATTCAGACCTTGAACACCTGGGAGATTCTCTTACCCTCAGTAACTTTGTAGCTCTGGCTATGAATTAGATGTGAAGCTGTGTCCCTCTGTATTTTGCTGAAGAAACGACTTCTTCACAGAAGTAAGAGGAGAGCGGTGTGAGGTCAAATGTCCAAGACCTCCTAGCCAGAGCAGGCACTACAGTGTTTTCAGGGTAGAACTGTTTTACTTTGTGTTATTTGCAATGAGGATACTGTCTTTTGTAGATCTGATGTCACTTGTATATAGTTTACATCAGCAATATTTTTCTAATAAATATGGCTAGGATTTCCACATTTGACTCCTGTTTTTACAACTCATTTTAATCGGAAATGCCTTTGTTTTCTTTATTCATGTTTGTCTAAGGCAGATGCTGAATGTCTGTTTCCAAAGTTGTAACTAAGTACTGCTGCTTAAAAAAGAAAGGGTGAATGTCACAGACATCTTTTACAAATTTATTTTTTTAAGACTTTTTAAAAAGATTTTTCATCTTTTAAAAGAAGACTTGAAAAGAAGGTTTTAAGATTTCATCTTTTAATTTTAAAACCTAAATTAGGACTTCACATGACTTGACTGTGTTTTCACATGCAATCAAGAATTTGCTATGTGCGTGTGTCTTTATGGAGCAAATTTGTGCTGAGACTGCACATCCTTTTTTTGGAGCAATCCAAAGCACCTGATACATTGAAAGTTCAAACTGTAGATGCTCACGGCAGTTCAAGTGCATGGCTTAATATACCCAAACTGTTCACCTTGGAAAACTTTATGTATGTTTTAATGTTACCGTGTTTAATGGGATGCTGGTTTGTCCCACACAGCTGAAGCCTGGAGAGGACGCAGCTTGCATTATGTGTTATTCTTTCCAGTAGACTTTTAACTCACACAGCTTGGCTGCAAACAAAAACCACAACCTAATTAGTACAGAAAAATGATACTAATTTGAAAACGTGTTTCTTTAAATAAAATTTGCCATGCCAGCTGTATGTCATGTCATACTCTTCACAAGACGATAGCCTAATATGTACTATCCCTGTCTTTGGGTTTGACCAGATGAAGCTGGTTGCTTAACTGTGGCTGCAGGGCCCCAGGGATGGCCCCAGGGATGGGCCAAAGGAGACAATAAACATGCATCTCCAGCTCCTTGGTCACTCGAATGACTTTGTATCATTGGACCTTGGGTTTGGGAAGGAAAACAAATTCTGTAACAGTGTCTCCTGGACTTCTTCACCCAGCTCTGACTGCAAATAGTAATAAATTCATGTATTTACTGTATCACTGAGGCCCACTTTAATAAGTGTTTACTCTGTGTTTCCAAGAAAAAAAAGTTGTACAAGTGGTTACTATGACAACCACTGGCTCTGAAAAAGCATTTAGCTTTATAACCTTTTGATTCTCATTTTAAATCATCCTCCCAGATTTTCCTCTAATCTTACTTTACTTTAACTTTGTGTGTCACAGTCACAGGCTGGGGGAGGATTTCTCTACTGGGAGATATGCTTCAGTTTAAATAGCAGTACTTTGTAGAGCTGCGGTTGCAGTTATATTGCAGGTGGTGACAGGTGTGTTACAATCTCTGGGTACACAGTTTGTACCTTCCTCTGGTCAGATGGGTTGCAGAGGCCGTGATAGTTATTGGGATTAAAAAGAAACGGAATTGAATGTCTCTAGGAGACACCTATTGACTATTTTTTATTCTGATGGTAGACTGTAGAACATTTGAAAATCCTCTCTTCGGTAGATTGAATTTCTTTGGATTTCAGTTCTGTGCTAACTTGCAATGTTTGGCAGATGAGACCTCACAAGCACTAGCCTGCTAGCCCTGAAACAAAATAAAGTCAGGAAACCTGGTGGTGGGCAAATATTTTGCTGTTTTTAAAGGTATACATGGATTACTTATTTAGTTCTTAAGCCAGAACCCCTGTTTAGGGCTAAGTGGTTTTATCTTCGCTTGTGACCAATAGCTCTGGTTGTGGCTGGGTCAACAGTTGAAGTATGGCTTAGTGATCCAGGCTCCTTCTGTTGTCTGTTCTCCTGAAGATGCCTTCAGTCTACACTGTCTCATCAGTGGATGACCTGGACCCCTCTTCCTGCTAACTAGATCCAAGTCACCATTGAGATACTACTTCTGACTGATAGCACATTATTCCTCTGAGGAGGTGCGCTTCCCTTGCTGCACTCATTTACCCGTGCTTTCTTGGATGTCTTTACTGTCCTGTCCTGTCTGTTTTCATCTTACAGCTAAAGTATTAGCAATAAGACCACAAGAAGACAGCGTAGGAGTTTGTTTTCTCTCCCTTGCTATCTGTCCACTGGATAACTAGAGGAAACCCCGGCTCTCCAAAGCAGTTTCTCTGAAATCACTGGTACTGCCTGAATGAAGATCTATAGGGCATGCCCCAAGAACATTTAAAAAGTCAGACCGTTTCCTCTCCTCATCATCCTTCAAAAGACCTCATCATAAGCTTTTCCCAGCAGATTCCCTATCCAATGAAGGATCTTCATACCTCCTAGTGAGCTTTAAAGAGCCAGCTCCCTTAGCATATGAAAAACTACTCTGAAGTCATTACCAAAAAAAGATCTGTATTAGGACCTTTATCAAGTGTCCTTCTTCTTGAATCCAGCAGGCATGGACCCAAGCCCTTCCACAAGCAAGGATTTCCCCAAAGGGAGTACAGGGTGGAAGCAATAAGAGAGCAAGGTGAGATTCAGGCAGCCACATACAACCTAAGTAGGTGGGGGCTCTTCTCATTGCTCTGGACGAACACATCCACATAGGTTTTGTGTATGTATGTATTCACTCAAAAATTAACAACAGCCTCTGCTGAGTTTTGTTTCCTACACTGAACATATCAACATCACAGCTACTAAAACTAAAACGCTTAGGTAAAACCCAAATGTGATTTTTGTTAACAGTATTTTCTTAATCAAACATAATAAACTTAAATAGATACTGTCAACACCATACCTGTGGTGGAAAAATAAATCACTTTTGTCTCCGTAAGTCACAGCAATATATGGGTCAATGTTTCAATAAAAATGACTTATTGAAGGTCTGCCTGGTGCAGGTGGATGATTTTCGGATTTTGGGACTATGACCCCTCCAAAAAAAGGCAAAGTATAAAAGACAAAGGGTATCGAGGAAAAAATTGTCACTGCTTTCACAGATATCTTGTCCAGAAGTGTGACCAATATTACACCATACTTGGCTCAAAATATAGCATTTACACATATGTGTATATATATAAAAAATACGATATGTGTATGTGTGTGTATGTAATGCTACAGATTCCATAATTTCAAGTCATTGATAAAATTCCTGGAGGCCAGCGCCCTCATCCACGCCTGCCTCATGTTTCGCTGTGAAGCTGCTGTCCCCATGCCCCCTCTGTCTGTCACTATGCCTTCAAAAAGCAGCCCTCTGGCCCATAGGAGTGGGCCCCTCCGCCACGGATGCGTGGGGAGCTCAGGACCCAGCCGCGCTCCCCAGTCACAACTGTACCGTGTCCCACAGCCCCTGTGCCTCGGAGACTTTCTTAACGGGGTTGCCCAGGCAGTAACGGCTTGTTTTAAAATACATGGATGATGGAACTAAAGCCATCGCAGAAGTGTCTGTCTGGATGTAGATGTCAGAAGCTAAGTCAGTTATATTCTCAGTTTACAGGAGAAAAAAACCAGGAAAGCAAGAAAGCATAGCTCGCCACTTTTGGAAATGATTTGCTCTCCGTACTCCCTGGCCAGCCTGCCAGGGAGGCAGCCAACTCTACTGAGAACATTCACACTCTAGCCATGTCCCGAGGTGTCTGCTCAACCCAACACACCACTTTTTTAAAAAACAGTCCTCCGGACACATATATGCATAATACTGCACGGACTCACTGTTTTCTCTGGGAAGTGAATTTCTGATGCAAAGACCATTTAATAGTAATTGGCAGCTACTTTTTGAAGGCGTAGTGACCAAATCTGGACACCGGCTCGCTTGCACAGTATGCTTTCATTTGTGTTACCTCATTTAGGTTAAGTCTGGTGGGTTTTTTTAAGTGTGCTAACAAGTTTTCATTTGCTAGAAAAAAACTAATTATGATCAGATGTCCACAATTCCCCCGCCACAACCTAATTAAAATCATAATATATATATAAATAAATGGGCTCAGTGCCCTGATCTTTCCTTTCCTCTCCCTCTGCACAGCGACTAGGCAACACTCAAGGTGGTGTTTGGTGGGTCCCTTGGGGGTTACATTTCCACAGAGCACACGATAGCGTGGCCAGGTGGGCAGTGGTGGACGTGGATGCGGCGGGGGGCAGGGTGCTTTCTGAGCAAAATTGTTTAGACCTGAGCTCTTCCTCTAAAGTAGACCTCAGCCACGTACAACAGCTCTCCGTCAGGACTTACCGCATAGATAAGTTCTCAGGATGAGTTGGTCAAAAAAAATTCCTGGAAATGGAATATCAGGTTAAAGCAAAAGTAATTTTTAATGTTTCTTCGGGTTTTTTTGAGGAAATTAATTGTGATTGCAAGTCCTCACCTTTTCCACTTCATAATTGACTTCACTGGTGGAGGCTGGGGGAATAAGAGTTAGTGGAATTCATCTCAAAGGATACACCAGGCATTTTTAGGGATATTAAACGATTTTAGCTCTTGGGAAAGATGCTACTAAATGAAAGAAAAACAGATTGAGATAGAGAAAAGAAAAAGTTATATCTCCTTGTATCATGACCTCAGCCCTTTCCTGCCTCAAGTTGGAGATGCCACCAGTACCTTAGTTGTGAATAGGTTTGGTTTCTCTCTTTGTAAAAGTTGGTAAAATGACCTACAAAAGCAGACATGACTCTCTTTTTCACTGAGGCACTTACATGAGTTGCTAGGAAGCTATTTGTTGTTAATACATTTGACACTATTGATTTAGGCTGAATACGCTTTTTTAATATATATATATATGTATATACACAGCAAATAATAAAAAATGAATACCATATGCCCCATCCCTAAAATTGTCTATTTGAGGAATGCTGTTTATGTTGTGAATTAGTGGACATTATCAGCATTTATTGCATTTTTTTAGATAAAAACATTAAATTTTTAAGTGTTAGTACATCCAGCTTAGAAGGAAAGAAAAGATTGGTATTAAAATACCCTTTTTAAATTATCTTCCCCAAAGGAAAATGAATTAAGGATCCTGGAAAATGTTTCAGTCCCTTTCTTGTACCATAATCCAATCCTGAAGAACGCTCTTTGATTCCCTTCTATAATACTTCGGTTTTTTCCCTCTTGTTATTTTATTTTACTTATTCCCACAGCCAGCTTCAAATGACCTCAAGAACACAGGGCAGCTAAAAGATTGCTTAAACTTCTTAATACTTTTAATCCTTACTTGTTATAATTTGATTACTGAAACAGATTTTCTCTCTGGGCCTCATATTAAATCACTTTCAAGTTGAAACAAACCAGAAATCCTTTCAACTTAACAGAGCTTGTATTCAATATGAGCTAGTCAGATGTAGCACAGAGACTGTAGGTTGTTGCATCACATGCTTCCTGGATTTTAAGTACAAGGAAAGCAAACTTCAATCAATGTTACACATGAGTTTACCTTCATAGAGTATCTATTTTTCAAGAGCGAACACGAGTAAGTATAGTTTTTGAAGTGAATGTATATGCATGTGTGTAAATGCGTACGTGTCTGTACACAGGGAGATATAGATTTCTATGCAATATATGTAACTTTGCTGATAATGTAATCTTTGAAGCCGAAATACCTTCTTTATTGTAATAAGAATGAGTCCCTAATAAGCTTTTCTTTCATGAAACTCATTCCTTACCTCATCAGCTATAACAAAAAACGCTACTTTTTTCCAGGACAGCTGTTCAGTTAGCTTCATAGTATCATTTAAAAGTGATAAATTTCTAATATTTTTGGGAAAAAATATGGTAAAACAAGAAGACCTGGAATTCAGCAGTAAATAGGAAGTTGTATAGTGGAACTGTGGCTACCTCGCAATGGGAAATTGATGCCATCAAGGTTTATTCTGAAGCTTTTGTATGAAAATGTGGGTTTTGCCTACTCAGCCTCCCTGGCTGATCAGGACAAAGTGCACGCACACTTCACCAACTTTGTGGTACTCAGAGGCAGTGGCTTTGCAAGGTTCAGGTCAAGCACAGATCTTAATCAAAGTTACATTCTGCTAAGGAAAGGCAAGGAAAAGAGGTATCCAGGAAGGGGAGAATTCAATGAGAAATGAAGGGGGCTCATTTGCTGGAGCAATCCCTGGGGAAGGGGAATGTCAGGAGCTGAAACTTCCAGCAATAGCCTGTAGGTAAATTAATTTTAAGGAGACTAATAAGATACTCAGTAAACAATCACCTGAAGAGAAACTTTAATTGAGTGCACCTGTCCCTCGACACAGCCTGCCTTGTCCCCTTCTGACCTCCTCCGCCACCACTCCTTCCTTCTGTGCAGGCTCTGGGTGCAGGAGAGGACCTGCAGCCTAGGCTCTTGGTGATGATGACCACGGAGGCTCAGATTGTTGTCTCACCTATTGAAAATCTAGTTAAAGAAAAAAAAAAGAGCTGTAGCAAGAACCTTAAATTTCCAATAAGCTGCCTGGAGGTTGAACATCTCCCCCTGATGCCGAGGGCAGCAATACTGAAGGACATTGCTGAAGCGTTACTGCAGCATGTTCTCCTTGTCATCTCTGACCTCATGTTGCAGCTGGTGGGGCTCGTGCTGCCTCTGAAGACTGGCTGTAATGGAGCGCCATGTCACGGCAGAGATCTATTCAAGCTAAGCCGTTTCCAGAATTGAGGCCATATTTGTTAGCGATGTCTACAGCTGCAAGAGAAATGCAAGTCCCTGCAGCCCTATACGCTCATCTTGGCAGAAGAAAAGCCCTTTCACCTTTAAAATACATTACAAGAAATGGGCTTAGGTTAAATCCCTTGATCCAAAACCACTGAACTCTCAGAATGATCGAATCCAGACTCAGTCTTTGCTGGTTGGGCCCCTCACTGATATCTGTACATCACTCATAAACACACACAGGTGCTTTGTTAAAAATGAGGGAATTTTAAGTCTGTTAACAAATATACTTTTATACCTTTTAAGGGATTTCCATCCGCACACTAGTTGCGTCAAGACAACAATAAGAAAAGTCCCTTCTTATATGCTAGCTATGTGTTTCGTATGTTTCTGTAATTTAAAAACAGCCAAACAGATCCCTTTGAAAATCTGCTAGCATAAAAATTCTTTCCAGGCTGGAAAATTTTATGCCAAGATCCTTCTGCAGTCTAAAATTTAGAAAAAGGGAATTTTAATTGAAACAATGACCAGCTATTATGTTTAATTTTATTGGTAGGTGTTGCTGTCCTATTGGGCTTGAACTAGGGAAACTTACAGTAATTAATGACTGCAAACTCTAGGCAATAGACTCAGCAATTTAATTTATGTTTATGAATCCAGTCCTGCAGTTCCTTCACAGGCAAAGCTACCGTGAAAATCATTGGATTTTTGCTGGGCTGAAGGCAGATAACTGGGACGGTATTACTTGTTAAGCAGAAAAATCTAACTTTCTGAATATTTAAAAATTACTGAAACTTCTTGTTTTTTCAAACCAAGCTAGCTAATTATTTTACTGTTAAATATGAATGTACTTCCCCTGTTTTTGTGAAGCCAGTGTACTTTCACTCACGATACTAAAGTTTAGTTAGAGACTGTTCTTTGTTCATCTTCTGCACATGCCAAAGAGCATGACAGACATTCCCATGAGGGAGCCTTCTCCGGTTCCCTTCGCCCGCAAGTAGCAGTCCCACAGCTGGAGTATTGCTGTGGTGTCGGGAAGCACCTGAGTCACACCAGGAAGACCAGGAACTCCAACCAGCAGCAGGACGGCTGTGTTTGTGCGACTGCTCCAGCTCAGCCGGCATGCCAAGTGGTAGCACTGGTTACCCTCTCTGTGCTCAGAGACGTGCCAGACCATGGATGGGCTGCTGGCACCTACCCAGCGCCTCGCCAGTGCCCTGCACCCACCTGAGAACAAAAGTCACTTTGCTCAGGAGTTGCTGGGGTCACCATTGCACAGAGTTCAAATGTGCGGTACACATATGCCCACAGGTGCCTACAGCCCAACAAATTCCTACTTTTGACCTTTAAATTCAATCTGCTCACTCTAGTGCCTTGTAATTCTAGTATTCATGAGAGCTGTCACTGCCTTCGTTAGTGTCACTTAATTTTTTTTACCACCTGGGGGATCTGAGTCAGGGTCCTCTCAGAAAGGGGCCACTCAAGTCTTCAGCAGTGTTTGCACAGTCACTGGAGGAAAAGCAAGCTCTTCTGGTGCTGCAGTCTTCCTACATACTGGTCTTGCAACTAAATTAAGTGCCTAAAGATGGCTGGGATGAAACCAGGCTGAGGAATATCCATCCTGGTTGCAGCACATATCATGGTGCTTATTTTCCGACCATGTCTCCTGGATGAGGCTTTGCACAATGTATGCCCTCTATCTGGTGTTGTCCAAAGTTAGTTCTTACTACACTGAAACCATATGTTGCACACACTGGAGGATATTCTGGGACCAGGATGTCTAAAGCCTTCCTCTTGTAATTTTGTATGGAACAGGCAACCATTTACATTTGCAGTCTCTGGTAGTCAGGTAATATGAGCACAACTATACAGGTCATTGAAATCAGTTTCCATTTGAGGGAGAAGTCCGGTCTCCTTCCAATTAATACCTAATTTCACAGATGTTAAACAGTCATTTCTTATGGCTCCGAATCTGTCTCTTTCCTCTCCCAAATGTATATCTCAACTAAGATATAGAGCTAGCCTCACTTCTTACTCCCTCACCAGTTCTACATGAAAGCATTTTCTCCAGTCTTTGAATTGGGTTTGTTCTTTCCTCTACCCTCCCCTCTGTTTTGCTATCTTTTCTAAAAGGCGCATGAGAGTATTGCACATCACTCTAAAATGTATCAGGCCTGTGCTGTATGAGGGAGAAATTAATTTCCATAATCCCATAGTCTCCCCCCACAGGGGGACTGGTTCCCTTTTTATACATCAAGGATTGCATTAGCCCTTTTATTGTAGACCGTGTATGGAGTTCAGGCTCAGCTCTCCACCTGCTGATTCATCGGTTCTTTTCAGGCACTTGTTTCTGGGATACTGTCTTTGCAATTTGTGGATCTGACTTAAGGCTGTTGTGTTTAGAAGTTTAAGTTTTTCAGTTATCATTATCAAAAGGTACAGCTGTTTTTATTTATGTGTCAGGAATTTTTTGACTACCACCTGAAATAATACCAGCTCCCTGAAACCTCACTAAGAATAACTTGATGTAATTATGATACCCTGTTGGCAACTACATTTTGAAATCTCTCAGGTATCTCGTTCTTAACACATTTCACACATACACTATTGTATTGATTTTGAGACTTTCTTTTCTACAGAAGGTGAAGAGTAAGCACTTTATTACGTTACTACTGAGAAAATTAGTGAATCCTTTAAGTCAGCATGATAAATTGACTGGTGGACACACAGATTCGTGTTTTTGTTATTATTCATTAGTTCTTTGATAGATCCCTTGTAATTAGAAGTGAAAAAATCCTGTTAGCTTGTTCAATCATGTCCACCTACTCATAAGTGCGTGTATTAATCTGATGCCACAGACTAATGCCTATAAATAATTTATCTCAGAGAATTGTCTGAAAACAAATCCATATGGTAAAAAGAGTAGGATACTGCTGCTAACCTTTGCCCTTTTACATGCTTTGTGATAAGATTATGAGCTTTTTAAGATGTACCAGTGATTCAGATATAACCTTTGCTTTCACTGACTTCTACTAACAATTTGTCTTCTAAGTAGACAGACAGAGAGTTTACGGGCTAGATAACGTAGCAGTTTTATTTCGAGCATGTGTTTTTATTAGACAGGACTAATAAAATCTTCAATGGATTTTGTGTATACTTGTAGAAATCTGTAAATGCCACCCAAAATTATGAATCAGAGGCGATTAGAGTTAATAGGCTACTCCAAAGGAAACTTGAAACTAGAAGGCCTTTTTGCATATGATTTAAATTATTTTGAAACATTAGTTTCAGAGAGAGAGAGCATGCGAAGGGAAGAGGAAGGCAGAGATTTCTGGATGATGTGTGGGAAGGGGGTACAGGAGGGGGACTGAAGCCAGTAACCTTATAACAATTCCTGGTATCACCTGTATTAAATCAGGAAAGGACAGGGAATTATCAAAGAATTCCTCTTCTTTTTGATTTGATTACAATTTTGTTTTTTATTCATATTATTATTTCTTCTTTTTCCTGGTTTTAAAATCGGTCTCCATCTTAGCACTACACACTATGACAGAATCCCTTTCCAGGCTTCTAATGTTCTGCAGAGAATGAGCAATTCTTCGAATGATCAGGAAATCCATATGTGACTCACTGGTATTACACTTCTGGTGAAAACATAAACATTTGGAAATCAAATCTCACTGAGGGAGAAAAAATGTGTTTTCTGAACAGCTACAGTCAAAAAGCAAAATACCAGGGAGCTGACAAAAATGAAAATATTGCATTGATTGAAACTGAAACAAGTATTTACACAAAGAAATGCAAAGTGAAGGTTGCAGGTTATCATGGCTCTCAGTTATCCTAGAATTTCTGTATTATCTTCTTTAAGCAGACAAATAAAGTGCAGTTATAAAATCAACAGGACAAGTTTTTAAAAACCTGGCATGAAAATCTATCTAGATATAGTGTGGCTGACAGAAAACATGCTGAGTTGGAGTTTGCTTTCAACATTTGTGTGGCTGCCAGAGTACTATACTCAGAGATATTTAGGCCAGAAGGGACATTAGATCATCTTGCCTGACCTTCTGTGTATCACAGGCCATTGCACGTTACCTAACTGCTCCTGTATTGAGTCCATCTAATCTGGCTTCAGCTGCCATCACTGGTTCTTGTTAAACCTTTCTTTACTAGCTTACAAAGAAAGTCTTTGAATGATAATATTTTTCTTAATTTCTTCGTCCTAATTTCTGAGATGTAGAACTTTTACATTTCATTTTTTCTTGCAAAGGTTTTTTTTTCCTTATAATAGTTGCAGAAAGTGCATGTATAATGGCATTGGAACATCAGTACAAACACAGTATTACCCTGAAAAGAACATTAAAAAGGCCACACTGTCAGAGCAAGGGCTGATCTAGCCCAATGTCTTGCCTCCAACAGTGGCTGTAAGCAAATGCCCCAAAAGAGTAAGAATTGGGCAAACATATTTTATATATTTCCTGAGTATTGTCCCAGATTCCTACTAGTTTCATGTCGGGAGATTTCCTGAGCCTGTTGTAGTTTCTCTCTTTATTCCCAATTCTCTATTCTGAGTCCTACCCTAAGTCACCTTTGAACAATGAGATCCACAGATCTGCTTCTTTGTGCACCAAGAGCCACCTCCTTTTGCTGATTTTGAACCTGGCTCCCATTAGCTTCACTGGATGATCCTCACCAAAAGAGATGGTAAAGAGCAGATCCTGCTCCACTCAATGATTCTGGTGGACCATGGTCATAACACCCCTCTGGGTCGCCTCTTTTCCAGGCTGCAGAGTCGAATGTGCTCAGCCATCACCTCCATGGGAGCCGCACCATACCTTTGGTCACCTCTGTCACCCTCCTCTGAACCTTTGCCACTTCTGTTACATGCTATCTGAAATGAAAACTGCAGGCAGTATTTGAGGCATGGGCACACCGTGAGTTTATACAGCTGCATAGCTATGTTTGCTCTCTACTCCTTTCCTAATAATTCTTAACTTTCAATTTGCTTTTTTGATTGCTAGGAAGGAGTTGTTTTCATAGAACATAATCCCAGGGTCTTTCTCCTGAGTGGTAACAGTCAGCTCAAAGCCCATTATTTTATATATGAGGTTAAGATTATTTTCCCCGTATCACTTTACATGTGTATCCATGAATTCTGCTGTTTTATTGCTTTCTCAGTCTCACAAGATCCTTCTGCATTATCTCAGCCTGACCATACAAATATTTCCATACATGTTTTACTTCCCACACGGTGTGGACTCACATTGACATAAAGGGAGCAGCCCTCGTATGCAAAGGTAAGCACTTTTGGAGCTGTACACACATGGCCAGCTTGAACTGTGGCTAGAAAAACTATCATGGTTTAAAGAAGCTGCCAGCTCACGATGCAACTCCCAAAAGTAATTTAACCCAACTTGCCAGTGACAACATAAGCATAGGTAAATTTATTGTGCCTTGAGGTCTACAGTGCACAGCGTGTTTGTACTTTATGAAGACAGAGCCAGGCTGCTCACAGTGCTACATGAGAGAAGGACAGGAGACCATGGGTGCAAATTAAAATGAGGGGTGCAGACTGGATATAGAGAGAAACATTCTCCCTGGGAGACAGCAGGGCAGAGGTGCAGGCTGCCCAGGGAGGCTGTGCCGGCTCCATCGGGGGGTTCCAGCCCCCACGGGACACCGTCCTGAGCAGCCTCCGCTGACCCTGGCGCTGAGCGTGCTGCGGCAGGGACCGACCAGGGACCTCCTGAGCTCTTGCCCTGCCTGAGCTGTCCTGCACCCCTAGGGTATCAAATGCACGCTAGTAAGCGTTACGAGTTAACTTGAAATCTTCTTTCAGAGGTAAAGCTAAAAATAAGGTTGGTTTTTCCTTTTTTGTTGTTGTTTTTTTTTTAATAGGCAGGTATGGAAAGAGGCGTCTATCAGCCACCTTCCAAATAGGCTGGCCTCAAGGAATCACAGGTTTAGACTGGATTTAGCATGGTGGAGTATCAAGCCACTAAAGCAGAGGGCATAGCTTGAGAATAGCACAGTGAAATGGAACTAAATCATTTCTGTTTTGAAATTGCTTCACATGTGGTCCATTTGGATCCTGGGTGGGCAAAGCAGCTTGTTCCTGTTGGTACCTGTCTGTATAGACATAGCCTACATTTAGCTTATTATTTACAAAAAAGTTAATTTCAAATTAAGCCTTGGAATCTTATGGGAGTTCTCTAATTTTTGCTTCTCAGAAGCGGTCAAACTGGACAAAAATAATTACTGGACTTCAGGTATGTGTTTGCTGAAAAGAAACACGGATATTTTTCTTCAGTTGCTAGTGAGACACAATTGTGACCAGAGATGGGTGTACAGGTACATAGAACGCGTGAGAAAATTTTCTTTTCACATCAAATAGCTTTGAAAATAATATCAGGTGGAAAATGTAGAAACAGAAAAGCAATCTGTGTGTACAGTGTCTCATTTAACTGCTCTCAGGCTAGTTGGGACAGTCCTAACCTACTTTACATTGATTAGAAAAGTCTGAATAATTACCTGCTCTCCATACAGCTTTGCTCAGTGCAAACCTTTGTATCTTTTAGAAATTCATTGCTTGACTTCAATTATTTGTGCCCCTGGACTCCTCACCCAGACACCCCTGGATCTGAGGAAGGGGGAGAGGGAGGCGATGAATGTCTTCCATAACCAGGCAGGAGTGTTCGCACACCAATCCCTCATTTAAGATTGAGAAAAGAGGAAAAAAAATTAAAAAAATTGTTTCCCAGAATGCTTGTCCCAAGCAATGAGTAATATTTGTCCACTTAGTCCATTGCAAGTTTTGCCTCTACAGCATATAATCCTCAACATGTTGCATGAGAACACTATAATTTGAAGTGCATGGTCCAGACTCTGCTGCTTTCCTCCTGCCCACTGTCTCCCTTTTAGTAACAGGCTCCTGGGAAAATGTACTGATGTCTTTCCTGAATTACATAGTTGTTTAGTACCTGCTTTGAGATGTCTCTGACTGTCAGTCAGTTTTCTTACGCCAACTCCTTGCCTCACAGGAGCACATTTGCTGTAGGGTCAGAACAGTGTCCCTGGATGGCAAAAGCCTCAGACACAGTTTTGGGTCTCTGATTCGGGTGCCAAATTTATTAAAGCCAGTAGTCTGTTAAGAGTCGATTTTGGGGAAGATGAAGAACTCTTCTCTCTTTTCAGGACTTGTTTTAACTAAGACATGTACAAGTCTCTGCCACAGATTTGGAAAAGCCACAATTTGCCCAGATTTTGAAGTATCCATTCATTTTAGAAAAATCTGCTTTTGTTAATCAGCTTGAGAAATGTCTGATCTCCTGAGAGGACAACAGAACAGCAGACCATGTTCACTTCAGCTGAGCTGGTGGGTACCTCAGCTTTTCTGAAAGTGAATGCTAGAATGCTTCTGTTTGGGTATGACATTTTAAACGTGGCCTTAACCATTTTGGAGTCAGTTTCCCCACTGGGAAAGTAGATGATAATCACCTAACACATGTGGTTTGAAGTGTTTTGGAGCAACATCTAGTTGAGGTTGTAGAATCCTTCACAGTCCTCAAAGTGAAGGTACTACTGAGGTATAAAAGTGTTCCTGAATAAGCTCTTCAGGCAGAAGCTGCCAGGGGGCAGGTTCCCAGCTCACCGGTGGGCGACCAGCACAGCAGTTTGGCTATGTTCATGGGAGAGGAGTCACCATCATGAACCCTTTGGCCTTGCTTGGTTGGGCAGTGAAAAATGGTTGTAAATGAAGAGAGAATATGAGGCTTGGATATGTGGGACCAGGATGGTGTTTCAGTGCTCTGTGGCTCTGTAGTCCCATGGGAAAGGCTCCATGGAGACCTTACAGCAAAAAGGGCTGCAGAAGGCGCTGAGGCAGGAGAAGCTCCCTTTACCCAGCACTGGCATGCCAGCAGGAAAACCATGGCACGGAGGTGGACTGAGCAGCATCTCCCACCCCGCTGGACATGAATCTGAGCCCCCTCCTCACCAATGCTGCATCACAGGCTGTGAGGGAAAGGGGATGGGAAGGGGACAGGGGGCAGCAGCCACACCAGGGATGAGCCCAACACTCAGGCCAGAGGCTCGGGTACCAAATAGGAGGACTACAGTGAAGGCAGCAGTGAGATGGCTGTTTTATTTACTAGCTGTGTAAATCTTCACTGCTCTTTTTCCAGCATGGCGCCATGCTCGTTTCCCCCTTCAGTTTTTGTAGGCCCTTTTTTATACTGTTTTAAAGCTTGTAAATGAAGAAGCACTAGCAAACGTGCACAGACAGGTGTCTCTTTTTATCCAGGTTCCTCTGGGAAGGAAACTGATCCTAGGATGTTGATTCTTTTTAAGTGAAATATTTGAAAATTTAAACTTGATGTTTTTTGCTGGCAGTAGGCGTACAGCTGCAGGAGTAACACTAAATCTATCTGTATCCTAAATCCTAAGAATTTTTGTTGTGGTAAGTAAAACCAAAGTTTTCTGGTGCGATTTTAACTCAGACCCCAGCCTAGAAGGCAGTCTGGCCCCATTTCTAGTTGCTTCTTGTGTACAAACCTAAACAGTTTGGATTGTAATGTATCCCAAAATGTAGCGATTCCTTTTCAATTTGTCTATATCCTTATATCTACAAGACAATTATATGTTAAGTTTCATAAAACAGCTATATACAAGTCTTTTGGTTCACAAAACCTAAGCCTTATTGCATATTCTGATTGGAAAAACATAATTATGATGCATTTGAACAAAGACAAAGAACAAGTTACCCAGGCAGTGAATAGTTTTGGGTGGTTATTGGATTCTTAAAGAAATTTGCTTTTGAAATTTATTGTTGAGAAAGTTGTCAAGAAAACAGATCTTATGCTGGAGCAACAATAAAAATAAGTCAAGTAAATTTTGAATTTGCTTTCTGTGAACTTTATACCAGAAAAGTAGCTAGACGTAACCACCCAAGGAAAAAAAGCATATCATAGTAATTATAACTTTCAACCTCGATTAAGGTAAAACGGGACGACAAAATCATGCTTTGGAAAGATGAATATATTCTGTAAAATAAGAATCTCTTCCCCATCATCAGATTATGAATAGAGAAAGACCCAAGGCTATCAGATGACATGTCCAAGGAAATCCAAACTGCTTGAAAACGAAGTTTGTGTGAAGAAGGAAGAACGCAGGAGCCTGCATGCACAACTGATCCATGCATGTGAATTAGTCTAACCAATCTGGAATACATTTAGTTGGATGTGCATCTCTGCAGTGTGCACGTAATGAATTCAATGCATCCTGTATCACCTGCAATGTATGTCTTGGCACAGGGTGCGTGCCGCATGTGGCTGTATTTCCATCGAGATTCTTGCGCCTGGGAACCTCAGGAACAGAAGGAGGAACCTTTTTACACCAGTGTTTTTCTGTAGTGAGAATATACAAACAAGATATTACTTTTCTTTAGAGGCTGCATTGTATAGTTAACACTTCAGTGGAACCTGTTGATGCTCACCGACCAACTTTATTTTGCAGGTGGGCTCACATCAGTCTTTTAGGATTTCCTTCTGCGTAGCTTAACCAAGCAAGAGTCCTACATTAAACTGTTGAGCTATGGAAATCTGAATACCTGTCATCAGTTAATTTTTTCATCGTTTATTCTCCTAATGAACATGAGATGTGCTGAAGCTGCTTTTCAGGTTTTGTTTAGTTTAGTTTGTGCTTTACACAACTGGGAGCACTGTAGCTACTTTTTCTAGTTAAATGTTGATACTGAACAATCAAACATACTTTGCAATAGAGAAACAAATGATTTCCATATGCATACAAAATCCCTAAACAAATCCATCAAATATGTTGTCTCAACCATTTCTCTTCCAGCACTGAGAGAATACTGGCACACAGTTAGTATACAGCATCTGGTTAGCTGAGAATACATCAATATCTCTGAAGTTTTAAAACTTTTTCTTTGAAAAGCAAGTCTTTCCCACAAAGAATGAAACCATCCATCTACAGCACTTGACTGTGATACTCATTCCCCAGACTTTTAGTGTGCTTAACAGGCAGTTTAGGTAGGTGTTCATGTAGAAAGTAACAAACACATACTTTAAGTGCTGGCAAAAATGGATTATTTTTTTTTAATTTGTTCTTTGGAAATTATAATTGCTGTATTAAATATGGGTATTTCATGTAATTCATGTACTGTTTATGATCACAGGGCTAGAGAAAATTGCATGTCATTTGCCAAGTAGACTATTCTTTATACTTCATAAGTGTTCCCATTCTAGTTCTGAAAGGAGCTCTTGGCGTTGCTGAAGCCAACGGTGAAATTCCCACAGACTTCAGCAGCAGTTGGCCTCTATTTCACCCTAGGAATTTAAGACTGGTTTCCAAAGGGGATCTAACTCTAGGTCCAAATTTCAGATCCTTAAAATCTGTGCTCAGATGGTGTCTAAACTCTCTAGGCACCTACATTTCTGTTGTTAAAATTCTCCATCTCGCTATTACCTTTGCCTAGAGACCACTAAGCTGTTTGATGCCTGTTTTAGACCCACTCCTCAAAAAGAATCGCACACAAGTGTTCTCCAAACTATCTTACCCACAGTGCTCAGTGTGGTAGCAACTTCAGGGAACAGATGAAATTTGATAGACCGGGTTGAGTATATGCGGGTAAAGGTCCTTTCCTCATCCGCAGCTCCACTTCCCTTTGTGGCTATTTCTCTCACTTTCTAAAGATGTTGTAGCTCTAGTTTAGGGGTCATTTGAGCATGACTTTGTGGGGACTGGCTGAAGAGAGGACACAGAAACAGAGGAAGAGCACATGAAAGCGTGGTGCTGGAAGGACACTTGGCTTCTGGTTACCCCCTTTGCTCTGCTGCATCTGTTTTATTCAGGGAGGCTTAATCTAAGACTATACACACTGTCCTTGGAGCAGGGACAGAAAGCTTGGTCTGATCCTCTCTGATGAGCGCTTACCTGGCTCCAGAATTACACGAACACCAGCCCCGTGTCTCTTGCCAAATTTATATTTAATTATTCCCTGTAAAATGAAACAGCTTCCTGTCTCTGAGTACCCAGAAGCTTGGCAGTTAATAGTTCAAGCGTTTTTGCAGGCGAAGTGTGGGTTCAAAGTGCCTAAGGGATGGGAGAGGAATGAACTTTTGGCTCCCAGCCTGACTGTACCTGTGGTGCTACTGGGGGAAAGCAGCTTTTGCGATGCTCCAGGGTGCCTGGAGGACCCCCGTGCCAGACAGAAGTGCTGGGCTGCTGCAGGGCCCGGGGGGCTTCTCCCCATCACGGCACCACCCGGTCCGGAGCTGCCAAAGCCATCAGCTCCATCTGAGGAACCGCAGCCGTGTTGTGAAAATGCCGGGGAATTATGGAGGGAACGTGTTTGTGGAGAAACAGCACCGTGTGCTGGGAGGTGTGGGTGGAAATCCTGCTGGAAGTGACGGTTGGGATGCCAGCTAATGCTTACCAGACTTTTAATTCTTTTTATTTCCGACCTTGTCAAAATCCCAAGGCACCCAAAAGACAAAGTTTGGAAACTATCCTGTAAACTGGTACCTTTAAAGAGCAAGCAAACAATGAACCCATGGTCTAATTACACCAGGAATTTTCCAGACTTTTCAGCTGTTATGTAAAACATTTTTCCTCCCTAATAATAATTATAAACTTCTTAACTAGACTGATTTACTCAGGAACAATAAAGTTTAGTCTAAATTTATATGTTATTCAAAGGAAAGCAGCTCAGGAACTTGCTGTTCAAAGGGAAATTTGTAGTGGTGTTTAATACGGAGCTAAAATTAAAAAGAAAGAAAAAAGCTCTGTGTTTTACATTAAACTAAACCTTTTTGATAAGAATGCTGGCCTGGAGCAATTTAAGCCATGCAAAATGAACTCCCTGAGCACTCCTGTCAGAGCCCAGTGATGGAAGGATCCCTGTAAATTCTTAATCTGCCTTTCTTCGTGGCAGGACAATGTAGTCCTATAGAAAGGAAGGTCAAGGAACTGAACCCCCACAGTAGGTATCCAAAAAAGCAATCAAGCTAAACTAGCAGGGAGTGGATTCCAGCTGAACTCTGTAGTGAGGAGCTTTTCTCTTCCACCACAGGTACCTTATAGAAGGGAAGATTCCTGGGACTAGTGGTTTAATTTCTCTGGCTACCATGCTAATCACATACGTCCCATAATTACTGTCTTTCTTTCTTTTCCCCAGACTGTCATTCTTCTGTCTCTTAGCTCCGTCCAACAGGCAGACAATGTGGACACAAAGGCTGTGCAAGCTGGCGAGGCACCTGATGGAACTCCGAAGCTCTGTGACACACTACCCCGTGCCCCGCTCTCTCTTTCAAATATTTAATTTGCATTCTTTCCCAGCAATAGCCAAATGCTTAGGGGCTGCTTTCCATTTTCACCTCATTAGATTATATGTCTGAACATAAAAATGACTGAGAGCTGTGAACCAAATCAAGCTCCTGCAATGTGTGCTGCAAACATGCCAATCATAGTGATGACACAAGGCGAGGATTTGGCAAAAGTCATGCATGGCATTAATGTTAATTGTGTATTTGCAGGTTAGACCAGTGTCAGCTTTGCAGCAAACTCATTATCTTATTTACAGAACAATGATGGATTTCCCAGAAGGCAGAGTAAATAGTCCTACATCAGGCTGTGAAGAGAAAGGGTCTCTGACCAGAGGAAATAACATATCACCAGTCAAAAGAAATGGCCAAGGGACAGCGGCTTCTTTCCATCCCAGTCAAATGCATGGGTCATGCACCTTCTCTGGCTATGTAAGACAGAGGAAAAGGATACAAATTAGATGAGACCCTAAAAGTTGGTAAAGCTCTCCAAGAGGCTTTCAGCCACTGCCTCATGGAAGTGTTTTGCCTATGGGGTATGGGCATGACTGATGTTTGTTATGGCCACGGGTGGGAATGCTGTCCTCTCTCTGTGTCCTTCCCCTGAGCTGGACTGCTGGCACAGAGGCCACCCTGCAGACCCTAGCTGCTTGCCCTCCTTGGTGGTTCGCTCTGCACCGTCAGCGAAGGGGCCGAGGGCTTGTGGCTGCTTCCAGGCAGACCACAGCTCGCAAATAAAGACAACAGGGAGGGCTCTGCCTCTGGGAAGAGCCATTCACATCATAAGTCTGCAGGGACAACTTCTAGATTTAGGGAAATATATTTCAGGGGTGGTTTTACATAGTGTGGTGTCCTACACAGGGTTCCCATGGCAAGCACTCCTGTATCTTGAGTTTTAAACCGAAGGAGGAAATTAAGAGGGTTTTTTAATAAGCTGAAGTGTGGGATACCTATACAGTAATTCCTTTTGTGGTCTATTATCTCAATAAGAAGGTAAAACTATTAGGACAAGTGCACGATGCTATAATCAGGTTAAAAAATGTGGCAGAGGCGTTTTTTTTCACCATTTTCTTTCCATTGTTCAGTCGGCTACTTGGTATAAATAACACATAAATATCAGCTCTTGTGTGACGTAGTATTTGGAGAAGTACATTTTGTTTCATGAAATTAAAAATGAGAAAAGGAAAAAAAAATACTGTGGTAAAAAGATACATGTTGTATATTCTTGGGAGTTGAGTTTCTTGGGAGAAAGGGGCAGCCTGAGATGTAAGAGAAGGAACACGCTGGGTAGAAACCCACCCTGTGCCTTGCCAGCCCCGCACTCCGGGATTTCGTAACGACTGTAGTTAAAGTGGCAGGAAAGCCTTTCTCTTCATCTTTGAAAAATGTGCCTGCAGCCTTCCTGGGAACCCTGATTAGGCAGCTGATTTGAAACTAATCTGCTGTGTGCGTTAACTGTGAAAATGTACCTTCAAGCGTTCGGCAGTTTTCTGCCTGGCTTGTGAGAGATGTGGCCCTCAATTTGCACAATTTGGATTGCAATTTCCCCGTAGCTCTAGGATATGTATATTTAAGGCTGTGATAAGAAGCAGCTTCTATACACTGGGGCAGAGAGTCTGTTGCTGGTGAAGGTGTGAAAAGATGGGCAGGAGGCAGAGGGGGCTGGGAGAAGGCAGCCCCCACCGGTCCTGTGCAGGCTAATGCAAACCTTTCGGTCCGGGGGAATATTCACCATAGCGCTTCTATTTAGGAGCCTGAGCAGAGTTTTAAGATGCTTGATCGTTGGCAACTCTGACCATTGGGAGTTTCGTACATCCCACATTTCTGAATATGAGGCTGCCTCAAGCACTTACACACACAACCCAGTTAACTGGAGCTTACCAATGGCACTACCGTGTCTGCGTGTGGGCTCTCAGCCTGACACACGTGCGAGTTCACTCTTTTTCTGTGGCCGAGCTCAGCTGAAGGTTGTGACCCACAAACCTTCCCACCAGCGAACAAGATGGACTCAGGTCCTCTTTGTGACATTATATATGACAGCCGCGTACAGGGATACTTGCCCCTTGGCTCCTTCAAGTGGGAATTTGGACAATGTTGAAGTGGGCGCAAGCTAAGAGCTCACATAAAGAGAGCGTTGACAGAAGAGCTTATAATTAGACTTTTAAATTTTTGCTGCTTTCCTACTTCCATATCAGAATTTTCCATGGATATTAGTAAAACTCTCCATAGCTTGCAAGCTTAAAGAGCTTTCTTTTAAGGAAAAGAGCCTGCTTGCCTGGTGAGATTTCTCCAAGCTAAGCTGTACCAGCTCTACTATAAATCTAAATTCTTGCATTTTCTTTTATATTCTTTGGCGAGGACTCACTCGTATTCCTTGATTCTTAAAGCCAGCTTGATGGAAAGAGCCGAATATGTAAATGGCTCCTTGACTGAAAATCTAGGCCAGAAATTTCAAAGAAAGCATTGTCAAAATCCTTTAAACTACAAAATCATAACTTGCATATAACAAAACTATCTTCTAGTATTTTACTTTATCACGGAGCACTATCGTCTTTAAAGTGACTACTGAGACTGACCAGCTTTATTAATGACCTCATAGCTGATAAATTTTGCAGCTAAGTGTCTTACTGCCTGTGAGGTAACGCTGGAGAAGCAGATAAGTGCGTCTGTCTGGCTGGCTGTAAGAATTGCACTTTTGTGAGCTTCCCTCTTAATTCTTTCCTTCAAAGAACACTATAGCCAATTTTTTTTTTTTTTTTATCAGTACTGTTAAATACAGTTCTCCAGGGCATGTAATAAACAGAACGTATAATATATTTAGTGTTCTGGTTGAACTGTGGATGGGCTTCCTCATAAATGGAAGAAGGCACTCAGCAAGTTTTAAACAAGAGGAGGAAACGCTGCTGAAAGGAAGGAACAGACTTGCAAGCCATGACATAAAAGTCATCTGAATCAGTAAACACAGTAAAGAAAGTAAAAAGAAATGCTAGACCTATGTTAGCAGAGGAAAACAGGGACCTCTGGAAGTGGTTCAGTGAAAACTATCTCCAAAAGAGGTCTTTCCAAGCAGCATGATAATGGATGAATGAGTTGTTGCATTGTGAGCCAAATTTTGAATGATTCTGAAACAGAAGATGCAAAGGTTTGGGGACAGCAGGTATGGGGGAAATGGGTCTTCCAGCAATGAAACCTGCAAAACATCTCCCCTGCTTCTTTTAGGATGTACAGTAACAGAGATAGGGCCAAACAGCAGCAGGCCGTCCATCTCTCCGTTCACATACTACCTGTCTCTGAGGGGCACCAGAAAATTCACAGGAAAAGTGCATAAAATACTATAGCAAGCAGTCAGGAATAACTCGCTTGTAGAGAAAGTTTCTCCCTAATCAGTTAATGTTTGACTTATGCACTAGACGGTACCTTTCTTTTTGTTAATGTTTCTACTGCAACTCTGCCTGTGCTCATTACCCATTTTAAATATCTCATCTGGTTTTGATTCCTATGAAGACTCTGGATTCAGCTGTATCTTACGGCTGTACTTGCCTTTATTGGTGTTAAATATTTTGCCTGATAATTTTGTTGGATATCCTTCCTTTTATTATTTTTTTATTTTCAAATGAATGAGTAGTAGGAATACAGTTGGCCGCAGCTCTATTAATAAAACCAAATTCAAGTAGAGAATGTATTTTTGCTGGAATGAAAATTGCTTTATAAAACTGTCAGATTCACTATAATTTTGTTACAAAAGAAAATTGGTAAAAGTGTTCCAGAAACACAAAAAAACCCCATCTTGCATTTCATTTTGAAATCTTGTTTCATTTCAACATTATTTGATTTTGTATTATTATGTTTTTAGAGTCTCAGATGAAATATTCTGATGTGCCTGGATCAAATTGTATTTTCAGAATGCTCATTTATAAACAAGTTGGAAATTTTTAGTTCTTACTGGGATTCAGAAGAGCATTTTTGCAACACTAAACTGGGCATCCTGAAATGGAGATCTTATCCTTGGCTACAGCTTTACTTAGATGTAAACAAAAACCACTGATATGCACCATTCATCGTTTCCTCTTTGACCTTGCTTTCAGTCTTTATTTTTCCCCTGTGTGATTGAATGGGAATTACCCTGCGTGTTTAATAATAATGAACACCCACCTCTGGATTCCTCTTTTCACTCTATTATTCTGGTATAAAGTGGCCAGAACCGAACAAAGTTATTCCAGATATTAATGACATATAAGGTTATTCACATCTTCATAACTTTCTGTCATAATTTCTATACTATCTTTAATCGATTTGATTATATAAGATAATTTGAGCTTATAGACCTTCATTTAATAAGCCATATAGCATGCATACATATACACGCAGCTTTATTCTGTAGTTTTACTCTCCCAGAGAGAGGCTAAGATAGTTCCCTCAGACGCTTATCAGTGGATACCTTAATTTTGATCTTCTTTGGATGCTACTTGATATTTAACACCTCTGACTCTTACGTACCTTAGGTTGCCAGGGTGGGAAAATTTTTTGTTACCTATTAGCTTTCTGCTCAAAAGAACGGGGTGAACAACTGTCTGCACTTACGCTGCAGTTCCCACTTAACAATTGTCCATCCTCGCAGTATTATGTAGTGGTCTGCATTTAGTATTTCTAGCTTCTTTTTTGAGGTTTCCGGCAATGCTCCTTGTTTTTCATTGTCATGGGTTACTGAGTAGCGCAGTGTGTTACCCCTCTTAGGGAACTGAGGATACTGCCTCCAAACCCCTCCCAGCTCTGGAAATGGATACTCTTGCAGTTTATCTAACCTAGACATAGCAGAAAAATCAATGGGATAGGATAGCTATGTGCAGTTAATGAGGCTATCTAGAGGAAGCTGAGAAAATGCAGGTGTTGGTTGTGAAAAGCCTCCTTAGAAAGAAGCAGAAACATGAAAGTTAAGTATTGATATTTAAAGTCCAGCTGAGTGCCTACCTCCATGGTCACCTGTCTCATGTTGACACTACATCCCATCCAACAGAGCGGCTGGCTATTATTCAGCATTGCTTGCAGTATGTGGCTTGAACACATCAGCCTCCTACTAGCTGCACTTCCCAGATGGACACACAGACAGCCATCGGCTGAAATTGGTGTCCGAGTTCTGGAGTGGGGTTGGAGATCCTCCCTCTTATTCTTCTCCCTCTGCTTTAAAAATGTTAGGACTTAATTTTTTCCATTCTCTTTTGATATGCCATCAACAGACATCAGAATTTTGGAGGGGAGAAAGGGACTGAGTTGTCTCCACGCTTGTCTCACAAGAGCCAGGTGGGCACAGCACTCATGTGCTTTGGAGAACCCCATTTGAAGTCAATTTCTGGCTCAGCCAGAGCAGTAATTTGAATTACTGGTGGGTGACTGCCCCAATAATGGGATTTTGCCTCGTACAAGAGGGGTATGAATGTTTGTGTTGTTCTTCAGTCTCGTGCACCTGGGAAACCCCCCTAACTCCACGTTCTTTAAAGCTAGCGCATTCCTACAGGTTTCAACTAGGGTGAATCAAGATTTTAAAAATCCCTGACAGCGTTACAGAGATATTTCAGACTTCCATTAATTACTTGCTTACACATTAATTACTTACCTTGTTACTTACACATGCCACATCCCACACCTCTGCACCAGAGATTTTGTAGCTACAGCTTCTTGTTTAAGTCCTTTGCTGGGCTCAGCAAAGAAATTTAGTACATAAAGTGAATCATTCACTTTTACAGCACTTGGGAGTTAAATATCATGTTATAAACAAGTCCTGAGACTCAGGGCCCTCAAACTTGAGCTCATTTTCTTCCTAATACACAGATGCGACAGGGCTGCTGATGTGCTCAGGCCGCTGTCTACCCTGCTGATCAAAAATGTCTTTGGTCCCAGCACTCTCCTGTCTGCTTTAATTAGTTCCTAATCTCATTGGAAGGTTGTAGCACAGCACCAGCTGCAATGGGGTTCCTAGTCTGTAGCTGAGGTTCAGTGAAACACTAATGTAACTTTCAGTTATTTTCAGACAAGAAAGACAGTAAGACTCCTGGTCCCTTTTCTTCACAAATCTTCAAAGTCAGCGGTGACGCTGTGCTGTGAATGACCAGAATCCCGCTTTTCCGTAGGGTTTCCCCCTATGCAGCGTTCGCACTCTGATTCCATGGGAGCGGAGCAGTGGCAGGGAACCAAAGGTGGGCATTTCCGCGCATATCTGGACAGATGCAGAAATCTGCGTTCTTCTCCCAGTCTTGCTAGACCAGGCTAGTTTTATTTTGGAAGCTGCAAAGTGGCTTTGCTTAGCTAATTTAAGATTAGTGGTGTACTAACGTATGAGAGTGTGTCTTTTGCAGGCAGCGTTTGTTGCATATATGGTCTGGAGACTGCAAAACTGCCGTTAGGAAAGCACTGAGCCTGAACTAATAAGCCCTGTCTGGCAGTACAATGCAAATCATATAGACAAGGAGAGGCCCAAACCCAGATCTTTACGAGGAAGGCAGGACCAGGACCTCAAATGCTGTTGTTTTTTTGTTTTCTGTTTCTTTCATAAATGACTCTGTGCCACAGTAAACATGGCTACAACTCTGCCTGCTAGTTCAGAGTGCTGGCGAAGGGAGCTCACATCTGCCTGCAATCGGCTGTGTAGACATATCCTACGTGGCTTCTGTACCGGAGCTGGCTCCTCTCCGGCTAGTTCCAAATACGGGCAGAGCTCAGTTGTGTGCCTTTGCACCCGCTCCTATAGGCACACCCAAATCAAGGGATGTAGGCTTTATGGGCATTAGCCTTTTACTGAGGTGCGAAAAGCCTTTTTAGGTCCTGCAGCCATATGAATTTAGTGTAATAGGTTGTAATTGAGCATGTCCTGGCTTGTTTGCACTCTTAATACAACACAGGGTTCATAATTTGACACAGATATATCCCATTCTGTCACAATGGTAGTTTGCCAAGATTTATTCTTTTAACAAGGAACACAGACTCTTTTAATGTCTGAAAGCTAATGAGGAAAGCTTTTCCAAGTGCAATGTGTTTAGACAGAAATGCCAATTTGTAATTCTCTTTTTTCTTTTCTCTTTTCTTTTCTTTTCTTTTCTTTTCTTTTCTTTTCTTTTCTTTTCTTTTCTTTTCTTTTCTTTTCTTTTCTTTTCTTTTCTTTTCTTTTCTTTTCTTTTCTTTTCTTTTCTTTTCTTTTCTTTTCTTTTCTTTTCTTTTCTTTTCTTTTCTTCTCTTCTCTTCTCTTCTCTTCTCTTCTCTTTTCTTTTCTTTTCTTTTCTTTTCTTTTCTTTTCTTTTCTTTTCTTTTCTTTTCTTTTCTTTTCTTTTCTTTTCTTTTCTTTTCTTTTCTTTTCTTTTCTTTTCTTTTCTTTTCTTTTCTTTTCTTTTTTTCTTTTCTTTGTCTCTTCTCTTCTCTTCTCTTCTCTTCTCTTCTCTTCTCTTCTCTTCTCTTCTCTTCTCTTCTCTTCTCTTCTCTTCTCTTCTCTTCTCTTCTCTTCCCCATTTTCTCTTGCTTGCCCATTCCTCTCTCTCTCACTTTCTCTTTTCAGACAATACCGCTATTGCAGAAGGATGTAGGGACAGATTTGCTCCCAGCCCCCGCTCTTGATGTAAGCAATAAAGTAGCTCACTTCCTGTACTTTCTGTGAACTTTCTGACAAATAAATGAAGCCATATTTGATAGGAACTCATAAACGCTTCTTATATTGCTCTTTGGAAAAGCTGGTAAATCAGCGTACAAAAGAGACCTCAATGATTTCCCAGTTTATGTTTCCAAAAATAATCTTTCATCCAATATTCCAGAAATTGGACTTTATAGTGTGGAACGGTGCCCTTTATTGGAAACAGTGAGTCTGTGACCTTTGTTACTGCAAGTCAGGTATCGACAGAGACACATCCGGATTAATGGCCTGTTTTCTTCTTTTAAATTCTTTAATATGTTTACAATGTTATTACATGTTTCTGTACTAGTTTGAAAGTCCTCCTTGGGTTTCTACTATTCTTTCTGAGAAAGTTCTTCCTACCTTTATCTCCCTGCCATTGCTCTTGCTCTTTTAGGCTGGCTACATCTTGATTTCTCTGTTCTTTCCAAACACCGCTGCTTTGAGAATCACCTTCTCTTAAGCTTCTGCCATCCAAAACAGCCTTCTTGTATCTCTGCTTCACTGCCTCACCACTTATTCCAAACCTCAACTGAAAGCACAGTTTCTTTTTTTGGCTATATTAATATCAACTCCCTCAGACATTGACCTGCAATTCAGTACTTTAATATCTTCACCATACAGCCCTACTTATTGCAAACCACCATCTTGTAACCTAAATGGAGAAGACTTTTTTGTATAACTGAAATGTCATTTGAACATGTGGCATTTGGTTTAAATTTTTTTCCATATGAATTTTTAAAAAAGATATGGTATGTACATTTGTTAGAGATGTTGTGCTAAGAGGGAAAAAAATTGGCAAGCTCTGGACTGTTAGGTATGCTCAGCAGCCTTTTTTTTTGGGCGGGGGGGAGCTGGGAGAAGGGGTTATCTGGCTCCTTGCTTTTTGCTCTGTCAGCAAGTCTGAAGATTTCAGAAAGAGCCGTCCCGTATCCTGTGCAGAAGAAAAGGCAACGGTATTTCTGACTTTATGGGGGTGACAGAAGATTTCTTCTTGGTTAATGAAAAGCAGGGCCTTCTGGTGCCATAGTGAAATTATCCAGCTATAGTATATGGATGGTGGTGGGATGAGGAATGATATGATACTCAGCCTGTGTCTAGGCTTGTTCCCTTAATGTCTTAATACGAAATGCTATTTTTCAAAACCTCCTTGTTCATGAATTATGCATGTATTTTATTTAAATATAGGTGGGAGATTTACAGAATAACTTCAGTGAAGAAACAGACAGTATTGCTAAAACAGTGGAAACTCATTCAGAGTGTGAATTTCTGAAGGTTGTGTATGACGATAATGATGATAATCTACTTAGACAAAAAATGACTGATCAGTATCAGATGATGTTGTTTCGTATGCTGGCATTAGGAAAAAGAACTTTTGTAATTAGAAATAAAGTCCCATTTAAAAAAATAATTGGGGCACCTGGGAAGTTCAACTATATGCGGAATTGATGGGGCCTGTGTTTCTTGGAAATGTATGTTCCTTTCCAAATTTCATCCCATACTTATTGGAATGAAGCTGAATTCCAATGGAAACGAAGACAGAGGAACTTCAACAACTTAACTGATGCATCTAAAGATATTTCAGGGTGTTCTAAGTAAAAATGGCAGAAAAAACCCTCAAAGACTAAACGAACTTGTTATGAATGCTGGAAATTTCACAGCCCTGAATTCATTTGTTTGCAACAACAACAAAACTGGAGCATTTCTGCAGCAGTCTCTTAGGACTAAGAAGTTGTCTTTGAAAGAGAGGAATGTATGTGATGGGATGAGAGACCAAAAAAAAGTGCTGTGCAAAAATTATCAGTTATGATGAACCTGAGGTGGTGAACGAATTTTGGAGGTGAGTTTAGAGGAAACTAGCACATCTGACCTGTATCTGTCTCTTTTGGAAGATCTTTCCTACTGACTTTAACAGTAGGGTCCTTTGTGAAGCTGATGATATTCACCCTATCACACTGCCCTTTTCTCATGCGGTTTGGAGCAGGTCCAGGTGACACCATGGTGTAACCGTCTCGGAGTGAGTCTATACCTGATGCCTCAGCATGTGAACAGGAGCATGTCCGTAGTCGTTTGTGCTGAGATTGAGATAGCATCGGTTATTAATAGTGTGAACCAGGAAAAAAGAATAATTTTGTAAAAAAGAAAAAAATCTTCTAATTTTTCTTGGGAAGAATTGAAATACTGGCATTTTTCATCAGTGAGTGTGGTTTCATGGTTGTTTCCGCACACTGTTGGTGTGTTTGCTCAAAGATTTCCTTGGAGTGTAATTCAAACACAAATTGGTGGAACTGCTGAAGCCCATCAGCTGAGCAGATCTGGCTTTGGGCATTATCCTGGTTTGAGAAGTCACACCCTGATGCCAAGGGTGTCACAGTGGCACATGGGATGGGGTCCTGGGCTGGGGGAGGGGCCGCGACGCCCTTCAGTGGGGCAGGCTGGAGGGGTCTCCAGCTCAGTCCCCTCCCTGCATAATGTTCACAAGCCTTGCTGAGCTGGGCAGGGCAGGCACCTGAGTCCATGAAGAGCCACCTCTGCATCTGCAGGCTATGCATCCACTTTTAGGGCTAAAGAAAATGTAGTTTCTGGAACACGTCCTCAGTGTGTTTTCCAGTGCAGATTACACTGCCATGTTTTGCAGTGTGTCAGTATGGGCATCTACGTTAGGTATTGAAAGTGATCCCGGGAGTGCTGTGTCCATCAGACCAGTGCTGGATGCAGGTTCTGTCCTGCAGTAATATCCCAGCCTGCTGAGAAAACACACCACAACGCCGCCAAGAGAATTTGATTTCCTGAAAAGGGAGCAAATCTCCCACACACCCCGAATTCCTGCCTGAGCTAGCTGTGAGATAAAAATACCGCTGTTACAAGGCGAGGGGTGACCCCCTTTCTTTCCCCTGCAGTGCAGAGGGAAACCCATCACAGGTACAAATCAGGTTTTGAAGCTCTGCCACCACAATCTGGAGGGAGGTTCAGACGGAGGTGTTCTTCAGGTTCAATGTTGTGTGGTGTGTGCACGTGTGAGGCGGGGGTCCATACCAGTGTTAGCAAGTACACTTCCTATCTTGAGAGAACCAGAACAAAACCTCATGTTTTTTTCATACAAATATTTTCCAAAGTAAATGATCTGCAGGCATTTACCCAGAAAAGGAAGCTGAGTTTATTGTGCCCAAATGTTACACTGGTGTTTACAGGAATTCTGATCTTTAAATTTCTTGCTAAACATAATCTATTTTGTGTATGTTATAGTAACCCTGTCTGGGACTTTAAATAATAACAGAAGACTATAAAAACTAAAATTTCTTTTTTCAACTCATTAGATGCATTTATAGATTTAGACTATTCTGTATACTCTATTTTTCTACTTCAATATACAAAATTTAAAAGTCTTAGAATTTAGCTAGAAACACAGAGCTAAACAATTTTTTGTTTATGGCCTGTGTTTTATTAACATCATTGCTTTTCATTATAGGCTGATGCTGGGGAAATGATGAATTTTGTTGACAATGTTATCAATTATGTACTTTCAAAATAAAGCTTTAATTTTATTACTAATGGGGGAAAAACGGCCAAATTTGACTCATGTAGCTTGACTGAATCACTGAAGTCATCAGATTTACGTCAAGGTTGGGCTGGGTTGAGTGTCCCCTCGCTGAGGAGAAAGCTCAAAACTTTTGGCACTTAATTAGGAGAAATAATACACAAACATTTAAATGCTGGTCTTAAGTAGGATTAGGCAAAGAGTTCAGAACTTTGGGAGGCTCCTTTTGCAGGGGTTAGTGGCTGACCAAACCCTGGAGATGTGCCTGGCGGGAGGCTGGGGCCTGGGCAGTCTGCAGGCAGGGCAGCCTGAAGCTGTGCCCCTGCCTCAGTAGACTGAGGTGAAGCAAGGTGTGTGACAGATTTACCTTGCCCGGCTAACACAGGGAAAGCACAGATTGCCCTCTTGTTTTAAGGCTTTTACCTCAGACGAATTATTTTGCAGGACTGAAAGAGGTTTGCAAGATCCCTCAGCTCCATACCTAGGCAGCCAGGAGTGCTTCTTGACTCCCGTCCAGCAACACCACTGAAGTATGAACAACGTATGAATTATTTCCACCCTGGTAACTCTCATGCCCTGGTTTTCAAAGGAAGAAAATGCAGAAAAGTGGCCTGGAGATATGCTCTGGACTGGTTCACAATCCTGTTGGCCGGGGACAGTGCAGGAAGAGCTGAGGAGGCACCAATGCGCAGCTCTATCATGTAAAATCTTTCATAACCCACTGCAAACTAGTGGTGAATTCTGACCCCGATGCTCCAAAAAGGTAGTAGGTCCAGAAATTCACCTTTCTGAGAGCTGGAAACCTACACCTAATTTCCAGCCTGAATTTCTTAATGGCTGGCTTATAACTCTTTGTTCTTATGCCAACTCATTGTCTTTAAGCTTAGAAAGCTCTTTCCCCTTTCTGGTGTTTATTCTCCAGCTGTATTTACAAAGAATGACCGTATCCCCTCTCAGGCTTGGATCTGCTTGGCTAAATAAGCCACTGTCTTTTAATTTCCTCTTGTAAAATAAACTCTCCGTTGCTTGAATCATCCCAGCAGCCACTTCTGCACCTGTTCTGGTACAAGTTCCCGTTCCGTCAACGTGGGTGACCCAAAAGACCAACAATATTTGAGGTTTCACAAGGGCCTTGCATTGGTAGCTTTCATACTCCTAGAAACACCTTGCTGGATTCATTCTCAGATCACATTGCCTTTTTCGTAAGTGCATCCCGTGGTGCGGAGGCATCTTGTGACTGACTGGTCTATGCAAGTTTTTCACTGCTGAAGAAGTAGCCAAAGAGTCTGAGACTAGTAGCTCTCAAGCTTTTAAACTTCAGTTACGTGATCCTAGCTTTCAAAAAAGTACAGCTAAATGCCCAGTTGAAGAACCTGAACCAAAGCAGTCAAAGAGCAGATGTTTATGATATCAAAACAGCTTCCACAGTGTCATGTTAGAGCATTTGAATGTGCGGAGATGTAATTTTTTTCCCTAACCACAGTGTTAGGCAAAACTGAGATGATGGTATTAATTAAGCAATAAAGCAATGCCGAATCTGTGTGGGATGTAGGTAGTTTTAAAAGGATTAAGCATTTTATAAATAAAGTACATCTGGAAATTGAAGCTTCTGGTACCCCGGCGAACTCCCTCCCACCCATTGAATTCCTTCTTGGCCGTGCTTGCCTGCCTCAACCAGCACGAGCCAGCAACAGGCTCGCCTCCCATTGCTTTGCGCTTTCTCATCACCGTAATCCAAATTTCAGGGATACCTGTCTCATGCAGTTTCTCAGGACATTTGATATTGTTTAGGATTTGTTTTGCTGAACGTTTCTGTGTGCGTGTGTGTGTGTTTAAATAGAGGACATTTCAGGTCAGCCAGTGGGTTCCTTAACAACTTCAATCTGTGTCTCAGTGGTAATATTGTTCATATAAAATTGTTTGTTATTGCTTAAAATTTCAATATCTTTCATGCGATGATGGATTTAAAAGCAAAATATTGTTATTCAGTTAAACAAAACATGATCAATATTTTCTCAAGGTGTTACATCTATTACAGAGCTGACTCACAAATATCCATGATGTAAACAAATCTGGAATGCCTTTTTTTAATTTACGGGTCCTTCTGGACTTGTACCTTCTTTATAATCTGCTAGAAATCCAAATTCATGCTTAGTACCATATGTACCATAGAAAAATCTTTGTTGGAATTTACTTTCCGTCCAATATCACAACACATATGTTACACAACAGAGAAAAAATGTGTAATATTTCATTTTCTCCTCACTGTGGCCCCATGCTTTCTTTGCTTTTTTTCCCCTTCCAGAGTGTAACTCTATATACCAAATATTGGAAAAGTAATTGCTGCTTGATAAAGAAAGGCAGCATTAATGAAACCTCCAATATTCGGTCAATTATAGACATGCTAAAATATTTGTATTTAGAAAAGAGTCTTAATATCTGCCATTATGATGACGACCTAGGTGGGAGGCAACAGTGTGAGTGTGTGTGTTTGTGTATTTGCCTCTGTGTACAAGTATGTATATATATGTGGTTGGAATGGAAGACCCTGCCATTTCTCTGCTGGCTTCTTATTTAGCCGTGGTTGTCACAGGCAGGATGAAGTTTCTGCTGCAAAAAGAATAATTCAGGTCTTATTACCAACAGTAATAATACTTGCTGGTATTAAAAACTCCTAAAATCTGGTCTGGAAGGAGTAAAAATAAATAAAAGATCATATAATAGGGGTGCTAGCTGCCCATGCCAGGAGGAAATTGCTTGGCAAAGAAAATATCTGAAATCCTGTAAAAGCTGTTTTGTGTACCAGTTTTAGAGTGATGCTGGCCTGACTTCCAGCTGACTCATGGCAGCTCCATGGAGAGTAACATCAGTGCCCATTCCTTAGTTATTACCAATAATATATCACTTGGAAAATAAACAGAAAGATAAATGACAGGACAGATGTCTAATGAGGCAGAGGTTAAGGAGTGTTAAACTGTGCTGGACACCATCCGACATGCCGGTGTTAATTATGCTGAATGCCCTGAGCTCCCTCCCCATAAAAGGTCAATGCTCTGGGTATGTTCCTGGATGATTTATGAAATCAAAGAATGGCCCACATGCCTATCTCTCTGGGAGGTGAGCAGCTTGCAACACTGTCAACCACAGCCCCGTAATAAACCAAATTTAAACATCACTCAAGTCAATCCATCTTCGTCACTTGCTCCATTGCAAGCCCTCCTCTGTCTTGTTCTCACCAGCCAGCCGTGACATGGTGTATTGTTCTTCACATACGTCCCTGTAGCTATTTTAGAAACCTGCCGCTAAACCTCTGCTAAAGTTAGAAACCTCCTGGAAATGGTTGTTTCTTTTGGACCAGGTCAGACTTGCTCAGAGTCTCTCTGTTGTTTCCACGTTGTAGGTGGCTGAGTAGATGGCATTTGCCTGTTGTCAGAATCATTTGTCCTGTATTTGTAGGTTAGGTGCAAATATGCTATTTCTATAGAAAACATTTTAATTTTGCATTCACTATTTAATTACAGCAGAATAAGCTAGCTTTATCCTTCATGCCTGAAGAGTTAGATTCCCTCTATGTAAAATCTTCTGAACAGAGTCTCACACTGTCCCACCACAGGAATCGATTTGTGTTGCCTGCAGTGCCACATCTATTGATGAGCCATGAGATATTTGCTAGTTGCAGTTGATGTGAATAGTAGTGGTTTCTGTACTTCCAGCTGGTGCCCACTCTTTCAACTTCCTCTTTTTTGCACCTCGATGTCTGTTTTCTGCTAGATGGAAGAGCAGTAGATAACTAGAGTGTATCTTCGGTACTTTTGAGATTGCATAGCTTTATAATTTTCTCCCCATTCCTGTTTTTTAAGATACACTCACCAACTCAACCTTATGATAGGACTCACCAACATGTCTGAGTTACTAGAGGAGGAAGAGAAGCAGATACTTGTAAGACCATTTTGTTCTCCAAAATGATAAAAGGGCTTTAGTTCTCCATCTACAGAGCAGGCATGTAGAGAGTCAGTGCTTCCACTTTCTGTCCGTGTCCTGACACAGCCAAGGTGAAAGGAAGGATCCTGATCAAGGAGTGGGGTACCAGGAGCTGGTTTTCACTATCTTTTCAAACTACTCATTTGAGAAGCTGGAGGTCTTATGTGGTGCAGTCATTTGAAAGCCCTGTTAACTGGAGCTGTTTCACAAATACTGAACATAAATACGGTGGCTGAGGGTGAGGGACTTTCCTCTTCGAAGAACTCCTAGACACTGCCTGTTAGCAGATGCTGCAGGTACACCTAGCTGTTATTCAACAGAAGGGCAGCCAAAAGATACACATTTTGCCTCTTTCCTGGCTTCTCCTCTAGGCTTTTAGTATAATTTGCTGCTCAAACCGGTGTGAATTTTGTACAGAAAGAGTCACAATGGTGGCTCGGTGCTCTGTGTGTGTTTTATGCTGTCCAGCGGGACTATCTCATAAACAGGGTGCGGGCTCCTGACAGCCACTGGAAGTGTTTCCCAGAAGGGAGTAGGGACTTTCCAGATGGACAAAGTGATTTATTACCAGAACAACTCAGAAGGGTGTGACTTAACAACTGTTATAATTGAAAAATGGGACCAAAGGCACAGAACTTGTTAGAACTGCTTGGACTGAAGTTCTGATAACATATTGTTGCCAATAATGCTGCATTTTTCCTTGCTTTCACCTTTATCGGTCATCCCTGCAAAGGCAGAGGAGGATGAGGGACGTCTTAGATGTGATCAGGTCTAAGAAATGGAAAGTGTCAGAGAAGTAGAGCGTGTTGGAGAAGACACAAGAAGGACTTACAAAAATTCCAGAAGCCAAAACTTAACTTTCTTTTAAGTCAATACCTGTAGGAAATTCTCTTGAAAAATGTGCAACAAAACTGGTACAAATACCTTTTAATCTGATCAGTTACTCAATTTAATTAAAAGTCCTCAGAGGCTAATCTGAGCTGAACTGTGATACCAACTTTACAAAAAAAAAATTGATGAAGAAACGAAATCAATAAAGGCTTCCTCGAGGATAAAATAGAGCCTAACTTCCATATTAATCAGTCAAATGGAGTTTAATGTGAGCACTGAAATCTTTGGAGGGCACCTACACTAAAAATAAAAGCAGGTTGATCTTTCCTTCAAAATGGACCCCTAGTCGTACTCTGTTCCATGCAAATAGGTAGGCAGTCGCTTGGGCTGATGAAGGAAAGGCAATCACCTAAGGCTAAGCACGTTATTCTCTTAGCTGTCTGATTACAGAAACAGACGTTACTCAGCCATGCTAACTGAAGACCTACAAGCCCTAAATAGTCAGCAGCTCCTCACTTTGCTTTTCCTGCCTTTCTCCTTTTGCTCTTTTTCTTGCTTGCTTGTGAAGCAGGTTGCTCTGCTCAGCACGCCTTCAAGTTTTTTAAGGCTAAGGTAAATGAAATCACCTCAACCCACTTTGGCCCACCTCCAGGCAATAAGACACTTTCTTACTCTTGTTTCTCTGCTTTTATTCCCACTAAAAAAAAACCCTGCAGATAGTGCATCATTTTGAGTCAGAAGACATGAAGTAGGATTTATATTCTAATGGCCACCAAGAGGGAATCTTGCTAGTGTCAGAGGTCAAATACTTATGTCAAGAACACTTTATTCAGTAGCAATAAAAAATTCATCCATGCACCAATAAAAAAGCCCTCTGGGCCTTCATACAGCTGCGGGTATTATATGTGTTCCTCTATATGAGAACAATAAGTATTTTCCTGTGTTTTGTTCCACATGGGCTTTATGATTCTGTAACCTTTTTGTGTTTTCAATGAAAAAAAGATTAGATGGGGCCAGTTGAGCAATAGCAATTCTAGTTGCAATCTCAGTGCTTTAAGTCCTTTCCAAAAAAGTGATTTAGAGGCAGTCAACAGATTTGAGTGTCGTCCAGTTTTGGGATACAGGTCATAAACATTGACACATCATAATGGTATGGCGAACTATTATAACGGCGCCCGGTAGCATGGCTGCAGCTACAGAGCTGTCAGCAATTTAGAGCTGTGTGAAGAAATTTTGAACATGAAGTACAATGGGTGAATTTTGGCTTTATGCCTGTGTCATCAAACAGCAAAAGAGCGTTTTTAAAGAGTTCAGTTTCTCTGGATGTATTTTTTCTCTCCTTTGTTTGTTGCCAAAAGGGGAGCTATTATTTTAGTGAAAAATACTTTCCTCTCTCTCTCTCTCTCTTCCTTTTGAGAAGGGGAGCCAGTGTCATACTATAGCACTGGAGCTGAGGACAGGAGGGTAGAAAAGGGTCAAAGAGTAAAGCATGCTGTCTGCCTGGAAAGGCAAAACTTTAGCAATGTAACCAATAGCACTCTGAGCACTTGTGAATAAGAAAAAAGGATGCCCTGTATTAAGAATATTGGAAAGAAAACCTGCTAGAATAACTTGCTGTGTAAAAAGACCAATTGTCTGTTGTCTCACATGAAATACATTTCAATTGCTTAGAGAGATTAAAGGAGAGTGCAAGATCTGATTTTGATGTGGAAAATCCTCCTTTAGGAGTAATTTCCTGGAGATATTCAGGTGTGCACTTCAGTGACTATCCTAGATTGAGGAACTATTAATTTAATTCAGAAGTATTCAAACATTTCTGTAGAGCACTTGAGGCCAAGTCTGCACAGATACCTTTTTTCTTATATATATATTCCAAATTAACCACAGGAACAGAGGGTGTTTACCTGTGGTAGTCTTTCTGTTTAAGAAGGATAAATAACGTTGGGGTGTCACCACTAATAAAACTCTGAGCAGCCCTTTCAGTTGTTGTTGCACGTAGAGGTTATTTGGAGAACTAGTGCAAATGATGTAGTTGTGTTGATGCCTGACAGGGGTACTGCACCTTCCTTAATCAAGGCAAATAAATTGCTATAACTATGGGAGGTGCCTCCCTTCTCATTAAAAGCAGTAAGTTAGCCGGATCACTGAGTTTTTCCCCTTTCCATTTACATCTTGAAATCTGATCATCTTCTTCTCATAGAAGTAGATGGAAAAAATCCTATTGACTGTAACACTAGAGGTTTTTTCCTGGGGAGAAAGAGTGCCTTCTTGCTTAATTCTTAACTAGTTTTTGTACCCAAAACTATAAATCTTTCAGTCCCAGTTTCCTGACACAGTCAAGTGGAAACTGAAAAATATCCTTATTTTAACTTTTATTACATATCAAATTTTGCAAAGGTTTCTCTGCCAACATAAATGACTACAGGTTGGGAAGCAAGACGGTGAAACGGCTGAAAGCTGGTGATATTCACTTAATGAGCAGTACAGTCTTGCTCTGAAATGCTTTTCTGATGGCAGAATTCAAATCACATACTTGTAAGGCTGTTCAAAAAAAAAAAAAAAAGAAAGGAAAAAAAGAGTCCAAGTGAGAATTTTCACAGCTCCAATTAGCAGTTTCAGGCCAGATATACATTTTTGTGATCATTTCAGATTGTTTGGGCTAAAAGATTAATTTTGGGCTGTTTTTTCAGATTTTTTTGTTTGTTTACTTCCACATATTTAAAATAATTGGTTTGATTTTCCGTGGCCCACAACAATCACTTTGTAGTATCAAGAAGCAGGAATTACGAGGAAAGACACAGTAGCAGTCCTTTGGGCATCTTCTGCGCTCAGCAACAGTTCATGTCTCACTCTGATTTTGTGATGGGATCAGTTTCAAGATGATCCAGCTGTAAATGATTACCTGGTTACGCAGGCTGGAGAGTCAAAGGTGCTTTGTCCATGCCGGTAAACAAATAAATCACTGGGATTGTTGAAATAAGACTGAAGATATTTTATACAAAGTGGAACAGTCTCCAAAGAAGCAGGATTAAAACTTCCCACCTGACAGGACTCTACAGGCAGCTGCTCAGGCCACTCACTGCAGCGGTGGGCGGTTACAGTTCATATTCCTGCAGGGACTCAAACTTCCAACTGATTTTTATTTTATTTATTTATTATTTTTTTTTAGTTGCCTTGGGGAGGAAAGGAAAACAACCCATCAAAATTAAATTTAAGTACAGTTGTTGGGTTTTTTTCTCTATTTCTCTGCTGAAGCAAAGGATAAGTTATCCCCGCAGATATACACGTGACCAGGCAGAGGGACCTCTACTCCATTGCAGGCACGGCATGCATTTTGCTGAGAGCGCAAGGGAAAGCTGCTGAGGCTTCAGTTCAGTAAGGCCTTAAAACATGAATTTGAGGGTCTATCATGTACTTAGAATCGAATGGCTGGCTCAGTACATTACTCAGTTGTAATGTAGCCTCTGCATGGCTGTAGCCTCTGCGAGAGGAATGCCTTTGTATCTATAAAATGAGAATAGCGTTTATTGGTTGTATTTTACAGGTGCACCACAGATTAACCTCAGACCCTAAAGAGACTTGAGATCTGGGAGAGGCACTGCAGACAGGACAGAATACTATTAAAAACATGTTTTTGTGATGACTTTTGGCAGTAGCTTCACTACCTGTTTTTACAATGTATTGATTTTATTTGTCCAATTCCCATAACAACGAATAAGATGGTTGCACCATTAAATCTGACAGCTCTTTGCATAATTTGGCAAGGATTTGGAATGACCATGTGAATCAAGAGCAAATGTTTTTACACCCTGGAGTGAGAAAATACTCAGGGCATTGAACAGAAAGATATTGAATGTTTTGTTTTGGCACTACACATTTCCACACGGGTTGTTCTGCCAATTATTGCATATTAGACCTATAAAAACGAAATAAAATATTTAAAAGGTGTTAACTTTAATGGCATTGTAGTCCTCTTGCAGTTGCATTCTGAATAGAAGGAGCTGGACATGGCAAATGCAAGGGCCTGGTTTAACTTAATGTTATTTCTGCAAAACTGATGATCTAAATGGAAAGTAGGAGAATATATCTTGAGATAGCAGCTGCCAAGAAGACAGTTTTCTCCACTCTTCTGCTTGAAAGATGTCTGTAATAAAAGTTGTGGGGATGCTCTGAGGATATTCCCTCTCTGGACTGTAAACTCCATTTGCTCCTGCTTCACACATCCATTTCAAACTTGGACCACATGCTCCATCTCCTCTCCAAACCACCACAAATGTGACATGTTATTCCATGAATAGCTGAACAAGTGAAGCCTATTCTGCTGTGAAGTGTATCTCCTTCCCTTTGCACTGCAGAAGTTTTTGCTCTCTCTGAAGCTCTCTGTCTCTACCACTGCAATGCCTCATTCTCCCACTCACCTATACTCCCCAAATTATTCTTAGGTCTTTTCTACGCTCCCCCTTGCCTCCAGCCTCACCATACTTCCCATCTGCTGTCTCCACACCCTTTAACCTGACTTGCTTCTTACCTTCCAAACTGTCTGCCTGGACAGTTATACAGAAGCTGCTCCCAGTTGGACTCAAATATCAATATTTTTTCCTGGTGCACTTGCTGACTTATATGAAGCTACAGAACTTTACTGGTTGAGGATTTCTGTTGCCTCACCATGTTTGTTTGAAATGAGTTGTTGTATTCTGGTGTTATTTGGGCGGCGTATAGCTGAATGAACAGCCTGACTGCAGAAGCCCCTTTCTCAAAGTTGCTAGGATAATAGGAAATTTAAGTGTCTCAGTGTCCTTTCTGCTGCATGGTGACCTACGACTCCAGAGTGAATTTGGTTTGAATTACTTTTTTGAAGCATACATTTTTGCATTCAGAGGTTTTAGCAGGGAGAACAGATGCAGACCAAATGCTGCGCCAAATTCTTCCAAAGGAGTTAGACAATAGATCCTTGGGTAATCTCACTGCTTGAGCACATCTCACACACTGCTTTGCCCAACAGTCCTCCAAAGACTGGTGGCCAGAGCAAATCTTTATGTATCCAGTTTACTCAGATAGACAGTGGTGATTACTGCTTCCTAATTGCAGGCCTGCTGTTTAAGTAAATAATGCGGGCAATTACACCTTATTAAGGTCCTGTTTAAAAGTATCTATGTAAAATTCTTATCATCTTGGAAGATGAAGAATGGTACTAGCTTGCCAGTACTCCCATGTAAAGGAGAGACAACTTAGATGATGCAGTCATGGCCTAGTCCCCCAGATACGTGATCCTAGAGCTAGAGGAAGATTTCTTGTTGACTGCAAAGGCTCAGCAGTGGTTTCGCCTGCTTACATCATGGAAGCATGTCTGAGCTCTGTCAGACCCAGCCCATGTCTCCTCCTCTGGAACATCACATCCCTTCTCAGGGTTTTCTTGGGATTGTTTCTGTTCTGACACCATGAGGGAATTGGCAGCTTCTATTTGGGGTTTTTTTAATGTTTGGTGGTACTGAAGAAAAGTCACACCAGTTATAGTAGGATATCATTTGGCAGCCATTAGTTATATAGAAAAAACACAGAATCACACAGAATCACAGAATGGTTCAGGTTGGAACGGCCCTTAAAGATCATCTAGTTCCAACCCTCCTGCCATGGGCAGGGACACCTCCCGCTAGACCAGGCTGCTCAAAGCCCCATCCTGCCTGGCCTTGAACACTTCCAGGGATGGGGCATCTAGAACTTCCCTGGGCAACCTGTTCCAGTGCCGCACCACCCTCACCCTAAAGAATTTCTTCCTAATATCCAATCTAAATCTACCCTCTTTCAGTTTGAGGCTGTTACCCTGTGTCCTATCATTAACCTCCCTGATAAAGAGTCCCTCCCCATCCTTCCTGTAGGCCCCCTTTTTGGTACTGGAAGGCCACTATAAGGTCTCCCTGGAGCCTTCTCTTCTCCAGGCTGAATAACCCCAACTCTCTCAGCCTGTCCCCATAAAAGAGGTGCTCCAGCCCTCTGATCAGCTTCATGGCCCTCCTCTGGACTCGCTTCAACAGGTCTATGTCCTTCTTGTGGTGAGGACTCCAGAGCTGGGCGCAGCTCTCCAGGTGGGGTCTCACCAGAGCAGAGTAGAGGGGCAGAATCACCTCCCTGGACCTGCTGGCCACTCTTTTTTTGATGCAGCCCAGGATGTGGTTGGCTTTCTGGGCTGCAAGTGCGCATTGCCTGCTCATGTTGAGCTTCTCATCCACCAGTACCCCCAAATCCTTCTTCTCTGGGCTGTTCTCAATCCATTCTCCGCCCAACATGTATTTCTGCCTGGGATTGCCATGACCCAGGTGCAGGACCTTGCACTTGGCCTCGTCAAAAACCCAAAACATGAGGGGACAAAATTTAGTAGCAGTCAATTCTGTCCAATACTGCATGGGAAATGATTCTCTCATGTAAAAAGCTTACATTCTATAAAATAGTAGTAATAATAAAAAAAAGACAATCTACCCACGCTGGGACAAAATCAAAGATTACAATTTTTTTTGAGAGACTATCTACCTTCTCCTTCATTCTTCTCTCTTTTCTCTCTTGAATAATGAAAATTGTATGAGTGGACATTTTCTACCATTACTGAAGCTTTAGAGGTGGCTGTGGAATCAGTCGAATTTCTCTCCTTTGCTGTCTGAAGAGATTGAGATAACTCTTTTTTTTTTGATCCTTTATCTCTTATGCAGGTGTATTTAACGCCTACATTGGTAGATTAAACAAGGTTGTATTGGAATAACCATAATAAAGTCTGATGCCTATCAAGATTTTAGGCTAAGAAAAAGTGAATATATTTGAGGTCCGCTACCCATAAAATTGTAAAGATCCAGTGATCTAATGACTGCTTACATGTGTTGGGATATGAAATACAATTGAAATCAGGACTTCACTTTCCTGTTCTTCTGGTTTACATTAAAATTAATCTTACATTAGATGTTTTCAACAAAGCTTTTTGGGCTACAAGTGAAAGCATCCACAAATAAAATCCTAGTTTGCATATTTGTTCTAATAAGCTCTTGAAAACCCAACAAATCAAACCCAAAATCTAACACTCCCTCCTCCCCAGCTGAAACATTTCGGATAGAGCTGAAATGAACTCAAAATTGGGCCAGAAGAATGAGTCTAGTTAATTAAAATACATTATCAAATGTTTGCATTCGTGGCCACAGGATGCTGTAGGGGCCCACAGTATAAATGAGTCTAAAAATAATTACGCGTATTTAGGGAAGATGGATCAATCCATGGCTATTACATTTGATGGTCAGGCTTCAACCTCTGCTTCATCAAGTCCCTAAACTGTGGTCTAGTCAAAGGAAAGCCAGAGGAAAGGTTGTTTTAGAAAAGCTGCCTTCTTATAATGCGTCCCTACATCCATTACTGGCCACTATTGTACACGTGATGCTGGACTAAAGGGTTTTTTGTTCTGATACAATACAACCATTCTTATTCTTAAGACAAACGTTAACATAATGTAACTGGTAACAAGATAGGCATTTAATCTAGCTTGCAAATGTTTTTCTGCAACCAAATGTGATTCTAAATAATTACATGTCTGTCATGTCTTAAGATATTAAAATGATTTTATATTCAGTTGGATTCAGCTGATATTGCTGTGGAGGTTTCCTTGAATTTTCTAAATGTCCTTAAGTATTTCTAAGGTTCTTATGAGTTTTGCTATTATTCTGTAATTGGGAATTTTTCAAAAGCTAAACTTGCTTCACATGCTATAATCATTATATCTCAGTGTGGGCCAGAACTAGAGCTGTATGGAGAACATAAATTCCGTTTTGTGGAGAACGTCAGAATTTTGTTCTAAATTCTAGTGCCAAAATGTCAATTAAAACAGCTGAAAACTACTTTTAACGGCTTGTTTTCATTTTGACTTTTAAAAGCATGTGCTGTACTACAACATAAGAAGTAATTTTCAGAATAAATACTAAAACAAGGGTTTGTTTTTTTTAATATATATTTTTAAAAGTCCTTTCTCCTTCAAGAACATTTTGCTATACATTTTTATTTGGATAGAACTTAATTTTCTGATTGCAAACCTGTTCTGTCAAAGTTGACTTCAGCAGCTGTAAGCAAAAACGCAAAGAAATTGAGAGTCAGATTCAGTGTCAGTTTTAAAAAATTTCCAGATTTTCAGATACTGGTTTGTGCAACTATGGATAAAGGTCCTCAGAGAAAATGTGGATCCCCTTTTAGACTCAGTGTGTCCCAGCCTGCTTCTTGGTCTTTGATCAGTTCAGGTAAGTCCTTCATTTCATATTATTCCAGAAAATATCAATGACTTTTACCATATTATCTCTGGAATTCTGTCACTCTGTTACTAATAGACACTCAAAATAGATTCAGAGTAATGGTCAGTACCATGATCTCCCGTACTTGACTACAAAATTATATTATAAATGTTACCTATGGGAGTGTTTGCAGTGCAATCTGGTTTCTGAAGTTCCCAGACAAAAATCCCTCTCCTAGCTGCTAGGGAAGCAGACCAGAACGCTGCTTGAAAATTTTTTTCTAATAGCATTTGTGCTCGTAGAGAGGTGGCTTTTTTCTTTTTTTTTTTTGCCAGTCTGACTACTTGCCTGGTGATGACTTTAGAGTGTAATGTAACTGACACCAACGGATTAGGGAACTATCTGCTTTTCCTGTTTCTGTGCTTCTTAGTCCTGTCTAAAAAAGTTTTTTAGAGAAACTTTAAAAACCAGACAAGAAATCTTTCTTTCCAAATGAATGCTCAAGATGAATGGCAGCTGTTATGTGATTGACAGCCTGAGAGAAGTAAATCCTATACCTTGAGCTGTCTCTGGCTGCCATTTGATAATCTTTTAAAGCACAAAACACCCAAACACATACAAGCACAGTACTATAGCCTGAGGTTTTAAAGGCCAATTGGATGGTTGACGCAATTTCCATTTTGATTGGGAAAGTTTCTATTTCAGTACTTACATCGTGCGAGAAACTAAGAATGTATAAACATCCCTTAAAAATATCTCTTTGTAAGTGGCTTACTCAGAAGTGAATGTATAATGCTGTTTTTCTGTTATCTAGATACAGTTACAATCCGTAAACTCCTGAACTAACTTGTCATTTCTGCTACTTGGACTTATGTAAGGGAAGTAGATCCAAAGCTGCTGAAATTAGGAGAAAGCTTTTGATTTAGCTTTGTTAGGTTTATTGTTTGAGCCGTATATTTTCTAATCCATTCCTCTCAACTTCTTTTCTTTTAGGTTCCAATTTGTAAAGTAGGCAAGTATTTTGTGCCCAAAGTGTTCAGGAGCAACGAATGACAATAACACATTTTCTATCCCTCTAATGAAGGATATTTAAATCCCCCCGGTTTATTTAAGTGCATTACTGCTAAAAACACCAAAGGTGCGTGCCCATATATATCAAAGAATATTGATAGGTGATGCAATTCATCTTTTACCATATTGATACCAAGGCAGTACCACCCTATCACTAAATGCCAAAATACAACTAAACCTTCTGGATAAGGTATTAGAAGAGCGCAGGCAGTTGTGGGTAAAAGCGAGTTTTTTTCCCATCAGCTCCTTCCCTGCTGGTCTGATCTCATGGCAAATTCACGACCAGCACATCATGCTAATGTTTTATAAGTTAATAGGTAAAAAAGTCAGTTCTAATGAGAGCACAGCAATGTGTTTAAGTATTTACAGCAGTATAAATTCATAGTAATTCCAGCAATATTTGCAAAGTTCAGGTATAAATGAGAGTCTGTCAGCATACAGTACTTGTGCTTTTTAAAAGGTAATGTCACAGGCAGAAGTCTTTCAAAGGGAGGACTGGATTTTCACTTTGAGTAATGTTCCGTATATCAGGAAAGAAATATTGCTTACACAGTGCTTTCCCAAGTGAAGGTCATTTGCAAAGTGGTGTGAAAGAGGCAGTTGATCAAATTTTCCATTGTGTGTTAACAGCATGTCATCAGGAATGTTCATTTCTTGGTGGTAGGACAGATTCTTGGACTTAAGGAGACATTTTCAAAGGGTCATCAATCTGACCTTTTGCATCACAATAATATTTTGGCACAGTAGTGGTCTAAGTCATGGTACCTACTTAGAGGAATTTATTAGGTGTTTCTCTGCCCACCAGTGTCAAGTCAGCTAGCCAAGCCAACTCTTTGCACGGTAGATAGGGAGAGACATGTAAGCGCAGCATCCATGGAAAACAGCATTCTCTGTAGTGTATTAATCAGTGAGAGATGTAGAGAACACAGATGAGTTTAAGTTGAAAGACAGCGTTTTTCTCTACTTTGGATTACATCTCTGAATTCTCTAAGCTAGCCCTTATGAAAATGTAAGAGGAGATGGTGGTGCCTACTGTCTTCTCTCGCCTTTCAGGTGCATTGATGAAGCATGCAATGGCCCAAATAAGGAAAAAGGAAAACAGAAATAAAGACTATCATCTAACAATTAAGGAATTCACCTGAGTTGTAGTAAATTATTTTATTTTCAGGGTTCATTTGGTGATGACTATAATCTGTGCCTGGCTCCTCTGTCTTCCTTCCCCATAATGCTCTCCCCCATGTCTTTGCCCAAAGACTAAGTAATTGTACAGTGTTATGTAACTTGATATGAAACAATTTCATCATAGATGATATCAAAAGAGGTCTGGTACTAGAGTACTCTTCTGCCTTCCAGGAAGAATTGGCAACTAAAGACAGGTCCTCTAAATCATCACTGCGTTTTGAGTTTTGAATGGGTGTACAAATGGAGGAAATTAAAGGAGAAAAAGAAGCAGATAACGGGAATTACTTATTCTTGCCTTGTTTCGTGGAACCCGATACAAGTTAGGAGAGGAAAAAGGGTTTTTTTTGTGAGTCCTAGATATACCACCATAAGGACGTGTGTGCTTTGGGAATGTCCATAACCAGATAGCTGGATGTCATGGAAACTTCACTGACAGCAAATTTGACATCTAACGGTTCGATATGACATCAGATAGACAATATTAGAAGTGTCTCATTGAACTGTGATCTGCACACAACCCATGACAATCAGAAGAGGTCAGTCAGTCAGTTGTAACTGTCCATTTAATTTAGATTGTTGAGTTCGGACTTTATGAACTGCCCCCATGGAAGTGAAGGCTAAGCCTTTAGTGAGTTGGAAGTCATGCCATAGAAGATGAGACCACATACTGGACAGTACAAATCAGTAACAACAGATAAGCACTCTTCCACTTAGGGATATATTTTGCTATCGGGTTTTGGGATGTGTTTTAAAAGCTTTTTCATGTTGCTTTTTTTGTGAGCAAGGTGATCAAGTTAATTTATCAGATATATTGGTCTAAAAGCACTGTGTTTCTTATGTAGGTCTTCTCTGAATCTCTCTGAGATGGAATACAGAATGGAGAAGTCCTTGTGAAATTACTCTTTGGTTTAGAAGTAGAATAATAGTACTTCATAGAAATAGTTCTTCATAGACTTTCAATAATATCTCATAATTTCCAAACGTCAGGAAGATTTTTGTTCTGTCTGGGCGAAGTTATTGTACTCTCTTCCATAATGTCCTTTGTCCCTTGCTTACCCATGCGTCTCACTGTTTTTAGGCCAGTACTTCAAGAAAAATGTTTTATCTTTGAAAAATTTCTGATAAGAGTTTTTTACTATCTCTGAAATTTAACCCTGCAGGGATGTTGAGATTTTCTTTCATTTTGAATAAGAAGGTATCAAGAATGAACATAGGAGTTTGCCAGCAACCCTGAATTAAGTTTATTTTTAATTAAAAACATTGATTTGGGATGGAGGGTGAGGAGGAAGTACTTAAAGGAAAGAAAGAAAGTATTCCTTCTAGAAAAATATTCTTAAAGTGTAAGAAATTGGAAATATTCTTAAAGTGTAGGAAATTGGATGAAATGAAACAGATGGGATCAAAATTGCAAGGAACAGATTTTGATCTAAGGGTTCATGAAATATTTAGAGAAATCTTAAAAGAAATAATATTGAAGCACTGCTCATATTTAATGGAGGTGAATGAGCCGCATTACCCACATATTATCATCTTGAAATATAATTAAGGGGATATGAGCACTTTGTACTTTTCTGGTGGTCTAGATATGAATAAGGATTAACACAGCAAGACATCCTCTTGGAAGCTGCAGTAGCGAGAATGTCAGGGTCTGTCCTCTCTTTCATTAGTTGCCATTAATAGCAGAATATGATTCTGAACTGGATTATATCCACAACTGTTCGGGAATCTGCTGGGATTTTTGACAGACTTGATAAACCTGACAAGTTTATCAAGTTATGAGTGTGTCACATGTCAATGTACAATCGTAGAAGAGCTTTCTACTGGTCACTCCTGTGTGTGTCATGTCTCAATGGTAAAGGTTCAATGCTCTAATGGGCCAAGAACATCTTGTGCTAGACGGCATTTCCAGTGGTGAGAACGAGTGCTGCAACAAGCCGCTCCATTGCCTGCTTGGTGCTCATGACCCCAGCCTTTCTCCTCTGTTTTTTCTTTTGTTTCTGAAAATAATTAATTCCCCCTCTTCCCCATTTCATTTGGCAAACCTTGGGCAGATAGAATTTCTCCCTCTACATTTTTGTGTACCTTAGGGAGTCTTGGCTTTCTGTGTTTTTAAAATTCAAAAATTCTGTACTTCCCCTGCTTTGGGTTTGGAAACTCATTTCAGACTTCCTCAGTAAAAAGAACCATGAGCAGAGGGTACTTCTGCTTTGGTTATATCAAGAGATTTTAACAGCAGCAAGCCTGTCAAAATATGTTTAAGAACCAATAGCACTTCTGAAAACTAAGTGGTGGTGGGTTTTTTTCAAGCTGCTTCTCTGTGGAGAATGAGGAACCTTTTACACACACACAGAGAATACCACTGGGGAGACATAAAATTTTAAAGAATTATTGAATATGAGCACCAGCTGCCCCTGTCCTCAGCCATGTCCTGGATCTCTTGTTTGTGTTATGCTTCGAGCCTTCAAGCATCATGTCTGTAGGGAGATTTTCCATAAAGACTTTGTCTTTTTTCAATGCAGTTCCAGAAGATGTAAGGGCAAGGAGGAAGAGGGAGCCCAGTGTGAAGCAGAATTTTCTTTTGACCACATTGCCTGGAGGTGGATATTTGTTATGTCACCCACTTTTCTCTCTCCCCTCCGCACTCCAAACTGTTCTTCCCTGTGGCTTCTGCAATGTAGGTACACTATCCTATAAAGAAGTCCCAGAAAGCAGAAGGAACTGCTTTCTCCACTCAAGCACAGATTTTTGCTTGAATGTTTGCTCCTGGTCTTCTTATTTAGCCCTAGAAGGACTTGATCCTGTACCCACTCAAGACAGTGACAAATCTTCCATAGACTTTAGTGGTTCAGAAAAGAGGTTTATTCATCTTTTTTTTCTGTGAGTCCTTCAGTTTTCCTAAGCTACATAAAACCAGATTCATATAGGTGTTGGCTGGGAGCGATGACAGGGAAAAAGATGTTTCAGCAGGATATGCAGTGTGACATTGTGAGATATATATTTTGTGTATGTGTGTATGTAAGTATCATATGTATATGAAATATAGCACAGATGAAGATAAATGGCATAAATTGTACACAAAATTTTAACACACACACACACACACATGTATACATACATACATATTTTACACACACATATATATTTTTCATATGTGCATGATGCTGACTATGTGCTATTCTCTAATTACTCTCCATGTGCAATCTGCCAAAATGTGATCCTTAAAGATTATAGCTCCCTTTGCAAGAAGAAAGCTGCTAGCTGTGGTGTATATAGCTAAATTCTAATTTGGCAATCGTCTTCAATTCTACTTCAAAACCCTCCCTCCCACACATACGCATTTCCAGTTTGCTTTTTCTTTGTTTGTTTCATTTTAGTTCCTACCCTAAGCTATTTGGTAATATTGCAGTGTTGAACACAGCAGCTGTTTCATGAGTGTCTTATTTAAAGAGAGCACGGTCTCACAAATAAAGAGGAGCAAAGAAGGGAAGCAGACTGTGTGGGCTGCTCATTCTTGAGGAGACAGGAAGGAAACTCTGTAAATAAAAACATTCATGATGAGCCTAGATACATAAACTATCTGGCTTTGCACCAGCCACTTGTGTCGAGCAGTAGGAAGACACCTGTCTACTGCCTTGCCTACATTTGAATGTAAGGTCTCGTAGGATCAAGGCCTCAAATGCCAAGTTTTTCTAATATACATTTAGACCACAGCCAATACTTATGATTATCAGGCACCTGCAATGATTACTTTTGCACCGATGTGCAAAAATATCTATGGACCACTACTTGGATTCTCCTAGAAATGTGCTCTTTTCTTTTTTTAATGTCCCTTTTGGATTGCATTTCCTCTCTTTTGTCCCAACCCCTAGAGTTCTTTTAATACTTAGCTCTTTTCTTTTTAGTGTATTTTAATTTGATTCACTTATGGATCTGATCCAGAGACTGCGAAGTCCACAGCACAACTACAGCAGCTTCAACAGACTCATAGGATCAGGTCTTTAATAGGCATTTAAGAAAGACGTTAAAGGAATTGCTCTGGGGCCTAAAACCCATTAGACATCTATGAAGCAGATATGGTGATTCTTTTTTTTGTCTGCTCGATTCTGATTAATATGTCTTTCACTTCCCAATCTGCTTTATTTCATCAGAGGTTAATTCTGCGGGACATTATGACTCAGTAACAGCATTCCTTCTTAATTATTTTGCATTACCTATGATGTGTGAACAGTCGTGAAACATGTGGGTTTCAGGGATTAATAGCTTTTTCCTCTTTTCTGCCTTCTGTTTCAAAAGGAGGAAAGCGCGAGATTTCCAGGCCCCTGTCAGAGTGTGCTTGAGGTAGGGGAGGCAGCGCTGCCAGCGACCCCTGCATTAGCGTTAGGAAATTCCACCTTGACCGGCTTAAGCGGGCAGCATGGCTATTGCCGACAAGGCTGCTTGCATGATCCCATTATTCTACCCCTAAGGGATCCACAGCAATTATAGGAGTTAGCGAGGCCCAAACGGGAAACCCCATAGATGAGGGAAAAGGGAGAGGCAGCAGACATTTTCAGGACTGTATATGAGCTGTGCTGTAAATGTTCCTCCACCTGCAGTTTCAACTGAGAGGGCTTGGTGCTGAGTCTGCAATTGCACCGAGTGGTCCCTTTACATATTGTGTGGGATCTGATAAATTTTTGCAGGATTTTTTCCAGCTGTGCTCTCATCACGTTGATTTAATGGCCCTTAAGAGAAACCATAAAAGTGCTTTCTGGTTAGTGGGCCCCAGCTGTTCCTCGTAGTATTGCATAATACAGCAGGCTGAGTTAACTATAGATTAATGATTATGAAATGTCTTGCTTAACCATATAATTTTTCAAACGTACAAGGCCTTGGACAAAATGCGGTTCACTGAGGTAACAAGATGACTTCGTTTGTGAAGGAAAAAGGCTTAAGAGGTGAGGTATATTTTAATCTAACCAAGATAAGATTTTCCACAGGCCAGCCATGGCTCTGGCCAGTCATTTCATAAGATAAGTGAGCTGTATGTGTGCGTGCGTGTACATGCACGCGTGCTTGTGTGCTTCTCTTCACATGTGTGTTTTCCCTTAAGGGCTGAAGGGTGATGGCTCACTGCTGGAAGCATTTCTCTGTTTTCATTACCAGGCAACAGTGCAAGAAGCCAACAGTATCATTTGAGGATTATCAGGCTCTCTGATGAGGCTAAGAGCATTGCAAAGCTGTATGGAACTGAGGACTCCTACGTCACGGTGTCATACGAGCTCCTGCTCTCCTACCAGCTCCAGAGCAGTTGAGCAACTAGGTAACTGGTGAAGCATTAGGGCCTCATTCTACTCCCACCGAGCTCAGTGGCCAAACCTCTGTTGACTCGAGTGGGGAGGTGGGGTCATGCTCTGTGTGCGGGAAACATGCCCTATGGGATGCTGCTCTACCAAGAGGCTAATTTATAAAGTTTCATAAGAGCTCAAGGTCCTCCGTGGTCCCTGATCACCATAAAGGGATAAGTTGTGTAAAGGAAATTTTAAAAAGAAGTGAGAGTCCTGTGCTTTGCTTTTTGGTAGTTATGTACAGGAAAGCTAAAATACCATTCACAGATTATTGAGGAAAAATCTGTATAATAGTAAGGGACCAGGATAAGACACTGTTTAAATAGACCTGATGAGACTGGATTGCTTCTATCCCTCTGCTTCACCTACTACTAACCACTTCAGTGGCTCTAAAAGTTATATGTGCTTTTCTCAAACTACAGGCAAACTAGAAAATGAAACATACTGTATAAGCTCTTATAAAATAGATTGTGAAAAGTCAATAGCAATTCCATTTGCAGGCATAAAACCACAGAAATCCAAAGCTGCCTCTGGTGCCCTAAAATGCAAGAAAGCCCAAATTTGATGTGTGACATCCTGAAGTCAGGTGCAGATTCGTTTTGTGCCATTTTTCCCTAGAAGTGATGTAGTCTGCAAGAGTTTTGATGGGGTGTAGTCCAAGCATCTTATTTTTTCAGGTGATCCTGAACATTTAAAGCAATATAAATAATGTAAAATGAGAAATGGTCAGCAATATTAAGCAATCTAAATTAAAGAGGGATATTAAACTCTGAAAGCATAGATTTTTTGTGGGTTTTTTTTCTTCAAAGTTGTTAAAACGCAAAAGAGAAAGCTCCCTTCTAAGTACTTGCAGTTCAGCAGATGAATATCCAAAGTTGGGACACTATACCATAGATTCATAGAATCACAGAATCATTTAGGTTGGAAAAGCACCGCCAAGTCCAACAGTAAACCATGTCCCTAAGCACCACGTCTACCTGTCTTTTAAATACCTCCAGGGTTGGTGACTTAACTGCTTCCCTGGGCAGACTGTTCCGATGCTTGATAAACCTTTTGGTAAAGAAATTTTTCCTAATATCCAGTCTAAACCTCCCCTGTCTGTTGTCAATCATCTGTTATGACAGTGTGGATCATTTAAAGCAACTGAACCATGAGGTTTTTTCTTCTTGGATCTGCCAAAGCTGGATAGTGAGGACATGCAACATGTCATTTGGAGGAATATCTTTCAGATTGGCTGCCTAGATCACTCCCAATTTTTTTAAAAACCTTTTCAGTATACTCCTAAAACTATCTAATGAAGAAACAGTAGCATTAGAAATCTAGCTGCTACTGATTTTTTCTGATCTTTGGTGGGGCTTTTAATTTAAGCAGAAGGTGATTTCTTTTTTTTGAAGATGCAGCATAGAAATATAAATATTTGCCTATTGTTATAAAAAGATTGCATGGCTAAGAACTAAAGGGCATACGGAAGAAATACATATTGTTGTCGTCTCTCTTTGTTGGTGTCATCAAAATTTGTATTTTTGCCAGGTGAATTTTATGTTGATTAAAATAGAGACATGGTGTGTATTTCAAGAGCTACAGCTTGTTAGCAGTTGGGTATAATTTTCATATTGGGTTACTTGAGCCTGAATTAATTTCAGATACATACAGAGTAATCTTGGTCTTTTAGGACTGAGCTGGCTGCAAGAGGAAGTACGTGGCTTACACACCTTCTCTTATGTTTACCTACAAAGCAGCAGCCTCTTTTATGCGCTTGTGGGAAAAATCAATTGTTTCCTTCCTCTGGAACAGGAAACCACAGTCTGTTCATTCTGGCGGGTCCACTATGACTGAGCATATTCCGTCAACACCTTCTGCTGGTGGCAACAGGGAAAAGAATTTGCTCTGGATTTCTTCCTAATGCAATTAAGAAACAATTTAAATTACAGGAGGTGCAGCGATTAGCACAGAACCAGTTGAAACACGGCAAATTCACAGACTGAATTTCAGTCCCACTTGGATGTTTCAGGGGTGAATATGGCCCAGTGACAGTCTGGGATGGGCTTCCTAAACAAATACAAATAAGGGCATTTGAGAAATCTATTTGCAGACAATATTTGTGCAGGTATTACGTGAACATAAGCAGAAAAGGTGTAGATGTTAGGTTTATAACAGCGAGGGAAGTTTGAAATGGAATGATGGAAGTGGAAAGAGTCTCTTGAATTGTTTTTTTCTTGCTGAAGCATATAGGACCATACGTGGAAGCATTTCTCTTTCTGTAATCTTAAGCAAACTTTTTCATGTCTGCTTACCTGCCTAGTGTCAGTGGGTCTTATGAAGCATTTCTCTTGAGGGACAGTACAAGGGAAGAATTGACTGAAGTTGAGAGAAAGCGCAGAACGGTTTTATCTTCTACAGGCACAGTAAAAAGCGTTGATGTATAAGAACTCATCAGAGACTAATTTCCAGACTTTACCTATTATTTCCTACCCATGATTCTCAGCTTCTTTTCTGTGATGTCTTTCAGGCTAACTTCTCTACTGTTTATCTGTTTTGAGTAGCCACCAAAATGCCCTAATGATGGTGTGAATTAGAGTGAAAGCAGCAGGTTGCCTTGGGAATTGGATACACTTCTTTGTTAAAAACTTACAGTGAATGGCTAGAGCTCTGACCAAGTGGGTGAATGGTGCTTAGCTATTGTGTGCAGATTATAAGACAAATTCCTTTGTGAAAAGAATTGCAAATGATTCTTCGGAGTTGGGGAATATGAAATAAGAATGAATAATCGTAAGAAAGCGTGCCTCATATGATGTTTGTTACGTGACTTTTCTTTGGGTTGTTTGTTCCATCTTGTTAGGAGATTACGTGCAATTTGTGATGTGTGTAGTCAAGCTTCTGAGTTTCTAGAATAAAGAGAAGATATTTGAGGGTGGGACTGGAGAAACACAGTAACCAACTCACAGAAGTGCAGTGAGGACTAGAGCAGTGATTCATGGTTGAAGTGACTACCCTGTTTCACTGCTGCATCATGAAAGAATCTAAAATAATCTGAAAGAATCTAAAATAATCTAAAAGAATCTAAAAGAATCTAAAAGAATCTAAAAGAAGTCATTGCAAAATGGAGTTGTGTGGACTGAGTTAGAACAAGAGCTGTGGTGACTGCATTATGCATGCTCATGTTAGGAATCAACAGGCATTTTTTTCATGCCAAAAAAGTAGCTCAAACATTTCAAGAAAGAAATACTTTCTGCACAAATATGATTGCAGACTATTGTTTTGCTCCATGGACATTGAATGGTTGTGTAAATACCTGTTCTTCTAATTTAATGGTACAATGCTACTTTTAAAATTTCATAGTAATAATGTATACTGGATCATTCTGAGAAGAAGAGAAATTCATATGCAGCTCCAGCAGTCTGATTAAAAGACCATATTAACAGGGTGATTTAGAGACAGACCCAAAGGCTGATCTGCTGAAAGGCACCATTTTAATTAAATCAACTTGATTATAAATAGGTGTGATATTGTATCTGTAAGGAAGGGTCAAAACTGAAAAAGAGGAAGAAGGTAAGGATTAAATATTTTGTTGGGGCCTTGAACATGGAGTGTCTCAGCAGGACCATTACCCTCTGTCTAGAGGAACTTGCAAGACATATTTAAATCTAGTTGTTGTCCACTTTGGGCATAACAGTCAAAATCGCATTGTCCGTCTACCAAGAAACTATTTTGGCTTATACATATAGTATTATGAGGGGGGGAAACCCCCTAATTCTCTAATACAGTCATAACATTTCCACTTTATTAGGGTGAAGAAAGCCATCCAAATCTGTGTTTCTTAGTAGTATTTTAAGATGATTTTTTGGGGGATGGGCTCAAGCCCATAGGCAAGAGGGCACCTCAGCCTTTCAGTCTGAAACTGAACAATGAGTGTCAGAGTACTAGTAATATAGCAGCCAGTACTATATCAAAAGCAGTAGTCAGAGGGTTTATGAAGTCATCAACATGGCCACAGACAAATAGAAGTGTTCTAACAGCGCTAATTAAGACTATGTTTAGTCTAAACACTGTTGGACTGTATGACAAGTTTAACTTGCCCTTGGGTCAGAAAGGAATAACTTGTTATGAAGATGCATCATTCTGAGGAAATATTTTACTGGTAGTCAAGATCTTCATTACCTGATGATCAATTCATTTAGTCTTTAGATTTATGAAAGCAATCTCTTCTATCAGCCTGCCCAAGATGTCACAAGATTAAATACACGTTGGAATGGCACTAATGCTATAAGTCTTGATATTAAATAAATTGAGATGAGTCCTAAGCTAAAGATTTTGTATGTGAATGTTTACAGATTTTTCATCTCAGTGTTTGTCCATTTATTTACTGTATTAGATTTCCACTGTCAGAAGGAAGAGAATGAATAGTGAGGGTCCTGACCACAGGGGCCTTGCTATGTTCTGTCTCTGTTCAAAATTAAACAGTCCGATGCTAGTTAGACGCTAATAGGTAATACAAGTGAAAGCTCCCAATAATTCTCCTATCACTTTAAATTGGTTTCCAGAATCCAAAATTCACATTGAGCGGTACAGAAGAAAAGCACCAGCATCTGTTTTGTTTCAAGGACAGCCAACACCAGTGAAATTCATTGGGATTTGTAGATTTACCCTTGTGCCAACCTTCAAAATAGCAGCGGTTTGGAAAATTAATTTCCACCTTGAAGAACATACTGGTTCCATTTTTATCAGTAAAACATATTGCTTTTTAGTAAAGAAAACACCATTAAATGGATGGTTGGGCTAAAGTCTTTTCAGTAACGGAGAGAATGATATAATCATGAGAGAAGGCGGCTTCATTATAGTGTCAGCATTTAATGACAGGACAATTTGATATACTGTCAAGCTCCTCTGAAGGAATTAAAACCTGCTGAATAGGTGAATTTTTTGTTATTAAAAAAAGTGATTCCCTTAGCATTTTAGGAAGGACTTTTCCTATATGACCAGCCACAATGTTTTCGTAGATCAAAACCACAACCCTTAAGAGTGTTTAAGTTGTTCCATCCTTCTCAGAGATATGCTAACTCGTAAAACAAGATCAAGCATGAGTGTAAGCAAAATGCACATGCAATGGCACACCTGATTTACATGTGCAGCTGAGAAACTATATGCCAAATGGCTGGACTTACTGCAAGAACAGTTCTGGTAACAAATCTCACTTTTTTAGTTTCTGTAGAAAACTTTTTAATGTTTAGTTTTTGTGAAAACCTAACTCAAATGGAAGTGTGAGACTTTTGGATTACAGGAAGAATGTCCCAACCCAAAATCATTATTTTAAATGTAATTTTTTTGGTGGGGGAATTAATTTTATACTTCTACAGATATACCAAAATAAATAATATAGTGGAAAACATGACGAACCATGGAGTTTCAGTTGTGTTCAGCAAAATAAATCGTTACACACTGAAACTTTGTCCAAATTAATAAATTAATCCTTAACCAAACCAGTTTCACCTGGTTCTAAATATCATTACAAATGTTTTTAATAGTTTTACATTTTTTGTAACTTACTTTGTATATAACATATATTTAACCTATAAAATCAAAAGGCAACACAAACACAATTTAATATAGATTTTCTTCTGAACTGCTAGTAACACAGTGTAAGGACTCAGAAGCTGCATAAATGTACAAGCTAATGCAGCCAAATGAATTTGCTGAATATGCATTTTAATAATGTAAGCAAAATAAGTTCTACTTAAATTTTGGCTAAACATGCTCCCAATGATTTTTTTTTTTTTTTGTGGAAAAAGCAGTACGAATAATCCAAAAAGCAAGTATACAATTAATTTTTCAAGTCTTGCGATAGCAGGCATGATCTTAAAGTGACTTTAGTGATGATTTCTGTTAAAAGATTTCACATTAAAATACTTTGCATAATGTAAAACAGATTGGCTTGGCTGAAGCCTGATTTTCAAGCAGCTTTAGAGAGCTATTGTTAACAGAAATGATGATTTTGGTAAGCTAAGGGCAATTGTATGCAAATTCTGGAGTATGCCACAGACTTACTATTTGTGGTAAAATTGTGGCAACTTTCTTAACAAGACTGACGGAAAATTGCCAGTAGCAGGAATTGCTGGCAACCTCAAAACTGCAGCTGTGGTTATCCTCTCAGATTACTGAGAAATTATAGCAGAGTTTGTAACAAAACTTTAGCTTATTACATTGAGCGAGAAAGTGAGAGATGGGACACAAAAGATAAATGCAAAGGCAAAGAGAAATAACAATATTAAAATTTGGTAAAGACAAAATGGCTGTTGTCTCACAGCTTGATAATTATAATTAATTTTAACCACTCATTTGTTATCTTATCACAAGACTGTAGCTCAGCTTCCTTACAAATGAGCTAGAATTACTTTTGGCATTTTTTAAGGATGCAGCTGATGACCATGGTTGAGCTTTCAATGGTCTTAATAAGTCAGGAGGCTCTCCTCGTCCCCCCTAAGTCCTGACCCACCACTGAGATTTCTGCTCAAGCCAGCTATGTGCAGGGATGTATCCATGTCTAATATCTGAGCTGACTGTTGACAAACTAGAACAGAAACCTAAAATGGTGAGGAATAGATACAAGATCTCCAATCAATCCTACTCATTTGAACTGCCACTGCAGTCACAGGAAGTTAAGCTCTGAGAGCCTCTGAAGAACTTCCTTGCACTCTTGAAAGGACTGACTGTAGCAGTGGTTCAGCTCCACAGTTTCTATCAAAACTGGCCAATCCCCTAGATTTCAATTCTCTTTGTGCTTTCTCTTGTGCATCATGAATAAGATTTCATGGATATAAGAGAGCTGAATGAGAGCAATGAATGCAAATCTAATAGAAGACTGAAGTGATTGGTTTACTGAAGAATGAACGTCAGTGACTTGGAGAGAGAATGAGCATGAGAGAACGAAGAAAAGCAAAAAATTAACAGGGTTTATATTAGATGACACACATCAACTTCATTTTTTATAAGTATAATATGTCCAAAATTTAACCCCACCATTTCTTTGCATTACAGTTACCTTCAAGGGTGGCATCCATGAAATTCCTGAGCTAGAGATACCAGGGTTTCCTTTTTTCAATTTTTTCAAATTCAGATGTTTGATTTAATTTCACCTGTGGCTAAAGCTAATTCCTATTGTGATTCCAGAAATACTGAGATGGCCCATTTTTTTAACATTCATGTGTCTTCTGCAAGCAAAATTTGCAACTTCACCTGTATTCTGGAGGGTTGCTCTTTTATAGAGATTATGTAATCAAATTTGGAATTTCTTGGTACAACAATACAATAATATGTAAACCCCATAGTTTAATATAGATATATAGCACCAGTTTCAATATGTGTACAGGAAGGAAGAAACAGAAAGTGTTAAAGAACAAGTAAATCTGAGCTAACTCCAAAGTGTTGGGAACTGGTGAGAAAACAATAAGACACATGAAATGGTAATTCCTACTACAAGCTAGTTTGAGTAGATGGTTGGGTCAAAAAAAAAAAAATCAGACATAGACAGCCAGTCAAACGTTGTCAGAAGCTTAATTTAAAAATGTTTATGCGTCGGGAGCCGGGTGTTGATCAGAAATGGCTGAATTCACAGCATCAGCACTTGATTTGCCTATCCACTGTAAAAACAGTCATTGTTGATGTTTCTTGTCCACATTTATATGCTGTTCCTAGAAATTCATAATTCATTGAAGGTAATATAAAATTAGATGCCCACTTGAAGGCTCAAGGCCTTATTAGACTTTCATTTGAGATATGAGCTAAAATATAAGTTTAAAAGAAATAATGTAACTTTTCGATAAAATAATCCAGAGAATAAACCTTTGCCCTTATTCTGTCCCTAGAGACAGAGGAACTGAAGAAAATAAGAAAAAAAATCTTATTCTCAGTGGTCAATTCAAGTTTGAATTCCAACCCAAAAGTTTAGGCTAGTCATTGTCTTACATAGTTTTTAGCTTCTGATGACTTTACATATGTCCTTCAGTATTTCTAGGGCTTAGGATCTAGATTCTAGAACAGTATTGCTTCATTAAGTCTTCTATGAAAGTTATTGTTTGACCTTGTTTCTCACAGACTTAATGCATTGGACAACACCGAGGAACTGAAGATACGTATTTTTTGTGGAAGTATACAGGATTTGCTAAAACTTTAATTCCCATGACTTGATTTTTCAGGTCAATGGCCAAAATAAATTAAGAATCAATAACGTCCCTAAACTGGAGAGACATGAATTTGACAAATGGACCGCTTGCTGGATAAGGAATCGGCTGAATGGTCGCACTCAAAGAGTTGCGGTCAACGGCTTGATGTCCAAGTGGAAGCCAGTGACGAGTGGCATTCCTCAGGGGTCGGTACTGAGACTGGTGTTGTTTAACAACTTTGTCAGCGATATGGACGTTGGAATTGAGGAGTGCACCCTCAGCGAGTTTGCCAATGACACCAAGCTGTGTGGAGCCGTCGACATGCTGGAGGGAAGGCATGGATCCAGAGGGAGCTGGACAGGCTTGAGAGGTGGGCCTGTGCAAACCTTATGAAGTTCAACCAGGCCAAGTGCAAGGTCCTGCACCTGGGTCATGGCCATCCCAAGCACAAATACAGCCTGGGCGGAGAATGGATTGAGAACAGCCCTGAGGAGAAGGACTTAAGGGTGTTGGTTGATGATGCTTAACACATGCTAGCAATGTGTCCTGGCAGCCCAGAAAGCCAACAGTGTCCTGGGCTGCATCAAAAGAATTGTGGCCATCAGGTCAAGGGAGGTGAGTCTGCCTCTCTACTCCTCTCTCATGAGACCCCACCTGGAGTACTGTGGACACAAGAAGGACGTGGACCTGTTGGAGCGAGTCCAGAGGAGGCCCATGAAGATGATCAGAGGGCTGGAGCACCTCTTCATAGACAGGCTGAGAGAGTTGGGGTTGTTCAGCCTGGAGAAGAGAAGTCTCCGGGGAGACCATATAGCAGCCTCGTAGCACTTAAAGGGGGCCTACAGGCCTACAGGAAATATGGGGGGGGATTCTTTATCAGGGAGTGTAGTGATAGGACAAGGGGTAATGGTAAACGGAAAGAGGGGAGATTTAGATTAGATATTAGGAAGAAATTCTTTCCTGTGAGGGTGGTGTGTGGAACAAGTTTCCCAGGGAAGTTCTGGATACCCAGTGTTAAAGGCCAGGCTGGATGGGGCTTTGAGTAACCTGGTCTAGTGGAAGGTGTCCCTGCCCACGGCAGGGGGGTTAAGACTAGATGATCTTTAAGGTCCATTGCAACCCAAACCACTCTGTGATTCTATTATTATGTGGTTTGAATTCAGAATTCTTACTGGTTGTTGCTCTTTTTCTTGCTTTACAGCTGAGAAGGAGAGTGTAGATACGCTTTTTCTTTGAGCTTGAGTCAGAGCAGGGATGGTAAACCAAGGCCGTGTACCTCCTAGCCACCCAGATATTGGGAATCCCAAGGTGGATTGAGACAAATAAACTTCCATAGGTATAGAAAGGGCAAGACAGAATGACTCTCCTGTTCAAAGGTGAGTGAGTGCCCTCTCCAGGAAGACAGGATGTTCAGAACGCTCCTTATATTCCAACTGACTGCCCAAACTACGGGCTATATGCCATCATTTCTTTCTCTGGCTGGTTTGATTTGTTTTGTTTTTATGGAATATTGTTTAATGTGCTTTTTGAATCTAATCCAGAAAAGCAAAACACTTCATTTTGGAAATGCTGAAATGAACTGTTTTGAAATTTCTGCATTTCTTTCTTATTAATCAGAAACCTTTTTTTTCCCCTCTTGAATTTAGCTATAATTAACAAACAGCTTTAGTTAAATAGAATTACCATTTTTGGTGAAAAAAACAGTTATCTTAAAAGAAGTCGGGGGGCACACATGAATCCTTCCACATCTTCCACGCAGCCTCACAGAGGTGGTCCAGCCATACCATACAACCATGCCATACAGCACAACTGCTGCATTACAAGTAAGGGTTATGTGACTCTGGCCAGGCAAAGGGAAGAGCTTCTTGCATCTTTCAGATACTCAGGTGAGATTAGTGCCTTTTTCCTGTGCAGGCTCTCTTCAACAGTCTTTGGAGCCTGATCCACACCCTTTTTAAAGTCAATGAGAATCATAACCTATCTTAAGAGAAAGGAAACCTGTCTACTGAGCCTGAAACACACCATCATAAGAGCAGGTAAGTAGGATGGGACTTAATTCTCTCTGAATCTGAGGGGCTTGAAATTACTTCACTTCCCTGTGCGGTGGTCTAAGGCCACAGCTTGCGAGGGTTATTGTACTGGAAATCTTAAAAGGCTTAACAAGTATCTGACTTGCTTTGATAGTCCTGCAGGAAAAACACTGCCAAAGAGGAAGGTGATGCTATTGTGCAGAAGACAGAGGGTGCAAGTGCTAGAAGGGTGTCTGCAAGAGCCCATTAAAGGAGGAGCCATCAAACCTTTCCCATGGAAGGGTCGGGCCCCAGCTCTTGCACAGGCTTTTGTGAGCAAAGGGCAAGACTGTGACCCTAGTTCTTACGCCTGCACCTGCTGCCGCTCCAAGGAAGACAAGGTATTGCAGCCCTGTCTCCTCCTGCAGGCATGGCGGCTGCTCCCAAATGCCTAAATCTCATCCAGCTGAGCTGGTGGGAGACACCTGTCTTTTCCAGGGTGAAAGCAGACATCGTGTTGGTTCCTTGTGGGAACAGTGTCAGGATGGGCAGAGCTAGCCCTCAGGGCTGGCACTGGGGCTGTGCTGGGAGTATTGCATCTTACCAGTTCAGCTCAGTTTGACTACACATTGCTCAAAGCCTCACTGTAGACAGACTTCTCTCTTTTTTTTTATTTTGCAGAAATTTGTTTTAAAAATGTATTTGGTCTCAAGTTAAGACTTCGTCTGCCAAGTTTCGCCCAGAAAACATTTTTGCAGCCAAGTTGTAAACCCCTCCAAGTAAGGGTACGCAGTGTAGCAATGGAGAGAGCCTAAAGCATAATGGCACCAGTTAGCTCCCTGAGAATGCCACCTTTATGATCTGTTATCTTCCTTTGCCAGCTTCAGTTTGACATTTCATGAGAGCTGGGTTGGGCAATTCATTTTAAGCTTAGTTTTGGACTTAGTTATCAAAATAGGACAGTAAAGCTCTCAAACATGCTGTATGTTCTTGGAAAACACTGCAGAAAGACAAATATTTCACTTGGACTGAAAGGAGATATAAATCTCACACAGAATGCCTGTCAGCAAATTTAGCTAATATGCTAATTGTCTGAGGAGTGGACTGATGGGATATCCTATCTTAAGACCTTAATGTGGAAAAACACGTATCTGTCTTATACTGTGAATGTCACGTTAAGAAGATTCATATACCCACTGAAATGTTTGTCTAATCAGAGAAATAGCTTTGGTATTTATTTACTTATTTTTAAAGGACTAATTTATTGCCTGTATCTGTTAGTTTAGCCAGAGAGTGTTCAGAAACTGAGTTCTGACTGGGATTAACACGGGGACCATTAAATATTTTTGAGCATATTGTTTTAATTGATGACAGCTTGCTAGCAGAGGCAGTATTTATCTAGAGATTACAGGGCCAGTACTAGGGCATGGAGAATTCTGCAGTCCTGTTTCCACCGATTATACAAATGCATCCCAAGGGACATAATGATCAGTGCTTAATCAGTCCCTTCTGGTGTAGTTGGAAGTAAAGACTGCACCAAAGGCCACGGAATAGGCAGCACGTGCAGGTTAGCTCGAAGGAGATGCTTTTACTCCTTTCCTGGGTACACCCAGTGTAGCTGTCTCTTTCCAGCCAGACGGCTGCTGTTCTCCTAGCGCTGAGAACCGGCTGCTTTCTCACCACTGGGAACCCATCTGAGGTACATACCAGCATATGTGACTGACTGTCAAACCATATACAAGGGGATACTAGGGCCCCTGGCAGACCCTACTGGCAGTGTGTCTCTCAGGAGGCCATAAGGAAGGGCAAGCACTCGGGGAGAAGAAGTTAGGGCAATGCAAACTAAAAAAAATGCTGGTTTTTTTTTCCTGTGGTGTTGTCAGCACGATACTCATCAGTGTCTGGGGAGAAGATGGCCATGAGCTGAAGAGAGAACTATTCTGTTAGCAGTACATCATATTTTTCAATCACTACGCATCCATTTTATGGCAGTTTTTAGGCACTCTGGCTACAATAAGTTTTAAACTTTTTAAGAAACGCTCAGTGCTAAACATGGAAAGACAGTCGTGCCACTGCTATACCCAGTACTTTAGGCGTGAAGGCATCTCGTGTTGCAGAAATTCCCAGAAAGAGTCTTGTTTGCATCTCTTTCCTTTCAAGGACTGGGGGCCAAACATTGTTTGGAGAATAAACCCCAGGATAAGGCTGCCGCCTTTGTACGCTCCTGACAGGTACTTTCGGTGTGATTCCTTTTGACAGAAAGAAGTCCACATACAGAGCTCGGGTTTCTTCCAAAGCACTGTGCATATTACCACTTTGCTTAGGGGGATGGTGTTCAGAGCTCATAAGAAGTGCGAAAGAGAAGGTTACCCAAACATTACAGAGGTACAATTCTCCTTTTCAGTGAGGTTTGTAGCTCTCTGGTGCCAAAGAAAAACGGCCAGAGTCTACTCTCTTTGCCCTCGGTCAGTCCGACTGATTTTACAGCAATAATTTAATAACTGAAATGGTTCAAGGTAAGCATTCCTCCTGCTGGCTTCAACACCGCTGTGTTAGCTTCGCTTAAGCTCATCTTTTCATGAAAAGTCTGCACACCTGAAGAAGAACCTGATAATTACTACACTGGCTGCAGCCATTTTGCACAGCTGTAACTTAGGTATAGACTGGAAGATTTATTGTAATATCTATTAATAAAAGGAAAAAAAGGTTTATCTGTAGTACAATGAACTTCCAAAGTTATTTTTTCTGCTCTGTGGACATTACAATGAGCTACAACAATATTACTATGATGTCCTTTTTTCAGAGCTCCATGAAATTTGGAGTATTTGTGCCTCTTTCATAAAGAAATCCTTTATCCCATCAAGGTTACTTACATCTCTCAACTTAATTAACCTGAGAAATATTCTTGAAGTCAGGAGGATTCTGTCTGAGGATGCAGAGAACGTGTTTTCTGTTGCTTTTACATTTATCGTTCAAAATATTTTTTTCAATATTACAATGGCCATACCTCAGTGAGGAACAGATAAATGTACATCTGAAAAACATACACCTTTCCTGACCCACTGCTGTGACCATTTTCATGTTGGGTTGACAGAAAAATAGGAGGAGGCATTTCCTTTAACTGTGAGGCAATAGTCGTTGGTTGTGTCATGTATGGACACTTTCAATACTGAAAGATAATACATTATGAAAGTTTTTGGTTCATTTTGTTTTGACGAAGAAAGCAATATAGGTTTGTAAATGAGACTTGCAGCCTTATTACAATTTGCATTGAAGTACGCATAGATGCCATATGCATTATACATTTTTCTTCTAAGTAGCCACCACAACTACCAGAGCAGACAGTAGATGTCAAATCCTTTTTGCTGCTTTTCTTTCCAGAACAATAATAGCGATGCGGAAACAGCACATGGTTTTTCTAAAGTTATATTAGACATATCTGATCTTCGTGTTTGCAGTAATCTGACTTTGGCAGGCTTTTTAAAGACGGGTTAGGGAGTATTACATTAGACAGTGGTGCTAGGCAGCCAAACTTATGATATTTTGCAGTTCCAGAAAAGAAAGTTCAACACAGCCAAGATCTGAACAGAACAGATATTGTATATTAAAACAGGCTGGAAAACCTAAGAGAGAAACATCCAAATGTTGCCCAACTGAATGATTGCACTGGCAATTCGCATGGAGCTGAAGGTCTGAACCAGATATGCATAAAATGGGGAGATTGTAATCCCTTTAATATGGGAAGTATGCCCTGTGGGGGACTACTTCTCCCAGCATGCAACTGCAAAATGTCATAGATCTCAGCCACCCTTAAGCAGAACGACTGAAAAGCATGCAAAATTGCTTTGACACAAATAATCGTATATACAAAGTGGAGCCCATTGCTTCAGATGCTGCTGGAAAATAAATCTCCTGTCTGTGTCCAAAAGAGATGGCAGAGATGTGAAATTATGCTGACAAATATTTTTGTCTACTTGTACACCATTTATAAAGCTGTTTTGAACTCATCGCTGTTATTTGAGTTATGATGCTCTGAAGGAGAAATTTATTGCAAAGGTATTGAAATTAGTCAGCTGAGAAAGTCATTCTTATTTTTGGCAGGAAGATCATTGTAGAAAATGGTATATTCTAAAAACAGAGACAAATAAAGGAAATGGGCAATGGCTACACTTTAAAATGGAAAATAGGTGAAGTTTCTAAACCATATGTGAAAAATTAAAAGATGATGCAACAAATACAAAATGTTTAAGGGTATGGATTTACAAATTAAACTAAAATAAGTCCAAAATGCAAGAAAACTTGCATCTGTATGTCTTCCTCCAGCTGAGATATCTGGCTGATATCACCTTCCAAGATAACTGCAGGGGCAGACACTGACTTCATGTAGGTAGAGATGTCTCATGCAGTGAGGGGCTTCTCCAGATGCCTGGCTGCAAATGCAACTTTCTGGGGGAAGAGATCATAACTTCACTTTGATACTGCAAATAAGTTTCCTGATTGCTGTTTAGCTGTTCCACATCAAGTGACTGAACGCACATACATATTCCCAGATAAAATCTACAATGAGGTTGCGAGTACATACATAGCAGTGATTTGGCTTGAAATCCTTTTATGAGGCTGTTGTGGTATTCCTAAAACAAACATTGTAAGACCAAAAAAGATTATGAATATAAGATTAAAAAAACCCAATCTAGAAACGTATATATTTTCACATGAAAATCTACCAAACAGCCGTACCTCTGCCCCAGTGTAACATGATATATTGGGTATGTATCAGGCATCTTATTAATTACAATCTGGGGTTAGATCAAAGCAACTTCGTTAAGGATTCTAATTCTCTCCTCCTGGTAATTCTGGAGGATGAAGTTTATATTTCTAGGTGTCCTCACATAAAACAGACACAGTCATGTTAATTTTAACCCAGTTCTGTAAACTGCTTGAGTTCATAATGTTATTTTTCTTAATTAATTCTTACAATAACCCTGAAGTATAGTACATTTTTTCACCAAAAAAATATGAGGCCATAAATAAAACACAGCTTTAGTTTCACTCTGGAGCATCTTTTTGCTGAAGAAGCTTCCTTTAAAAATGTGTGGATATCACCACTCCACAATATAGAAGGATTTGTAGGAGAAGGTCACAATGTCTTGTTTCTCATTATTTGAGACACAGTGTCTCCCCTTTGACTCCTTTATCAGATGTTTATTTGCTTTGAATGAGATGGCAATCAACAGGTTTGGCTTCAGGTTGCAGCGCTGCTGATATTTCCGGTGCCAGCTCCCTGCCACTCGCACAGTCCCCTGTGTGCCTGCACCCCACACTGCTTTCCCTGGCATGTTTTTCACCATTTATGCATCATGACTTCTTGCTTGCCCTCTGTATTGAAGAGTGCTTCCACTGCTCACCCCTTCATTAATAAACAGAGGGAAGCTGCGGTCAGGGTTAAAAGAAAACCTTGGAGCCGGTTTCTGAAAGAAGGAAGAGAAAGTGTCCCTCTGAAATTGCTGCCAGCTGAGGAGTTTCCTGAGGAAGGACGAGGACAGTCATTGCAGCAGCTCCTCAGGCATTGCCTCTACCAGTAACGCCACCAGCCCTGCCCATGAGGCAAGGTCGCAGAGGCTGCTTGGTGACTGAAGCTGGTTTGGGCACTGGTACCGTGCCGGGTTTATTTAAACCATCCTTTATGTCTGCTCTGCCCTCTCAGCAGATCACTTGTGGCAAATTTTCAGAAAATCAGTGCTATGGGCAGGCAAGTTTTATAACTGGTAAGGGCCATAGATTGAGCCTTTAGTCACCAAGTCTTTCCATCTGAGAAAACTGAAGTCACCCTGAACTACCAGACATGACGCAGCTGGTCCCAAGGTGCTGAGCACTCGCAGCCCCCCTGGGTTTCACTGATGTTCATGGGCGGTGAGAAGGATTTGAGAGATATGAAAATGGAAAACTGATTTTCAAACTGGCATTTTAAGTTATCTGCTCAATAATTATGCCTTTCTTTCTGAATCCAGGAACTGGTCAGCCTTTCTCGACGGCTGTCATGAGCAGCCCTGTCAGGCAGAGGAGATGTAATCAAGCCAACCAAACTCACGGGGACACATTCCACATTCTAGACAGACATCTCTGCAGGCAGTCCTAGATGTACTGTGAAGTTGCAGGTAGGCTTCTGTTACAAACCACGCTTTCAAGCAGCCCATCTTTTCACCTTATACTGAGAACTGCCCTCGGCAAGGCTAATTTTCTGAGACCCTTACTCCCACTTCCGGTAGGCTCCGTATCATCTAAAGCCTTTAAATACTTCCTTAAAACACATACCACAGTTCAAAGAAGGGTTATGAGCTCGATGTAAAATTACTCAGTGAGTTTCTTTAACGCTGTCGTCCTATAAATAAGATTTTCTAATCATGATAATCATGATGATTCCCCTAGGCCTTACAATTTCTGAAAAAAAAGGTTGTCATTAGCACAGCTAATTAAAAAGTTATATGCCTAATTTAGTTCTGATGTCTTTTCAGACTTGTGAGGGAAGATAGATGAAGCATAACTGCTTGGCACCTGAAATGAGACCTGCATAAATTTTAGGTTCCTTTCCTCAGGAAACCATTTGAATACCCTATAATCTTATGAAAGCCTCAACCCAGATGCTGTGGAAGCTCAGTTGTATCTCCCTACTCAGTCTGCATGTTCCCGGGGTGCTATAAACTAGGTGCCTTTGAGGGTACAGAAGCTCCCAGCTCTGAGGAAAAAAACGGTTACCTCCTATCAAGTTTGTGGGGATCCAGAGATACATCTCAAGAGGACCCTAATTTTGAGCTGGCTGTCAGATTTTTGTCTGTGTCTGGGATGGTACTGAGTCCAGCAGACACGGCTATTTGAATTTTAAAAAGCCCAAACAAGTGACAGTGATAATCGTAGCTCAGCGTGCCAAATCATTATCACACCCAAGCTGGAGACTGCTGAAGGTATTCTCTGTGCATTTATGCCACTTAGGTACAGGTAAATCCCTTAACATAATTACTCAATTTTGGTTAAATCCACCACAGTGCGGGTTCTCAGGGAAGTGCTGAGTACCAGCTGTTTGCTGAAGCACTGAGAAATGGTGGGGCATGCAGCACAAGATACCTGTGGTTCATATATTGTTCCAGAATAAGGGTGCTTTCTTGAACGGGAGCCACAATAACATTCCATGAAAGATATTTCACACTGCAAATATGAAATATTTTGGTCATAAAAAACACCATCAATGCAATATTTTACCATGGTTCAATGAAAAGCCTTCCACGTGGAATGAAGCTGAGAGAACAGTCAAACCTGTTCTTCCTTCAGGTGCAGAAATGACTGACTGAAACACACCTTTTTGGAATATCTTTTGTGTTTTAAAAACACGGGATGAAATCACAGCAGTATCAAATGCAACGACCACGTTTCCTTTGAATCTAGCTGATCAAATTTTAGCTCAAGGAAACTTGTCAGATTACCGATAATTTACCTGACTAAACTGCAAGACAAAGAAAAAATGTTCCCCTAGATATTGCTATGATCTAGCTGATAAAACGTACCACAGTTGCAGGTAAAGGTCCGACGTAGGTTATCCTCTTGACAGCACAGAAGGCAAATTTCCCTTTCCACAGCAACCCAGTAGAAATGTTGCCAATACAACCATTCCTGCTTATGGAGATAATAGTAATGAAAGAAAGGTCAATCATGGGTATATAATAGTTTAAAATACAACTTCGTCTCTCTTGACATCTGCATAGACTAAATGAGTTGTTGAAGGATTTGAACAGTTTTACAGAGTATATTAAGTTTCATGACTTGCACACAAAAAAAATATTCATTTGGTTACACGTTGGAAATCCAGAGCCAACAATAACTTTGGGATTTATTAAAAGCAGGCCACTGTTTTAATGGGAAAATATTTTTATGCTATGAGCAGTAATGACTTTTTTACAACTCTTGTAAAAACTCAAAAGAAGAGCAATGAAGATTCTTGGGATGGATGGATTTTGCTGCTCTTGAGTCAATTAATAGAATAAAATATTTGTTTTTAAACGGACACAGCACCTGTTTCATTAGCTAACAGGAAAACCAGAGCCTTCTTTACTATTTAAATTGTGGAAATCATCCTATAAAAACTAAAGATGAGCAGGTGCTAACTGATGCTGTGTGACATACTGCTTGTGGGTATCTTGAAATTGTCCGTTTCTAATAGAACCATCAGCTACCTGGCAGGATTTTGGTAATATAGCAAATTATTACTATAGATTATATTTCACTCTGTCTGTCACAATGCATTAGGCTGCCATTGTAGTGTCTCTCTTGGAACTGGCCTTTTGTCTGGATTTCTCCTGATATACAACAAAGTTTCCAACCACACTGAGGCAGGAGTTTTGGTATATGGTTTCGTTCAGAGAAACTATTACTCTTCCAGTGTGCCTGCGAACAGGATCCCTCCCATCCTGTTCAGCTGAGCCAGGTGATGGAGACTTGTGCCCACTACTGAACCACTTACTGAAAATACCCAGTCACAAACAGCTCAGGCTAATGCAGTCCAGGCAAGGCAAGGCAGGGAAAGGAAGGGAAAGGCAAGGCAAGGCAAGGCAAGGCAAGGCAAGGCAAGGAAAAAGGAAAGGAAAGGCAAGGCAAAAGGCAAGGCAAGGCGAGGCAAGGCAAAGCGAGGCGAGGCAAGGCAAGGTGAGGCAAGGCAAGGTGAGGCAATGCAAGGCAAGGCAAGGCAAGGCAAGGCAAAAGGCAAGGCAAGGCAAGGCAAGGCAAAAGGCAAGGCAAGGCAAAAGGCAAGGCAAGGCAAGGCAAGGCAAAGAAAGGCAAGGCAAGGCAAGGCAAGGCAAGGCAAGGCAAGGCAAGGCAAGGCAAGGCAAGGCAAGGCAAGGCAAGGCAAGGCAAGGCAAGGCAAGGCAAGGCAAGGCAAGGCAAGGCAAGGCAAGGCAAGGCAAGGCAAGGCAAGGCAAGGCAAGGAAAGGCAAGGAAAGGAAAGGAAAGGAAAGGAAAGGAAAGGAAAGGAAAGGAAAGGAAAGGAAAGGAAAGGAAAGGAAAGGAAAGGAAAGGAAAGGAAAGGAAAGGAAAGGAAAGGAAAGGAAAGGAAAACCTACATGTTGCCAGAGGGTTTGGATAACTGCTATCTTTACTTTAGCATATTGTCCTCAAAGCATGTTGTCTTCTTCATTTCATCTTCTTCTGAACTTGACCGTTCAGTATTGCAATACGCTTCTGCTGGGAGTTAGTTGTTTCATTACTTTGCTTTCTATTGCGTATGAAATTTAGACTGTAATGTGATAAGCTTGTGTTTAGTTTTCGCTGGATCACTTCCACTGCTTTGTCCTCCATCTACACTCTACTGGTAATATGACTGGAGCAATACGGTATTCTGAAATTAGAGAAAGTTACATTGTTACTTTTTTTGTCATATTTATTGGACAGAAAGAAATTGAACTTTGGAGAAGGCTGTAGTTGTGGTGGGGACACTTATAATTGAGCAGTATCTCCTACATCTCTCTCATGTGTGGGTGATGTGGTGGAAATCCCATACAATTCCCCAGTAACTAATGCTATAACATCCCTCAGGTGTTACTCCTTCTCATATGATGACCACTGTGTGTATACTATCTTGTATTGCAGCTTCCCCAGATAAATCTCCTTCTGCCAAATGTTGGATGATGCACAGTGCATGCTTGCGAGCAACTATTGTAAGGCAACTGATCTAAGTCTGAGCTTCCTCCATGGTGATTTGTTTGTGCTCATGAATCTTAAGATACCACTGCTACTTTCTAGGTGCAAACAGGGAAAAATATTGTGTTGTTTCAAATACCAGAGCTGTTTTTTTAACACAAAACATTGTAAAGGATGAACTTGATGTTACAGCATTAAAAAATGTTTCCAGATCTCGTTAAACCTTTCTCCTTTAGACTTACACACAGAATAGGTTTGTCTGCTTGTGGGGATGAAGTTATGAATACCTGGAAAAATGCATAACTCTAACGTATTTCAAAATACCCAAAGAAATAGGCATATTTCAGTCTACCTCCTCATCACTACTGAACAGAGGAAGAATCTAGACCTAGTGCCTGGGATATGCTCTCGTACTTCTTTCTCACTCAGAATTTATCTCTGAGTGACATCACGATCAGGTTTTACAGCTACATTTTGAAGGCCATTTGGACTTCTACAGTTGCACGCAAACACTCTGTATGCAAAATGTCCCCAGGCACATAAGTTATATTAATTTCAGTGGAAGTCAGGAGGTTTTGGAACTCCCTATGCATCTGTTTACCCACACACCCAGTAAGAATATGCATTTGAATCGGTATTATGTCATTGGGGAAGGGGCACTGTGAATGCACATACCTGTTATCCTTTCCATGGATTAAATGAAATCAGTTGATGAAATCACTTATATCTTTGCTCCTCGGTGTATGGCTCAAGACAATTGTTACAGCTTGTTGTTGAAGGCCTGCATATCTTACGCAGAATAAACTAGCTCCTGGACATTATGCAGTTCTCATCACCCTGAACCTCAGAAATTGAGATGAGGTAGCAGAATTATTATAATATTAGGTTACAAAGAGAGAACCAAGATACTTTTTTTTTTCTTGCAATTAAGCAACACTGGGAAAAGTATCATGAACACTGGAATAGCTTTGTCACAATCGTATTTTATATTACAGTGTATGCAGATACTCACTCTGAACAGGAGATATAATCAAAAGAAGCCTGTAAGATAAGTAAATTTACAGTTGCTTTTGTATCTCCCCTGTATTTCCACACGCTAATGTATTTGGAGTTCTTAAATTTAACCTTAACCCTGTATTTTCTGTATTTAGAAAGCTAGTTTGCAGATAATTGCATCATTCATGGATTGGCTTTTTTTTTTCCCCACTCTATGTTACTGGTATTTCCTTCTACCCGTACATCTTCAAAAAAGAAAGTAGCTTGCTTTTTGTTTAAGCATATATATGCTAACATTAACACTTGACCAATGTCAAGATGGAGTTAAGGTAGACTGCAGATATGAGTAAATATAAAGCAAAACTCTGTGCTTCGGGATCATGACATCTTTTCAATACTAGTAAAGAACTGCTGCCAGAACCTCCAGGCTGATTCTCAAGGGAGAGGTGTGGAGAAACTTCTGGCTCTTGATTGAGACTTCAGCTCAGTGAAAGTTAAACCATTGAAGCCCACAAGGAAACCATTGCCAAAACCACAAAAATTGGACTTTTTGCTGAATAGAGCCCATAGAAAGTAATCTTTCATTCTGAGTTTAGAATGCAACAGATATTTCATTTCAGCTGAGCTCGAAATTGGAGTTATACACATTGTATCTTTTACCTTTTTGAAAAAAGGAAGATCTTAAATGACAAAAAACCTGTCATCCTCTCTGTAAGATTCATTTTATTGGGAACTGTTTCCCACAGATGACAAATAAACAGTAAGTTCACCCCATGGCACCTGTAGAGTCCCATTTAAAGTAACACACTTTCTGTACCTCCAGAAAGGCTGCAAGTGCACAAGCAATTTAAAAAGAAGAGTTTAGCCATCCAAAGTGTGGCAGAAGCCTGTAGTTTACCAAACCGAATAATCTCCAGCAATTCGAACAAATCTTTTTGCTGGGACCTTCTGAAGATAAATACTCATCCATCCAGCTCCCTTCCTGTTTTGTAATGTCTCCCTGTCTAATTTAATAAATGCTTTCTTGCTGTTTCTTGGCATCTTCCAGAACAAGGAATGTAAACTGAAAAGACCGTGGAGACTAGCATTGGCCCAGGATTCCACAATGAATAATATCAGGAGACGCAGAGACGAGTCTGTCAGCCCATACCTCTTGCCACAGCCTATACCAGGGAAAGTTGCTCACTGCTGTGTGAAACAGGCTTTTGTTACACAATAGTTAACAGGCGTGAAAGTCAGAAGAAAAATACATGCTCTGACAGGTCAGCTTCTAAGACTACTACAGTACAGGAAAAACTCTAAAAAATAACATTAAGAAAGGGAATATTGGGAGAAAATAATACTGCACAACAGCAATCGCCAGAAACTTATTGGCAGTATTTTATGACACCTTCAGTCAGGTAGAACATGCCAGGAAAGAACAGTAGCTGCTGGATAAATACCATTCGTTTATTTTTGTTCTATAGCTGTCTATTATTGCCCAAATTAACGAAATGGGATTTATACTGTGACAGTTGCTCTCCAAAATGAGCACCTTAACTTCTGAAGTCTAAATTGTTTAAAGTTAAGATAATTCCTTTTTAAATAGTACATCTCAAAGTATACATGAAATACATCTCTCTATGTGAAGTGGACTTTCTACAGTGCGCCTGAGATTTATTTTCTGTTCATTCATGGAAGAGCCATTGCTGTAGGTGCACATAAGAAGGTGTACTGAAAGCACTCATTAATTCTGCTTCTGGGTGGCCTTGTAAATCTATGAAGTCTCTTTAGACTCTAATATTTTGGCTCCATGTAGATTTGCCCTTCAGAAATAGATCACTGTTGTCTACATGTTCATACACCCTATTCTTGGAACTTTGAACTATCACAAAAGAGTATTGTATTCATTAAAATCCAATGCTGAATGGCATTCATCTGCAGGTTACAGAGCCTCTGTAGAAAAGGAGAAGCTTTAAGGCAAAACCAGTACAATGTAATGTGCAAAGAACAGCATGGTTTCTAGCACGGCCCCTGGGGATTAGGTATCCCTGAATGAGATCAGTTTGGTGTAGGTTTTCACCTATTTGTAAAAGAGAGCAAGGCTACTGTTATTGTTGAATGATTTGAGATTTATGAATAAGGACTATTGCATTCTTATTTATTCATATAAACCATTCCTTCATGGCTTTTTCCAAAATTCTCTTTGCCCACTTCTTTTAAGGTCGCCGCAGGGCTTTCTTTGACATTAAGAGAACATTTTGAGTGAGCACAGCCCTCCCCAGATCCAACTGCTCTTCAGTACTCTTCAGGACCCACGAAGAGTACTCACCAGTACTCCTTAGCTTACATGCCCCTTTCATTCACATACTGCAACCTGTTACCTGTCCTTTTGACTGTAAAATTCAAGTTAGCGGAGGAATATCCTGCTGCTTCTTTGACAGCCTTAATCATGCAGTGGGAACTGGGCAGCAGATTGCCACCATGGAATGCCAGTCCTTTGGGAAATAGGTATTTGTATTTTCTGAGGCACCCTGAAATCACTCACACAACTGGACAAACTTTAAGATAAAGGAAGCCAAAGTATTTAATTAAGATGTCATTTATTACAATAACAATTCGTTTGAAACATAAAAAGAAAATAAACTGAGATAAAGTCAGATAAAATTAGAGATTATAGCAACCTGTACATAAGGGCCACGGAGGCACCCACAGGCCTCACTGACCTTGCCCAGCCTTCCGGGGCTCCCCCCACCTTGCCCACAGCCCAGGACCCCATTTTCTCGCTCCGGGGCTGTCAGCCCCTGCCCCAGTGATGCTGCAGCAGGGCTGGTCTCAGCTCCTCACAGCTCTGTCCTGCCCAGCCATGGGCCCCGCTGAGCCGGGCTCACCGATGAGTCCACATCCTGGCCCATCCTCAGCCTTTCCCCAGGGATGTGCCCCATGCCCGGGGCTGGGGCTGTCCCTGCTCATTCCCGGCTTCTCTGTTCTCTGGCAAGGGGCAGCCAGGCAGGACCTCACCACCAGGGCCCTGCCCATCCGCCTTCTGGTTTGGGAAGCCCCCACCGCTCTTGGTGCCTGACTGCAGGGAGCCATTTGACCTCATGATGCCCTGACACAGTCAGTTCAAACCCAGGAGACCCCCTCTATAACATCCATACAACAGGATGCCCACACAGCCACTTCAGCAGCAAACCAGTCCTTATGTTGGCAAGGTCCTGTGATCTGGCTCTCAGGACGGCCTTGTACTTAGGGGTGTCTTTTTCCCTGGAGGATTCCATTCAGCTTCAAAAGTTCATACAATGAGCTTCTTGCCATTCACAAGTTCAACTCTTAACCAAGCAGTCCATTTTTAACATTTATTTCCCAAGTGACTACAGCACTGAAGCAGTGTCCCCTGGAACATCTCCTGGCCAAGAAGCAAAGAGACTCTCAAGCAACTAGGTTGCTATTTACCTTGGCTGTAAACAAGCCATGTAGTTTTTGTGAAAGACATTCCCCTTGCAGGTAGCTGGGGTGGGATTTGAAAACACCAAAACCCACATGTGGTACAAACATACGTGCAATTTGGCAACAATGGTCTGCGTAGGCATGTAAAAAAAGAGCAAGCCATGATCCATTACCAGCTCCTAGTAAGGACCAGGAATGACAGTAGTTCAGCAACTGTCAGTGTTTGGTGGATGGCAGTAACTCACCCTTAACCATGGCAGTTTTTGTTTGGAGGACAGAATGACAGAGGGCATAGGCATTTACAGAAGCTGTTTGCAACCCTGAACTTTCCATAACTGTGACTATAGGATTGAATCATAGGTCTTTTTTAGTCTGTCCACATTACTCTGTGGATTCTTTTCTTACATTTAGCACTCTCCACAATGAACTTGCGAATCAAAAGCTGAGCTATTGCACTTCCTGTATTTCATTTTTATCCCTTTTGCTTGACTAAATGGTCAGAGGTTAGGTTTGGCATCATAAATATTAATGCTCTCCAAACAGCTGGAGACCAACGTCTAGTGGGTCAGTATTGAAAAATTAGTTTTGTTTTTCTCTGTGCCATCTGTTCACTGGTGTCTCCTTGTAGAACTATGTAATAGGGCTGTGGTAATCCCTTGTGCAGACACATAAATAACTACACCAAAAACATGGATGATAACAGGTCCCGGTGCTTTTCAATTCTTTGATGTCTTAAGTGCTTTCCTGGTCATTTATCTCTTTTGGATGTTAACCTTTTTATTGAGCACTCCTACTCCTGAGCTTGATTTTGTGAAATCATGTCTCATGTGACTCATGTTTTACAGAAGTATGAACACTTTATTTTCTTACATTGTTCTTTCTGACGGTGTGGAAAGCCGCCAACCTACTAATCAATTTTTCATGAAATGTGACTTTATAAATTAGATTATATGTTATGGTTTCCTGAGAAAACAATGACCTAGGTCATCTCTTCCAGTCCTACTGTATCCCTATGAGATGGGAATGGATGCGGTTCATGTTGAAAGAATAACTTTGTTGTTTATCTAACCTTAGGTGTTCATTTTACATCCAATTTAACTTTTTCCATACCAATGTGCTGTCCCCTCAGCTTTCCTTCTGAAAACTGTTCTCAGAGAAATAAATAAATAAACAAGCAAACACAAACCAAAAACTATGAAACCGAGAGCAGCATTTCTCAAACAGTGGTAATTTCCACCAAATTCAGGATTCCTGCAGCATGTAAGAATATTTGAATTGCACAGTATGAGGTTACCTCATCTGGGTTTTGATGAGCTAGAAGCAGAGACAAGAGGCAACAGATCAAGCAAATATCTAAACTTCACAAAGAGTGCTAATTAAAGCTTCCCAGGTCACATTATTGTGTATTAGGTATAAGCAAAATAAATCTTAAAATTTTGCTTTAAATATTCAATTCCTGAATGAATGGCTTAGAGTTTTCAAAAAGTTTTGGGTTGTTTCATATTTCATTACTTTCAAAACAGGTTTCTAATGCCCCATGAGTGTTGGTAGAACCCTCTGGGTACTACATAATATGTCTTCTTGATGGCTACAAGTGGACTTTAATATGTAGTTAAAATATAAACTGGAAATAGTCTTTTAAGTTTTTACTTGTTTCTATTTCTTCTGGACTACACCAAAACCCTGTAGTCATTATGTATTTACTGTGGAAAGAGTTAGTGGTCCCGAACAGACACCCACCTGTTACACACTGAAACTGAAGTTTTTAAGAAAGAAAATTAAAAATTGGAGATTAAACAGGGAGCTGGCCTTACGGACGGATTTGTTTTATATAAATGGAGGTTGGAGCTGTTCAGAATGCTCTTATACTGGAATAAATCTGTCATGTGAAAAGTGGTCAGTAGCTTTCATCTAACACTGAATAAGGAACTTCATTGTAACAGTAACAGTAGAGCTATTCTGCATCTTGTATTATCTTTCAAATTTTATCTTTTGTCTAAAACCTTCACTTGCTCCTGCTGCTTAACTTCCTCATACTGGTTATGCAAACAGTTCAGTTCTGCTTGTGGATGAAAGATGGATTAAGGAGCAGGTCTGCAGCAAGGCTAAAGATGTATGAGAAGAACACAGCAAAGTATCATATGGGCACCATTTCCCAGCTCTGGGGGAGATGTAGCTTTCTGAGACAACTCCAGAAAATGCTTCTTTTTTTTCCCTCTTTGTGTTTCAGTGAACACAGGAAGCAGAGGAGGAAAAGTCCTCCCCTCCTACCTTGTCTCTGCCCTCTCCTGGCACACACGAGTAGCTGAGCACACGTACCACTTACTGCAAACATGCAGGGCAGAGGTTTGATTGTTGTTCCTTTAACAATGCAGCGTCCATCAGCCCCCCATTTTCAGTGTACTCCATCCTGCAAAGCATTTATTCTCCTGTGGATTTGGCATATCAAGTAATTTCTTACATAGGCAAAATTATAGCTATAGGAAGACACAGGTATGACTTGGCAATGCTATGAAGCCATTTTTGAAAGTGTGTACTTTATGTGTACTTCAATATGAATCCCATTCAGCATTTATGAAAGATTCCCATCTATTGCAATATTTCCATCATTACTATTTTTATAGTAATGTAGTTGCTATAGCATCTTTTTAAACTCCTCTGGGCTTTTTTTTCTTTGCTGTGAAGCCTAAGTCATCATTAGGGACACTTCACTAATTATATGAGCAACGTTGCTGACAGTTATTGAGTCAACTGATTTGCTTTTTCCACCATGTCATATGACATGGACAGTTCAAGTACGGTTAGAGAAAGAGCTGACAAGTTAAATTACTTTGTTCTTCACTGTCACCGGTTGTCTTGTGTGTAGCTCAATGTTAACAGAGAATTCTAGTTATCTTTGGTAATGTAAACACTATTGAGAGGAAATCTATATTAAATTTTGGTGTTCTTGGGCCCTTTGTTATCTGAGCACAAGTACAAAATTCATGCATTTCAGAACTTTAGTAGCGTTTTTTTAGAAGATTGCATCACAGATCTCTATTACCTTAAGCCACTTGCAATAACACTTTAAGAGCATGGTATGTTCATTTGTGTTCCTTAAAAAGCTGTTTATAAGCTACAGCACTTAAGTTGAATGAGGTTTTGGCGATAGATTCCACACAGTATAAATAGCAGTTCCACTGTCTTTGAAATACATGTAGTTAAATTACTTGCTGTGAATAAAGTATCTAAAAACTAAGTCATTTTTTCTTCCTGTGCACTAAATGATCTTGAACTTAAGTTCGCTATTAAGAATGGCTTTGTTATATGTATTCACTGAGAACTTTGCATAAACAACTTTTTCTCTACAAGGGTGAATCGTAGTTGTTTTCCATGAATTATTTGTGGCAAGTGATTGATGTTTGCTGTTGTGATATATGTTTCATTACACTGCTTGTATTGTGCAGAAGTAGCTTTATTTAAAATATGAACAATCAAACAGACAAAGAGGTTTTAGTGTGATAAAGGCCAAGAAACTGGGGACTTTACTGGCCTGTTGCACTCTGCTATCCTGGTATGCAAGCTTAATGATTTGCAACGGTTATGTTGCACAGTGTCTTAAGTGCCTTAAATTGGGCACTGCTACAGACTGCATTGCACATCTCAAGCTCGCCTTTCGCCAGAAGCTCTAGAACCTCTAACATAAGCTCTTATGGCAGTAGCTTTCTGGAGCATCCTACAGTCTGCGCTAGTTGCATAGGAAGCAGGAATAGGGAATTGGAGTGTTTCCTGATGAAAGCTGTATGGGAACTTTGAGTTACTATGGCAAAAGTACTGGAGTGGGGAGATTGCATGCTGCATGGAAGAGGATGTCCAGGAAGGATGGTTGTCTGTGGAATTCCTGTTCCTTTCCTTGGATGGTGACTGGGAGACCTTCTTCCCAGCCCTTTCTCTATTCTTCTGGTTTAATTTTTCTCCAAAGTTAATATTCAGTGTTAGAGTTGGCATATGCGATCAGCTACAGACCCTGGCAGTACAGATTTGTGCATGTAAGCTTGTCTACACATCCTTTCTGCATCCCTTTCCTGGCTGAAGCCCTGTTAGTACAGCATCAGACAGAAAGGAATGTCCTGAGCAGAAGCCATGATGTGCTCCCGATTTCCTTTGTTTTCCCTGTACTGACTACAAAACAGTGAATCTAAGAGCTTTTGGAAACCATGGAACCTTTGGAATTAAACTCTACAAAATCAGGAACTCACTCATCATGTATATGAAGAAAGAAATAGCGCGGTGCCTAAAGCTTGAGACTGGGAGGCAGGAGATTTGAGGTTTGGTTACAGCTCATATGAAGATTTCCTGTTTCTTCTTTGGTACTGAACAATAAAACTTACATACATTAAAGAGAATTATCATGAAGCTGCTTATGCCCAGATCATCCGGAAGCAAATGACTTATTTACAGTGTCGTTAAAAGAATCTAGTTTAAAGTATATTGAAAATATATTGAAGTATATAGTTTGCAGTGAATGCTAACACTCGTTGGTTAGTGTGTTTCCCTAATGAATACTCTGAATCAAGGAGATTCAAATAGTTGGGGAAAAGACCAAATAACTGAATGCTCCCTTTAGAGCTAAGTGGTCTTCACTGACTGCATCCATAGATTAAAAGGGTGGAAGGGTCAGGGGAAATCTGAAACATTTACAAGCCCTCCTCTGCATTTAGGAGAAGTATCTGGTACCGAGATACCGATTTATCATAATAATTTTAGCAAAGGTGACAGTTTTTAAAAAATAGTGTAAGCACACATTTGAAAACATGCTGCGAGGCAAACTGCAGTAGTTCTGAGATAAAGACGTGCAAGTCTGCTTAGCTACACTTATTAACTCTGAGCACTGCATCTACATTTTGCTGATTAGAACATGGTGGAAGAAATTCTGTATTACCTGTTACCTGGACAACATCTTAGTTGCTAGCACAAATAACTATGATTTTTTTTTTAATCCCTTGGAAAAGTTTACTAGAAGATTATAGCTTGTAATTTAAAAAAAAAAAAATAAAAATTGTGATTCTTCTAGCCAGCTGTGAAATACTTTAGGCATTGTGTTACTGATGATGACACAAATTTGACCAGTTACTCAGCTGATGCTCAGCTGGGAGCCGTCCCAGGGGATGCTCAGGCAGCCAGGGAGAGAACTTCATGTAATTTCCATGCTTTTTGTCCTGGGAACCTACTGTGTCGGGCTCATCAATACAAGCAGAATAAAGTAGTCCAAGTATTGCTGTTACACAAGTGTTTACATTTGCATACGTATCAAGATGCACTGTCCGAAACTTCCTTTCCATAAGGCAGTATCCTGGACAGGACAATAGAATTTAAGGTTTTTCTGTGTGTAACATCACATCAGCATTTCCACATAGATGAAATATTAATCAGGCCTCAGACTCACAAAATGAAGTACTGCCTTGGGCCTAGAAAGCTCTTCAGGGCTTCCTTAAATACAGTGTTAATGGATCAGCCCCAGAAAAACTCTGCTTCACTCAGTTCTTATCATTAATGAAAGCCTTTGGGTATGTTTTAAGAAGCAAGCAAAGATTTAGGTCCAGGCTTATTGTCAAAATGTGGACCCAAGGACAAACGGGATATTAATTGATCAAGAAAGATGTTAGGCTAAGACTTAAAGTATGTTTCAAAGTATGGCAATTGCAGTTTTGGAGGAACTATCCAGTAAAAATAGTGGGGTTGAAACAAAGAAATAATTTCAAGTAAACTAGATGGAGCATGGTAAAGGTCATGTAGGAGATGATACCTGTGTGACTGTACATGGGACTTTCCCGGAGCTCCCTTGCAGGCATATATGCCTATTGGAAGATAAAAACTTTAATCAGAGCAGTTGTAATATGGTGTTTAGGCCAAGTGGGTGTATGTGTATATATATACGTCAAGCATTTGTCTATTTGATAAGTAGTTCACTGTAGTCCATACAGTTCTTCATCTAATATTGAATTAATTCTTCTGTTATAAACCTCCTTTCAGGTAGTTGTAGGGAGCAATAAGGTCTCCCCTCAGCCTCTTTTTCTCCAGACTAAACAATCCCAGTTCCCTCAGCTGCTCCTCATAAGACTTGTGCTCTAGACCCTTCACCAGCTTCATTCTCCTTCTCTGGACACGCTCCAGCACCTCAATGTCTTCCTTGTAGTGAGGGGCCCAAAATTGAACACACTATTTGAGGTGCAGCCTCACTAGTGTCAAGTACAGGGGGATGATCACTTCCCTGGTCCTGCTGGCCACAGTATTCCTGATACAGGCCAGGATGCTGTTGGCCTTCTTGGCCACCCAGGCACACTGCTGGCTCATATTCAGCCGGCTGTCAACTGATACCCCCAGGTCCTTTTCCACCAGCCAGCTCTCCAGCCACTTTTCCCCAAGCCTGTAGCACTGTATGGGGTTGTTGTGACCCAAGTGCAGGACCTGGCACTTGGCCTTGTTGAACCTCCTACCATTGTCCTCTGCCCATCGATCCAGCCTGTCCAGATCCCTCTATAGAGTCTTCTTACCCTCAAGCGGATCAACACTCCCACCTAACTTGGTGTCATTTGCGAACTTACTGAAGGTGCATTCAATCCCCAAGTCCAAGTCGTTGATAAAGATGTTAAGCAGAACCAGCCTCAATACTGAGCCCGTTCACCACAACTGGCCTGGCCATCCAGACAGTTTTTTACCCGGTGATCAGTATGCCCTTCCAAGCCACGGGCAGCCAGCTTCTCCAGGACAATGCTGTGGGAAACCGTGTCAAAGGCTTTACTAAATCTAGCTAGACAACACCCACAACCTTTCCCTCATCCACCTTGTCATAGAAGGAGGTCAGGTTAGTCAAGCAGGACCTGCCTTTTGTAAAGCCATGCTGGCTGGTCCAGATCACGTGGTTGTCCTCTATGTGTCGCATGGTGGCATTCAAGATGATCTACTCCATAACTTTCACTGGCATCAAGGTCAGACTGACAGGCCTGTAGTTCTCCAGATCCTCCTTCTGGCTCTTCTTGTAGACGCACACCACATTTGCTAGCCTCCAGTCAACTGGAACGTCCCCGGTTAGCCAAGATTGCTGATAAATGATGGAAAGTGGCTGGACGAGCACTTCCACCAGCTGCCTCAGTACCCTTGGGTGGATCCCATCTGGCCCCATAGACTTGTGTGTGTCTAAGTGGTGTAGCAGGTCGCTAACCATTTCCCCTTGGATTATGGGGATTTAATTCTGCTCCCTGTCCCTGTCTTCCACCTCAGGGGGCTGGGTACCCAGAACTTCCTTCTGAAGCAAGTGGCAAGAGGGAACGGTTCAAAGCACTGGGAACAGTGCATTTTTCTTTTCTTTGTGTGGCTTGGAGAAAATGATTGCCAAATTGTTTCTTCACAATCTATAAAGCAGTTTATTAGTGAACAACTGACAATGAAAACACGCAGTTTTCCTTAAATAGAAGCCACATTGTCAGGCAATCAAGAAAGGAGAAATATAATTCCAGTGCATTCACCACCTTTCAAATGGTTCTTCAAGGTATAGACTTGAGCCTTCTTAAAACCCATGTTTTTAAAACAGAAGTGCTTTCACCCTCTATCACAAAGATGTGCACGCACTAGAATCTCTGGAAAGGCCCCATAACTTTGCTATATATTTTTTTCTCACTAATAGTTTTAGATTTCTGGCTCCACACCTAACAATATGTAAGTGACCTCCTAGGCAATTCTGTTAGAGATGTCTTGCTTTCTCCTTTCTAAGCAGATACCACAAGGGTCAGTTTATGAACCTAAACCTGCAGGAGTTTTACCCAAAAGAATGTTTGCTTCTTATTTCTCTCCTTCCCTCCCTCCTATTCTTCCTTTCTGGTTTTGGCATTAGCTTGCCTGGCTGTTTTAACAAGTGTAATTTGCCCCCAGCTCTTTAGTTTTGAGTTCCAGTAGGTGTGAACAGATAACATTGGCAAAAGCATTGCTGAGAAATCCTTCAAAGGTTGTTTCTCTGGGTAAAGTGCTAAATCAAGGCAGCCTCAGAAATTAACTGTGTCTGCTGAGTCATTAGACCAATTAATCTTATGGTAGAATGTACTGTGGATCTTCTCTCAACTGAGGACTCCCTAGCTATGAATGGTATTGCATTTATTTTATTCTGTAATAACAGGCATGTTAGAGAAGAATAATTGACAAAATGGCACTGCTGAAATACAGGCTTTGTTATTTACACATTAAGAGACTAGGGTCATGGTATATATGAGACATCTCTACAGTTTCCAGGTAGGAATAAGGAGACAAGGAGTCAAGGAAAAAGAAACCCTACAATGCTCCGTCCCCAAACCAAACCGACTAAAAAAGAAAGCAGTTCTGCCAATCTTATAAGATTGTCACAAAGAAGAAACTGGAAGGACATAATTGAAAGTGACTGAATGATTTCGGGGTTTGCAGTGTTTCAATGGAAAACAGTATGTTCTTTTTCAATATAACTTTACTAAATATATTGTCGTTCTATGGCTTGTTTGCAACATGACAGCTATTATTCTCTCTTGCCTTTGACATTAGTAATGGCTACACAGGCATCAGGGCATGTGTGCGTGAGTATCAGTTTAAAATAACATAGGTGTCAATTATATAATCATGTTTCTCTGTTTCAATATAACGTAAACATTCAGTTTAAAAAAAACCAACAAAACACATTAGGAGGACTGTATGGTTAGCTATACAAAAATATAGATTTTTTTTTACCTTCCAAATTTTCCAGTGCTAGGGAGCAGATAACACTAGCCTTTCTGTACATAGGTAAATCTGTCAGGTTAGCTAACTTTCCCTATTTTTAAAAGTTGTGGAGGGGGAAAGGGAGTCAGGGAACTAAAAGGTTTAACAGGAATACTTTTATTTTTATAACCTGAAGAATAAACAGTTGGTTGAAACTACAGAAACTGAAACTCATTGGAGAAAGTAGTTCCAATATCTGATTGCAGCTTGTTGTATTCATATGGAATTAAGGAAAAAAAAAAAAAGATGAAGTGAAAGAGAAAGACGTTCTCAGTAAACAAGGAACCTCTCACTAGATTTTTGGAAGGGGATGCCTTAATTTAGGCTCTAAGTGGTCAGAAGTTCAGGCAAATAAATGTCCTGTATCCAGCAGATGCCGAATGCCCTTGGTAGGTATTGTTGGGTGCTAAGCAGTTCTGCAAAGTCAAGCAGATTCTTTCCTATAAACTGAAAAGCCTAATTTTAGGCATTCATTTTAGGAACCTGCATTAAAATATATGAAATAAAATGAAACTCTACTGCATATAATGAATGAAATAAAATTAAATCCTTCATTCCTCTGTGTAAAAACTGGAAATTTTCATGTTATTAAGCTATTACAGAGTAAGTAGTGAAATATGTCTTGTACCAAAACCAGCTAAGAAATTCCAGAGCTGCATTCTAGGGCAAGAAATGATTGATACTACCCTTCTATGAAAAAACCTCACAGTCTTCTTGAATTCAGTGGTCTGTGCTGACAAACCTTGTTAACTATCTGGTTAACCAGCTCTGAAATCTCTCTCTGATTAATCTACCAACCTCCATTTTATTTTCATTTGACCCTTAATTTGTTTTGTTTTGGTTTTCTTTTTAATTTCCAACGGTAGCTGAAATTCCCTCTCTTGTTGAGACCTGAGGTCTTCAGTTGTTCATGAGAAGGCTTTCAAACAGTGCTTACAGAGCACAAGTGGAGGATTTCTGCAGATAAGGAAATGTCGCATCACAGGACTTAATGAAAAGTTTCTCACTGGACCAAAATACCGATGCAGTTGCTTTCCAACCTCTCCATAATGCACGCTCTGTGATATTTGGCAAATTTGGGATTATTATTGTGAAATATTAGCTCTGTCCCTTCTGAGAGCAGACCAGTGCAGGGGAACATTCCAGCTTCCCTTTAGAGAAAACCCAAAAGAAAAATGGTGTGAAAACAACACAAGGGGTAAAATATAGCAGAAACCCTTTTGTTGTTGGATGTGATGCCAGGAGGCTTATCTTGCTGTGATGGATGGGAGATGTTTCATTCATTTACCGTATGCGAGGTACTGTGCTCCTTGAGAGGGCTGACACCTGACAGCAGGGAGGAAAGACACCTCTTCCCTGGTTCTAGTGGTTCCCTGTTGGGGTTCAGATGGAAGCCCCGGCAGCCCTCCCTGGTGACAAACCGATGCGAGCCGTGCTGGGGGAGAAGGCTGGGTGTGCAGGGCCAGGGTGAGGAGTGCAGGGGTGGCCGGAGGCCAGCAGCATGAGCGGGCGCTGTGCGGGTCTTCAGAGGAGCAGCGGGGAGACACACAGCCTCGCCTCCGCCGTGAGGGAAGGAGACTGACTTCATCTAGGGACACAGAGGGAATGCGTGTAATTTATTGCATCTCAGGAAGCCGCTAAACGTTCCTTAGCGGAGAGAAGACTGTGGGAAAGGATCCCCCTCCTGCAACAGCACAGTAGGCAAGGGGACAGGGAGAAATTTATTTTGCTTTTATTTTCATCATTTCCAGCAGATTGAAATCTTTGCTTTTCAAAAAGTGACTTTTTTTTTCAGTATGTAGTCAAATAAAATCTAGCTTTAGAGTTTAAAAATCCCCGTGGTGGGCTTGATTTGATGAAAAGGTGTAGCCAGAACCACCTCAAAACTTTGGCTGACACAAGTTCAAAAATAGGAATGATGTTGCCATTTCTACAGCAATTTAATGAGGGGGGACCCTGCTGCTCAGCTTTTCTTGAGACTGGCGCTGTTTAGAATTTTTAGGAGTACCTTATAAAAAAGAAAGACCATTTACCTTGGATGGCTCTTGTTCTGTCAAGTTATACTAAAAAAGCTTGCAAATACCTTTGAAAACCCTTTTAAACCATCCCTTTAACCCATTACAGGAGCAGCTGCATCACCAGAAAGAACATGTTCAGCCTCTTCTTAAAAACAGCCAGTGATAAAGATTTCACAATCTTCCACATCAATTTGTTCCAGGGCTTCACAGTTGTTCCTATTAGAAAGGTTTCTCTGGGTTTGGACTAAAATCCCCCTTGCTGTGAGTTTAGGTTGCAGCCCCTTGCCTTATCCTTACTGGACATGGAGAATAGTATGTTACCTCTCTCTCTCCATAGCTGTTCTACATGTATTTGAATCATCACCATGTTTCCCCTGGTTCTTTTTCCTTTGGAGTATGTAACTCAAATTTCTTCAATATTTCTGTGTGTTTAAAAACCTCTGATCATTCTTGATGCTGTTCTCAAGACTCTCCCTACTCAATCCACAACCTTCTTTAATTAGGCTCCATGAACTGTATGCGTTTACTTCCACTGCAGCCTTGCCAACAGTGCAAAAAGCAGAAGAACTGCAGCCTATGGTTTATAGGCATTACCTTTCTTTATGCAGCTTAGTAACAGAGTTTCCCTTTGCCAAAACAGGGAAACACCATTAACTTATGTTCACTTAATGATCTATACATCTGATATAGATTTATCTCTATAGATAGATTAAACATACAGTCCACTATAAGTTCCTGTTCTGCAATTCAGCTGCTTTGTAATTTTTTTCTGTGGAGTTGATTATCCCTACATGGGAGAAGATCTTGGAAATAAATTCAATCAAAACAAGAAATGTCTTTTTTTTTTTTTTTCTGGGCAGCTCAACTCTTGGAAACGTCCCTCAGTATATGGCTGAACTTTATTCCTGGTGGGAACCCGACTGGCACAGAACAAGCTCTATTAAGTGTGCAATTGCATATTGACCTCTACTTGGTATTCATTGTGTCTTTAAGATTTTAATAATGGCCTGCTCTTAAGGACGAGTGGGAGTTGTTTGTCCCTTGCTCCCTCATAAATGCTATTGCAATCACAGTTTGCCAGAATTTTTTCCTCATGTTGGAGAGCTAATTAGATTCAAGTATTTTAGGGAAGCTACAAGTTTACTGAAGAACACATATGCAAATGCACGGTGGGAAGTAGGGAATGGTAACAGTCTGGAGCTGCTTCTTCAACAGTGTGATTGACACACTCAATAGGCACATCTGGTAAGTAACTTCATGGCAGGGTCTGCATATGCACACTGTAAAATTGTAAATGTGGTCTGTAGAGGATAAGGGCTCCTAAGATCTGACATTATATTTACCAGGCTCACGCTTTTCTAGCAGGAGAGGCCCTTCACCTTCTACTGTAAACAGAAAGAAATCAGAGGCTCTCTCATGCAGGGCTGTTGGCAGATCACCATGAACTTGTTTCAGCCAGAGCACACTTCGGCGTCATGGTCAGTGAAACTCTCTGAGCTTCAAAGGTAAGTCCTGTGCTCAAAGAGAGACATTGCGATGACCCAGGACTCCTGGCAGATTTGGTTTCAGTTACTGGAAGATTCTCAAAAAATTCAAAGGCACTTCAGCTCCCTTCAAACTTCAGCAAAGAGCAGTAGACCTCCTAGACAAAGCGCAAAGTGTAGCACTAGCAGTCCAGCGAGAGCCTGCATCTTGATTTCACTAGAGCAGATGTTATCTGCAAGCAATTAACATACTTGTCATCACCAGTGAAACAGATACAGAATTCTTCGAGGACTTTTTTTTATCCACCCTAAAGAAAAGTGTTTGTGCACAAAGCAAAATTTCCACATTAGTATTAAAATAACATTCAGTGAGGCAAGCGGCATGTGTCACTTTTTCAGTTTCTTCCAGTTCCGTTTTTTTGGAAGAGCAATGCTGTAACACTTAGAGCAGAGCTAGAGAACACATTTCATCACAGACGTGTATCTTTTAACAGCAGAATATTTGATGGCTGGATTTTTTACTTCACTGTTATTATTTTCAAATGCTACTGTCTGTTATGCATAGTTATGCATAGCAGGTATATATCCCGCTCTCCCGAGTTTCACCGGAACATAGCCCCAGTGAAGTCCAAAGAGCTGCTTTTTGTGTACATGGATATAGGAGAGAGCCAAGGACACAGCCATCAGCACGTTCTCTTTCTAAAATTCTCTGAGCGTGCTTTGTAGCAGTCACGTCCCTAATAATTATAAGACATTGTTGAAATAATTGTTTTAAAGACTGTATATTAACCTGCCTTCCAAAGAATCTTTAAGATGACATCTACTCCTCAGGTTCTCTGTACTCGCTGTTAGTTGTTCCTCTGTCTAGGGACTCTGTTCCACCAGAAGCACTTCACCTCCTAGTAATCTAGACCTTAATTTGTGGGGTATGGATAAGAAAAACTTGCTTGGAAGTTTTTCAGAAGTATCAAGAGTTTGAGAAATAAAACATTTCCCTGGCCTGCTATTTTCAGAGTCATAATTTTCTAAACCCTGGCAACGTAACCCTTTACACCTCCCCTTCTTGCTAAATTCATTTGAAGTGCTGCTGTCTTAGAGAAGTGAAATGACTTCATGATTATGGTGCTGGAGGAGGGGGAAAGTGGTCTCAGTTCTTGGAACTGCCATGGTATTCTTGTGTGACTGTGGCCAAGTCACTTGATCCTGAGTTAATTTATCTGCTAGTCACTTTTCCCATCTCATTAAGATCTTCAGAGAAAAAACTGCCTATTGTTATATGTTTCTGGTATGCCAGAAGTAATGGGACAACTCTTAACTGGGGCTTCTATGTGCAACACAAATAATAATTTATGCGGAGAGGTAGGAAACTTGAAGTCCTTCCATATCCCTTATGAAGGGTTATTTAATGTCTCAGCTACTCAGCTATATGTGCTTTTGCATTAAGCAGTGTTAACCTCATTTACGGTAGGAACTTGCTTTTAGAAGGTCAGAAGTAGGCAGCAAGCTGTAGCATCAGGAGCTAGCAAAAGAGATTGGATTTGAAACCAAGCTGCTCTGATTCCACTTTATTTAATCTGTTCTCCCTAAATATCCTCCAAGCCCTGCTCTGCAGCAGCTTCCTTGTTGATTAGTGACAGGAGCGGAGTAGAAAGTGACTATAATGCCAGAAAGACTCAGGGGCACTGAAGCTGGAATGAGCCACACATATTTAAATCTAGCCAATGCAGTGACATCTTGAAGCAGCCTCGGGCAGAAAAGTTTCCTCTAAACAGAGGTTTCTAGCCCACAAGTCCTTGAATATTTTTTGTGAGTAAATGATCCTGTGGCATGTGCTCTAATTAAAATCATATCAGGGCTGTTCCACATTACCCAGCACAATCGCTGGAGCTTGCTTCTTCACCTTCCTCTGCCTCACCCGCCAAGCCCTCCTTGTTTACATTCCAGCCGTGCAGACCGTCAACGCAGCCGAACCCATCTAAAATGAACCACATGAATGGGATGAGGAATGCCTGAAAGAATGAAGTTGTTGTACTTCAAACTGTGTGATATATTATAGTCCAAAGATGGTCTGGCAAAGGAAGTCATTTGTACAGCCTGCCTTTAGGTACCATGATGAAGAGTGGAAAGAGGGAAGATTAAGTGATGGCTCCTGAAATTCTAATCACAAATCATGCTTTCTCTTTGACTTTGGGTGATGCTGCAGTCATGACAAGTTATAAAGCTGTAACTTTGACATGGGAGCTCTGTATAACATCCTTTTGTTTCAAACAGCACTCAACTCCAAATTTTCTAGAGTCATCTAGTTGAACAAGAAAATGATAATATGAATCAATTATTTCAGTGGAGATCTGCTTATTTAAATGTTGAAATGTAGAAAGTTGATTCTCTGATGGAGATCAAGGCAAACAATTCAGAGATCATCTGCTTTCTTACAGCACCAACTCTCCCTTCAGCACTTTCCAAAAATTCCCTTTACATTTCTGATTATGCGATTATGCCCCATTTCAATAAAGCTATACTGGACTTTATAATTCTTTTTCCATATTTCCCTTTTGCATGTTAAGATTGTTCTGTCTTTCTTAGGGAAAAATATAAAGAAGAAGCTATATAAGCAAAACCAGCCTTCTGCTGTTTTTTTATTGTCTTCATCATGTAGATTTTGCTGATATAAAAATACGATTAGAAATGTTATTACTCTGCAGAACTACTGAAAATCAGAAAACGAGCTTAAGGACTCATTGGGTTAATGCCAGAAAACAAAACAAGGAAGACAAAAATTTCATTTTGGACAGGCAGTTTTGGAGCCTCAGTGTCAGTACTTGGGGTGCTAAAGATTTTATAGCAGTGGAAAATTTAGTAATTGCAGGATGCCAATGGAGTGCTTGTTTGATGACTGCAGTCAATAACAGTTTATGCAGTGCCGACAGGGTGTTTTATGCCAGGAAATCCAGGTTGCCAGAAGCAAGTCGTTAATTGTTATTGAACAGACAAGCTTCAGGGTGCTGGTGTGGCCCACTCTATACCGGCAGAACTACAAAAGGGAAAATTTCATCTGTAGATGTCAGAAATATAGAGAGAGGTGGATGGGGGAATAGATGTAGTAAAATCAGGACATTTGGAGGAGAATGCTTCTATTGAAGCAACAGTTAGAGACCAGAATGAAGTTAAACTTTAGAAGAGATTGCATCTGAGCTGGCAAATAGATGATGGAAGCAACTGTAGAAACTTTCCTGCCTGAAGGAAGGATTTACTCTTCATAGCTGTGGTTGAAAATTTTGCTTTCAGCCCTTTGCTTTTTGCAAATAGCCCTATTCTACCCAAGATGACTTAGTTCGCTCTCAAAGTTAGATGTCATTGTGGAAAAACTGAAGCACTTAACGCTTCTAGGAGAGTTGCAGTGGGAGTGCAGATGGTTTTTGTTCTCTGCAGTTATGTGCAGGTTCAGAACCCTCCATCCTGACTAAAGATGATAGGATCTGTATTCCTTCAGAAGCTATTTGAAGAGGCCTCTTCTCAAAATGTGTAACTTACGCATTAATTCAGTGTAGTTTGCTTTTAAGCATAAACATGGACAGAACTGAGTGAGGCCATGTTACCACAAATGAAACCTGTAATTTGCTGTTTCCTTTAAAGACGAGAAGAAGTTGAATATTGGTTATTGGTCTGAATACTGTAATATCCTGTGCACATGCTACAGACAATGCTGCTAATAAGGCTGGTAACCATGTCTATAAAAATGTCTCTAGCAGATACCATCCTACTTCAGGTAAGACTCTAATGAGTTGATTTGATTCATATTAGCTTATAGCACAAAAATTAGTGGTGCTGTGGAAAGCAGAGACCTTCTGTTGTTCTTGTTGAAAGTCAGTTCATTTAAACACAAGACTTGTTTACACAGTTGAACAGAAAGCCTTATTAAGCATAAAGAATACCCTGTAAAAGGAGGGATTGTGTTCTGGAAAAAATACAGAAAAGAGATTGACTAATCAGTTGATCAGAAGTTACAATTGCAATGTTATAAGATATTATCCCTGACTGTACTAATCAGAGGACTTTCCAGTTGAGTAAGAAATTGTATTATCTGTATGAACTGTATTATCTGAATAAGTTTCTGGCTGTTGTGCTCAGGCTTTATCATAACAACGCTAGAAGGAAGTTGACATACAAAAGGGAGTCAAAGTAGAGCAACAAGAATTATGAGGACGCTTAACAAAACAAAGCCTAAGAAGTTCCACCTATTTTCATTTATTTATGCCTCAAACTTTTTTGTTCACATCACACTATTACAGGGAGAAGGTAGAGATTTTTAACAGGAAAATATTTATAACAAGATTAAGTGGCTGAGTATTAACTAAATTTATCAACACGTACTCATTCTACCTCTGACTTTCGCTATCTGCTCTCTATGGCCACATCTGCATGTGAGTTCTTGGGGTTAAATGATTCAAGGCTCCTCCTGGGCTGTGGTAAGAAAATACAAATGGCTAAAGTGGTTTGGAAGTCTTCTGATGAAATAGTTCAATGGCAAAATACTGATTTACTGAAGCTGAAATCTTTTGCAAAAACATCCCAGGTTTGAGGAATTGTATTTGAACCATGGATAGGATTCCAGCAGAGCAGGAATAGCGGTTTCCCTGGCTAAGTCTGTTCTGATAAATTAGGTGTTCTTGGGGCCATTCTCTGGCATTAAAGCCAACTGGCATGGAAGATCCCATATCCATGTTGTAAAGATCTGTTACTCTCCTTTGTAGGGTAACTACCTCCAGTTTACCTGTTGGGAATATTACGTGGGGCATGCTAGTCTCCAGATCATACATGAGAATTGTTTGGGAAAATAGCAACTGTCTCTGGCAAAAATGTTCCCGGGATATTTCTGCTGTTTTGTGGACAATTGAGTTTCAATGCTCAGGAACAATTCCTGTCACTGTTTAATTCACTAGAGTAGATGCAGTTGTAGTGTGCTGCTGGAGATCTCAAGCCAACAGGGTCAGTGGTTTCATGCTTCCTCACACAGTGGACAGACCTATGAACCAGCTGGGCTCCAAAACAAGAGACTGTAGAGTCCAGCAGCACCATCTCACTGGGACAGAGAAAAGATAATGTTGGTTGACATCCTCCAGTAATCTTGGCGATGTATTTCACATCACAAACACTCTTCACCTCGGTTTCCAAAATGAAAAACAACCCCCCCAAAAAAAAAACACCAAAAAACCCTGTAGTCTTAAAGCCCTTGACACCAGAAGTTTCATAGGCCACCAAAAGTCACATTTTTTGTAAAATCCAATCAGAAGTTTATCTTGTCAAGCTTGGAGAAAAAAAAAAACTTCAGCTGATGTTCAGAAGAGTCTTACGAGCCAGGCTACTATTGCTTCAGAGTCTCTAAACAGAGACACTTACGGAACCAAAGTCATTTGGAATTATCAGTGGTTTTGGAAAATCCGAGACAGAAGGCATTAGTTTTTGTACTCTGCAGGATCTGTGTTTTTCTCTTCGGTTTGTGTGGCGGTGGCTTTCTACAGCTACTAAGTGCAATTGGAATGAATTGAAGAGTGTTAGAGACTCCAAAATGGACTATGCCTTAGATACAGGATAGCATTATAATATGAAAGTCTGAGTGGTTGGCAACTGAACACAGAAGTCCCAATGGGACGTGTGCCCTGTAGCCTAAGACAAGAGGTTACACTTGATATTTGCAGCTTACGTGCTATCCCACACAAAATCCCAGCAAGCTGCATTTTTTAACAAATAGTTTTATATGCCACATCCTCACCATTGATCACTCTCTCAGAGACTGCAAAAAGATTCCTTTGACTTGTTTAGACTGGTTTCCCCATTGCTAAATAGTATTTGCTATTTGATGTTTGGTCTTTGCAACTCTTACAGCTGAAGTGATAGAATGCTTTTACATAAGTATTATTTAGTTTTCATTTTTTCTCGGTATGGAGGAAGGAAAATTGGGCACAGAAGAATTTAAGGAAATTAAATTTTCATTACCCCAAACTGGGCATAGTAAGCCACTAGGATTCTGTCTGGAAAATTACTGATATTAAAAATTCTCTTCAAATTCCATTGGGAGGGGTGCTAAAACATTTATTAAAGTGGATAATCTCTTTTTAAAAGAGCTGGTATCCAGTACCAGGTCCCCTCCCCTTCAGAACTGTGTGGGCTGCCTCCTCTGTTAGGCACACTCACATAATACCCCCATGGCAATGACAGTGTTGCTTACACAGAAAATTAATACTAGAAAAGTATTTATGCATTTGTACTGTATTGAGTGTGATAAATGTTTTTCCCTTTCTGAAAAACAAAACACTTGCATTTTCTGCTTTTGTTCTTCATCTCCTCCCATCTGTTTTGTTTCTCGTAGCTGGAAATGAGAATAACAGCTGACTCTCTGTGGATTGCCAGTGGTCTATGGAGAGTTTGAAGGCCTCTATAATATCTTTGAAGCTCCTCTTTAAAAATAGTTCTGTCCCAGTTCATATGAAAAGCTGTATAATTCTTTCATCAAATCATAATTGTTGCAGTGAAAGGGCTAGACCTACTTTCTATCTTTGTCAATAGCGAGGGTTTTGTGGCCGTGTGGCCCACTGGACATCCAGCATTTTATGTTTCCAACCACGGAGAAAGACCAAAAGCATTTGTCTAAAATGCAAGCTTGATATGAGGATGATATAATGATCTCCTTCACCCAAAGCGGCAGACCCAATATATCTTGTCAGGTTGCAGTAAAAACCTAAACATTGCCTGAGAAGCTTCTGAACATGGATCTAACAGAAAGGCAAATTCAGCCACTATACATTATTTAAATGCCCTGTGCGTTACCCGAATTAGTGTGGGACTTTACTGCTATGAGAACATCAAGTTTTTCAGTCCATGGTCTTTGGTACTTCTGAACGCAAAATCAGCACAACCAGAAGGAATAGTTGGCTTATGGTTCAGCAGTGTAGACCACTCTGATGTTTCATCCTTCTGAGGGCAAAGTTACAAATAATTGAGCTGTATCACAGCAAGTTAATCACAATTGCTTGCAAACTATAACAATGCGACATGAAACTTGTGGGCTACTTTGCCTTTAGTCTCAGAAATTAAATCTGCTGGAAAACATGGACATTCACGGGTTGTTGGGATGATAGGAAGGGAGTTATAACTAAGACCTGTGAAATTTCACTGACTCTGAGTGATTAGACCCAAGCCAATGTAAAGAATAGAATAAATTAGAGTAAAGCCAATGTAAAGAATATAAGTTTTCTGGAGCGAAATAACGAATTTTTTTTATTTTTTTTTTTCAGAGGCGGCGAATGTCTGGCAAGTATTTAAAAGACCCAAGTAAGATGCTCCTTAGAGTAACACACTTTTACACTCAAAGAAGCTTGCGTTTTCAGGGTTTTTCACAGCCTTTATCATTTCTCAGTAATGGATTTTCATTAGTAGCTTGATTTGGCATGACTACTAATGTAAGGCACCACAACTTAACTGGATCTGGCTAAATAAACACTACAACCATTACAGGGCAGTTACTACACAAATTGGAGGAAGGGACCTGGACCATAATGTAATCAAATTATTATGAAAGTAATATGCCCCTTTTCCTTTCTATTAAAACCAGAAGCGGGAAGACAAGTTGGTATGTGCCAACTTGGCCAAGGAATAATAACTTTTTCATTTTACATTAAAAAGTGTTTTTTAAACTTTTAGTTCATAATAAAGAACATGGAGAAATGTTCCTTCTTTTATTAGTTGCACCAAAGTTGTGTTGGCAAGTGAAGAAATAATACACGAAAATCGCCTCATATGTTTCCTATTATCTAATATCAGCTGGTGATGCAGAGGACAAGCCTGCGACACTCGCCAGCCAGCCTGGCAATTACAAAACTCTGACCCAGAAAGGCGTTGTTCACTGGAAAGGACAAAAGTGTAAGTGTTCAGGATGAACGCACGCCAGCTAATGGGACACATCCCAAGTTACTAGTGAGGTTGCTGTGACTGGTATTCTAGCATGGCATTTCCAAAAAAAGGTTTTGTCTAGACTCGATGAAAAAAATGGGTGTTCACGTACATTAGTTGTTACGTGTTAATGTGCGCTAAATGTCTGGTGTAGGGCACTATGATTTTGCTATTGGCTAATAAGATAGAATTCAATACAAGGCTTTTTCAAAGTTTCATTTAATTTGGTTAACACATTTCTTTTTTGTAGAGTGGATTATTTAATTGGCATGCTTCAATTGTAACAATGTCTTTCACCAAAACCTTCTAAGGAAACACAGCTGCCATAGGATAAGAAGGATAAAAAACTGGTTAAAATTTAGGAAGCAATGGGTAGGAATAAAAGGTCACTTTTCATACTGAAGGAGTTTATGCATAGTGTCGCAGTAATATGTGCTTGGGCCTCAGCAGCACGGGCCCAGGCATAGATTTCATAGATAATTCGGGGAAGAGATGAGCAATGAGGCAACAAAGTTTGCTGATGATGCTCAGTTATTTAAGGCAGTAAAGTTGTCTGCAAAAAACTAAAGGGGGTCACACAATAATAAGTGATGGAGAAATAGACGGCACCAAAAAATTCAATATATAAACATAAAGTGACACACAATGGAAAAATAACAACCCTAAAGTTCTTTATAGAATGATAACTTTTGAGTTGACTATTCCTATTCAGGAATGAGATCCTGAGAGAAAGAAAAGTATCAGTTCAGTGCTCATCGATGGAGAATGAAGCAAGCAACTTTGTTCTTCCACTGTGTGACGAAGACCACGGCGTAGCCCCCTCTGAAACAGCATGCAGACCCCTGTTCCTCCACACTAAAGGGGATGTAGGCTACAGAGGTGGGCAACACGGGTGCTCAGAAAGACAGAATGATTTCCCAATGAAGAATAATAAAACAGATTTGAACTCTGACAGGAACCAGCGGCAGAAGAAGGGGCAACGGGCACAAACAGGAACACAGGAAATTCCGTCTCAACATGAGGAGGAACTTCTTTGAGGGTGTCAGAGCACTGGAACAGGCTACCCAGAGAGGTGGTGGAGTCTCCTTCTCTGGAGATATTCAAAACCCACCAGGATGAGTTCCTGTGCAACCTGCTCTAGGTGAACCTGCTTTGGCAGGGGGGTTGGTCTCTTCCAACCCCTTCCTCTGTGATTTCCTGTGATTCTTTTGCATAGAAATAGGGTAACACAGAGTGAATGGTATTCCATAATCACAAAATGTTGTGATGGAGAAGCCTAAGGCCATAGTCAGATATACTCCAAAGACGCTGTTGGAATTGGTTCAGGGTGTGATGTCTCCTGGCTGCTGGTTGCTGCCCTCCTGCCCGAGTTCAGTGCCCCAGCAGCAGTGTCAGCAGCATCAGGCAAGTGTGCGTGATGTGTCTGCCGCAGTGTGAAGTCTAGTAACCGACGTTCATAATGGCAGTGGGTTTAGGCTGAGAGAGCAAACACTGTGATAAACAGGCTAGAGAGCAGCACACTTTCTTGTGGGGTGGATAATTCAAGGTGACAGGTGAAGTGACAAGGTAGGGATATTTTAAACTCCCAATAATAGATTCCTTGGAGCTCATCTGGTCCCATCCTTTGTTTCCAAAAGACCGGTGGACTTAACCTACTAAACTACTCACACATTTTTTAAGTGATCATTATGTTGAAAGGTGAAGCCCCTTTCTTCAGAACATTTGGAACTGAGGTTTTTCTTTTGTCACAAGTGAAAAATTCAAAGTTAATGAATATTTTGTTGTGTTCACATGGGAGTAGACAGTCTGCTGTGCTGCACGGTTTTAATCACCAAAGCTTACTCCAGGGTGTCGAGTCATGTCAATATTCAGCTACAACTATGAGCATGCTGCATCAGAAAACACAAGCTGGACAGTTAAGATATAAATATATAAAATATATAGTGCTTACTAACATAGACCCTGTTCCTGTAGAATTCAGCTTGTCAAAAATTTCCCCTTATAAAGGGGAAAATAAAATAGGTATTTTTGTGAATATTTATATTCATTTTACCCTGAGTGTACAAGAAAAATTATAACATGATGTATTTTTGCTTTCAGCACAATGCAAGTATATATAAGTAATCTACAGAATAGGTGTAATATATACCTGCATTTGTAAAAGTGTTTGTGTATGTGTGTATATCTCTGCATATGTTAACCGTAACTATGAAGTGGTTTATTATCTTCCATAATATATGTATAAATGTATATCTTCAGTATATTCTGTCACATTAATTAGATGGAATGTATCATAAAATTTAGTAGCAGTGACTCATATTCATGGCTTAAACTATTTAAAATCATATGTTTTTCATTTTCCCTGGATGTAGATTTTTTCAGCAGACAGAAAAACACACTAATGTAACTTGAAAGCTAAGTGCGAAAATTCAGTTTTCCGTGTTTTTCTTTTTGATTTGAGGTATTATCAGAGAAAAAGTCAGGATTAGGCTCAGTATTTTCTTTTCAAAAAAAAAAAAAAAAAAGGACACATTTGTTGCTTAGATCCTAGGATAAGGAGCTATAATATAAAAGGTGCCTAAATTCTAAATTAGAGAACTACTATCAAATGCCTTTAAGTTTTAATAATTGTTGCAGCAGTTCTCATGTGGGGTATATGTAAATTGCTGATATTTCCCTGGGCAGTTTGCACACCCCTCTCCCTAAATCTGGTGTCTGTTGTCTGAGACTTCAAGACATTTTGTTCTTTAGAAATCAGGTTGGCTGTGGTGGCCAGCTGTCACACAGATCTCCCCCCGTCCCCTACGCCCCCCTATCAGTTATAAGGGCAGGAAGAAGTGTCATCTCAGATGCTTTTTTGTTTACTAGGAGCCAGAGATTTGTGCTAAGATTTAAAAAAATGTGACAGAAGGCATTGAAAATAAAGAAGAAAACATCAAGAAGCTAAAGGACTCAAAAGTTCTGCTTGCTTGACTTTTAAGCTTGAGAACCTTTGGATGCTAAAAGATAAGGAGTATGTTTTGTTGTTCAGAGCACTAGCTTAAAACTTCAACCTCATCACGATCATGGATTTTGGAAAGCCTATCCCATGTGGTACCCAGCCATCCTCTCTTTTCTGACCGTGGCCAGCAAACCCATCTTTTTTCCTCCAGTGATGGCAGTGACTGTGTTATTGCACAGCAGCCATGGGGCCTCCTTTTCTGGCTTCAAAACCGCAAAAGCCCAAATGTTAAAGACATTTTGAGACTCCAGTTGACCGTTTCTTTTGATTTTTCACTCTTCTTCACTTCCCATGTCTGATCAGGATTGGAAACGGAAGTGTGTTGAAAGACTATACTTATGTATTATTTATTGAGAACTGACACTGTGCTTGGAGTTTAACGACCCAGTGAATTACCACAAAAAAGACTACTTTTACGGTATTTCAACCCAACCAGAAAGAGAAATTACTGGAAGTTTCACAAGAATACCCTGTTTTTGCAAGACTTCCAGGCTAGTTCTGAAGATCAAAGATGGTCAGGCAGTCTGGATGAAACCCAAATGAACGTTCAAATATTGGGTCCTTAGCCAAACCAAAGTGAACCTCTGAATCGTAAGGGTTTTTCTCTCTTCTGTCCTTCAGTATTGATAATATTCAGGTTAAGCCTGCCCGATTCAACATGGAGTTTCTATTTGATGCGTAGATAATGTTTTGGACCCTCTGTGTATGCTTTTTATGGTTTGCTAACAGGCTTTCAGATACCAGTTTTAAATGATTTGGTGTGAAATCTAGTGGCTCACAGTCATATACAGAGCTAATTCATAGCCAAGGCAGCGTAAGCTGTTCCTACAGCAGATATTAGAAAGAATAATCACACTGTTCTGTTACAGGAAAGAAAAGTTCAATGTTAACACACCGTGAGCAAGGCTCATGTGTTGTACCTTATATGTTAGAATTGGTGTATTACTCCACACCAATGGAGGGACAAAATTCGAGCCTTTGTGTTTTGGGTTTTTTTTTTAAGCTGTCACTCACTTTCTGTGGAGTATTTGCAGAGAGTTATCATGGTATTTCAACTCACTCTAGTTTTGTGCCCAAGCTTGTCTGATTAGCTGCACTCACATTTTTGTTATAAATGTAATAAAGTAAGCGAAAAGTAAATAAATAAATATAAAAGTAATTTTAAAATAGGTAAAGTCTTCCTCATGTGAAATGTTGCACTGACCTGCATGTTTCCAGCCCTTCTGAATTTCTGCCCTTGGCTGGTTACTTCATGGTAGAATTTTCCGTGTTGCTTCTCTTATGGACCAGCATTTCCATGATCCTTCAGGGCTGTCATCCATGTCACCCCTGTCATCCCTTCAGCGCCGCCATCACATGCCTTGACACGTAACAAAATCATGGTTAGTGGTTTTGAAGACCGTGTTATCTACATGTGTGTTGGTACAGCTGGGTCACACAGAGAGCAGGATACATGAGAGGATGCTCTTCTGCTCTTAGCTTTTGTGTCAGTTTGCTTCGTGGCGTGGAACAGGCCTGCTGGTTTTGCATGGCACAATTTCTGCATCTGGGAAGGGTGGGTAAATACGCTTCCTAGGTCAAAATATTTTGAAGCCTGTATCTGCAGAGAGCTCTAGGAAAGCTGCCTATTATCATTCTGCTTTACTGTATGAAAAGCTAAAAAATACCACTAGCTAGTCTGATGCGGCAGCAACAAACTTACAGAGAAAGAATCATCCTGGTTAGATGGGTTCCTGACTTCAGAGACTAACTTCAGGGAAGGAGAAAGTTTTGAATTCTTAATACTGGCTGGTTTATGATGTTCATGAAAGTAAAGTCAAAGACTTATAAATACTTGGACTGTGCTGTTAATAATGCACTGGAAATCTACAGCTATAACTCCAGCTTTAATGAAAATGAAGTGCGGGCTTAGCTGCATATATATGTCTCATACTGTGCAATAAAAACTTGCTCTTGCATAAAATCAATATTTAGTGGTCAAATTTCCCTCGTTTCTACTAATAAAGGATGGAGTCATATGGTTCAGTTGTAAATCCACCAGCTGGAAGTAATGAGATGAACTGTCCATAGCAATATGAAAGATATACATGCCTATTCAAAGTCAGCCCATCTGTGGAGGAGATCCATGGAGAAGCGTAGTACGGAATTTTATATAGACATACAGTAAAACAGTCTCTCGTGATACTGTAGGAGCTGTGGGGGCCTAATCTTTACATTTGACTATTAAATTAGGAAGGGCAAAGCCTACACAATACCAATGGTATTAGTCATGTCTGGAGGGGCATCCAATACCAGATGTCACTTTTCTGATCTTTCATGCTCAGTTCTTACAGTTTTTGGCACGTCGGAGTTCGCATCTGAATACAATTTAAGTTATAACAATACAATCAGCATGTCTAACTATTTTTGCCTTTCTCTCTGCTATTTTGGGAGCTATGGTGAGTCTCGGTTGTTTAATCTAAAAGCCTTCCTTGTCCCCTGTCTCTAGCCTCATGAGGTAATGCTGGGGGATGTCAGAGAGTGATGTTAAGGACCTGTTGTTTGACAAGTGCTACTGGTTTTAAACTGAATTGCTTGTTTATTGGCTGCACATTTTTTTCTGTTAGCATAGCATAGAAAAAATAACGTTGACAGTAAAATAGTAGCTTTTGTTGGTAGAAACCGTTTGACTTAAGTGACCATGTCAGTGTTTGAATGTGAATGCGGTGCTGTACAATATATCAGGAAAGGTTTGCTTGTTTATTTAACAGGCAGACAAAAGCTTACTGCCTTCATGATCAGACAAAAGGAAATATATGTAGGGAATTGTGTGTGGAGGAGCATAGCCTGCTCTTCTGACTTGTTATAAGATAAAGTCATCTCCCTTTATGCAGATTATTCATGTTTATTTATGACATTCTTTGAAAGGAAAGACACCCAAATGCCTCAGGGCAATGGCCCAAAGTAAATAACTTGTCATAATATACCTTGCAAATGATAATGTAAACCACAGGAAACCCAGGGAGAAGATGCACATACATTCCAAAGCTGGGAAGTTATTGAATGTTTAGGCTTAAGGAGCAGATAGTTTTGATTGGGGATATTTCCCTTGTTTCTGTACGTTAGATGAATTACTCCGCTTGAGTGATATCCATTGTACTGTGTTTATTCTTTTCCGCTTTTGTTCACCAATCACTATGATGTCTGCTCCTTTCCCAAAGATGTTCTGTATAATAAATATGTTAAGTCTGACAAGGAATGGATGGTAATGCAGCATCAATGCCCTCTGGGGTTAGTGAGTGCTCTGGTTATTTTTGTGTGTCTGTAAGCTCACGATCCAGGCGTTTGTATAGAGGAAATCGTGACTCAAGTTCAATGCAGAGAACTTTCCACTAGGGGAGCTGGTCGTCTGGGTTTGAGCCTGGGTAACACCAGGAGCCGCATCTTTGCATTTCTTGTTGCATTCAGGCTTGTTGCTTTCTGGTCAGTGTTTGGCCCAAAAAAGGACTTAATAAGGGAGTGAGTTGAGATGAATTCTTTCAGTATTTTGTTACGGCTTATCTATATAAAGAAACCCTGCTCTTAGGTAGAGGCAAGATAGCTTAGCTGCCACGCAAAGTCCTCTACAGGAAGACTGTGAGTGGGAACCTTAGGTCCTCTTTACTATGCTTTCATATACCAGTCCTATAGCTAGATGACTTTGTTATAAGCTTGAATCTTGAGCCAGCTGTGGGTAAATCAGTTGTAGCCAATTTGGCTACCTCTGCACTAGTAGATTAAACAGTGCCAGAATACTGGCACGTGATCACTTCTGCTGTTAATTTGTTATCCCGCTTCTTAGCCCAGTTTTGGCCTGTGCCAAAAAAACACTTTTCCAAACAGTTCCCAGACACAGTTCAGGAGTCAACAGGAATGAGCAACAGACTACTACCAATAGGAAGTTCGGATGCAAAGCACTTTGCTGTAACAGCGGGGTAGAGAATGGTCCCTAGCCTGTTTTATTTACGAGGGAGATGTAGCTCTTGAGTGGAGCATTGGGCACTTAATATCTGTTACATAAAACACACAGGGTTTTTTTGCTCTTGAGAGTTTTCAACTAGCTATTGCTGGAAACGTTTGTCTTCTGAGCCACAAACTTCAGGAATTATTTTTTTAATATATTTTCAAACATAGTCAAAGAATTATGGCCATTAGCTTTCATTTTCCCGTCAAAAACAAATGAACCCCAAATTTAGTTGGGCTTCTAACTTGTCTTTTGATAATTATCTTCACATATAATGTATCTTTTATTTTTCTTACAAAAGCATAATGCTCCTTTACGTCTAGGTTGATCCACCTTAGCATTAGGCACCTCTAAAAGGCATTTCAACCTATATAACCTCTGAATTATCCCCTGGATGTGCTCTTCTCTCTCTACTAGGGGGAACCCAGGGAAACAATGATTCAAGTTTAGTTGCTGATGTTATATAGGCTGAGTTTAATTTTGTTGTTGCCTTTCACTGAAGAAGTTAGCATAATAGGGTCTTGAGCTTTGCTGGAATTTGTGGTCATTTCTGCCATAGAAGTTGTTAATGATATTTTTCCTGAAATATTTACCTGAATATTTTCTGTTGTCTTTTTTTTTTTTTTTCCCCCCATCCTGTCTACTTACACCGCAAGTTCTTGGACCTGTCTGGACCTGGCTATGCAGTGCCACCATCTTGTATTAAGTGCCGAGTATCCAGAGAAATTAACCTGTTGTCCTCATTCTATTCATGTATCACATCCAAGCCTCTAGCATTTTGTTATCTCTACAACCCAAAGGTTGTGATCATATGTGCAAAATAAGCATTACAATGAAGATTTACCTAGGTTTTTCTTCTTTTTTTGAGTATTGCCAGTAATGAAATATGAAATGAAGCAACAGGAGCAGAGTTCTTCAACAAAACAAAATGGTATGCTTTTTAAAGGAAACAACAGTGGCTGATAAAATGACTTGCAATAGAATCGTATCAGGAAAACAATGACACAGTTGGGTTGTGTCTGACCTTCTACAAAGCCCAGAGGAGTCTGCATCTGGCATTTTGATTCAGACCCCCTTCTGAATGTAATAAAACAGTAAGCCATAACAGTAAGAAAATATTGCAAGATTGCCCTGCAGTGAACTAACTTCAAACATGCCAGCCTACCTCTACCTTTTTTGTTTTGGTTTGGTTTTTGGACTAAAAAGAAATTACCTCCCGTAGTTCTGAGAATTAGAAGGCAGGATAGGTTTATGCCAGTGCGCTGCGCAATTTTTTCCCCCTTCCCGAAAGAGGTAGGCTTATGTAACCTAATAAATTGGTCTCATTACAGAGCCACTGACAGACAGACGTATAGGTTGCTGCCAATGGGCATGTGTGCTGAAGGCGAGCATGCCGAGGGGGTAGTGGAAGTGAGCAGTGGATGCAGCACTCAGAAACCGTCTGCCTGAAGGAGGTCATGCCTGTTGCTTAAAGCAGGGGGAGATAAGGATGTCAACGGCACAGAGGGTGACATCCGTCAATCAACTTCTTCATTATAGCAAGAATGAGCACTGTGGGTCCTTGGGAGGAAGAAGGAACCAGTGATCCCTCATCTCACAGGTGGCAACTCTAAAAAGGCTAACCTTTCACATTTCCAGGGGCAGGCAGGATGAAGAATGTGTTTTTAATGAATTACCCATAACCACACACACACAGAGACCTACACTTTTATATATATTTCCCCTTCAGGATAAAATAATTAAATTGAAAATTATTATTTATTTATTATTTATCATTATTTATATTTAAAAACTATAAAAGTGTATCTTATCGGGAAGCAAATTTTGAGTCTCTGATCAAGTAAATAATTCTCTGTAATAAAATGCAGAGAATTATTTTCTCAATTTCTGTTTTGATTCCAGAGGATAGAAGAATTGTAGAAAAGGGAAATATGCCAGAAGGTAACAGGAGTAAATAATCACTCATGGCATTTTTACTCATCTGAACTAAGAATTAGACGGTTAATTAAATCTCGAACTAAGAATTAGATGATTAGATGATTAAATCTCAGTCTTTAGGGACTGAAGTATGAAAGAATCTGGTCCTTCTGCACATTCAAATAAATGCCAGAGTACATGGGGAAGATGTTATATTCCCTCTGAAATGGTTCTAACTACCAGAGGTAGAATACAGACTACATTTGTAAAGGCAAGAAAGAGCACAAAACATTGAAAAGGTGTCTCCAAAGATAACCAAGAGAATACAACAGATAGTGCAGGAAGCCTCTGGAAGGCTTTTAGTCATTGGTATCATACTGCAAAGGGAAGAACAGGCCTGAGATCAGGACCCTCCATGCTGTCAGGTAGCCCGTCCACCTACAGGCATGTAAGTCTAACATGACAGGCTAATAAATCTCTGTTACTTCAGCACACAGCAACTAAAATCAAGTGCTTCCAGAGGACAGAGGACCCATTGAATTTCCCTTTCTCTCACCAATCATAGATGTTCAAAGCTAGAAGGGTGACTTAGATCCTAACCAATTCCTAAATTCAGAGACAGGTCTAAATCTCCATCTGTTTCTCTTTCTTGATCATACAGGGAGCCTAGAATACCCTTCAATATTTACAAAGAACAGAGATGAAGACAAGTTCAGGTGAACTGGACTGTATGGGTCACAGCATCCTACAATAAGCTTTGGAGTTCGCACTTAGCTTGTAAGGTAACTCTGAGTTGATTTTGCAGGGACTGCTGCTCTGTAAAGCTTCAGGGTTTACAAGAAGATCAAATCTGCAGTCATTACTCTCACTAAACATTCACTGATGTCAACTTTCTCCTTCACAGGGAAACTGGGATTTGGCCTTGCCTGCAGACTAACTCCCTAAGGTCCCAAAATAGCCAGACAAAGGAAAAATATGTTTGTAGGATGAGGACGACTTTTTTTCACTCACTTCTCAAATGATAGCCATGTTTTGGCAGTTGTAATGAAGCCTATGAGGAAAAACATTACAGAGAAAAAGGTCTCTAACAGGGAGCACAGTTTCTGTGTATCATTATTATCTCAGTGTTCCCCTCAGAGTGTGTGCAATAGATTAGATTCACCTTTCTTCCTCCAAAAGCATCATCAATCAATCAGGTTAGGATTGAGAAAGAGCTAACAGAGCCTTTATTTTTGTAGATCATTAAAAATGACCCCAGGGACCAATTTTCTGTACTTTTGCTCAGTTTCCTTCTGATTCCAGTCATTAAGAATGAGATACACATAGTCGTATGGGGAGACAATGAACAAAATTCTCCTCTTGCTTATGCTGATGGGTTCTGTTAAAGTTGAACTGGAATAAATGAGAGGAACATTTGCCTGACTTTCTCTCGACAGCTTTTACTCAACCACACATGAAACTAAATTCCTTTTCGGTGAAGGGTACCTCAAATGAAATCTGAAGTGACTGAATTAAATTGCATTATAGCCCTGCAAAGATCAGGAGGTCAAATTCAAATTTGGTGCGAGCAGTGGTAATGAAGTTGCCCACACACAGGCTGTCTATTCTTTGTCTCAGGCCTCTAAACTCAAGTATATTGTTAATAAGTGGTATATGCTTTTTTATAACAGTGATGCTGAACTATATTTTAACCCAGTAACTGAACTGAAGTACTAGGAAATGACCTGGCCATTTGCCTGCAAAAGTGTATATAAGAAATGATATACCACTGCTGATGAAATGTAAAATTGTGTGACTTAAATAGGAAATAGTTTTATATTGGTAGTTTTCATTGGTAAAGGCGCAACAGGAGAAAATGTGTCAGCTGGTTTGCCAAATGGGTAAGAATTCTTTCTTAGCTGTGCAGGTTACCAAACAGTGGAGTTCATATGCGAAGACATCTGTCTGCACATGGTAGTTTGCAAAGTCTATTTATTTAAACAAACCTCAGATTTATAAATCACTCTCCGCACACTGAATACTGTAACATTAGTGAGCCCTGAAATGATCTGTGGGCTTGGCCATTTGGATGAATGCATTGGTCATGAGTCAGATCTGATGATATATTACTCTGCTCCTATGCAATTTGTCATAAAAGAAGCTTCTGAAGTAGCATGCCGTGCTAAGGCTGGTACCAAGGATGGGTTGAGAATTTTGCAAAAACTTTCAGGTCTTAATTATGTATCTCTGATGACAGAAACACAAAATATTTCCTCTGTCAAAAAGCTAGTCTTTTCTCCCCCCCCCCCCCCCCCCACCTTTTTTAAGTAAAAAAGGAAGGGATTGTAACAGGCATATTTGAAACCTATTTAGAATCTTTCATTTCATAGTCTATCAAAATCAAATCTATCAGTTTGGCTCAAGTACACACTTGATGCTTTTGGGAAGGGAGGGGAGGGGGGGGGGAGGGGAGAGGAGAGGAGAGGAGAGGAGAGGAGAGGAGAGGAGGTGGAGATAGAAAGATAGAGAGCAGGAAATAAAAGCAGAAGGCAATTGCAAACATTTTCTGGAGACACAGGTTCGCTAACCCCTCTCATCCACCGGCCCCCTTCCTTCCCTCAGCAGCATTTGTGAGCTCCAGTTCCTATTGAAAACAGATCCCATGCATGTCTCAGTTGGGCACATGAACCATGCCAAATTCTTATTGAACGTTTTAAACCTCGAGGTGCTAGCAGCCACAGCAATGCAGTGCACTCCTTGCACTTCAAGTGTCATAGTATAATACAGTGAGTTGAATATAGTGGTCATAACTTTTTTAACACTGTTTTCCTAACTGTCAAATACCAGCTATATCTGCTGTGGAAAATTCTCCATAGCCTAGTAGGCACCATGACTGCAAAATACGAGGTATCCAAAATCAAAAAAAAAAATCCTAGTAATAGCACTCTTCTTTAATTGTGCTGGATCAATTCCTTCTCACAGGTTTCTAACATCCAACAAAAGTTTCTGACAGCGAAGGTATTGCAGGTGACAACAGGAAGCAGTCATGTGGAGACTCTTACTGCTTTAATAATCCCAGTTATGTAGTTCCTAATGCTCCCAGACACTCATCTGCTTTCCTGTTACATTTTTACATACTGTGATTTGATGCCAAGATCTCTAAAGTCAGTGCATAAATCCAATGGGCTCCAATTGTGTTTCCTAAATCCTAGTTAACATGTTTTAGAAGTTGTGTAAGTTGACCTAGTTGTAAGGTGTGATATTTGATCTCTCTCCCTCTCTTCTCTTTCTTATTTATTCAAAGGAATACAGATCTGTGTAACTTGCCAGGCGTTCTATGAAATGAAATAGTGATGACACACCAAGGAATCTAAAAACGCTCAAAACTCTCTTATTCTGAGGTAGAAATCAAACTGAAATTGATCCTAAGAGGAGATAAAACCTCTGAAAAAGTTTGGCATTTTTCCTGATCAAAGAGAAATGTCTTATATGTGAATCATGCTTCACATATGAGAATGAAATATGACTATTTCAAGATTGTGAGTTTTAAAAAAGTCATGGTGTTTTCTACAGAAACTGTTGAGGGAACAGTCCATCTTGCTGGCTTAGCAGTGCCGTTCTAAGCCATTTGTGTTATACATTAAATTTCTGGCAATAACTGGCCTGTTAAGAGTCTCCTGGGAAGTGATAAGTTTACCCACTTCCTTGTTTATCAAGAGATCAAAACTTTTATGTGAATTACTGTCATACATTCTTTAAAATTCAATCTCTTGAGTTAATTAGTTATATAATCACATCTAACACTTTTGGAGATGGAGTAGAACAGGATTGACTTGGTAGGTAAGAAAAGATCAAAGCAATGCTCTAACAAATTATTATGGTAATTAGTGTTAGTCTTGTATTTTATCTCCAGGGGGGCTTTTAACAGAAGCAGTGAGAGCTTGGGAAAAACCGGCATGCAGGGTAAGCATGCACTTGAAGAAACAAAGCTTGCCAAGCTCACAGGGCAGTCTGGCAGGGGGACTGGAGATGAGTGGCACAAGGGGAAATTAAAAAGCATATCAGGTAGTGAAGGGGAGAAGTGATCTGAGTGAGCTACACAATTTCCAAGATGCAAGAGACCCACTGCATCTCTACATTCCCCTTCAGCCCTGCAAAAAGCTCTAAAAACACTTAGATTTGTTGAGTCTTAGCCAAAAGGGCAGCTGTTGCTGGGGTTTTCATCAATCGTGGAAGCACAGGTGTCAGAGATGGACAATAGTCGTTCCACCCCTCAGTCCCGGCACCCCCTGCATGATTGTTATCTCCCCTACATCTGCTGGCACTTGCTACAATCTAGTTTTAAAGGATTCAAGCTAAGGGTTATACCATTTCCCTTGAGAGGCTATTACACTGCCAACTGAGGATGCTTCTCATGGAGGAAGAATTTCTCCTGGAGGTGCCCAGCACAGGGGAGGGAGCACTCCCCTTTGGGGAGGTGCAGCACTCACCCTCCTACTTCTGCAGGACGAGTCTGAGAGCTGGGGAATACGTATAGGCATCTGTGTTTGGTCTCCCCTCAAATGCCTTTCCCCATGCTGTATACCCCAAAAGGCCCAGATATGGCCACCGATGCGTGGAACATGCAGAGACAGGGTAGAAACAGGCTTTATATTGCCTCCAGCCTGTTGTGACAGTCCTTTGTCCCATAGTGAGGGGCTAATGAAAGCCCTGCATCATCCATTTATTTGCATCCCAGTGCCCTAAAGCAATATCTAATTCTTCCCCAGTCTAATTTGTTCCCTGTTAAGGCCTCCATGGCAATACGCGTACAGGGTCCGATCTTCTTCATGCCACTGCTTGTGTTATTGCAGGGTCCGTAGAGGTCGCCTGAGATGACTCCCTTAGCGATAAAGCTATTTCTTATGTTTCCCAGGGGAAGAAGGGAGGGTGATGTTGTTTGCCACTTTGGAAGGACGACGGTAATGCCTACGACAACGACAGCCCTGCAAGGTCTACTGGGGCTGGCCAGCTGCCGAGACCGCAATCTGCCCGCCCCTGCAGTCTCAGCAGCCGGCCGGCTGACGGTGCGGCTGCCTGGCTGACACCCCCCAGATTGGCAGGGCTCCTTTGCCAGGATGGAAACTGCCGCTAGTGAACAGCTCGTTATTAGTGCTCTACTTTTCGCAGCAATTAAGTCAAGAACCATGGCACCTGTTCATCTCACCTCCCTCGCGGGAATTAACATGCCGTATGGGAAAGAGATTTGCACGGGGGGAGGGCAGGGGGGAAGAGCTTCTTTGCATCTGTTAAAGGCAAATAGCAATGCATCTGAGGTTCTTCAGGGAATAGCAGGGTTGATGAATTTACAAGATTTTTGAGGAGAACTGCTTTTACCCTGGGGGTGGTGAAAATGTCCCAGATAATTTGATTTTAAGTAGATGTTCACTTTGTGTTGTTAGTTCTCTCCACAGCTAAGGAATACTTACGCCTCAGTGAAAACCACTGAAGAGACCCTGACGACACCTCAAATCTGTTTGATAATGAGAATATAACTGCCTCAGTTTGGATGAACAATGTTTTAATCTGTGCTGCTTGTATGTACAAAGGCTCTGAAATGGACCTAGGGTTGGCCTAGGGATTTGCTGTGTGTATCTACTTAAGCAGTGAACCTGAAAAACGGCATAATTGTTCATCTTGCAAAGAATTACCTCATTCTGTCTAATCAACCTGACAGGACAAAACAAACCAATCTTTTAAAAAGATGTATTTTTTTCCAGGAAGATGTGGATATTAAGACGGTATGTAGATGCTGTTGGTTCCAATTAAAATCAATATCTGTCCTGATTTGCGGCTGTTGTCTCTGTGACAGCGAGGGGGCTAGATAAGGGGACCCATCTGCTCAGCTTTCCCAAAGGGGCTCCAAACAAGTGAATGACCTGCAGTGTTTATTATTAAGTTTTCAAAGGGAAACTTGTTTTGGTCTAATTGAAGGAATAATATGAGAGAGGTTATTTCTGGTCAGTTCCCTGCTGTTTTCACTCCAGAGAATATATTCCAGGTGTTAGCTAGGCGATGCTATGATACAGTATTGACTTTCCCTTGTGTTTAGGCATGCTAGTGCCAGTGGACCAATAAACTGCAGTTATGAATGTAAAGCCAGCCCTTTCAGAGGAACTTTTTGCTAACTATTCAGTAAGCCAGATGGTTAATGACTGCATTCATTTTCAGAAGCCCCATTCCCCAGGAGCGAAGTAATGTAATTTTTCAACCCCCTCATCCTTCTTTTTCATCTATTTTATTTCCCTTCTTTTCTCTTGTACTCTTAGCAAAACGTTTGTTGTGAGAGAGTGTCATTTTATATTAAATCTCATGTAGCTAACAGTTTATTCCCCTTCCTATGACAACAAACTTCCTGGGTAAAGTCTAAATAACAGGGGAAAATATGAATCTACAAGTTACACAAGTTTCATGTGGTATACGATAGGTGATCTTTACTGTATGATTCTTTAAAACAGCATATGATGTCATTCCTGTATCATACATCTGTTAGATATTGTGTATGTCTTTAGACAGGCAAACAGAAAAAACAAAGCCTGTGCAGGGCAATGACTCAGCCTATGTCTGGGAAGTGAAATGGCTACTGACTCTGGCTTTATGTCTTCAGGCTGGGTCACCCAGATAGAGAAGTTATATACTCAGGAAAGTAATCTCAGGCAATAAATTATATTGCCTTATATTAAGAGCTGGGGAGAACAAGGAGTTTCAATTTGGTCGTGGGACTGAACAATTGGAGAAAGATCCTCAGTTCAGGTAGAACTGAAATAGAAAGTCTTAGAACTTTAAAAAAAAACCAAACTAAAAAACCTTGTTTGAAGTCAATTTTGAAATTTTTAGTTTGACTTTTCTCCCTTTTAAAATACTATTCTAGATGTCTTAAAAAAAAAAAAAAGGCTGCCATTTCAAATAATATCTTCTGATATTTTCAAAATTACTCCTGTATCCTTTTCTTTAGGTTTCTGCATATATTAAAACAATGTGATTCGATTTCACAAATGTGCTGGAGTCTTGCATTAGATTCAATATAGTGATAATGTGGGCTGCAAAAAAGAAATTCAAATTCTCTGCAAAGGAAATCTAATATGAATTTTATTGTCATGAAATTTATATGAACAACAGAATAAGAGATTATTTTTGTTGATAACAGTAAATATGCCTTCATATATATACTTTTAGTCATCCTAAAGCTATTTAGGAATTTGGGCCAAAATTCTGTACTGTTTTTTCCTTGGGAATATGGATGATCAAGACACAAAACTGCAGCATAACTTGCTGTCATCTCCCGTCTGCCCTGTATCTTCATAGATGGGGCACTCTCCAAAACCAGAATGAGACCACGCTTCATTTCCTCCTTTGCTTGTTTGACTTTGAATGTGGCTACCAACCCCCATCCAAGAAAGTGCAGAAAGCTTATAGTCAGACGAGGAAAGATGTTCTCAGTTTCTCCTGGTGACGTTTCTCCTTATAATCACTGAAGCAGCAACTGGAACCCACGTTCAGCCCTTCTGTGGGTAAGGGGTAAGGTCATCCTGGGCGAGAGCAGCAAGCCATGAGCTATTGGGTGAAACAGAGATGCCGCTGTCTCCTTCTTCTCCAGTGGGGTGGCGAATCTTGGGTTTTGTTTCCCTTGCTTTTAATTTCTCTTCAAAACAACTTCCACCCTCCCCCCCCGCCTTTTTTTTTATTTGTTTGCCAAGCTGAAAAATTTGTTATTCACACAGAGCAAACGCAGCCACTAAATGTAATCCATTAAATTGTCTTAGCTCTTTATTAGGGGGTGGGCGAGGGTGGGTCTGAGTAAAGTGTCCCTTGGCCTTTAAGCAGCTTGTTTTCTTGTACCAAGCCAGTTGCACTGCACCGAGAAGTCTTTACTAATCATGAAAAAAACCAAAAATCCCTAATTCTCTGCTATGCTGGTGTAGGGATATGGAGAGAAGCTGTGATCCAGGGCCAGTCATTGTTTCGGAGCAGAATGCTGAGGTGATTGACAGTTGCAAATTAATGGGAACGATTTTTAGACAGGGCTTGTCACATGAGGGCTTGGCCATCCTGGACACGCTGTCTGTGCTTTAACTTCCTAATTCCATCTGGAGTTTAGACAAAGAGGCCTGGATGAATCCTGCTCTCTGTCCATTTGGCTGTCATCATTTTGATTAACCTGATTCTTCAGCAGGAGCAAAAAGTAGCTGGCTTTGGTCCATGTAGACATCAGGAAAATAGCTGCCGTAATGGCCCGATGATCTCCACACAAGAGTCCTGGGGCTAATCTGTTTTTTCTCCTATGTCTAATTAAAAGCTTCTCTTCCTGTTTACATTAACAATTTTTACAATATTTTGATTAAATAATTCCTTTTGGAGCTGTGGAAAGGTCGGAACATTATTTTTTCCAGCACAGGTGTTATGTAAGGAGAGAGAAAATGGGAAAAGAAGAGCAGATGTGAGAAGGGAAAGTTGGGGTGTAAAGGAAAGGAAGAGGAAGAAAGAAAGAAAGAAAGAAAGAAAGAAAGAAAGAAAGAAAGAAAGAAAGAAAGAAAGAAAGAAAGAAAGAAAGAAAGAAAGAAAGAAAGAAAGAAAGAAAGAAAGAAAGAAAGAAAGAAAGAAAGAAAGAAAGAAAGAAAGAAAGAAAGAAAGAAAGAGAAAGAGAAGGAAGGAAGGAAGGAAGAAAGAAAGGGAAGGAAGGAAGGAAGGAAGGAAGGAAGGAAGGAAGGAAGGAAGGAAGGAAGGAAGGAAGGAAGGAAGGAAGGAAGGAAGGAAGGAAGGAAGGAAGGAAGGAAGGAAGGAAGGAAGGAAGGAAGGAAGGAAGGAAGGAAGGAAGGATGGCTTCCACAGATGAACTGCAGGATGGAACTACACAGGCCTGGGGACCTCAGCTGGCCACTTTACTGCCCAGTAAGATTGTCTTCTGCACTTTCCCTAGGACCTCTGGGATCTGGGACAAGTTGCATGTGCTTAATTTATTACCAATGCACTTCATTTACAGAGAAATATAAAATAAAATCGCCATGTTTCCATTTTTGCATAACAATCATTTTAAATACATTTCTATTTTCCAGTGTTTGTTGTCTTTTCCAGTAGTTTCAAGTAGTCTGGTCAGGCCAAAGCAATGACTCCGAAGCCTAATCCTACTGAGACTTTTACTGACTAGAAACGTTGGTGGACCCTTGTTGGTAACCAGCTGGAGGTTGGGTGCTTCACACAACTCATGGCCCAGTCAACTTGGCAGAAAAAAGAGCATGAGTAGGCACTTAACTGTAACACACGTCCCCTTCAAGTTCAGTGTGTGGCCTACAGGTGACTGTCAAAAAGATGTGTCGATGCGTAGAGCACAATCCCTCCCCACTACTCTTAGGAAGTGAAGGCACCTAATCCCTGCCTTGGGGCTGGGTGATGGATACACAATCCACTGTGCAGGGAAAGACATCCATCTTTGGCCCAGGAGACTGGAGGAGCAGGCTATTCTAACCAGTCGCTCGACAGTGGAAAAAGCTTATGTCTTCCCATGGGTTCAGCTACGCTGCCTTGCTGCCCCCGTGCTTTTACTGTCCCTTCAGGCCTTGCCTCCCAGCCTCCACAGCTGACACAAGAACCAAGGCCACCTGGGACATGCTCCTGGCCTGCAGCCAGCCGTGATGTCTGTGCTCTTACACTAAAATGCATCAGCCAGAAAAGAAGGAAAAAAGATAGAGGTGGACCTGAGTAACACTGATCAGGTGTCCCTGCTTTGCTTGTTGCTGTCAGTCCAGGGGAGAAAAGTTCTGCACCCATGGAGACAGCTTCTTTGTGTCTTTGCTTCTTTCCTCTTCTTTTCTTTTCTCCCCTCTTCCCACGACTCCTGACTCCTGCTTCAGCCCCAACAGCACTACGTTTACTGCTAAAGAGTGCTGTCATTTACTCAGGCTAATTACACAGCAGCAAACTGAAATCCCTCTTGTCTGCTTTGGACAAGTTGGACTCATTGTGTGGATCATGCAAGTGGGATTTGGCATGGAGCCAGGAAGAAGAGTAAATTAACATGGTCACTTAAGGTCATGGTCATAAAAAGCCATAGCTCTTCTGCTGCAGATTTGTCAAGGCTTTGGCTCTTTTGTACAGGTTTCAATGGAGCAAAAAAATACAACCTATTTTTAGTGAGTCAGACAATGAGTGATATGTTGCAGTGGAAAGCTATGGGTGGTTTTCAGCTGAACTGAACAGTTGATGACTTTGGGATGACGTCTCAGCCCTAGCTGTTTGTTCTGACAGGGAAACCAGGGAATTGAGAAGAGAGGGTCATTGGCATTTTATTCTTATTGATCTCTGAATAGAAGAGACACAGGCATGGATGATACATGAGGGTTTTCAACAAACTGCTCTTGCAGATAGAATGGTCACACTTGGGAGAGCACATGAGAAAAAGAGAGATTAGGCTTCCAGTTTCTTTGCAAATGAACAACCTAAATCCCATTTCTGTTTTCCCCCTTCTGTGGTAAGTATGTTTGTTACTCTGTGAAAGGTAAATAGCTGGAAATGTGACCATAAGTCTACACTTTGACCCTCTTTCAAAACCTGTTATTTCCCGTCTTTTCCTCTGCATTACTGAGATATGGAAGCCTAAAAAGTGAAGGTACAGTGACATGGCTTTTAACCCTCCTGAAGCCTGAAGCCAAACACCTCCTGAAGGTCCTGGTTATTGCATAGCCTAGGCTGATGCCCATACAGCCACAGGTTCCTAACTAGTGATACCCGGGCTGGCCAGGCGGCAGATAGTGGGGGCATCTCCTTGTTGCAAGGTGGTCATGTTTGGTAGGTATATCATCACTCCCCACCTGAGCCTCCATAAGAGGCTTTCCTCTTGGGACTCAGTGGAGATGTAAGGGGCTTGTTTAGTGATATTGTTAGGTAGAATGGTATGGCTGGGACAGAAGAAACAGAGTCTGCAGCAGTTCAAACCACACTGGGAAGAGGCTGGAGGGGAAAGCTGTTTGAACCACAAAATGTAGGTCACTGCGAAGCAGAGCCGTTTCACCTAGGCATGAACCTGAACCAAGCCACAGTTCAGGACACTCCACACGTGCGAGGAAAAGTTAGCGTCAGATTTCTCTTCCATGGATAGCTTTCACATTTCAGTAATGCACTAAACCAAAACTTTGGATCCAAACACCCATTCAGACTTAAAAGTATTTGGGTTTGGGTCAGGACTGTGTTCCAGCTCCCTCCCAACCCCCCCAACCCCTTGCGTTTCCACTGTCTGCAAAGTGCCTGTTTCAAAACCCCACTGGTGAACACTCCTGATGTTTGGAAGCCTTCATTTCCAGCTCCTCGCTTTCGCACGCTGGCCCAGACATAATGTTGACATGTACTTACGTGAAGTTCACTGAACAATGCCACTTCATAAAAGTCCCATAAAGCTACAATCTTGTGCTCGGAGGAGATTTTATTTATGGAGACACAGAAAGCTGTGTGTGTGTGTGTACATACTCCATTAGCCATTAGCAAAGTCCATTAGCCAAGGTGTAAGTGAAATGAATCTGACCCCTGTGTCATTAACATGCTGTCTGCAAAGGTGCCGCTTCAGAGCATTCCTGACCTCACCCCAAACCCTCAGTGAGAACTGAAAGTGAGAACAGGGTTAGAGGATGATTTTTTTTTAAGTGAATCAAGCAGTGTTTTGTCTGAAGAGAATAAGGATAAAAAAAGTAGAGAAAAAAAAGTAACCCCGGCCCATGATAAATCTTGGTCTTATTCCAAGTCTTACTGAACGCTCTAGCCAAAAAGTAAGAAACAGTATCTGAAATGTTTGTGAGCGAAGGCGGCTGTGCCAGCACTCGTCCAGCAACATCTGAGAGAAGAGAGAATTTTATATGTGATTGCCTTAGACTTGTTGTCATTATCAATTAAGCTTAGAAAGCTCATTTGATATGCTCGGCCATCCTGCACACTTGCCAAAAAGGCAAGACTTCTATGCAGCTGCGGCCCTGAAGATCTCTGAAATATTGTGAGCAGGAAGAGAAGGGAGCAAATTTACCCAGCGAGGTGATACTGGATGTGCTGTACTTTTCCTTGAGAAAAGCCACTTTGGATGGAGGCCCAGCGCTGGCACTTGGCGCACATCATCGTGTGTCGCTTGTCACTTGTCAATCCTCATGCCTCCTGTGAGTACAATGCAGTCTGGTAATGAACTGATTTTGCTGCATCCTCATCTCTAGCCAAGGGCACACTGCTCCCAGCACTGAAGATGTGCAAAACAGCCCTGTTGTGAGTGGCTTATGTCTCATTTACATGCCAGGAGGTTTGACATACTGGGTAACTATGTCACCGAGGAGGCGGCGGCAACTTCAAACATGTCTTTTGCGCTGTGGCTTTGTTAGTGTGAGCATTCCTGTGCTTTAAGGTTCATAGGCAGCTCATGTACAGCTGCACTGTGCACTTGGGGTGAGACACAAGCCACATGCGCACAAGCATCGCTTTCGCTTCAGGTTCTGCATGAAACTGCTGTTCTCCATCTCCCGCTGTGCTTCAGTACTCCCCACGCTCCTTTAGCAAAGATGCTCCTCAGGAGTCCAGAGCACTTTCTACTGCAACTTCCAGTCCAGAAGATGGTAAGGGATGCTGGTTTACTATCCTTTAGCCACAGGTAATCTTTGACCTTACTGTTGGATATAAAACATATTGCTTGTTGCATAAGAAACGTTGGGGGCTAAGCTCCTCAGCAGCTTTACCAGTATAGCTAACCCTGCTACACTGTAATCGAGACCGGCCACTGTGGATTTAAATCAAAAAAGTTAATACAGCTTCTACCATATTCACAAACCCCGTCCCATAAGGGTTAATTCACACCTTAGGTTACCCGAGACCTCCAGCTTGGTCTCTTGAATGTCACCTATGTTAAGTCCTAGAACAGCCCAGCAAAGATGGTGTGAATACTTCCATAAGAGTTTAACTATGTGACTGAGCTCTTGAGTTGCTAGTTTCCAGATTAACCTCACTCAGACTAAAAAAGGAAGATAATCTTATTTGAGGGTAAAAGAAATAAAGTTCTTCCCCAAATTCCTCTGTAGGTGGGCCCACCAGGACTGACTCAGGTGCAGCAAGAAGGAAGAGTGAGAGGGACCTTATGGTGACCCAGCTGGCTCCTGAGACACATTGCGGATATGCTCCACTAAGAGAGGCGATTAAAGACATTCTAGAAATCCACCCCAAAGTATGCCGAGGGGACTTTTTCTGACGTGTTGCTCAGGATAGGTTACGACTGTGCTGGCAGAAACCTTCTACAGGAGCAAGTAGAGCACGCACCCGCACTGGGTGGTAGGAGCCCTTATCTTCTCTGGCATACCTTATGAACTGGCATAGGGACAGATCCTGTCCTTACTATGTCCCTCAATATGAAGGCTAACAGTAACAAAATACTTCTGCGTGGGTAATTTTCAGACCCATCCTTTGGGAGCTTGCTGGGGACAGAGGGGAGGGCAAGCTCTGCAGGCTTCTTTTAAGTGGTTTCATTATGCTTACGCCACTGAAATGAGCAGGGATTTTTGGCCCAGAAACCCTGGAGCTAAGGAGTTATTCAGGATGCTGTGACTACAGCACGCGTTTCAGGGGGAAGATGTCCATTGCAGAGAGCCATCACCAGCAGCTCCTGGCAAGCTGCGAGCACCAGCCTTTCTTCCCTTGTGCACTGTCTGGCTCCCTCCAGAGCCCTGCACCCTGTGGGGCACCCAGCAGTGGGGTGACATCCTGCTGGGAAACATCCCTGCAAAGAGTCCCTTCCCAAAAATGGGGTGAGCATAATCAAACGGTGCCAGAGATTGAAGCTATAGGAAATTTGGTCTCAATTCCAGACCTTTCTAGGGAAGCCATACCCACCCCTCACAACACTTCTTTCCCTCTCTGCTTTTGCTTTTTTTTTTTCTGTTAATTATAGGCCCTTGTGAGGCCCATGGGTATAATCAAAAAAAGCAGAGCGTAAGTGGCAGGGATATCCCCTGGATTAATTGATCCTTGAACTTTATTAATGAAAGTCTGATCTTGCATCCTTTAAAACATCTATTCCATTCATACCCAGCCAGCGTTTTCAGGGGCTGATCCAGAGGAATATGTTCAGGTCGGCCTCAGAGTGAGCCCTGAGCTGTGAACTTCAGAAACCCTATCCCAGACACATAGGTCTTAATGTAAAAAATATGTGATGTGTTATCAGCAGGCGGCCTCCTCTTTGCTTTTTCCAGGCAACTGGGCAGCGAGAGTAGAGACAACTGCCATGTAGATAAATGTCAGTCGTGTTTTATAAACAGATAAATGGATTCAGTAATACAAAGGGTAATGCTTTTTGAACATGAATTTTTGAGCGTAGGTCTCATCAACAGGATTTGGTATTTAAGCACTTAGGCACCAAATCCTTAGAGAGAATGTTTGTGTTGCAAAGTGAAAGGAAGTGAAGCCATTTAAAAAATTACAGTAATCATCATCATCATCATCATCCAGTCATCTTTCCTTCAGATAGACTCTACAGAGTACTGTTTTTTTGAACACTTCCATAAGCAGAAAGGAAAAAAAATGAAGCTGTTAGTTTCACGTATACTTTAGATCAGCATAAACCAGCACTGCGACCACTGTCTTCCACCCCTAGCGTCTAGTTCACACCTCTGTCCCATCACTTCTCAGTGCTAGCATGAGCATCCTTGATGTTTTATGCTGATCCAGATCAGTGAATTGATCTGCATTAAAACTGTCATTGCCAGAAAAGAAAAACAGGTTGGTTTTAGCCATGGTCACTTCCTTAAGCAATTCACCACACCTTTTCACTGCCCTGTGAACTTCACTTGAGTATCGCAGCTGTCCACCTCAGAGCTGTACTGAGGCTCAGATGAGCAGAGGGAAGACAGGAGGAACGCAGGGGTGGTGTGTTGGTGGTAGATGGGCTCTTTGCACAGCCATGGTGGCTTAGGTCAATGTGTTGTGTGTGTGCACAGGCAGCAGCCTGTGCCTCCTCTGCCAGGCACAGCTAAGTGCAAGCCCAATGTTTGTGGACACCCACCACTGCATTTTTGTTGTCTTGCCTGGTCCAACTCCCTTTGTGGATTTCCCCTCAGCTGGTTTTGAAAATAGAGGATAATCTCCTAATCTGAGCAGACATTTGGAAAAATTGAGATTAGTTTGTGTTCAGCAAAGCAGCTCAGTAGCGAGTTGAGACCAGAACCCATGCTGCCAGACTCTGTCCTGTGGTTTAATGACCAGGCTAATGATTCCCTTCACATGTGCCTGAAAAAGATCTCGAGCAGATAAGTTTCCAGAGCAATTTGGAGGCTAAGGAATCCATCATTAAAAGTTACCTTCCAGAGCTCTCCTGATAAAGACCTAACCTGCACTAGGAACACAACACTTTAAAGATGATCCTACGCAGTGCTGGAAACCAAAGCACATGCAACTTCCGTGCTTTAATTGGTTTGACAGTGTAGCATGTGTCATTCACAATTTTAGAGTTTTGGCAATGTTTTTCTCATTAAGGGAGAGAGTAACTACCATAAAATATCCAAAATCCAATATATTTAAATGTGAAGCAAAGTTTCTCTCTGAGCTGCTAGAGAAGTGCACATGTGATGAATGTCTGTGTGCAAAGAGAATAAGACATGGAATTAATCTAAGAAAAACCAAGCAGTCCTTGCCTGGAGGCATAATGTCCTACCTGAGTGGTTAGCACAGGAAGCATGGGGCCTATATTTCTGGGTTGTGACCCTCTCTGATACTAATGCATCATGGGCAACGGGAAGACCAAACTTTAAGAAGTAACTACTTCATTTCAAGAGTAATGGTTTTGCATTCATCTTTGAGGACCTTTATTCAGAATTTGGTTTCCAAAGATGATGAATATGATTATTTTGTTTAACTCAGATCAGATATGCAGGTAGCAGAGCCTAATCTTTAGTGTCTCTGCGCTTCAGCTTACCTTCCTTTAGGGCTGATGCAGGAATACTATCATACTTCATTCACAGAGGTGCTCTGTCTCTTTTAAACAGAATGCTTTCAGATTTCTGGAGGAAAAAACCTTGTGTTCTCCCTGTACAAGAAATGGATCATTGCATTAAAATTTAGTACTGATGTTACACTGCATAATGTTTCCCACTTGTCTTAGATTTTCCTTAATTCCATTCCTTGGCTTTGAAACCTTTGACATCAACAAAACCCCAGGTACACTGACAACCTCAGTGTTTTTTTGAAAGTTTTTACTTCATGCCATGCTTACATTATTGCTAACAATTTCTTTGAGGAGGTTAAAGGAAATTACCGTGATCCTCTTAATTGCAGCATGCAACACGATGGATGCATGTGATTTGCCTATTTGAATTGTACTTTGGCTTGATAATAGTTAGGCTACTTTTTTAAAACCATGTTTTTTCACAGCCATGTTGAAATTTCAATGGACAGGAGCCATTTTTCAGTCTCTCAAATCTCTAAACAGCTAAAAGATGAGGATCAGAAACAGCTTGGAACAGAAGCTGAAGTAAAACAGCAAGAAACCCAGACTTAAATATCTGAAGAAATGAATCTGTGCTTTTTTAGCTAAAAAGAAATGTTCTAGTTCAGAATTTCCCCCAAACCACTAAAGCTTAGAATAACATACTTATCCTCTTTTTGTCCTTACTCTATAATACACTAGCGAGAGGTCTGTGCTGTCTTTGCCATGCTTTTTCTTTCTCTGAAGAGAGAATGGGCTGTACTGTGAGCAGAGGCTCTGAGTGCTGCAGCTAGCGAGTCTTGGTTTTTGTTTAAATCATCTGTACTTGTTTATCTCCTTGGAGCTTTCCACTGGGAGAAAGTTACAGACGGTCGGCATGTTCATACGTATGCCAATTAGGACCCTCAAGCCCACACTTTCTCCTTTCCCTTGCTTTTTTATCCGAACAGATTTTTCTGCCTGGAAGCTTCCCCATGGGCTTGGGAGGCAGATTACACTTTTCTCCATGGGATGCATCCAGTTGGCTGCAGGAGATCTGGATTCTATCTTTATTTCTGTTACTAACCTACTTTGGGCAAGCTGCTTCCTTTCTCTGTGCCTTTGTGCCCTTGCTCACCAACTGAGATTAGAAACGGTTCAGGGCAGAGCAAGTCTGTAAAAATTACAATGAGTTTGTGCAAGACTTTTAGCACAGTGGGGTCCCTCGGTCAGTGATGTCCTTAAACTGTTGCTAAAGGACAAACGAGAGTAAGATCCCTACAGCTGCTTTTGATACACATCTCTCAACGACTCTTGCATCTCATCCCGTATCATCCTTTAATCCCTTTATCGTCTCATTTTGTTCTTTACTTTTGTTCACACCAGCTTATGGAGGGCTTTATATGCTTTCCTTCCCCACAGCTCTGGATCCCTCAAAATACCTGAACTAATGTGGACACAATTTCACACTAAATAGCTTCCCTAAAAAATGCAGTGTCACTGCATTGGGAGCTCAGATAAGTACCTGCCTATATGAAGACTATGGCAGCGAAGAGGGTTAATTCCTGGCTTTTTAAACATTTTTATAGAGAGCTTTTTCCACCAGCCTGAGAGTGCAGCTTTGCTCCAGGCAGGATCACTTTCTGTTTGCGGTAGGGAGTACTGCGTGGTTGTGGAACGCCCTGAGACCAGAACAGCGGCATTTACCACCCCATTTTGCGTGGGAAACAGGGGTCCACCAAGCAGCAGGTGGGACACAACCAGTCTCATCACTTGTAACAGGCAGCGGAGACTGTCTCTTTGCACATGGGTAGTTACAAACCAGTGTTTGAGCCCCTGCAGAAAGTTGTGTTCGTGATGTCTTCCTCAGACAAATGGCAAGGTCAGGTCAGAGCCAGAAAGTACATGAGGCCAGAAACAAAGGATGCAGACTAGCAACCTATTTCTTGTCCTTCTTAGCTCCTCACCTGTATCCTGGTGATGCATGTATTTCAAGGAGTACGTTGCTGACCTTTGCAAGTGGTATTTTGGTGGTCAGTTAAATCCAATCCTGTTTTCATGTTTAGGAGGCCCAAGACTGAACTTCCTAGGATGATCAGGTAAGCCAATTTTGAAATAAAGGCAGAAAAATATACTCAGCAAAAGGAATCAAAGGTCTTGAATCAAAATACTGAAAGTTATTTGTATTGGACTTTGCATTGGGACCTAGGGTCTATTCTTTAATATATATAATAACATTCCTGCACACACAGTTAATGCAGTTGATTGTTCTTCATATCTAGAGCTGTTCTGCAAATAACTCAGGGCCTCCTGACAGACAACATGAGTAAAAATTAGCACAAGATTATTGGAGGCACCAAATCACGCCATGGACTTGTTGTTTGGATAATAAAGTTCAGAGGTACAGAGGATAATCTCATCAGAGAGACAGGGTGACCAACTCTCAGTTATCATCCCTCTGTACACTTCCTTTTTAGCTAATTAAACCTTATTTCTTCACAGGAAGCAGTTTCTGCAAATTCTGCAATAGCTTGGCTTCGTATTATTTAACATATCTTTCTCGTTTTTATCTGGAGAAACAGGAAAAGTAAAGTTCCAGCATGTAGACCTAAAGCATTGCTTTATCTTTCCATTAGTGTATTAGCAGTTCTCATCTGACATAGTACGTGCTCCATTCTCCAGGAATAAAGATATATTTTTTTAAACAACTACTCCAGGATAAAAATGTGGATGAGCTTTGAAGCTAGGGAGTTTCACTATACATGCTATTTCCTCTCTTTAGTACGATAGGGAAAGCACTCTGACTCTTTAGATTTTACTTTCACATCATTATTCACTGCCTTCTTTGTTTGAATAACATTATTTCAGTGTTCCCAACTTTGGGCCTTCATAAACCTCCACGTTCCTTAAAATACCAATAAAGCCAGTGTCTTTTTGTCATCTGGTGGCCCCGTCTATTGGATTTATATTTTCAACTTTTCTTCACAACCACAAAAGGTAGAAACTATTTCTTCTGAAGGAATGAAACATGACAGCTTCCTGTAATCGTATAACTTCAGGAGCTAGGGTTTTAAGAAAAAGTGATCTCTCTCCTAATAAAATCACAAGTGTTGGCAATTCTGTTCCTGCCTTTGACCACTTCATTTCTGTAGCACGGTCTCACAGCACAGCATCAAAGCCTGGCTGACTTTTCTTTTCAGAAACAAAATTTAGTTTCACAGTCAGCATTAAAATTGATGGAAGAATCAGTCCCTGCTGCTCACCAATCTCCTGTGAACCCCAGTTCAGCAATACATTTGCAAATGCTTGTGTTGACATGAAGAACTCATCTATAGCAATTCATGAATCCCATTGGAAATTACGAATTTGCTGCATATGTGAATGTGAGGCAGGGACTCCTTTTTATAACTTTTTTGTTTGTTACTCAATTTTATCCGTGTCTGTGGTAAAATTCTCCACACTAGTGGCACAGAATAACAAATCTAACAAGATTTGCTGATTGGCATGCTTTGCTCTCATAATTAACTTGCTTCAAAAAAAAGAAGGTATTTCACCCAAGTGAAAGAGTTCATCAGAAGGAATGTTACCTGTCAATGGCACTCCGTTACAGTTGTCCCTGACCAGCACTAGGGGCTGATTGGAGACTAATGACAAAAGAAGGATGTTTATGGAGAGCAGTTCCTTGCTCAGGGTGAGCAGTGCCAAGGTAGGAGCTCCCTGGGGCACAGCTGCTTTCCTGACCGTGATGTCCTGTACAGATGGGTCCCCAGTGAAAGAATAAACGACAGAGAAAAGGATTTGTATTCAGCTTGTTCACTTGTTGGCTTTTAATCTCTCTTGTACTTTGCCTTTTAAGAGCTATATCGTATTTAGGAGCTGCGCAAAACCTGAAGATGAGTGTATTATTATACAACTCACCTATGGGTTAAATGGGGGGGTGTGTCTGGCTTCTTGGAGGGGATTTGTGTTATCCGTGAGTGTCTGCAAAAAGGCCATACAGAGCTCCAAAGACCAGCTGTTGGATGGTGGTCCCACACCTCAGGAATGAGGACAAGACAGAGATCTGAGCTGCAGTGCCTTGATTTGCCATGAGCTCTTCCAGAGGTTTCTGGATCTCATTGAGTCTAGAGGTGGACTCTTCACACAACATGGGAATGTATCCAGTCAGCAGGGAAGCACAACTAAATCTGGAGTTCAAAAAGAGACAGATTTAAAGTTTTGTTAAACCAGATGTTAGAAGTTTAGTACAACATTAAGTGAAATTGTGGATGATCTCCCCATGACTTCAAAGGGGTTGTTATCTGAACTGGACAGTGAATCCATGTTCACCTTAGCTATCTCTTAATTGTGACTAATGGCTTAAGCTCCAGTTCTATGCTGTTGGTAGAAGATAGTTTTAATTAAACAGCAGATGCAGAAAGTACTTTTCTGATATGACATGTGTGTGATAAAAGGGAAAGAGGCAATTTTCACAAAGCACTTTGCTCAAAAATCGTCAAAACCATCAAGAACCACAATGAAAATTTACCTGTTACAAATAAAAGGAAATTAGATGACTAATATCATCTAATGCCTTATTTGAGCATTCTGCATACCTGAAGGTTGAGAATTTCTTTAGATAGTCATTAAGAAGAAGTGATAAACTATGTCTTTAAAAATGTCAATATGATAAAGTTATAGATGTGGCCTACTAGCCATTTTATTGCTACTTTATAGTAGCAATACTCAAGTGGTTTGAATGTTTTGTGTAAGATATAGGCCTGGTTCAGACAGTTCAAACAACATGCATGACATAATGATAAATTGAAGGACAGCATGGGGAAGTACATGTGCAATGACTTCATTTGAGCCTCATCCAAATTGTACAAAAAAAAAATCAGGAGGAGCTGGATTAGGCTTTTTAATGTGGGTACACCAATGGATTGGTTAAACTCATCCATAAAAGTTCAAATCTTTCTAATAAGAATCGTATTTTCCAAGTCTCCTGCAAAGGGGACTCTTTAGATCATGTTCTGCTACCAGTTGGTTTCCTCTCTGGTCTTTCAACTCTCCTTGTGCTTCTCTACCAGTAAATTAAATTTATCTTCCTTGAGGGTCCTGTGCTGGAAGCTGTCCTGGAAGGATATGACTATGAATCTCATTCAGCCACTGGAACAAGATTAGATTAATCATAAAGCAAGTTTATTATGGAATGACTGTTATCTTTCTTAATAAACACAGGTTATAAACACAGCTTTGGCTCCATTCTATTATTGAACAGAAAAAAAGTCACATACTGGTCTAAAAATTAGTAGACTAAAAATGCAGTCAAGATAAGTGTGCTTTCTTAGGAATTATGAAGGGAAGTAGACAAAATATTCTTACATTACGGGCTAAAAATAAAGCTGCTAAAAATGTTCACATTTTTTCATGAAAGATCAAAATTAGATATGATACAAGACATAACTAGCTTTCATAGGAAATGTTGAAGAAGTTATTTTTGTCAAATTTCAGTTGGAAATAATTTGACACCCTGGTGAAAGAACAAAAGAAAATATTTAATGGCATTTTATTGTTTGCTCAAATGTTACTGTAAGTTATTGATTTTCCTTGTGCTTGCTTTTATTTTTAGTTATCTAGAATATATTTTATATAGTGATTAAAAAAATAAAATTTTTTGGTAGCAATCTTTTTTGGTGAAAAAGACAACTTCTCATAAAAAGGTAGGAAGATGTTTCTGGCATCAGTCATTAAATTCCACCTTATTATAGTTTTTATCCTAGAGCTATATTGCTCTGCCACCAGGAAAACCTGAGGACTTGTATGACAAATGAAAATTTTACCTTACATTTTCTCGCTTTAATTCTAACAATAAAAAAATATTGTTCTGTTTATAATTTGTTGGTGTTCCTGAGCGGCAGCAAGACACAAACTACTTGCATATGCCAACAATCTTAATATTTCCAGATTAAATTATTTCTGTCTACTATTATTCTGCTATTTGACGTGAGAGAACCAAGATTTGCTTCTGGATACATGTTACATATATTTTATCATGAAGATAATTTTGCTTGAAAATTATAATAATTTTGTTATAATAATGAGAATTCTGTTTCATTGCTGTTGTGGAAAACAGTCCTGGTATCTCTGGGACTCAGACCTCTCCAATCATAAAATTACTTTAGGATTACCAAACTGCTGCCTCACATTCAATCAAATTTAATATGCACATTATTTATCAAAAATGCATGTCCTTCACCTTCCTGCCCCAGAATTAGATAATTCATTCTGTGTCTCAGAAAAGCATTTAGTATCCTACTATATAGGTGTAATTACTATGGATTCACATGCAAATTGAGATTTTAAAAAGTCTCTGCCACAGAAAAAAAAACGATAGCAATATCTAATGTTAGATCTGACTAATTTCTAATAGCTTTTTAGACTACATCTTAATCCAGCACTCCTCTTTAGTTCCTAATCCAGATCAGGACTGATACAGATAGGACCTGGTATCATTGAAAAAGGCTCCTTGTCTAACGTCTCTGGCATACCTGCCAGCAGAAATTACCATTAAACATGTAAGAGGTTGTTTCCAGTGCCCTCCTTCTTCAATATTTAAATCTAAAAGTTGACATTACACCAGGAAAAAATTCTGGCCAGTATCTAATCCATCAGGCAGTTCGTCACACTGAGCAAAGTTTCTTCCACTGGCACTGGAAGCTGGCAATGAGCTCTCACGCAGCCATACATTTGCATGCTATAACATACAGCAGAACCTGTCAAAGGGTTGTGAGATCATGAGTGAGATATTTTATGGGTTTTTTTAATAGATATGCCTGATTTTTGATACCATCTCTATTATGGCATGCTCATGAGGTGTGGACTAATATTAGCTCTGAAGTCTTCTGTGCCTGTTAGTTTATGACTCTAAAATCAACATATGGAGAGCTGCGCTAGACCTAGTGTTGTTTTAAAAGTGTTCTTCCCCCTTCCCCATGACCTTAAACATTATGATCCATACCAAAAAACCTTAATAAATGAAAAAGGCCAAGGTACTAGAAAAGTGGAATGCCATTTCCAGTGCATTTAAAGAATGTAAATAGGAAAATAAGAATAAACCAGAAGATTGAGACTCTTTTTCTCTTGGACTACTGAAAGTTTATTCAGCTGTTTCTGATGTCTTTAAACTAATTTTTCCTTCAACCATCTGTTCTTACTTTTTTTTCCTTCTATGAAAATAGCCTTCTCCTGCATGCTACACTTTGGTGAAATACTTATTTTAATGTCTTGTTGATTTCATGCAAAGAGAATGCAGGCTTTACATGAAATAAGCATATCAACATATTCCTCCTCAGCATATCACTATTCAAAGGCTTTGGTTTTGTAAGACTGTTTTCTTTACCCCCTCAGAGCTGAAAATATTACTCCTCCACAAGCACCATTTAAGACCCAAGTGTCAATGAACCAGGCAGCGAAATGACAGTTTCTTAAACAGCACATGATTCGAGACAGTTTTAGGAAATTCCTAACACTTTGCGTCCTATTTCTTTCCTGGATACAAAGGGACAGATTGTGCCTGACCTTGGGGGATGCACGAGAGGCGAGGTGGGAGGAGGGGGAGGCCAACAGGCACATGGAGCTTTCTCTTTTGCTTTTCCTTCTCTTCCACGCACGCTGTTCCCTTGCTGAGAGGCTGGGCACGGTCTCTTCTCTTCAGCTGTGAACACAAAAACTGTTTGGGTTAAAGTGACTAAAAGTAGTGCAAGTTTGGCCACTGAGTGCAATGGGGTCCTATTGCATCCTAAGCACAGAGCTGGTAAAAAGATAAGGAAAAAATTGATTGAGGAACCTATCTTGTCATGCTTCCTTCTGATACATCCTTGGTATCTCTACTGTTAGCTCTCCATGAATTGTCTTCGTCGGAAGCTTGGACCGCAGAACTCAGCCCATGGGCCATGCACAGTCTGGGCAAAACCCTTTTTAACACGAGGAATAAAAAGAAATTGTGGGCTGGTGGCTGGCATATTCGGGAGGACGGGGCAGGCCCGTGTTAAGGCTTATCTGACCAACGCAAAGGAAGACCATCTGAGATCTGCTACTCGTGCCTTAGTTTTTTGGGGGAATTGGTTAAATCCAAACGGTATCCTTTGCCTCGCTTGAATTTTTCAGCTATCGCAAAGTCTCCCATTCATTTTGACTCCAACAAAACCCCAGACATCCTGGAATATTTTTGTAAGGTAGAATGGTTTTCTCTCCAGTGCTAAAGGATGGCTTTGGCTAGACACAGAGGTAAAGAAAAAAATCTTGCCCACTACTAGTCACTTGCAGTCAACACCTTTGGATTCCTCAGTGCTCTATTTCAGTTCAGTAATTAGGAGGGAGGACAATTTGCAACTGGTGTTTAACTCTGTGCTTGCAATGTCATCTTGCTGCAATTTGAGCCCTAAAATCATGGATTGCAGTATTTTCTGTGTGTAATACATGCCAGTTTTCTGTTGTTCCTTTACTCATTGCAGCTGAATCAGGGTCTGGACCACCAACAATAAGGACGGTTTACCCCAGGCTGGAGTGTCTGCCATTAGTTACTCTGGTTTTACTTCAGAAACCAGACGGGTTTCTCTTTTCCTATCCAGGCTACTATTCATAGAAATAATTTTCCTTCACTTATGGTGAGGAAGGTGGAAAACAACTTGTGGCTGCAAAATTTTATACAATAAGCCTCAATTCCCGACTACATTGTGTAAGCTTCTACTGTGAGCACTACATAAGGGCTACAGTTGAAGTTTATATAAAACTACAACAGATACAAACCCCGTATCACTTGTTAAACTTTTGCATCTGCCTTGTAGGCAGCTGCTTTATGTTTTCTTTGAAAGATTTGTTCTTTTTTCTGCCTAGCAGCTTTTTCTGTTGAGTTAAAGACCATCCGCCTGATTTTCTGGATGGTGTGTAGTGCCAGACAAATGGCACATTAAGCGCAGCTCAGCAGAGTAGCATGTATATAATGAATGCATCTTACACAGAAATAAGAGAACCGCACTTTTTGGCATACAATATGAGGGTTTTGTCCTCCTCTGTGCCTTCCTGTGGGATCTGAAGGATGCTGGCTTTGTCCTTTCATGCCTCATAGAGAGTGGCTTGAGTCCCCGTGCCTGAGGTGAGATGTTGGTGCCGCAGCAGCTGCAACATCTGCCGTGGGGACATCAGAGTGAGGCACCTTCGTGGTGGTCCATCTCCACTGGGAGACTGTCAGCTGTGGAATTCCCATCTCTCCTCCCATGCTAGGAGATCTGTGGCAATGCAAGGTGAAGTTCAGAGGTGCTTTTCTTTGGGGGAGTGAGGTATAAACTTATTTAAGGAATGATTTTTTGGTGAGAGATGGGTATTCTGGCAGTTCAGCCTGAGCAGGATTGCTAAATTCAGAGACAGAGCTTGCCTCCTGTTCTGCCTGTCGGTGGTGATTTGAGTCTTAAAAGGAATCCTGGTCCTGAGATAATGGGGATTTGTGCTCTCCAGTGCTCAGACAAACACAGGTAGTGTGGATTTAACAGTCAGTAAGTAGATTGGTTCCTACCCAAGATGGTTTCTTTTACTATGGGAACAGTAAGCAGATAGCGTGAAAACGGTCAAGTCTCCTCTGACTGGCCATAAGCCAGTCCAAAATACATGCAGATAAGTCTTTGATGATTTAATGTATGGGAAAGGACTTTAAAACCTTAGAATTTACTATGAATTCACTCTGCCTTGAAGGTCCAGTAATGAAAGGGGAATATGCTTTGATTTAAAGAGCGGCTTTAAAACATTCAGCTTTGTATTTAGATGCAATTAGGACCACAGCATGCTGCCCATCTAGTTTTCCCTGTAATTATTGTCTTAAACACAGGACTCTCTGGCCTTTTGTTCAAGCGTTGCTGCTTGATATGGTTTCCAGGATGCTGCAGGTGTGCACCCTCCTCAGCAGCAGCTGGTAACTACGTACATTTGCTCTACTACATCACCCTGTTTCCACAACAGCTTTTCTTCTTTCCTATTAGGTAATTTTCACTTTGGTTTCTCTTATGGAAAATGAAGTCAAACATTTCCAAACCTGGTCACGTACACATAGGAGCCTACTACTAAATTAGCCTTCATGTTCCTGCTAATCCACTGGAGTGCCTAAGTAAGGGTCTGAATTAAATGCCTTTTTTTTTTTCCCCACACAAGCTCGATAACGTTGGCCTAATTGCTTATCTAAAACAAATAGCTTTAAGATACTGATCCCCTTACCCCAAGACATAGCACTCTTATCAGTCTCCCTGAAGTAACACTCCAGTCATCACACTTTTAGCTGGGAGATTAATAACGGATGAGTGTTCTGGACAAAAAAAAAAGCAATTGTTCACACTCCAGCTTGGCCTTACTTATGACTTACTTATGACTGTAAGTATAACGCTTGACAACTCTTAAGTGGCTGAAAGCCCAGATAAGTTTTAATCTAAAGCATTATTAGTTGGGACAGTTCTCTCTAATGTATACAATGAAGAATAATAGAGAATTACAGCTTTGAGCACAGTTGTTTCAGGTGACTGGGGTGCTGGTGTTGCTGAGTGGTAAGACCTGGAGGACTGCAGTGAAGCTTCAAGGCAGATCGTCAGAGAGAGAAGTGGAAAAGGAGAAGCTGAAGGAAAGGAGGAGAGAATGGATATGATGGTGCCGGAGATGCTATGTGAAAGATGGACTGATGTCTCATTGATCGCAAGGAAAAAGGAGACTGTTGCCTGTTGCCTTTTGGTATGCCACAGAATTTCATACAACTGTTTTGTACACGTTTGGCTCCGTGCAGCTCTTATCAAGTCACCCAGACTTACTCACAGCTGTTTCAGTGAAAGTACTCCTTCCATTTATCTTCGCCTCACAGAAATAGAGCCTTCTTGGCTATGTCTGTATGAGGCAGCGCAGGGCTGTGTAAGGATTCCTGTGCAAGGAACCTCCAGACAAACTGGCGTATCTCTATAGGGCAGCACAAAGATACTGACTTGGGCCTGGAAGCTGTGTTCCCATGTCAGAACACCATTGCCACCCTTGGGCAATATGGTCTTCCTGCTCTTTATCCGTCCTGTTTCCAGATCTCTGCATAGCGCTGCCTTGTAGCATGCACATGAATGGCTGCATTCCCACTGCAGCCCTGGAGCTGTGTGCCAGTTGTTTCTTACAGCCTTTTCTCAGAAGTGCACGTGTTGCGGGATCTGGCTTACTGTTAAGAATAATGTGATGAAATGTCGGCATTCGTACGACAGTGGGATAGATTCAGATTTTCATAAAGGCTCTCACGTTGGTAGAATCCTTTAAACAGCAAAATCAGACTGTGGGCCATTCCTTAGCTGTTCTTAAAACAAAGAAAATTGTTTCATGCTTGTAATACTACATCAGCGTCAGCAAGTGAGCATGGGATACAGCTCATATGATTTAAACAGCCTTTTTACTATCCATCTCATCTGTTAATGAAAGCTTTGGTCTTATCACTCCACACACACACACACACACACACACACACACATGTACCCGTGCTTATTATTCTGTTCCATAATTTCCATACCATAGATTATGATTGTATCTTGAAGGGTTGGTATTCTGAGCTGAGGTAGCCTCCAACCAGTAGACGATACTGAACAGGGTTGCCCTTCCCAGGAGTTTGGCTACAGCATCCAGACTTGAGACTCCTCTCTCTTTTCATCTATGTCCCTTGATCATTTGTAGTCTCATCATAAAGCTCATATTGGTGTTGGGGTCCTGGGCAGATGTGTGGCTCCAAAGCCTTTTCCTGGAATTCCGTTTGATTAAAAAGAATAGACAAATCAATCATCAGATTCTGGTACCAGTTGTTGGATATTTCCCTTCACAAAACCAAGATCTGTTTGAAATTCACAGGGTACTGCAGATGTGTCTGTCTGGAATTTTTCGAACTGAACTCAATAGTAGAAGCCACGCCAGGGCTTACATCTCCAACAGCGTTTAAGGGGGATAGTATAAAGGCTTTTTTGGACCAAAGGTTTCCTCATTTCATTTGTAACTAATACTAGTGCTGTCTGGGAGAAGTGCTAGCAGATTCAAGCTGGAGAATGACATTCCTGCTACAAGAAAACACCAGTCAGAGGCTTGTCTCCACATTTTGTGGTTAAGGCTAGCTCTGGCAGAAGTTTCCCTGGCTTCACCATGGGCAAGATGCCCATCAGGTGGCTTCTGATCTGAGTCTGGTGGAGCAGGAGGGATCCTCTGTCCAGGAGGAAGACATTTAATTTTCTCTGAGAATCTGGTTCCTGGCTTTCAGCTACTGAGTCTGCTGAATTATGCACCGTGGTTTTCTAATGCAGACTGCTGTTCCCCCAGGAGTGGAGCAGAGACTACTCATTTAACACAGGACTCAAGATTCAACTGAAAACCTGGATCCCAGCGGAACAAAGCCAGTACTCTATTCAACACGTCACTCAGCCTCTTCCCACACACTATATCGTTACAGCACGAGCTCTGCGGCTGGAGTCTTCAATTTCTCAGTAAAACAAGACCCAACCCTGCCATGTGGTAGAGGAATGTCAATCTATTTTGATGTTAAGAACCAAAAAGTCGCGGATGAAAGAGCACGTCAAGATTTACAGTCCTGCTTTTAATTCATCTCAAGGTGCTGATTACCAGCGGCACTAAATCAAGCTCCACTGCCTGTCTGGACAGGGAACACCTGGGAAAGGAAACCTTGATCTGCAGGGTGGCTGGGGCAGGGTGGGAGGATGCCGGCTCACCTGCACTAAGCCTGCAGCCCTGCAGATGGCTGCACCGAAGCTGCTTGTGGGAGCGTGGGGGGAGTTGGTGGCCCAGTTATCGGCCGGCTCTGATCCCACAGTGACACAGATACGGTAACGACCTGATAGCATGATCACTGACCTTTGTTTTAAAAACACAGATACTTTATAAATACTAAGCTGCAGACAGCCTGCAAAAGCTGTCTGCATCCCAGAACAATGCTATTGCACAATAACAACCCCATTTTGTTTAAAGCAAACAAACAAAAAATTCTAACCCAGTTACTCAACAGCTCAGGGGAGTGCCAAATAGTTTTGGAGAAAAAAAAAGAAAAAACAAAACCTCAACGTTTTAGGCTGGAGCAAAGGGGCCTACCTAGATGTTGCTTGCTTCTGCGGTTACTCTGCGGGCCCATTTCTGATGTCCTCTATGTCTGTGACGACGTGCTGGCTGCTCAGTGGGGCCACACCACTACAGAAGCAGCGTGAGTCAGAGGAGAGAGAGGCTCTGCGTGACGTCCGTATTTCTGGGTACCAACCCGGAGCTCATTCTGGTGCTCAGCCTGGGAACTGGCTTCAAACGCTGAGACAGACTGGTAGCAGTCATCCCTCTTCTTCTGAAGTCTGTTGAAACGTCGTCCTCTGGAAACCTGCAGTGCAGTTATCAGGTCTCACAGTCCCTTTGGGAGCCTCAGCCTTCCCGGGCTGCTGGCCAGAGATGCTGCAGAACTGCGTTATTTGAGTGAGCAACTCAAAGGAACTGAAAAGAAACCAAAGACAGTGACGGTGCAAAGATGAGCTTTTGTAGTGTTGGACACAAAATGGAAATCTATTTAATAAACTATAGAAATCTTTTCTTCATCTTTGTGGGTCAAAGCAAGCACAGTTATTACCTGTGCTACCTAGAAGAGGTTTCAATCTATAACATTTCTTCAGGATTTAGATTTGAACACAATGTTGGGAACGTGGGGTATCAGTTCAGGCTGGTGGCCCAGTTTGATCCTGTATGGTACACAGCGTGAAGCAAACCCAACTGAACGCAACAAATAAACCCAAACTTTCCCAAACTGGAGGGAATCCAGCATCCAGCTTCATCAACTATCAATATTGTTCCTCCAACCAACTTTTGGCAAGCCTTGCCTCCTAACGAGCCTTTGAGAGTGCATGCTGACAGTACACACAACGTGACGCAACCTTGGTGTGCATCTTGCCCAAGGAAATTGCTGTAGGCTTGAATTCTCACAGGGTGACTCTCCGTATATTTATTTGTCAGCTTTCTCACCTTAGGTAGCTCCACTCCAAATTTTGGAGCCTCCAAGGTAATGTTTTTGCAGAGAGCCTTTTGAAAGTGATGATGGATGTAGCGAGGACACCTCCCTTTTGATTCAATTACTCTCCAACATATGTGTCACCAAAGAAGCAAGATTTTAGAGGTTTTTGTTCCCTGCTTTGACCTTTCAAGCCAGCCTTTGCATCTTTCATATCAGTAAACTGAAAAGGAGACATGAAGGAGACATCTGTTCATTCTCATAACCAAATATCCCTGAATTAGAAGATACCCTAAACGGAGCTATTACAAAATGAAAGTGATTTTTCTACCAATGCCCACTGTGGTAACAGAATTTACAGGACCTATATAACTATATATATGAATAAATCACCCAGAAACTTTTAAAACAAAGATTAGGTTTTATACATTTTTTGATAATTTATTTTTTCTTCATCTTTGACCAAGTAAGAATTCTGGGGACAGTTTCTTCCCAGCAGGAACTCTAATCTGATCTCAAAATGGAAAGGGAAGACATGCCACAAAACACTGGTAATGTTAAAAAAGAAAAATGCTTGGTACCAATTTGAGCTATGTTGATATATACAATTTGTAAGAATTTCATAGTCTAAATACCCAAAAGAAAAGGCATTTTTGTGGTATTTCTATTGGAAGAAGCTCAACAACAAAAAATGTGGCAATATTTCTAGCTGCAATAGTGGAAGGAGGCATTTTCAGTTGGGATGGTAGAAAAAACATGACTGAAATCTTTGGCCTAAAAGGCCTTTCTGGCATTCTTTCTTGTTGAAAAGCAGTAGGTGGGAAGATTTTAATGGGAGATGTGGGAATTTCTCCATAGTCAGCCTTTAAGAGCAGAACCTTCACTAAAAAATAAACGGGTTAAAACTTGGTCGTAGAGATTTCTCTGTCAGCCAGTTCATTAACCTCAATGCAGGCCACATCTTCCTCTCTCCAAGGAGTAGGTTCCGTTTAAATGAGGTCTCTATATGCGTGGGCATTTCCCATCAAATGCACTCACAGAAGATAAGAAAACACTTGAAGGGCCACTGTCAACATCACAAAAACTCTTATAAAAATACTGAAGAAACCATCATCAACAATGTATAAAATCTACATAGAATTATTTAGACCCATTTAAAAATGTTCTCAGTGGTATGTTTGACCTGAGCAAGCCTTCCCCAGGACTGCGTGTGCAGAAGCATTGTGCAGCAGCATTGTGCAGCACCATCTTATGTACAACTGAGAATGAGCTGTGAGAGTATATAGGTGCTCTTCTGGAAACCTATAGATGCTCTTTCTGAAAACGTCTCACACATTCCACTGAATTAGTTCACCTAGCACCTCCTGTGGAAAAACAACGTACTTCTTTTCCACCCCTTGCCATGTTCCCTCCTATATTTTTATGGTCTCCTGTTTTTCCTGTGCATTGTTACAGCTCCTTTATACTCTTTGCATGTGTAAACAAGCCATGCCACCCTCTACATACACTAGGGATTTGCCAAGGGACAATCTCTGAGTTGCCTTCTCCTCTCCAAGCCTTGGTTGTGCAGAACAGTGGCTGCAGCCAGCCTTACTTTGGCAGCCTTCTCCAGAAGGCAGTTGCAGGCAAGGTTCAAGACTCTTTCATAGCTCAAACTACCTTGGGAACTCATTTGGCACTGGGACATACTGAAGTAGGAGCCACAATTATGTACGTTTGCTCCCTCTCCTCTGTTGAAAATAGCAGCACCTCATATGTTTCAATGGGTCCTGAAGGAACAAGCGAGGATGGAAGGAAGACAACTAAGCTAGTCTAAATTAGGTGAAACTTATTTGGTTTACAAGCTAAGCAAGGCTGTTCATAATCTATAATTGTTGGGATTCTTTAGAAATTGATAGCACATAATTTTATCCAAACAAATGTATTCAAACTATTATTTGTAAATTCCGAGAGCAATCAATACTGCTATAGAAACACTATTTTTTTAACTTGTTCAACTCAGCAACAATAATTTCTGCTTGTAGGAATTAGATGTTTCACATTTTGCTAGAGAAAGCTCCTTGCATATGTAAGCTCTTTATTTGAACTTAGGTACCTGGATCCTGCTTTGTATTTTGCATTGCTGGCTTTCAGGATCTGAGAGCTCAATTTGTCTGTGCTGTAGCCGCTTTACAGGCTTGGTCTTGGGCACAATGAGACTAATGGTGAAGCTTCCATTGACTGAAATGGGGAAAGATCAGACTTTGAGGCAGAAAGACCCACACACATAATTCCCTCTGTCTCTTCATCTCTGATGCAGTTCCTGACATGCTGAGATGAAAATTCAGTTCTAGGTTTTTTTGTCAGAAATGTCCCAGGTGTAGTTTGAAACTACACCTCACCTTGTGACTCCTCTCAAGTTTGTTTTCCACATGTGGCATTGGTAAATATAATTTACTGGTGCTTACAGTGTATTTAGTGTTTGTCTATAAAACATAGAGAATATGATCTCAGTCTATCAGACAGTGAAAGCATTGGCTATAGACTAGTGAAGGGCTTACTGCGAGAAACTCCTTGGAAGGAAGGGCTGGAATGAAGAAAATGTAGTCTTTTGACCCAAAAGTAAAAGCAAAAAACCTCAAAGACAAGGCTATTATAGGAAAAATAGTAAAGCCAAAAAAGAAAACAAAAGGGATGTTTAAGTATGGATGAGTCAGGTATTGCGTTAGCCCGAGAACCAGAAAATGTGAAGAAGTTTTTGATAAGAAACTCACGTGACATAGGAATTTACCAGAATCTGCTGGAGGTGTTTGAAAAAGAGAAGTGACAAGGGCTCGATTTGTATGAGAGTAAATTGGATTTAGCAGCATTATGCATACACCAGAGGGAAGCGTGATGAGATGCAAAGGTCAATATGGCAGAGGTTGTAGTAACTGAGGCAAAAGATTACCAAGGCATGTGTGGTGCAGCTGTGATTAAAGCAGAACATTCTAATTTTTCAGATATTTTAGAAATATGAAAGAGCAATAGGTTTCTATACCAGTTGATTAAAAAGGGAGAAATGAGAAAGATCTTAAATATGGTACTAATGGCTTGTCTGCCCAAGGATGGTCTGGAAAATGAAGGCAAATTCACAAAACAGGTGAACTCAAAACACAGTGAGCCTGTCTGTGGCAGTGCTCATTTAGAAATAGAGCGACTTTAGCTTTCATATATTTAAACAGATTCCAAAGGGAGAAGAAATGTTCTTTGGCCAGAGCTATAAAATGACAGGGACCCTACAGCCTGGTGGTGAGGACGCTGATGCCAGAAGGCTACATCCCAGCTCTCAGGCGGTGCTGGGAGGAATGTGTGCCTCCCCCTCCCGTATCACGGCGAGTGTTCTAAGTGGGGGGGCTTAGAAGATTAGGGGATCAGTCTTTTCTCTTAAAGAGAAGCACTTAGGTCTTCTAACCTCTTCTTTCCAAATTCCCTTTCCTTTCCCTTAAGAGTGTCTGAAATGTAATTCAAATATCATTGGTTTGTTTAGAAATTAAATTTCTTTGTTTTACTGGACACGTGAAAAGTTTCACTTTTGGTTCAACTAGAGGTTGTTTCTCCACGCCAACCACCCCCACAAATTACAGTGAACAACCAAAACTAGTCCCCCAGCCCTCCAGAGGGGTGAAGTGGGGGAGAAAGAGGCACCAATAGAGTATGTGTGCCCATACGCCCCTTGTCCCTGGTAGAACTCCGGTTTGTTTTATCCAAGTGGCACAAACAGGATTCAGCCTGCAGTACACATGAGATAGATAGGTACATCTGCTGACAGCACTGATTAGGGCAGAGTCCCTATCCCAGCCAAAAAGCAACTAAGGGATTAAACATATTAACACTAGGTCGTTTAGGGTGGCTCAGCTAGGGAAGTCTTTTGTTTGCTTGAGCAACGAGGGCACGTAAACCATTCCTCACAGTGCTGGGAGGGAGTATCGGCAAGTAGCAGTATTGCTCCTTATAAGAAGAGGGGATATCTTGAAGTTCTTTGAAATCTGTAAAGCCAGAAGAAAGTTTTTGAGCACACTCACTACATGTAGTGTTACTCACAAAATCTGATACTCACAAAAAGTTTATGCTTTTGGCTTCTTAACTTTCTCTTGAAGAGTTTTTCTTAGACTTGTTCAATTAGAGCCTCTGCTAAATTCTAAACCCAAAGCACTGTATATAAATGCCTAGCTGATGACATTGGATCATCTGGGTCTGAACAATATCACTACTGGAGATCTGCTAAGTGATTATGCTGGTGAACATAAACAACGCCGGAAACTGCCCTAGCACACCGAGGAGGGAATGCTGAGCCACACAACCCACGCGACTGAGAGCTGTTGCTCTCCTAGGAGGTGATTAATGCAAACTCTGAGTCACACACAGTTAATAAGAATGATGATCCTTTGCTATAACAGCTAAACTGAAAAAAAAAACCCCACCCCACCCTTGGAAGATAGATTTTACAAGGAAGAGTGAGGACTCTTTATTTCACAGTCAGTCTGCATATGCCACTCTAACTCCTGTATCAGTAACTAATTTTTTTAATCAAAATGCTTCATGTCATGCAACATTTCAGCCCACACTTCTTAAAAAGTCCGCATCCCATCCAAGTGCAGAGGGTGCCTGAAGGTTTGCTTGCTGCTTTGAAATGGCATTTCTCTGACTCGGGAAAGCAGAGAAGATAGAGGGGAAGACTCTCGGAAGGGGCCTGTGCAACGATCACTCTTTGTTCGGGTGTAGATAATTTTTCAAGTAATGTCCAAAACCTGGCTGTAAAGTACAAACATAAAGGCATTTAGATTGAAAGCCAGAACTTAACCTATGATACCACTTAGCTTGACCTATACAAAATGCCAAGGTGCTCGTTCTTTAAAACTTCCAGTGCATGGGAACAGGGAAAACTTTCAACTTTACTCAACTGCAGCCTGCTTGTTCATCTGAAATGAAGCCAAACATTAAATGTTATTTGAATATATCTTTCTGTACTTTAATTTTCACTTCAAACTGCAACTGAGTGACTCAGTCATGATTAATTGAATGTTCTATGCAGTTCCTATCTAGCTGCCCCCCTTTTTCTTTCAACAACTTGTCTGTGAAAAGGCTATTTTTCTGGAAATTATTCACAAGTCATTTAAAAAATAATTGTTGTCCTTTAGCTTGCCCATAAAAATTTCCCTGCAAATGTTTCTTTTTTCTCAAAAGATTTACTGGGAAAAAGATATAAATAGAGTAGATAAACAGACACAAGTTTTTCCTTTTCTTGCTATTGTGTGATCTTGTAATTTGGATACCAGGCTAATGGGTCTCAAGGGCATGGAGACGCTATTTGAGGGAATGTTAATTCTTTGTACGATCATTGAGCTAGTTATCAGATCGCTGAGTTACTGGAAGACTCACTCTAGCCTCTGTTGATTTGCTTCTGTAGCAGGGTTGTTCAGAAAATAACACGAAGGCAGCATAATGTTTTCAGATAACTTCAGCCCATCATTGCAAAGCTGACAATCTGGTCGTCAAAAGGACCTGATAAGCTTGTAATGGGATACTTTGGAGGCAACTCAAGTCACTGTCAGGGATGGCTGTGGAAGGGCTGAAGACGCCTCTCCCAAGCTTCCCTGGAGATGTGTTTTGGATAGGACTGAAGTGCTTGTAGACAGCAGTAAAAGCGTGTTTCCCTTCACTTTGCCCCACTCAGACCATGAAGACTACCTACAGTTTTTTTCAGGGAAGCTGTGTGGTCACCCACTTATCCGTGGGTGGCATCTGTAGCCCGTTTGGGAGGAGACATGATCGCCCGGGGCAGGGGCTTCCCTTGGAGAGGCAACAGCTCCCAACAGCCTCCCAGACACGGCCAGAGCTGGTGGATGTGAGTGTCTCTAACCTCCACATTTCCTGGAGAGAAAGGGACCCATCACCACCGCAGCACCAGCATCTCTGCCTGCAGGAAACTCCTGGCAATGATGCCTATTTTGGAAGTACAAAGTTGGGGTCATGGGAGTTTACACCCGAAACCCGAAGCTCTGTTAGTAGGCACTGGTAGTGAATGCTGCAATTTATGATGCTGATCCCACCATTATTTTCCAATTTGGGGCCTAGTAGTACATGTTCAACTATAGACCTTCACAGATAATTTTTTCAATTTTTATATTTCATATGAGTTTTCGTCACAAAAATGATATACCCCAAGATGATTGGTACTAAATAAAGAACAAAACTATAATGTGTTACCTTGCAATTTAGAAATGAGACCTCTTGTACTGAAAAAGTGAAAGACTCCAAACTCTTTTGGCCAGTTTAACAGTTTTTTTAGTTTTACACATTTCTTCCCTCGAGCCCAGACACAAAAAGCCTTTGAGTGTTTTTCCTGAATTCCTGTGCTTGTGATGTCTTCTTGACAGCTGTCCTCAGGGAAGCTAGAAAGCAGCAGAATTACACTGCTAGACACTCTCAGGAGTTTTACTTCTATTTTCATTTAATTTTGCTAATTCATGACAGTTTTAATAATGTACTGAAATGAGCCCCATCAAAATAATGTTGGACACCTGGAAACAAAAGCATAGATCTGACTTCCATCAGTGATTTCATAGATGTTTTGAAAACTGTTTGCACTTGATGGCGTAGGCAGTAATGCACCATGCTACTTTCATACACCACCACACGCCATGATGTAGCAATCAGGATTTAGGAATTTTAACTACACTGAGAATTCTCCATCACTTTCAGAAATAATTTTCTTCTTGCAGTGAGAACTTGAATGAAGCAACCATATCCTGAGGGTTTTCTTTAATATGGGGATATTTTGAGACTCCGTATAATATTCTTCTCTTTCAATTATTTTGGAAATAATAAATACCTTTAAAATGCTCCTCTCCATAACCTTAATACATTGTCCTATGCCATATGTCGTATGTCCACATGTTTTTCAGGCTGATAACATACACAGTAAGAGAGGACTTTTGCTCAATTCTAACCCTACAAAGCAGCAAGTGTGGGAAATATTATTTTTCATTGGGATTAAACACTGAGATAAAAATATTTAGTTTACTGTGTGGGATCAGGATATGATTTGATGTAACTCATTTAGTAAGTTTTGAACCTCTTTTATTAGGACATATCTAAGTCTCAGAAGACAGTAATTGCCAAAAAGCCAATTTTCCAATTATTTTATTACCACAAGAATCAGAAATACAATTTGGGTCTTTGCAGACTTTTTGGCAAATGCTTAGAAGATAGCTATTATAAAATAAAGTATTAATAAGTGGCAAGATGAACATATATATATATACACACACACATATAAATTTTTTTTTAGTATATGTGATGTTAATATAAAGAAAGGCTATTTAGCTCCGTAGTGTGTACCTCTAGAGACTTTTTATTTACCAAACTCAAATTACAAGCAGCTCATTCTAATGTATTTGAAATCTCTAAATTATAAAGGCTTAGGCAAGGCTTTTAAGTAGACTTAACTGGGGATAAGTGCCTTCATGTCATTTTGTGCAGTATCTGGGATGGTGTTTCAGAACAGTTTGGGGACTGTTTCCAAATTGTTCCCTGTTGCTTGGCCTTCAGGCATATCGTGGGGATGGTTCCTGAGCCTGCAAGAATTAATGTGCACTTTCCTCATAACTGCAGGCTTTTTTGGCTGGGAAGTCCCTGGCAACCCCCAGCCCATCCCGTGGCCTGGCTCTGCCACTGAGGAGCTCCTCCTGGCACAGGGGGACAGGGCATGGGATGTGCAGCCCTTTGGGCAGGGCAGGGCTGGGCGGCACAGCTTGGAGGGCAGGAGCAGGCCGCTGAACACTAAGCCCAGGACACGTGACACATGTTTTTCCTGGGATGCTGTGGCTCCCTGTCCCTGGTTACCTCCAGCTGTGCTTCAGAGGTGCCAGCTTGCTCCAAGCTAGCACAGCCCGTGTGCCATGGCATGCAAACCATCCTCCTTTTCCTGTTTCTGGGAGGTTTTTGACATCTGAAAGCTTCCAGTTTTGTTATTGGAGAGCCCCAGCTGATTTCCTCCTTCATGCATGTGCCTCGTATTGTTCGTGTCTTGTTTCATCGCTATGTTGTGTTTATTTGAAATCAGGGCTTTTCTACCCATTTTCCGTGGTTCACTTCTTCCTCTTTCATTTGCGGTTATAGAAACTGTTCTTAAGAACAATCCCAAAGTTCACCTATTTAAAAGGCATAAATTTCAAAAACCTTTCTAATATCCCTGAAGCCAAATGTTTCCTCATATCTCATGACTACAAAGGAACAAGCATACAGGTATGGATGTATTTAAAAGAGAGCTAATGCTAACTAATTTTCTGCCGCATGTGGGGGCTGTGCCCCGTGATGCTATTTAGAATTGACCTTGTGAGTGGTGAGGTAGGGGTGTTTTTTCTTGCAAAGATTTATCTCCATGTTTGTTCCCAGGGTTTCGTGGAGCTGTCTGTCTAGAATTTCCACATTATAAATGGCTCTTGTTTTGGTAAAGTTTGAATTATTTTCATTAGCTGGTCACCTGGGGCCTGACCAGAGTCAGGCTAAAAACTTCAGACAAGCGCTACAGCTTTTGCAATCAGTCTCAGTCTCTCTCTCCTGTCATCCCCAAGGAAACGAAAGGCAGAAACATTTATGCTTCAGGTTAATGTTTTAGAAGTGTTTGAGGCAGGAAGCAAATGGTCTTATTCATAAGTTCCTCGAGGATGTTTTGTTTTAGTCATGAGGGCTGAAGCTTTCCTGAATAAAGGCCAGCCAGCAAGAAGTGACCAGGGGCAGGATCTTCCTTTGGGATGTGCTCCAAGACCTGGGCACCCGGAGGTGTGCCTGACAGTCCGTGCCTAGCTTTGACATGGACTTTGGGAGCTAAATCTTGGATTAGACTTGTATAAGTCCCATACTAAAAATATGGACTACGATGTAGCAAGCTTACGTTAGATTAGGAGAGACTGGAAATGTCTAGAACCATATAAAAATCATTATATGGATGTGAAAGTAAAGATCTGGAAGCAGCCTGTCTCATTTATGCTACGAATAAGCCATATCACTTCCTTGCTTGCAGAAATAAGGCTCCTTCTGGAGGGTGCGTACTTTCAAATATCACATCACCCTTACCCATATGCCTAACTTAAGCATCCACTTTGCTCACTTTTGTTTCCTGTGAGAAATCGAAGCATTTTGTCTTTCTGGGTCTTTGACAGTGACAGCCCTGAGCATAAGTCAGCAGGGATCACTTGAGCACAGTGGAAAATCCGCAACAGTTATCCAGTGAGAAGGTAGGTGTTGCGGCTTTTGAGACACTGAAATTAATTGGGTTAATACTGCACTAATTTTTTGAAGCATATGGGAAATATGACATTTATTCCAATGGCCTTGAACAGGTGCTGTTCAAACTTCTTTCATTAATGATCTACAAGGCAGGGTTTGCATTTTAGGAGGAAACATCACAATATTGATTATATTGACTGAAGTTTATTTTCCTGGGTATAGAACGTTATGGCAAATGGGATAGGTTAGCGATAAGAAACATGTTTCACTTCTGACTGCATCCACGGTCCAGTGTATCCTTCTCTCTCTTTTTCTATTATTCTGACCGTGTGTTGATCTTGTAGATTCTCATTCTGTAAGACATTTTGGTGTATCTCTTGTTAAGTGAAGTAACAGTCAGCAAAGTAATGTCAAAACAAAGGCGTGCTCTTTTATTTTTGCTGCATCTATCTTCAGTTATAATGAACCCTCTTAATTTCTATGACAAGCCTTCATTAGAATTAGAGTCGAATAAAGATTTCCATAGGTAAACATACCCCAACAAAAAAGCGTTCACGACTGCTTTCTTACTGTGTGTCCTGTGTGTGCCAAAGCCAAATGCAGGAGAGCAAGGGGTACATATTGCATGAGGAGCCCATATGAGGGAGCCCTGCAGCTTTCTCAGAAACCATTTTGTCGCTACTTTACTTGGAAGAATTTTCTTTTTTACATGTTCACCCCTCACAATATTTTGTGGGTTGACCTCTGATGTCTAAGACTGCTTCTGCTTTGTATCGTTTGTCTCTTTGTGTGTTGCTTTCTGTGTCTGCTCCTTTGCTTTAGTTGTTTTCCCTGCTCATTTTGTACTAAGGCACCTATAGTATTGGTTTGGTCCTTGGGGCTATGATCCAAGGCAAGATCTAAGCACTTGAAGTGCTGTGAAAATATAGCCCTCAGTGAAACAGTCGTGCCTTAGTTTCATAAAACACCCTCTAGTATTAAAAATCTCATTAACACATCAGGCTTCTGCTCACAAATTCACGGTTTCAAAGGGAAAAACTTGCACCTTTGGAGTATGATTGCTTTTGTTGTTTTGACATACACATTCCTTCTGATTTGTTAAACACCTCACTGGCCTCCCGTGGCACCAGTAGCATGATGATCCTCTTCCACACAGCCACAGGTGAACATAAAACTGATGTTTTCTCAAAATGTGTGCCTATCCAATCCGTCCCCAACCAAGGGGATGTTCTGAACATGGCCACAAATGTGGCCACCATTACCATTTTTCCTTTGCTAATGTAATACACATAATCTACAAAAAGAAAATCCACCTTTTTTTGGGAAATCTCTTGGTGTGTCAGAGATAAATAACAACTTTCTAGATTATTTACAGGATCTGCGTCAGTTTTGTAAAGGAAAGAAGAAGGCCAGTTTATCCTTAATTCTAATGATTAGCCACGTAAAAAGTCAGTCATCCTTTCTATTTTCAAGAATACTAAAAATTAGAATCATAGAATTGTCTAGGTTGGAAGGGACCTTTCAGATCCTTGAGTACAACAGTTAACCTAACACTGACAAAACCCATCACTGAACCACATCGCTAAGCACTACATCTACTCATCTTTTAAATACCTCCAGGGATGACGATTCCACCACTTCCTTGGGCAGCCCGTTCCAACACTTGGTAACCCTTTCAGTGTAAAAATTTTTCCTAATATCCAATCTAAACCTCCCCTGGCACAACTTGAGGCCATTTCCTCTTGTTCTGTTGCCTGTTACTGACAGGCCTGTGATTCTGTGGATCCTCCTTCTGGCCCTTCTTGTGGATGGGCATCACATTCGCTAGACGCCAGTCAACTGGGACCTGTCCAGTTAGCCACGACTGCTGGCAGATGATGGAAAGCGGCTTGGTAAGCACTTCCACCAGCTTGCTCAGTATCTCCCAGGCGGATCCCATCTGGTCCCATAGACCTGTGTATGTTTAGGTGCTGTAGCAGGTCCCTCAGATCAGATCTTCATGAAGGACAGTTTCTGAAGTGCTCATGTTGACGGAGGGTGCTGTTTGTCTGCATGGTATTCACTGAATATTAGTAGGTTTGGAGGTTAGCAAGGCAGAGCCTCCAGCTCCTCCATCTTCAGAGGCTCACCGTGACTCTGATGCTTTTGGTAGAAAGGGCAGAGCAGAATCTAGTCAAGGATGGTGAAAACATGGGGATAAGCCTTAACTCCAACTTCTCTCTGCTTCAGTCAGTTAAATGAAGTCCGGAGCAACAGCTGGCGTGCGACCTCCCCTTCCCTCAGAAGACCAAACACATCATCCACTACAATACGTGGAATCCATCCAATCTGCTCTAGCACATGGCCCCACCATCCTGCCTGCAAGCGCCCAGCTCCGACCTCCCAGTTTGTATGGCAGCGTGCAGTGGTTGAGCCTGCCCAGCCAGCTGGCTGGGGTGAATCAACAAGCTGGAATTGACAAAACATTTTTCCTGACATATTTAGAATATTTCACTGGGGAGAAATCTCTTGAGATTCAACATCTGATTCTTCAGACTGCCCTGGGAGATTAAAATAAAGGAGAAGGCAACATTAAGTCATGCATATTCCGATTAAAAACAAACACAATGGGTCAGATTCCATCCTCGATTGCAGCCACACTGAAGTCTCTGTGGTTGCACGAGAGTAAGTGAGGACAGAGTTTGACCTGGTCCCTTGAAACAAAAATAATATAAATGATAGACAAGCACAAACTCGACTGTGAAGCTGCAGCATATTTCATCTGAGGAACCTTGAGAGAGAAAAAGATTTTATATCAAGGGGGACTTAATTCCTCAAAGATGAAGCAAGATAAAAAATAATTATTTGCAAAAAATCAGTTTTGGCTGACAGAGAAAGGCGGATTTTTGTCATCTGACAGCTATGCATACTGTGTGGCAAATGATTAAATAAACAGATTGCTGCTCAAGCAAGTTGCTTTCAATTTGAGAAGCCAAAGCCACTAGAATAATCTCTACCCACTAAAAGAAAATCTCTTGGTCACACTGTGACCACACAGAAGGCCTGTTCACCAGCGGGATTTGCCTACAAGATGACTTCTCTGATGAAAAAGCGACCTCCATACCTGCTCAGTGCTGACAGCACTGGGCTGACTGAAGGCACCCAGACCCTTGCTGTCTCCAGAGGGGGTTTGTATTGATGAAATGCGAAGAGATTTTGTGCACGCTTTTGTCTCTCCATTCATTCCGCTTTCTTTGCAGAAGCACTGACAGCAGTTGGATTTTAAAGATCCCACCTTCTACAAGCACAAAAGCTGTTTTATTACTCTTTAGTAGCAATCCAGCCCCAGAGAGGCATGCAGATCATGTGTTGATGCCAAGAGGTAGAAACCATAGAAACAACATGGAAGTTTCCCTGTTCTTGTCTCACCTGCGGCCTGAGCAGGCCCATCCTGAAGCTCCCGTGCAGTCTCCTGCCTGTTTACGTTCATACCCATCTGTTAGCATGGCACTGCACCCACTCACCCGACAGCCCATCATGCTCACCGGAGCTGATGATAGATCTGAAATGGCAGCCGGCACGACTTTATAAAAGGCTGTGATTTAGTGCACGTCCGCACTTGTAGCGTCTTCAGAGTCCTGTGTAGTATCATCCTATCTGCTTAATCTCACTGTCCAAGGGTTAGGATTTTTTGTTTTGTTTTGTACTTTCTAAGCGCCTGCTCTGTCATCTGTGTACCACATTGCACTCTATATTCATCAAAGATACTTAGCACTAGACAGGGCGAGTGCTCTAGGACTCTAAGATTTCTATCAAAACCCTACCCCTTCTTAAAGCAAGATCTTGTATTTGTCTCACGCATAAAAAATACATGCTTTTTTCAGAGCCCGCCAGCTCAGAAAATGCAGCTGATGATAACTTTTTTTCTTTTTAGTTTGGAGCCTTGTTTCATCCCTACTAACAGCCTTTGGATTTGTACTTTAATGAAGAGAGAAGTAGATCCAGTCTATAGTAAAAGAGAAAAAAGCTCAGCTGCAATGAAAACCCACTAAAAACTCCCTGTATATGAAGAGAATAAAATCCAACAGCTCTGCAGCAAGGGAACAGAAGTTATATGTTCGGTCTTCGAATATTTGCTTTGGTTTCAGTGTGACTCTGTGTGCAGCCTTTGCCTTTGACATATTTTCATCATCACCAAAATATATGGTTTTAGACGGGAAATGACATTTTTGCTCTGGGTTATTTTACGTGTGCCATTACATGGTTTCTGAGATCAGGGCCTCACTGTGCACGGAGTGTACGTGCGTTAGGAGGTAATCCCAGCTGTGAAGTACTTACCATTAAATAGATGAGAAAAAGGAAACGACACAGATAAAAGGTGACAGACTCAGGGCCAAGGAACAAGGCACTGAGTGCATTTCCCTGGCTTTCTTATCCTGTTCCTTACCTCGCAGTTACATGTGAATATTCCAACAGGAGCGAAGCTGATCTGAAAGAGCTCACCAGGAAGTAAGATTTCCATTGATTTCAGCTGCCTTAGGATGCTATCCTGAAGTGAACCATCCTACAGCTTGCCTTTTATTTTCTCTCATCTGATACTGCCTGTGACAAGCAGCTGCATTCAAAGTGAAAACTTCAAGCTTTGTGATACTGCCCCTTTCCTCAGCAGCCGGTAGAGATGTGTAAACTGCAGAGGAGACATGTGCCTCTCAAGAGCTGCAGCCAAACTCACCATGGCTCTGGGGACCATCAGCAGAGGTCAGACCTTTGCTTTGCCAACCCATAATGCAGCCGGTGGCACAAAGTCAAAATCCGACCCCAGGAATGCAACACAAATAACACGAGCTTTAAACTGTGGCCTTCACACACCTCACGCATGCAAGAAATTAGAGTAATGGAGGATAATTAGCAATGTTTTCATTGTTCCATGAGGAGGGATGGAGAGGTGGCTCCAAGAGCTTTTCCAAGAGCTGTTCTTAGAGGTGCCTTCTGCAATGCCAGTCGCTTGGCCAGTTCTCCATGAAAGAGCCCACATAAGTATAGTTACTGCTTTTAGGCCAGCCCTGCACTGAAAAGTCTAATTCAGAGACAAGGAAATGAAAGTTAGCAAAACACAAACCATCCTCTAAAAGGAACCTATTACATGGGTGAAGCCCCAAAATTTCCATTAAGCAAATGTCCATTTTATGTTAAAAAAAAAACAAGAAAAAAACCTGTATCACTTCTGAAACAGCTGCTGTGCAGACACATTTCCCATTTTCATACTGTAGCAATAGGATTCCCTCATCCCTCATATCTCAGTCATCTTCGCGGCTGGGGAACATGCTTACTACTGGACCAAGATTTTTTGTGAAAGGAGCATATACATCTTCAGTTATTCTCATACCTTGCCCACGTGGCAGATGTAGAGGTGAACAAGAGCAGTAGAATCAAGACCAGAGTATCCTGCCTGCTTGTAAGGATGGATAAGAAGCAGAAAATAGCATTTGTGTTTAAATCAGAGGAAATCTGGTAGATTTGATGTCAGGACAAGCAGACCTTCTGGTGTCTCTTTAAAGTACAGGAAAAGAGGAATAGCCAAACTTGGTCTATATGATTATAATCAGTTTTTTTATGATCCTGAAAGTTGATGAAATCTCTCTGCATGACAGCCTCAAGTGCCAAATCTAGACACAAATAATGTGATGGATAATTTGAGAATTACCATTCAATAGCCAAATATCAATAATGTGTCAAGTAAATGTCAAGATTACCTCCAGGAGAGGCATCTAGGCTTCTCAGACTGGCAGAAGGCACATGTATTCTCCTCACCATTAGTCCCTCACTGGTCTTTCATAAGTCTTTGACCACAAGCGGGCACCGAGGTGGCTGAAAAGTCCTCACAGCTCGTACAAGCCCTGAGTTTCTATGTCCTTGAAAGGTGTGCTGTAGCTCTGTAGTGAAATTTTAAATGTCAGTTCTCAAAGCTGACCTGGCCTTCTTAGTAGCAGGGCCCACTCAAAGTGGCTTACAACCTGGCTGAGTGATTTCTCCCCAGAATACATGCCTTTTGAGCTGCCCGTCAGAGAAAAAAACCTAGGATCTCACACCCCAAATTATGAAGAATGCAGTTTAAAACAGTGTAGTGAATTTCTAATTTTTTTTTTCTCCTGTGTAGATCATGGAATAGCTAGACATAAGAACTAAGTAACTCGCCCTTTGGCAGTAATAGAAATGTTAGTGGCACAGAGTAAGCCAACTGACCTGCAAGACAACATTACAGGTCTCCAGTTAATCCCAACCCAGCAATAACTTCTTGGCAGCACTAGAACTCTCCCCTGATTTACCCTGGAATAAAAAACAAAATGCACCATTTTCCCACAAAATGCACCCTTGTAATCAGAACTGGTGACTATGCAGATGGTAAATATGAAGCCACAACCCTGATAGCATAGTCTTTGTGTGTGCACAAGTAAACACTTGGTGTGATGCTAGAGCTCCTGGATGGACTGTCTGTAAAATCCTGGTGTAAACCAGAGGCAGGAACAACTGGGAGGATGCTGCAATCTGAAACTGTTATGAGTGTATGCGTGTGTTTATGTGTATGAACATATATCTATACTTATCTGTATCTTATCATAACTGATTTAACATAAATAGTATGATACATTTTCCTCCAAAGTCCTACAAACAGAGCTCTGCTTTGACCATGAAGAACAGTGACAGCCCATGATCCCAGAGCCACCTCCTCTGTTAGATGGGGTGATGTGAGTATCTCCTGTAGGCAAGAAAATGTGTCTGAGCAAATCACAGTAATGCTAGGGTTAATTCGAATTAGAGTGATGCTCAAAGATGGGGTTTAGGCTTTAAAAATACATATTCAGATAGTAAAAAAAATTTCACCAAATTTACCTGTTGAACGTTTGTGCTCATTAATTTACTGGCTTCAGAGGCTACACAAATGTTGCTGGTCAAAATTGAGCTAGACACAGATTGTTTATTAAAACTGCCTGTAAGAGTGACAAGTCATTGGTATGACACCAAAAGTAGTGAAGTTTGCTGTCCTACAGATCTAGCTGCGACGCTTACAGGATTTCTTTTTTCTGTCGGGACACCTACCTTCCCAAAACTTCCAGGCATGAAATCTTTCTCTTAAAGATCCCTACTTTTCTCTGAATCTTGGTAGAAATGGGAATTATTAGGAACAAGAGAGGAAAACAGGCAGGCAGTATGGCTATAAGAAGTTCCCTTCCACAAGAAAACGGGCTAAAAGGGTTCACTGAAACTTCCTGAGTAAAGTAGTTTTATTGCCATTACTTGTCCAAAGACCAAAAAGTCAAACAATCTTTAAGAGATCATTTTCCATCTGCCTGATCCTGATTTGTCTTCTTGCCAGTACTGATTTCCACAAAAACATATCAGAGGTATGAGGAGCTTATCAGCCGATGCTCCAAAACAGAAGAATGACTATTTCACTCGCACGGGTACTACCTTCTCTGGTGGGGCTTTTGTCTGTAGTGCCCATCGCTCTCTTGGATGTGGCAACAAAGGCTAACAAGCTTCCTCTTGCCAGTGAGTGGAGAGCAGCTGCTGATAAAGGAGATCGTATGTTGGGAAGGGAATGAGTTTTTAAGTAATCGGGGCAATGACAGGCTTGAGGGCTCTGCAGCTTGTAAACAGCATGGACACTCACTGACCTTGCTTTCTTTGCCTCATTTCACCTGATAAATGAGTGTGGTGCACTGGGAGTTCAGGTCTCCCCGCCCACAGCGGTGCAAATCACTTCAGTGAAGGGATAATTGAGTAAGTGAGAGGATTTGCTGAGAGACCTTTCACATGGTTGCAGTTGCAGAGGGCAATCGCTTCCCCAGTCTGTCTGGGCTCTGAAAGGTACGTCAAATGGAGATCAATGCAGGCACTGACAGAATGACTAGAAATGAAAGGAGAAAACCCCACAACGAACAGGCAGACCCACAGCTGAAGTCAGCCGCGCTCTGGGGGCTGGACTCAGCCCCCCGGCATGCTGGCCAAGTGTGTGGTCACACACCGGCAGCGTGGTGTGAGTGCCTGTGGATACAGCTCCCATTCCTTTGTCCGGGAAATCACAGGGAGAAATGCGGCGGCTCACGGAACCTCCTGCACATGCACCCTACAGATGGCCAGCACATGTGTGATAACACGCGTCAGCCTTGCTGGGCACGTGCAGATAGCTCTGTATGGCATGCACAGGCAGGCCTGGATGCTCGGCTACGTCAGGAAGCATGGAGGAGCAGAGAAAAAGAGAGAGCCTGCAACTCTCCTACGCAGCTCTGTAAATTAACGGTGCACTGTGATTTTATCTGTCTGCTAAGGAATCCAGCCTTAAAGCATGTGTTTACCACTTACATACATTTTTATAAAAGGCCAATCGACTGTTAACTGCAGATTTCCTCTAGAAACACCATGAGGTTGTATCAACAGTGGATGTATGCTCTCACAGCAGAGCAAACTGGAGTGCCCACGTGGACAAGGTGGCGGTGAACGCTCCTGCTCACGCTGCCCGGAGTGCAAAACCAAGGCTGATGCACACAGACACCAGTCAGGCTCCTTATCTGCGTGGAGTTAAGTGGGCATTTCCCAAGGGCCTTTGCGTTGGGCAGCAGTGACACAAAGCAGCGCCCAGGGACCCGGAGCTGAGGAAGTGCTGAGGTTCACACCTATGAGGAGTTACTTGGACAAAAATCCTCAGGTTCATTTTTCTCCTTTGAAGTTCTGAGCTGCAAGGGGTTTGGGTTTTTTTTTCCGGAAAAAAAATAGACCATCTTGTATTCTACTACATTCATTTGGGAAAGCTAATTTCAGTTTTTTACCAGATTCAAGGTGATGTGGAAGTAAATCAAGAAATGCCGCTCGGGACCCTAAGCTGAACAGTTCAGGTTCCAGTACAATAATAGACAGTTCAACATGAAACCAAAACAAATGTTAAACCTTGAAAGTGGCATAAAATGGAATTGTCATCATCCAGTCAGTTTTTGTTCTAAGCACCTTGGCTTCTAGTGAAGTCAATAAGAAATGAAGGTGCTGAACTATTACAGGATTCAGCCTATAACAGTGCAGGACACATTCAGTACAAGCGGCTGGTTATGGCCATTCTTCATGACATTCATTCATTATATTTAAATGTAACTTAAACATGTGCCAAGAACTTTGGAGAGACTAATCCTTGGAGAAATGGGCTCAGGACCAAATCTTTACATTAACGATAATCCTTTAGAGTAAAATATTGTTTGCTTCAGACCATGAGAACATGTGAGCCTCTCCTTGGCTCTCACCTTTTAAAGAAAGAGATGAAATTTAAGTTTCATGAACATTAGTGCAAGTAATTCAATGCTATAACAATAGCAAGCCTGTACTGTTGCAGCTAGTGAAAATTCATGAGGAGAGAGTAACGTGTCCAGACACAGGTTTTATTAAGGGTCTGATTCTGCACACACGTTTATGCACGCAAGTAACTTTCAATCATTTGATAGATCTGAAGAAATCCATAGCTCTATTCACAAAGCAGAATGGATTTGCGTGCATAATATTATGCACTTGCAGACGATGCGGGATAATTTTATGTTTAGGGTAATCTGTAGTATTTAGGCATACCTGTGGCTTGAAAATTACTTCAGAGTTATTTGTCATTTCTCCATATGTCACCTTCTTTCTGGTAAACACCGTAATCTGAAACATAAAGTCATAAAGAGAAGGGTAGCTCAAGACTGGAAAACAACTACAGGTCTCAAATTGTCAAAACTGTCAATAGTTCCAGACTGATTCATCTGAAAAATGCCACATAAGTGTCATGCCATGTACTAGTCATTCTATATGGTAAAATAATTATTTTAATGGTTTATTAGCATTGCCTTAAAATAAATAGTTTGCAGTGGCTGAAAAAAAAAATAATGCACTTTAGCTGACTGATGAAAATAAAATCAACATCACAAAATGTTGTGAATAATGTGGCTGTTGTGCAGCTTTCTGTGACGATGCCGTGTGGGAACTGGCTGGAAAGTGGGAAGAACATCGGACTGTACAAATCCTGCCTTCGATCCCATGTCAGGCTGCTGGTCCCCTCAAGCCTGGCTGGTGGACAGCCTCGATCTGCAGCTTCTCTGCCCCAGCTGCTGCCCAGTGCATTGCACAAGGCTGTTATTCACGTTAAACCCGGGTTTGGGTTCCATAAAAACAGAGTTCGGTAAAACCGCTGCCTGCATCCCTTCTGTGAAGCATATTGAGAAACTTAGGTGAGGGCTTCTGCCTTAGGTGAGCTAATTGATAGAGCAGCTGCTTCCAGCTCTAGGGTGCAAACACCTTGCATTTTTCTTGCTTGCTTGGCTGTTTGCACGTCCTGGATGCTGAGCTGCAGGTTTCTGGGCAGACCAGCTAACTGGGACCCCAAGCAGGCTGGTTCCTTGCTGACTCTGTTCTACTTGAAAACTTTCCTCCCCTCGCGGTGCCTCACACCCAAAAATCTTGAGATGTTTCTTAGAAGACTCAATCCTCTTATACAGGCCTGTCCTTTCACATGCGGGCAGCTCTAATAGTTTCTACCAAATGTTATTTCCAGTCCCTCATATTAAGATCATGCTTCTTCCACGCTGCTATTTCTGACCATTAGTTTATTTTTCTTTGTGCATTGTAAAAACAAGGAAAAAAAAAAGTTAGAAAGAAGTTTTTTTGTGGGTTTGATATATTTTTTCCTTTTCTGTAGATTAAGATGCTAGGTTGGTAGCATCCTGTTTGGTAGTCCTTATGGAGGACATGTGTTCACCTTCACCCGGGTAGGAATATCCAGTAGGAACTTGTTTGTATAAAAATTAAATAAATATATTTAACAGCAATCTTTACTGGTCCTCTGTCTTGCTATTATCAGTTAGTATGCTCTAGGCATCACAGAACACATGAATATTAAAGAGCAATTGTTAACATTTTGATGTTTTGTCAGCACTTTGTGTCAAAACATCTTCCTACGGGGATGCAGCGTGATGACACTGTGTCAAAACAGAATATCATCGCCCTGTGCTAAAATGCTGCGATGTGATGACATTTAGATCTACATGTTCCAAGAGCTATTTGTACCACAAAGTCAAACCTTTCTTAAGCTGGTGGCGGCACCTGGCTGGAGAGCAAATCTGTGAGGTAAAGGTGTAGCATATAAACAGTATATAAGAAAGACAGAAGCGATGTTTTAGCAGATTGCAAGAATCAGTACAAAAATTCAGGAGATAAGATTTTTGGCACCGCATACTAGGCATTAAAAATAACCATAATTATTTGAAGACCAAATAGTTTGAAGGTTATTTGAAATAACCTGTTTCAACAGAATCCCTGCTTATCCAGACTGACTATTCCCTGGAGTGTCCCACTGACTGCTAGAAAAAGTGATTTTTAAATTATAACTTTTAAAATAAAAAAGTTCTTCTTGAAAGGGAAAGGAAATTCATAAGAATCTTTTATTTTTATTTCTTTTCTTTGTACCATCTTATATTCCCCTCAAAACATTTAAACAAACTGGCTTCAATGCCCCGCATTTTTTAAAGATAGCACTGGGGACAGTAGGATGTCAAAATCTGGAAAACAAAACTTCTGACTGAAAAACCTGAAAAGCTTCAGTTTCCAAAAGTATATTTTGAGGTAAGAAATTATGAACTTCTAGTTGTTGTTGAAAACCAAACTAAAATATCGTAAGAGGTGTTGGGAAAAAATATCGTAAGGCCATTTGAGGGACTGGTAATTTTTTCCAGTTCTTTAAAATATTTGTTGTCCCTGTTATATTTCAGCAAAAATACTTGTGAAGTTCTGACTGATGGAAATAAAGGGCTATAGGTCTATCCTTTCCTCAGGAGCTCAGTATTTTCTACTTTTATCTTTCAAAGAATTACTGATCATCCTAGATAATACAGAGACCATGACTTCAGAAAACGAATACGGCATGCAGTCTTAAGTCTGTTAGGACCAAGCTTGCGTGAGTTTTATATGTGTGTGATTTTACCGGTTCTAAAGAAACCTCTCCAAGCGCTTACCAGACCTATGTGACCAGAACAAATCCTTCAGCTTCAAGCGCTGCAATTCCAACTCCTAGTGAGGTCAGCAGGAACTGCAGCTGCCGGGGCCCTCTTAGGACTGGGCCCCCTTTTCTTCACACAAAGAATTTTGCTGAAACAACAACAAAGAAGTTTAGAGATTTAGTAATCGACATATGTCGTACCATTTCAACATCGGTTTTGCGCATCCATTTCGAAGGCAGCCTAGATGTTCAGCCAATGATGCAGCTGGCCCTTTTCCAACCTAAACAGCATGACCTCTTCAGCTTTGCCATTCTTGCAGGCTCCCACAGATTTGGAGGTAATGTGCAATCAGGTACGTGAGACCGTATTACATCTTGGCAAATTTCTCCCCCTGGAAAATGAAAATATTATAGTCGTAGGACATCGTAATTATTTTCAATGTGGTTAAATTTAAGGAGTGAATTAATCCCCAGTGTAACTCTCTTGATTTGAATAGAGTTATACAGGAACGAATGCGGTCTCAGAGAATTACATCCATAAATAACGTAAGTTACAGAGTTGCTGTTTCTGTATATTAAATCCTGATCCTAAATTCTGCTCCCAGTTACATGTTTTACTTTGGAGCTACTCTACCAGTGCTAAATGAATTACTCTTAATGAAATACATCTGTAAATAAGACAAAAAATCTAGCTCTATAATTAGAGCTATGTTCCTAGAGGAGGAGTCTGAGCCCCACATCCCACACAATTGCCATCCTTTAATTCCCTGACAAGTACTCAATGGCCACATCTAGAGAGTGGGGCTTTGGGCTTTGTGTCAGTCTGACTGCCAGTTTGTCAGGACAGAGGGAGGAGAGGATGGACACATCCATGGTTCCATGGAGATGCTCCAAATTTGGAACTGGGACGCACTCCCATGTCCCACAGTACAGACATCGCCAAAGATACAAGCCTTGCCCTCCCACCCATTTGATACCACTGTTCAATGGGACTGTCTTATTTGCTTTTTAATCTTAATGGAAGTCTTAATTATTGGACAGCTTTGGTCTGCACAAGTTATTTGTGTAAGAAGAAGTGTTTGGAAATTTAGGCTGTTCTTTTAAACTCCTGACATCCTAGTGAATTATGGTAGAAACACAGATGTCTGTTGAGGAAAGACCACTCCTGGAGCATAGTTAACCTTCAGCAACCTATTAATGCACAGATCCGGAGTACTGTGAAAGAAATCCATCCTCAAGATGCCCACCAGTTTTTTTCTTTCATGGAATTATTATACTGTTTTCCAAGACAGGTTTCATTGGGACCATTGTTTTAGCTTGAAGAAAATCTCCCTCTTCAAGCACCTCTGCAAGCAGGAAATGAAACCTCCTGTGAGAAATCACCTGGCAGGGCATTGCTGGAAACAGATGACATCCAAGAGGTCTTTGACACATCCCTGTGTAAGCAAAGGCGTCTTTGCTGCTGTCTCATTCAAGAACCAGCGGGGAAGCCTCCAAATCTTGCCTTCGTGGGTTGCCATCATGTCTTTCCTCCTTCTTTTCCTCCATGTATATAGACATGTCCAGTAACTCTGCAGACTAACCTGAATATAATCAGGTAGTGGCAGTGATTCAAACAGAAAATGAGAAAGAGTAGGAGAGATTTACTGGTTAAAGTTGATGGCAGAAGGAGAGAAAAAAGAAAGAGAAAGGAGGACTAATGAGCAAAGACCTATATGAGAAAAAGCTATGTAACAGTATTCACAGTGATTTTTAGGGGTAGGATGGAGCACGCTATCAGGTACCGTATAAATGAAACAAGGTAGGAAATAATCATATATCTCCTTGTCCCATGGCTCAAATAAAGTTATTAGGAAGGTGATTACTCTCTTGCACATTTGGGAGAGCCTCACATTAGCTGATTTAGGGAAGGAGAGTTTTCAATGGGTTATTTTATATGCTGTAAGTTTTCATATCAATCAGTGCTGAGTTTCCTGTCCCCTGTGTGTTCATTCATTGTGGGGGAGAACGTAAATTAAGTGCATGCCCATAGCTGGTCTATCCCATGGTGAAAGTTTGTAAACTAAGCAATGTGTTGGCTTTTTTCTGTGCACATAATTCTTTTTCTGTGGGGGAAGCTGAGCAACAAAACATGCAGCTTCTCACTTTCCTTTAAGATTTGAAGATCTCTTTTTAAGCATCTGTAAAGCTGTGGAAACAGTTCGTCTACTTATAAGTGCGTGGCTTGACAGGATGCCTGTGAGCTGGATCAGGCAATTCACTCCAGGCAATTCTCAGAGATCCTCTACTTTGTGTGCTGGGGAGCTGAACAGGGACTGAAGGAGATGCGAATGGCATTATAGGAAACAGATGATGTCCAAGAGGTCTTGGACTTGTCCTCATGTGAATACTTGCCCTGGCGCCTGCTGCCACACTCCCAAAGGGAAACTGAGGCTGTTCTGTGAAGCAGCACCATTGGCTGTACCACTGCCCAGGCCTGTAGTGATACCCAAACCCAAGCACCTGGCACCCAAAATTAAAATACTGGACTCTCGCTACCGTCTTTGCAAGGTTAGGTAATGGTGGAATAACAGTGAGGTTCATATTACATATTTGTAAAGGCTACCCTTTAAAGAAGAATCTTCTTATACTCAAGAACATAGAAAGTATAGAAACACATCACCTGCAGAAGCACAGAACACAGTTTATAAATTATAAGCACTGGTACAATTGATCAGGGAAAAGTATTGATAAAAATAAAGTAATTTTGGGTGGGATTTCTCTCTTCTAACCTGAGATATCTGAAAGTGAGGTACTGCAGCTACAATAGTTGTCTAGATTATTAACTTCTCCAGTAAACTTTTTTTTGTTGTTCACAGTATGTGTACAGTATGCACATAGTGTGCATGTTTCTGCACATGTTTGTGCGTGTGTCTGCATACACACGAGGAAACCCAAAACCATAGATATCTGACCTGTCTGTTGTGGCCCTAACCAAGTCCAGCTGCTCTAGTTTTCTTCTAAAGTTTGGCCAAGTTTCACCCCACAGGTGGACAGTAGCAGATTTGTCTTCAATTTCTCCTTGGGTTTCTCATTGCTACTCATCATCACGTTCCAAGAAAGATGTTGTTATTATATAACTATTAGCTTTTTGTGGGAAGTACTTGAATTCAACCTTTACTACACTCTTCCATTTGCTATGACCTGCAATTTGTCAAATCATTTTTTCCCCTGCTGCAAGCACACAGCAGCATGAGATCTCCAGAAAGGGCAGATTCCTTCCAGACGGCATTTTGGTATTTGGGAGGAGGACTTTACTGTGGCTCTAGTGAACAACAGGTTATATAATCACTGAAAATTTACGTTCCTGCTTCTGCCTTTTCTCCAGCATTTGGGGAATATTTTACAAACTGCTAGAAGGGAGGAGGTATTTTTAAATCACATGCATTTTAACAATTTAGAATATTTTAATCCCAGCCACTGACCTTGCCAGAACACTGATCTGGACACTCCAGAGCATTAGCAAAACATATATGCAGAGATGAATTTTGCAACGTGAGATCATCCATAATACTAAACTTCCCACCACCAGCACAAACACACAAACGCAAGCAGACAAATGCATGCTCACATTTTTGTATGCTATATGTATTGTCATACTTTTTAAATAACAACATGGGGAAGATTTCAGGGAATAGAGAAGCAGCTAGTCTGCATAAATCATCAAGGTGTAACTCACCAACTGTGGATTAGGATGTATCTTCTACCAAAATGACTGGTGCTTTGACGGATGAAGTATTTTGCTGCTGGTTTGGGAGAGAGCAAGAAAGCAGTGGCAGGGTGCTCATTTGAATAATGCCCTAAATCAGTCCCATATGTTGACCCCGTGACCAACCCTTGCTGGCAAAAAAATCAAAACAAATCAGTGGTATTTTTCAAATGGCTTCCAAGTAAGAGTCTGCATTCACCTAGGCCAGGGTACACACACACGGAGCACTTTGCACCTGCATAAATAAGACATTGTCCTTTATTGATAGCAAGGAAAAACCCCTCTGTTTTGATTCATGCATAGAAAAATAATTGTGTATAGAATGAATACAGCTTGACCAAAGTATTTGACATGGTTGTACAGATACCCTGGTATTTTTCTACCTCTAACAAATAAAGCATTATATATGTCTGCAATTTTATTCCATGTGTGCTTTGGAGGGAATTGAGAAAGACTGGCATTTAGCCACCACCTTTGCTGAATACTCATCTCCCACCTAAGATGGACTAAAATACACTGAAGTTCAATGCACAATGACTGAGCAGAAACTGAGCAAGCCTCAAAATTGGTAATTTATTCATAGATGTTTCTATCTGTAAAGATGGTGCCAGTTCAAGGCTCCTCAGGCAGCACAGCAAGAACACAGTTTCTTTTCACCAAGGACAAGGACAAGGAAACATCTGTCAGGGAAAATAAAGTGAGGTATGTAGAAAATACCAATGTGGTGAAGAACCAGGAAAGACTCCTCAAGAGCTGAGCTGGCTGCTTCTGGTACATGGGGAGACCACAGTCAATGGGAGCAAAGAACATGGATTCTGGGAGAGGCTGCCACCACACACACCACTTCCCCTCTTTCAGCAGCAGCTGCTAACCTGCTTTTACGGCTTTGTCATGGGTGAAGGAGGCTTGGCTACCACTTTTTTGTCTTTTCCGAGAGTCCCTAGGCAAACTGAGATTCTGCCTACAGCTAGACCTATGTTTTGAGGCGTTTCCTTGTAGCTACAGTCAAGGACTGTATCACGATACAACCCGTGTGCTAATTACAGGACATACAGCTAAAGAACAATAAAGGCTGGTCCGGCTACAAGGACCTCATAGTCTGCAGGCAGAGGCAACAGATGGATACAATATGCATCTCAAAGATTATAAGGGACATCAAAATGGTTGTGGTCAATATAAAAAATGCAGGCCGTTGTAGTCCACTTGTGCTGCAGACTGCAGGTACCCCCACAAAGGTCAGGTTTTGAGGAAGTTGGAGTACACTGTTGTTTTGTGGAGAGTCTAGCAGTGATGGAGGCAGTGGACATGCTTGTACTAAAGAACAACTCCATGAATTTAGGGGCTGAGATAGGCTGAAGGGATGGGAATAGTTAGTCAGGTCACCAGTCAACCAAGTGTTTCTCTAGATGGCAACTGAAAACAAGAATCAAAATATGAACCACAGTCTGAAGAAAATTCTCTGTCTCTCTTCACTTGAGAGGGAGGCTTCCTGAAACTACAGCTGGGCTAATTTTATCTTTAAGGATTACATCTTGTTTGCTTCCCAATCAATAGATTACCTTTCTCTTTATTGACCATATGGAGATTTTGCATCACTTTCATAAGTGCTCTAGAACACTTCCAAATTTATCACCACTCAAAATTAAGGAATATAAATAAAGTATTTTGAGATATAAAACCAAATCACATCAGAGCTTTTGCTTTCAGATCTTCTCTTTACTTTCATAGAGACTAGCTGTGACTGGTTGTGATTTTGATATTGAAAATAGTAAGTCTTGTGTGATCTGAGTGTGTCTGTAAACTTCACCCTTTCCTGCGAAGCTTACAGCACTCTCCTAACAAGCCTTTGCTTAGTTATTTATTTCCAAACACAGTAATTATTTCATGCTCTGCACCTATGCCATTCTCTGTGCTGTGTTACTTTATTTCAGTGAGACTTTGCGCGTTCTGAAATTACTGTTTGAAAAATACCCTTGTTAACATTTTCCAATAACACTTCTAACTATAACAAGGGTTTCCCTGGGTGTTCCCCAGACAGAGAAGCATGTGGTGCCCACACAGAAAGCCTGATGTGCCCAGGCTGTGTCACACCAGTTACACTTGCCTTCTACACGTAGCCGCAGTGAATCTGCCATGGTCAGGTGAGCGGGGCTGCCAAAGTGGTTCATCTGTGCCTGTGCAATCGGCCTGCACATCCATGCACTGGACCTCTTGCAAGTCTTCTTTATATGCAGAAAGCCCACTTGTCTGGGTCTTTTGCGTACCTATTAGTACTGTCAGGTCACTGGTAACTTTGCCAGGGATGAAAAATCTTGTCTAACGTTGTCATTATTTTCTTTCTGAATAAAATCTGGACTATAAGAAGACGATGTGCCTGTAGATGTTTCTATGCAGGTCTGGGTGTAACTGCATGATGATAGATTGATCTGGCTTCGGTTCCTCTTCGGGGGTGTACTGCTTCCTGGGGGCTGGTTGCTAGGGTCACTGAAAAGCTTCTGCTTCAACTAATGGGTGTGATAAACCAACAGAGAGCCTTCCTGAATCAATAGCTGCCCATATGCTACATAGTACTAACGCTCCCCTGCGTATCCTAAACTGGGTCAAATGCTTGCTGGATATTCCTGTCTTCTTCATTGAGTTTAGAAGTGACCAAGACAAGTAATTTAGACTAGACACATAACTTTGAAGTGCCTAAGAATATTAAACCCTTCATTGTTTCCTAAGGAACTGGGTCGTATGCATTCAGTCTCTCTCTCCGTTTGTTTGCATATGTGTCTGTCATTCCTCCTGCCAGCTATTGGTTAACTCCAACCAAATTTGACGGAAGGACAGAATATGCAAACAAACTTACATTTCTACAAACTTTGTGGAGTCAGTGGCTTGGTAATGGAGGTTAGCCTAGCTTAAGGACTAAACAAAAAGCTGCAGTGTGAGACTAGTAATTATCTACTTGGTTTTGTCTGCCAGCTAGCCAGTTGGGACACATGCATTGAGTGGCCAGTCAGCATTGGAACTGATACAGCTCATACTTCAGCTTCTCTAACCAAAATCCAGTAGACAGAGAGGCATGAGAAAATAGATGGCATGGAAGAAAACTGCATATATTGCAGAAGTATGAAGTCATAGGTAATCTCAGGTTACTGTGGTGAAAGTGCATAGAAAGACATACCTCATAAATCTATATGGCCTCCTTAATTGTTCATCACACAGCAACTTGCACATGAATACCGTGCACATTAATACTGGGACACATAAATGCCACATTTTAATCATATATACATTATTATATATTGCATATATAATAGGCAATCTTGTATTCTATATCTAAATACACACTATATATGTCTGTACATGTATACATACAGTGCATATATACGTTCTATATATGCTATATATATACACAGTGTGTTATAGTATTTATCATACACTATCTAAACTACAATGTAGTAATGCATTACCTAGCATATATTGTACTTTAGGCTACTATAATACTATATTATATATGTAATATAGGGACCCATGATATTGATCTCCGTTATTTCAAAAAAATTCATAAGCCTGTTTTCTAGAGTTCAGATCAATGGAAGAGGGGGAATGAATGTTTCAAAGATATTTGTCCTTTTTTACACTTAATGCAGGCAATAGCTGATAGAAAAGTAAAGGGAACGTTAGGAAGAGAAAAAAACCTACCTATCTCAGCAACAGCTATGGATTGAACATGTTTACAATAAGCTCTAATTCTGGGAAAGAGGGTGAATCTAAATGGGGTTTTTGGGTGCTTCTATCATTTTGTCCAACTTTCCTCACAGGAAAGTGATGATGATGACCTCAGTGAGAGCAGAACCAAGCCAGGACTCAGTGCTCTGGAAAAATCCAGCCTTGGGATGACATTTGCTCAGGTGCGGAGGGCCAGCATAGCTGCCTCAAAGCTAGGCATGGGATATGCACCTAGCAGCTGCTGCAAGCGCAGGAGAAAGCAAAGAAAGGACCTGTTATATCCGAAATTCTGCTTCTGGGCATGATGGAATAAATAGACATTTGCTCCTCATGTTAAAAACTTTCTTTCCTTTCTGCTGGAAACTCCTGCTCTGTAGGACGAGAGATGCTTCCCTGTGGCTACACTGCAGAGGTAATAAAAAGTTCTGCGTACTCAAAGAGCTGTGCTCTCCTAGGTGAATGTTACCCTCCAGACCGCCTCTGCTGCAATGTGAGTCAGATTGGGTCTGGCTGGTTATCAGCTGCTGACCGTGAAGGCAGGGTGGAGAGGGTTTGTCAGAGTCTCAGTCTGCTGCCTGTGGCATGTCTATCCAGGAAAGAAGCCAGGAAGCATTTGAAGGAAGGCATTGAGTTTGGTACTTGCTGGGTGGTCCAAAAAGTTTGAGATTTTTCCTGCACCTTATTTCCACTATAGTCGAGTTGGGTTTTTTTTCCTTCAGTCTAATGATTTTCTCTGCCCCAGACTTTCAGGAAGGGAAAAACAAAGGAATTGCTGATGGGACATTTTTGATGTGAGGATCTGATTTTTGAGTTTGCTTGGAATTCATAACCTGGAATGCTGATAAGGTCTACCAAATTTCGCAGGCATCTGGGGAGAAAACAGCAGGTAGACTGAAGTATTTCTTTGTTGCTTTCTCCTACGTGGACAGTGTGTCTGTGTTGGCTGATTAATTATCTGGGTGAGGGTTTGTACTGTTGAACTACCATGCTGTATGATAAATTAAATGTTTCTTATGGGTATTCGGTGAGGCAAGATATTTAATTGTGTTTATTTAATGAATAAATAATAGCTATTTAAAATATGACCAGCCACTTGGCTGGTGTGGGTTGCCAGTTCTAGGCAGCATCCTTTCTTCCTCTGCAAAGGAATGTGGGTATCTTCACTGGGCGTTTTCCAGCAGCACGTTTGGGCTCCGACAAAACTCCCTTCTCCTGCAGTTCTCACTCCATTTTGTTGCTTCGGTGTCTCTGGGTTGATCGCAGCAGCAATCTTTTCTGTCTTTCTTTTTTTTTTCCTGTAGAAAAAAGTTACACATAGCCATTTCACCCATGTTATAAACCTCTTAAGAATACAAACCTGCTTGCTTGGAGATGTTTTTTGGATTGAGTTGTGGCGAGAGGAGTTGAAGTTTTCGCAGCAAATGCTTCTGGCTTGCTAACCTAACACCCTGTGGCACCCCTCTGAATTTTAGGATCTCAGTAAGATTAATTTGAAGGGGGGACATCTCATGAGCCTCTTTTAGTAAAACAAATCACTGATGTGACTCCTTTTTCCCCCCCTTTTTGAACAAGAGCGAGCTTTTTTTTTTTTCCTTTGAGAGTAAAGATCTGATATAGCTGCACCCATCAACTGCCTCTGTTGATGTCCAACAGAAGATGGGGTTAACAACATCTGGAGTCTTATTCATCAATAAGTAATCTGTGACCTTTTTTCCATTTCTTCTTGAGTCAGGAGGCCTGACAAAAGCAAATGGTCACAGCACAGCCAGGCTGTTTTGCAGCATTGAATGTGAAGTGCACTGCGCTAGCATCAGATAAGGTGCCATTGCCGATTTATTTGTACTATGCAAAGTTAGATTCTGTGAAGCAATATAAAAAGTGATGTTTATGTTGCATGAAACAATGGACTAATTCTATTCAGGGGGACAAGGGACTGTTCTGATGACAGCCAGAACCTGCTGAGCTGTTCGTTGTGAGAAATACCCGGCGCTGGGATCAGCTGCTGTGGGGAGGGCTCTGGATTTGGCCCGAGCTGTGAGGAGGGTGGCAGATTCACCCCGGGGGCCTCAAAAGGAACAGGAGGTTTTTATGTATGATGTACTTCTGTGCCTCTACACTGACACTGATGTAGCTTCCGTGGTGCAACGACTCCCTGAATGACTACAATGTGGTGCCTGCTTAGACATCAGCCCTTGCTGCAGGGCACTGCTGCACTCTTGTTGTAGGGTCACAGCAGTGCCGCTGCCTCAGTGTGTGCCCAGGATGTGTTTCCCTGGCCTACAGAAGGATCGGGGTGAATTCGCAGCATTGGTGAAGTCCGGGGCAAAATTTGGGTTGACTTCAGTAAGGTAGGAAGTCCCTAAGTCCCGGAAATATCATTTAGAAGGAGTGAGGAGGCACCCTTGTAAGAGTAACCAGCTCTGCTCACCCCCAGCTACCTTGCCAGCCTCATTAGTTTCTCCTCTCTTAATGCAATTTCTTCTGATTAAAAAATAAAAGGATCTGTACCTCATCAGATAGAGGAGTGAACTATCGACCCCCACCCAAAAATGGGTTCCACAGGTACCGCTCATCACCCAGGGAAATGTTAACAATCATGGCTTACTATTCTCCCCCACCACCGTTCTGCTCTCCTCACAGGTCTCCATAAGCTCCTCGCATAGCAGAACCTGTGTTAGACACTGGGTAGTAACACTAACACCTCCATTCGGCACCTCCTTCTTTACCTGCCTCAGTATCTGCAACATCTGAAAATAGGCATGGCATAAAAATAAACCAAAGATTCAGTGTCCACCCCTTGAAAAGAAAAAGTAGTATTGACAAACACAAACTCTGGCACACTGCTGTTTTGTACAGACATGAGAACAATTAGTAGTTTAATAAAATATGCTGCAATTACCTTTCCTGGTCACAGCCACAGCTGAACAAAACATTTGGGAAAATCAGTTAGCTGTTTTTTGGGGGATTTTTTTGTTTGATTGATTTTTGGTTTGTTTGTTTGTTTGTTTTGGGTTTATCTGGGGGGTTGGTATTTGATGTTTGGGTTTTTTTTGTTTGTGGTTTGTGGTTTGTTTTTTTTTTCCAAAAAATCAATAGCACAACTAAATCATATTGGGGAAAAAACGCATTACGATTTTGCTATAGCAGTGAAAAATTCACATCAGCAGGCAAGTTGCACAGCATCAGCACAGCAAGAAAAACATCTTATCTTCCAATTTTGCCGAATGGTTTGTGGCTACTTTTCACTGTGCATCTTCTGCACATTTCCTCGGTTCACCTCCACTGAGATGGTATAGGGAGATTTCACTCTTCCTTTGGGAAAGAGACAGTAAGCGAGATATAGAACAAAACTGGTTTCTTGGGACTCAGGTAAATTGAAACTGTGAATCCAATAATTTCTTCTTAATTAACACAGAATATTTAACTTCAGGTAAGTAGAATACTGTGGTTTTCTGCTTCATCTCTATCCTATCCCATCCACACCATCCCACTGGACAGTATCTAGGGTGACAAAGGAACTGAGATTTTGTAAGGCAAATCCATGGGTACAGAATTTTCACCCACTTTTCTTCCCCAGTGTAACAAAAGACAATAGACCGAAGGGCTGCAGTGGCACTCTTGTGTTACTGCCCTTGTTCAGCCTATTTGAGGATGAAGCTTGTCCACTTTTCCTAACACCTTCTCTGTGCCAGCTCTCACTTTTCCCCAGGCTTGAAAAAATTAAAGCCAGCAATGTCTTCACCTGGGGCGGATCCAAAGCCCGGGGATCCCTCCCCTGCCTGCAGTTGTTTCCCAGCAGGCTTCTGGCCACCACAGGTCAGCTGGGCTCCCAGGAGCTATGCCAGTGGCTTCAGAGGGAGTGGCTGTTAGCTCTTGCATACAGGCCTTTCCCAAAAATATCTCTGGCACTCGCTCTGAGAGCTAGTGTTCAGATATCTTCTTTAGCAAAGGTGCTCCTGACCATAATGGTAACATAGGCCTACCACTTCTACAGTGCTTTGCAATGGTAGTTTTTAAGGTAGCTGACTGAGGATGCAGGCAATGCCACAGCAGGTGTGGGATGAGAAGGATGCATGGCATCAGCATGCTCTGAGGTGATGTCAGGCAAAGGCTGTCACGTCTGAGGCCACAAACATCTCCTCTGGCATTACTGCCACTCAAAGTGAGGGATGACAGGCCAGCGCAAAGAGTGTGAGCACAGGGGGACATCTGCAGCCATTGAAAGTGAGAAGGCAGACATTAAAATGGGTCCAGACTTATGGCTCTAGAGATCAGCAATTACTCTTATTTTTTAAAAATAAGGCAGTGTAATCACTTCCCCAGGTTGTATGAGCAACCAAAAGTACAGCTAAAGCCATAAATCCTGCTTCTCAATTCCCAAGACAGCATTCATTTCTCTGGGCAGCACCTGTGATGCTGTATCTTATGTCCTGATAGGAAAATTCTCTTTTATTTGAACTTTATTGCTTATGAAGGGAAATTCAAAGCACAGCTCTCAGAATTGGATGATTGTATAATTTAGTAGGAGCTTAATTCAGACAGGTATTTTATTGCAGTGGGGACAAAGTGCAATTTTAAGATGTCCACCACATAATATAGGCTTTATCTTCACTGGTCTGTGCTGTAGGCTTTAAATTGCAATTAGACGAAAAACAGGTCTTCAGCTAACGCTGTGCGATGCTCTACTTCTGATAACAAGTCTTTGTGTAGGCATAATTTAAGTACTGAAATAATGAGGCAGATTTTCTTTGGTGAAATCCCTTTGGCCAATGGAGCACTGTTAAAGCTGGCAACGATGATTACTCCAGAAGCCAAGGCATGCAGAACGTGCTCTAAGCAGTACTGAGAATAGTGACAAACTTTCATTTTTCATCCATAGGGTGAAGAGTTTTCTTGCTATGAGGAAGCTCTGGTAGACCTCACCAAAGAGACTTGGTATTTATTAGGCTGAACACTGTCAGCAACCTCCACCTTCTTCTACTACTTCATGATCTGAAATCCCTGCAATGCAGGTCCCTAGTTGCCATTTGTAGGCCAAAAAAGCCAACATTGCCATTTACTTAAATCACCAAATCATAGAATCATAGAATGATTTAGGCTGAAAGGGACCTTAAAGATCATCTAGTTCCAACCCCCCTGCCGTGGGCAGGGGCACCTCCCACTAGACCAGGTTGCTCAAAGCCCCATCCAGCCTGGCCTTGAACACTTCCAGGGACGGAGCATCCACAACTTCTCTGGGCAACCTGTTCCAGTGTCTCACCACCCTCATAGTGAAAAATTTCTTCCTGATATCTGATCTAAATCTACCCTCTTCCAGTTTGAAGTTATTACCCCTTATCCTATCGCTACATGCCTTTGTAAAACGTCCCTCTCCAGCTTTCTTGTAGACCCTCTTCAGATACTACAAGACTGCAATAAGGTCTCCCTGGAACCTTCTCTTCTCCGGGATGAACAACCCCAACTCTCTCAGCTTGTCTTCATAGAATAGACTCTCCAGCCCTCTGATCGTCTTCGTGGCCCTCCTCTGGACTCACTCCAACAGGTCCACGTCCTTCTTGTGCTGAGGACTCCAAAGCTGGTCCAGGTGGGGCCTCACCAGAGTGGAATAGAGGATTTATTTTATTTATATATATATATGTATATATTTTTTTTTAATATATATATATGTTATATATTTTTATATGTTTATTTCATATTTGAAGGACTTATGTGAAGGACAAAGGAGGACTGCATTTCTTAATGTAATAAAACCACATTGCCATGTTTCTCTAGAAAGAAGCAGTCTTGTGGACTTCGCTGCCTTTTCTGTGTTATATAATCTTCTGTATATGTTTGCTGGGAGAAAAAGCAAAAGAGAGGAAGAGGTACACCAGGTGCTAGTAAGTGAAGCATATAAATTCCCAGGACACCAGCTCTCCTTTTTTAATTACGTTGAGAAAAAAAGTGCAGTGCTTATGAAAGGGGACAGGTTGATGATAGAGGAGAACAATACTATTACTTTTCTGTGGGACTTTTCCAGTACAAGAGGCAGGTGTACTTGAATTCATGAATTTTCCTTCGTTATTTGTTCCTTTTTTTTTTTCTTTTGGGCCTTTCAGTGAAGTTATGATCCGTGGCAAAGAGTAAGGGTTGTACCAATGAAAAGCCTTCTGTTTAAAAAGACCTAAAACTGTGCCCATATCTGTTACAAAAGAATACATCAGCATTAACAAAGCAGTTCAGCATTCCCACTGTTGCTGTAAAAGATAAACATTTTTTCCATAGGGCAATAGAAATGCAGCCTAAGTTAGATATAATTAGTCATAATTTCCCCGAGAAATTGTTTGTGAAAAAAAAAAACCTCTAAAACAACTGTGAAACACAAGAAAAGAAGAAATATTGCTGAAGTATAAGATGCCAGGAAATGTGTTTCAAAAAATCAGATGTTTTTATAATGCATAGTGTTCTTTACAAAAAAATAATCCCCACTGCTCATAAAAATGATGAAATGATACAGTTGCAGAGAGTTTGCACACCCTCTTCCTGCCTACCCATGATTGCATATTTAACCTCAGCATTAAAAAATGTGAGAGAGTTAGAGGAATTTTTTCATTCTGTTGCTGTTCAGGCAAACATGCTGTTTCCAAGATATATTTATATTATAAAGGTTAGTTCCAAAGTGCTCAATGTCCACAGCAGGGTTCAGATACTCAGAAGAGCAAACCACATTTTCCACTACCTCAGTGGAAGGCAGTGGGTACTCCAGAGTCCTGGAAATCTGGCCAGTCAATTTAAATATCTAATTTAGGTAACTGAGTCTTGGTGCTGAGTCCTTTTGCAGAGCTCTCTTCCCGGGTCAAACAAATTGAAAATAGAAATTGCACCTTGGGTCTGATGTGCAGTTCTTTTTCCCCATTTCCAAAATAAAAGAGTAGAAAGAGAAAAATATGTCAGAAATGACAGCGAAGTGCAAAATTAGGCAATGACTTCTATAGAGTGAGACTGACTGGGAGTATCCATCTTGGAAAAGAGAAACCTAAAGGGATATATAATAAAGAAATAAAATGTCATGAGCAGTATGGAGAAGATGACCAGTGAATGATTGTTCACTATTTTTCACAGTCCAAGAACTAGCAAATATCAGATTAGATAAATGCATGGGGGAAAATATCTACCAAGACTTACTAAGCACAAAGGTGCAGCTTTTTTATTTCAGATGTCTTTAAACTGCAAACCGCTGAAAACTGTGAAATATACTGGGAAAAACATCATTGTAAGCTTGTTCTGTCTTTCCTTAAATCTCTGTGACTAGCTACAGTCAGAGGTGTGGTAGCGGCCTTCATGGACTTTTGGCTGGACCCAGTGCAGCAGTTGTAGTTCTTATAAATGGTTAGGCAATTCAAATAGCAGGGAATCAGGCTCATGATGCAAGAGGTCACTTCATCTCTCTGCAGTTCATGGCTAAACAAATAGGCGATCAGTGAGTAGGAGTTGAGAGGTAAATTAACTTTTGTATTCAGCACTGGGAGAAAGATGCTACAGCATCATATCCACTTCTGGTAACTGCAGTTTTAAGAGGGTGTCAAGAACTTGGAAAGAATACAAAAAAGAGCCACCAGAAAGACTGGGGTTAGGCTTTACCAGTAGGAATTTTTCTGTTTACTTATCAAAGAGAGAAACAGAAGAATTTATCAACGCTTTGGAAAAAAGAAAAGAAAAAAGTCAATCACTCAAGGGCTCTTTAATCTACTGAGAAAATAGAGAAGAGCTGAAAATAAAATCCACAAACATTCAGACTGGAAATAATGCAGACCGGGGGAAAGGGAGGTGTTTTTTGGTTATTTTGGTTTGGATTGCGTCGGGTTTTTTCCCTCCCAAGACTTGAGAATGTTAAACCATTAGAGAAAATTACAAAAGAAGTGGTGGATTTTCCACCTCTTAATCCCTTCAAATAAAGACTATATTTCCAGTCAAGCATGTTATTGGATTTTATACAGAGTTAACAAGTTAAAAACAACACCACACACCCAATTATAATATATAGAAAGATAGCCTATTTCTTCTAATGGCCCTGCCTAGTGTTGTTAAATTGGTGACTGTAAAAAATCCCTCCTCCTGTGTGCATTCCCCTCAGTTCTTCCTACAGCCACATACAGCCCACGTCTCTTCACTTATCCTTAACAGCGAACAAATACTTTTAAACTCCAGGTTCTGTTTCATGGATTTTTTTAATCTTCATAAATGGCTTTCCATATGCATCTACCCTTGCTGATTGTTTCTGGAATTGATGAACTTTGCAGATTGCACATGGTTGAAATGGATATCCACTTCTACCAGTTAGCGTACATTCTTCAAATCACTGAGCTGTGGTATTAAAATCAGTTGATATTTTAGTTTGCTCTCATTCCTGTAAGTTTGAATGATATGCGCAGTAGAACCAACCCAGTTTGGACTATGGGGCCTGATGAGCTAATTGACTAGTTGTCTGTGTACCTGCATCTCCTCCACTGGGGAGACACAGACATGTAGCTGCTTGTAATTCTGCCAGCTTCTTCAGTAAAATCAGTCACAGCACCAGAAGCCGTCTGAGTTCCTATTATTTTCTTGTTTGGTATTAATACTTAAACACAACATTCAGCAGCGTGGTCAAGCCAGGATGCAGCTCCACTGGCCTCTCCGTTACACAGGCCTTGGTGTTACATGGAGTAAGGTTAATCATAAGATCATGGTAAAATCTCAAGGTCCTCTACAAAGGACCTCAAAGGATCATATATTCTACTTTTCTACTTCATGTCAGAAACAAATTATACAAACTACACAAACTACATCATTCCCAGCATATATTTACCTGAAGACCTCACATTAAACAGCCACCGGAACCTCCCCACACTGACATCTTTGCCATGGATATTTATCTTGGAAGTACCTTCTTCCATTCACGAAGTTAAAAAGGACCCATTCCTTTCAGGACATTCGAGCTGCTGCTTTCAGGACCCTCTCCTGTAAGTCCACATCTTCCTCGAAGCAAAACTGTAGACTGGAGTCCAGCAAAGGCCTTTCAAACCTGAATGGAATTGAAGGATCATGTCACATCACTTTTAGCCTCTACTCAAGTTTATACCCCTCAGTGTGACATTCATGTTTTTTCAGCAAGCATGTTCGGCTTCCGATTCATCATAACTCCACTTCTTTTTCCCCTGTAGATCTGCTCTCTAGTCAGTTGTTCCCCACTGTGAGCTGAACTTTTTTTTCCACGTAACTGTAGAAACTGGTACTTGTGCTTATTGTCTTCACACAGAATGATCCCATTTTAGACCATTTCTCCAGTTACTCTATATCCTTTGGAATTTTTCTCCTGCCAGAAAGATGTACAGTCTTTCTAATTATCATTAGTGTAGTTCTACAAATATAGTAACTCTGTTTTATCCACCATTTAGCTTACTTACAAGAGCACCAAACAAAGCCTGGCCAGGACACAGTCCCACGCAACCCCTCTTCATTCATTTTTCCCGTGGGAGAGTGAAAAATTATGAGTCTCTTGGCAGATTTATCTCAACAGTTTCCACATTCTTTCAAGACTAGCCCACTTGCTTTGTGTGTAGCAAAGTGTCAAAAGTCTTACTACAGTGAAGATATATGTTTCTATACCTACTGTTACTATGCAGTCCAGAAAGTTTATTACTATTCTGTGGAGGAACATTAGATTGTTCTGGTCCTGATGAGTCTACACTGTTTGCTATTCAACTAATCCTTCAAAAACATGTCTGCTCATTATTTCCAGCATTTCCTAGATACGTAAGTTAAACCGAATAATCTGTCCCTTCCCTTCTTTTTTAAAAAATTAAGTATGACTTTTTCTAGCCTTCCAGTACCTTGTGTGTCCTCCAATATTTCTTTAATATAACTGTTAACGCTTCTGAGATTGCTGTAGCCAATTCTTTAGGTATTCTAGGATGGAGTTCACTAAGGTTACTCAAACTGAAATACCTAATTTAAGAACCCTCCAACTTGCTATTTGCTTATTCTAGGCTGAGATATTACTTCTTTGCAATGGTTTGAATTATAGGCATCTTCTCACAATTGACCTGGTTTCTTCATTGGAAACAAAAAGGTTTAACACTGATCTTCTTGGGGTAGATCTTCTCTGTGCTTTGGAGCCCATTTAGAAACAGCCATGTTTTTTTCATCCTTGACAGCATCTGGGCTAGGGACTGAGCACATTGCTTTGGCTGTCCTCTGCTTCCCCGCCAGCAGATGGAATACTGTGATTTACACTGTTTGGGTACCCAGATGTTACAGAATGGTAAGTAAAGCTGTTTGTTCAAGTAGGCAATAAAGCAACTAAAAGTCATTTGATTCTGATAATCTAGATGATCCTAAAACAATTCATGATCAGCCAGTCCCTGCATTGATTCCTCTTGATGGATGAAGCAGAGACACACACTGAGGCTTCCAGATGGACTGGCTACACATCTTCTGCAGGAAGTAATGCTAAAATTTTAACTCTAAAGTGAAAGCCTCCATCATACTTGATTTTAATGTTATTAGACCAGTGAATAATGACTTTTGGAGAGAAAAAATGCATTTGTAGGCCCAGACCCTTGCTGTTTCCTGGGAGAGCACTATCTTACCTGAAAGCAATGGATCCTTCCATTCTATCAGTAACTTCTTGGAAAAGGTTTCCGGCTCAGCAGCAACCTTTCCTTTTCTCCCGTGAAGCTGAAATCTTGTGCCAGTATGATCAGAATTGATGACAAAAATAACTGTAGGGTTCATGCTATCTGCACAGAAAGCCTAAGGTGTGGGCCAGGCAGATACCTGGGGTAGATCTGTTGAAACAAATGTCGTTGGCCCCACAAAAGTACTGTAACCTTCTTTTTGCAGCACTATAGAGCTTCCTCTACAAGAGGACAACATTTTCAAGGCTACAGCTGTGTAAAAATTTAATCTACCTTTTTTTGCTTTTTGTATCATGTTCACCTCAGTGTATTCATCTAAGGGAGAAACTCTCTCCATGCTGAATTCTTAAATTACTGGAAAAAACAGTGACTTATGAAACTAGACATCTGCAGCTAGGTGTGTGAGTTAGATGCATTTTTTGCAAAAAAATGTGTCATTTAGTTAAACCTTTTTGCTAAATTCTAGGAGAATTTTATTATTCTCTCTATTTATACGGGTTATTACAACCATGAAGTAAAATTCTTATGAGCTTAGAGAGAAAGTATGATACCTTTTAGCATGGGCTTGTGCCAGGGAAAATGTAAGATGATGAATATATATACACACATGCATAGTATATGTAAAAACTAATTAAATAAATAAAGGAAGTCCAACAGAAGACATGAGTTTTTAACATGAATACAAGCGATGAAAACAAAGACTGAAGCCAGCTGCCCCATTAATGAACTCCAAATCCTTCATCTTCATGGCAAATGCTTTTAATATGTATTCAACGAACGAGTCCCTGCACAGCCATTCTTTGTGCAAGCAGCCCGCATCTGTGCGTGAGTTGCATGGCTGGGGCATCCAACACATCACTGTGGAAAGTGGGCTTGTATTGCTAAAGAACTGGGAAAGAAGAGTTATATTAGTTTTGTAATTGAAACATAAGGCTGGATAATCCTGGGAATAAGGAGAAAGATCACAGATGCAAGACTAGGCATCAAATATATGTTTTGTAGGAAACTTCATCCAATTGGTAAAAGCTGGCAATGAAAACCAAAGCTGCCAATAGGAAAACATAAACAGAATCTCAAAACTAACATTTTAAATTTTTTTTTATGATTCCAATTCTTTCAACAGTTTTGTTTTGATATTTTCCTAAGTAAAAGTTTATTTTCTGGACCGTAACAAGTTTTCATTTTAAAATGTGAATCGATACTGAAAGTAATGGTTTCACTCTGGTCAGAATATATTTTGCATCCTTCGTATACAAAAATATTTGACTTTTGATTATGATTTGGGATGGAAAAATAGCCTGCAGTATCATATAATCTAGCAGGACAAGAAAACTCTTTCCTAGACAAATTTAGGAAATAATGATGCATTCAGTACTCTGCTGCGTGACTAATTTCCTATATGATCTCTTACAGTTAAAATAATACCTTGTAACTGAAAATATCTAAGGTAATTATGTGGAATATAAGTTTCCATCATATGAGAGATTTTGCAGGGATGAATTCAAGCTATGTGCAAAATCCAGTTGTTTTACTCAGAAGTAACAGAGCAAGTCACAAGGCAGTAGCTCTGATCATGAAAAAAAGAAAAAGACGTTTAATTGATTGTGCAGAGCACTAAATATGTACAACATATTTTCAAGTAACAGGGAATCCTTGCTGAGTGACTGTAGTAGTTAATACTCTTTAATTCATTGGAAAGGATGAATCACATTTATCTAGTCTTCTGCCATTGTCAGTAAATATAGTTCTCTTTTCTGTGTCATTTAAAAACAAGAATTAAAAGATCTCCTTAATTTTTCATAAGCCTTAATGTAACAATGCTGAGCAGAAGTCAAAAATATTTAGGCAGCTTTTATAGAATAAGTGTCATGGCCTTGGTTGCTAGGCTGAGATATGCTCATAAGGACCTTGCTCCTGTACAGGGGGAAGTTTTATCCATGCACCCACCCTTTTTAATGAATGATTTCCCTCTCCCAAATGAGTTGCTATTCCAAAAACATTTCCTGGATTCACATGATTGCCTTGAGGACAGGGCCCATTTTTGGGGGTGGCTACGACAGAAGAGTGTGTGCCTCGTGTACTCACCACCTACTGTGATGAGGGATGGCAAGAGGGAAAGTGGGCCAGAGTTCAGCTGGCATAAACCAATAGCAGAAGTTTTGAAATCAGTGGATGTCTACTGATTTATATCAGCTGTTCAAAAACTGAGGCAAAAGCCCTGCTTCCAGCTAGCTGAGTTTTGGAGATGTTGTCTGGAGCCAGCTCTGCGACTCAGGTTTCTCTCTATTAACTTCACAGCGTGGAGGGGGGAGAAGTGAGATAAAACAGTTCAATGTGAAGCACATCCCAGTCCAACTCATTTGTAATTCTAAATGACATTCTCTTGTAGCCTTTTCAGTCCTTGTTGCAGTGTTTTACCAGCATTTTAAAACAACTACTGGTGATGCGTGTGATATAGTAATGAACATATTCTATATTGCTTAAGAAAATTTGGGGCAGAGAAAGAAAAAGGTCTAAATGAGAAATCCGAAATCGGCACATACTGGTATTTGAAAGACACAGGCCTATTGGAACAGGCTGTGCAAGTGGCTGAGCTTAGTCCTATCACACAGTGTCTGGTTTCTACACAGGCAGCACTGCTGAGGTGAGAAGGTTTTAGGGTTGTCTGTGTCCCTGCCATCTCTCCTGAACACACATGGATAAAGCCATGCCTGAGTGGTGACCACAGAGAGGCATCACTTTTTGTTTTCTGCAGTTACTGAGACCCACATAAAAGTCCAGACGAGTCATAGATTCATAGAATCATAGAATCACAGAATGCTTTAGGCTGGAAGGGACCTTAAAGATCATCTCGTTCCAACCCCCCTGCCATGAGCAGGGACACCTCCCACTAGACCAGGTTGCTCAAAGCCCCATCCAGCCTGGTCTTGAACATTTCCATCAACAACTTCCCTGGGCAGCCTCTTCCCATGCCTCATCACCCTCACAGTAAAGAATTTCTTCATAATATCTAATCTAAACTTCCTCTCTTTCAGTTTAAAACCATTACCCCTCGAGACTGTGACCATAAGAAAGGGCAAGCACCCTTAAAATCCATCTGACTTGGTGAACACAACACTAGCAAGGGCAGGGAAGCCTGGAATAGCATTTGGAAAATAGCTTTTTGACCCTGCTGTCATTATTGCAACTCTAACCATTCTATGATTCTATAACAGGCCTTTGTCCCTGTAAAAATGGAGTTTGCCATTGTATTTTGTCCCATGATTAAACTGAGTCTGGGAATGGCTGTGATAATTGTGCCCTTGACAAACTGACCTAGATGGGAGGCACCAGAGTGGCTTATACTGCATTAAAGTCTATGAGTTGTTTATTTGTCTTTCTAACATTAAAATTATTTCAAACTCAATGTTAGCAGCTTCACGAAAGTACTAGGAATGACATTCCCACCTGCAAGAGTCAAGCTAAACCAGATGTTTTCAGAGCAGTTTAAACTTGGACTTGGACTAGAGGCTACCTCTCCAATTTTTGTGGTCTCTTCAGCAAAATCTGTCACACTGTAAGGAGAAGCCAAAATCCTTCTGTTCAGTGCTGTTAAGATATCCATAAAATAAAAAGTTCATAAGTTCACCTCCACATAAGTGGAGGATCAGGCTAATGAGATATGGCTGTAGTGGCATGCAGCCTCTTCCCTGTGAGATAAGGCAGGCCCTCATCCTCCGTTGGGCAGTCAGATGTCTGGGGGAACTGCAGCAGGTCTCCAGGCCACCCCAAACCCCGAGGTAGCACTGCCTATGTCATTCCTCACAGATGTCCATCTAACATGCACCTACACACTGCTGCTGGTGAACTGCCCACAGCTTCCCCAGGCAAGATACTCCGGGGCTTCTCCCACTGGTCCACTGGAAAGTTTTTTCCTAAGAGCTACAAAATTTATCAAACTGTGAGCAATCATTTAAAAATGTAGTTGCTTGGGTTTCAGGAGCCTTTTGGCTACAGTGCTGTCCTGTCTCATCTGGCAGGCAAGAAACCAGAGTGACGGATGAGAAATCCATCTTCCAATGATGAACTCTTTGACCCTAGGAACATGGATTTGACCAGTCAAAACAGGCAAAAAGAAAGAAAGGTGCAATGGTCTGGTTTTTCAGACCCCAAAAATGAAGGTGAGAAGACACAGTGGATGAAGAACAGACATTTAATATTAAACTATTTAATGAAGAGGCTCTTCATCCCAGGAAGAGTACAGGGCAGAATATAACCAACCCCCAAACAGGGTTGAGGTTGAAAGAAGTCAGGACAATCTTTTCTTTGGTGACACTTTTTTTCCCATCAAACAGAGTTGTCCGTTAAGAAAAAAAAAAATAAATCATAATCCGTGTCAGGAACCACTCACGTTCTTTGCACACAGGAAGATGAGTCCCCTGAGCGTGGTCCTGGTAAAAACTTCAGCCACTGGCTGATACATTTCCTTACCCTCCACGAATCAGGATTCACACCGACGCCTTTTCAAAGCAGGTAGGTGGGAGGGGATGCGCAGTATCTTGGCCAACAGGCCATCTTCTACTCTTTTATGCAACCAGATTGTGATAAGAATGTCTTAATTCATCAAATGTGTTCAGTAATGGCTTCTACTGAGCAAATTTTGGCTTGTGGTCTGCTCACAAGTTAATCTCATCTCCCGTTGTGGGTCTTTGCTATTGTTTTTTGCACTCCTTGACTGACTTCCTACATCACTGCACAATATTAGTTTTTGTGTTGAAAACCTTTCTGTCCCTCTCGCTGAAGATTTGAACACCACAAGGCATTCAAGCAGTTTGCTATGGCTTTGTCAGATTTCGACACACAGCTATGTCACTGTAATTTATATGCCAAGAAGCTGAAAATCAGTCCTGTTGGAAAACAACTGGCAGATTGTCTGCAAGGTGAAGCAGCCAGCCTGTTTTTGTCACACCATGCGGCTGCCCAGCACATCCCAGACTCACACTTAATGGATACCAGACTCATCTTACACCAAAACCCATCAGTGACTTTGTGAAAACCCTTCCTAAACATGTCATTGGCAAAGTTATTGCTTCATCACGCCCTGAATGACTCCAATGAGCTGAGGGAGGCCTCTCTCTTCAGTCCCCGTGGCTTTGATGACTGGTCTGTACTAGTTCCCTCCTGACAGAGCAATTTTAGAGCTGTGTGTGCCCCCCCAAAAGACCTGAGCCCCTTCTCCTGCCTCATGGCCGGAGTCACTGTCAAAGGCATACCTGGTAATAAGACAATTCCAGGCAGAAATCAGGTAAAAAGATTAAACCTGGTTCTTAGACGCCATGCCAGCCCCACCATTGGGTGGGATTTCTCCTCGAAGCTGGGGCCATGTCCCCCCCAGCCACTCGCTGCCCGGACACCGACTCCCATTGCCACCCACTGCGGCCACTTCCTACTGCTCCGCAGCAAACCACCAGCCTCTAAATGGCACACTCGGAGCCACATCTGTTAGCATTTAGCCCGAGTGTTGGCTGTCCTTCCTAATAATTCATCTCGAATAGGCTAAAGCAACAAGCGGGCGTTCATTCTCTCGCTCCTTTTTTTTCCCCATTGTGCCATTCAACAGGCTCCAAAGCTGCTAAAGCCACAAAAATGTTAGAGTGATTATTGGCCACTGTCAAACTTATTTTGGAGTGGTTGTCTTATATTGGGTAGACATTATATTTACCTTTCTTATCTAAGCTTAATAGAGTTAAACAAATCAGCGCTTCCTGCCAGAGGCTGCTAAAATGTGATTGAATGAGTGATGTCGTTAGGAGAGCACATGTGCCTGAGCTCTGATGACTTCTAACAGCTAACCTCCAGTGCCTGGTGGTGTGACACTATATTTCCAGGGTCACTGTCAGTTTAACACCATCTGAATAGAAAAATCAGGAATGCAAACATGTTTTCATACACCTTCATAGGGTTTGGTACTTGTAATTCATGAGTTGCTGCAGAATACATAGAGGATCCTCAAAAACTCAGAGGCTGAAAGTGGTAAAAAATCTTTTTTCTTTAACTCTCAGATGTTTTAAAGCGAGTTTTTCTTAAAGTCAGCCAAGGACAAGTGCATGGTGGATTAACATAAAAGAGGTAACAGTAATAAACAAAAGGGTATCCTTTTTTCATGCTATGAAGGCTGCAGAAAAGCACAATAGAGAGTTTCACAACAGAAGCTTTAAACTTCAGTTTACCCCTCCAAAAACCTGTTCCCGAAGCGAGCAGGCTGGAAAAGGCCAGAGATCAAAACTGTATTGACAGAAAGCTCGCCCTATCTGCCTGGGCACGGTGCGCTCATCGGCGTGCTATCTGAAATCCTCCTAGGCCAGCTGATTTAATTCTTACACCAACCCACAAGGGCTGGGATGGCCCCTCGCCTTAAGAGACGTGTATTGTCTTCTGCCGAGGACCTTTGGCTTTAAAGAAACAAATAGGGATTAACCCAAGCAAGAGTCAAAACAGGGGCTAAAGTCCAAAGGAATCGTGTCCGCCCAGGGTCGTCGCCTGTGCGGTGTTTCCGAGGTCTTGCTGAGGCCGGCTACCGCCCGCTCGCTCGCCCACGTCTCAGCGTGCTAACGATGCTCGGCGGCCCCTGTGGACGAAATCTCCCTCGCCCTCCCACCGAGCGGGGCAGGCGGCTGCGCGAGGGGCCAGCAGCCTCCCGAACCGCAGCAGCTGCGGAGCGAGTCCTGGCTGCCGAGCAGGCAGCTTGGCTCACCGTCCCCGGCCCCAAGCATCCCCTCTCTGTGGTAGGTAGCCGCCTGGCCAGCCAGGAGAGGGAAGCTCTCGCTTGCAGCCCTCTCTCTCCACCGAGCTGGGGTGATGGACCCGTGCGGGCAGGCTGCCCACCTTGCCCCCCCTCACAGTGCAAAGAGTGGTGCTCTCCAGGACAGCAATGGGGAGCAGCCATGGGCAGTGAGGCCCGGTGAGCGCCCTTGCCCGCTGCTGCCCCTCTACTGAGCTTCTGCTGGTGCTTTCCCGCACACCTCTGGAGGTCTTGACTGGACCTTGCTGGCAAAAAGGACTTTCCCAGGTTTCCTTTTTGGTTAGCAGTGTTCAGTTAGCTTTCCCAAGTCTTACAGCCATCACGGAGCCATCTATCAAAGCAGGGTTTGGAGGCATCCTGGCACCACCAGTGTGGTCCATGCATCTCCATAGCAGCCTGCCTAAAGATGTCACAGGCTCCACATCATGGCACTGCGCCAAGGGTGAAAAAAGGGATGATAAATACACCTCTGCACCTACAGGAAGAACACTTAGGCATTTTATGAGTAAAATGAACTTTGGTCATGAAGACCAAGTACAGTAAGTTCAAACTTAGAAACATCTTCCTTGAAAAACTATCCGTTTGGGGTTTTTTTGTTTTTTTTTTTTTTATCAGTGCTGAGCCTAGTATCTCTGGTGATGTTTTTATTTATTACATGATAATCTGGCAGGGAATTGGTAGGCCACTTGCAAAAATGATTAATCAGAAATACCAATCTTGTTCTGATTTGCAGCATAACAGAAAACAGCAGCTCGGTCCCGTGCTACTCCCCAGTGAGTTACATCAGTATGTGCCAGTGATGGAAAACATGGCCTGCCTGCAAAGCTACAATTAGGGCTAGTTTCCATGGACATAATCAGTTGAATGTAGAAAGAAAAAAAAGAAGATGAAAAAAAACAAGAAAGAAAGAAAGAAAAGAAAGGGAACAATATAAAGTAACCATTATAAAATAACCGAGGACTTATATGCCAGAACATGAATGACTTTAAGATATATGTTTCTACTGGCAATTTTTGTACGTTTTTTTTTTAGTGCTTTGCAAGACTATCCAAGTTGAAAAGTTCACATTTATACAGGAATAAAAGAAAAATTTGAAGAAGCCTGAAGTTTATAAATAAAAGGCATGATACATTAATATTCAGTTTCCAGAGTATTCTACTTCGCCATCTTCTACTTTACATAACTGGAGTTATACTCAAAGGAAGTACTATCAAATAAATACAGGAATAAGCAGCTGAGGAAGGCAGAATATTTACAAAAATCCAAAAGCTGCTGACACTACATCAAGAGAGGGAACATTGTGACAACTTTATACATGCCAATAATCACAAGTTGCCTTTTTTAACATTCAGACTACTAAAGTTGCTTTATGCTGCTTCTTACCCACTAGAGCAAAATGAAATAAAATTTCACAGTAATGACAAAAGTTTTGATTCCTAATTTTAGGCACCCCCAAATTTCAAAACTTTGCCATTCTTCTGTCAGCAAATCTTGATATATCAGGATTTTTCCCTGCTAGGTTGTAAGACCAGACTTGAGAAGTGCTGAGCCACCTCATGTAGACCTTAAATGCCATCACTCTTCTACAGGCAGCGATGTGAAAGTTGGTTTTTAAACACGGCAAGAGATATTTCAACTGTGTTAGGGGTATTTACAGTCACACACTGCACTAGCAGTGCTGTTTCTTAGCCTTCTATTCTTCACTACCCATGCTAGAAAAAGTAAAGTGAGAATGTGTTTCAATAATGTCTTTCCTTTGCTAAGTCTGTGTAGGTTTTGCCTGTGAGAGAGTTGTTCTGGTCTTGGTAGTTTTCTTTTCA